>NW_024080733.1:1402430-2002430 GCF_003009895.1 Hyaena hyaena | reverse complement strand
CAGAGATTCAGATTTGACCACATAAGGTATAGAACTAGGAAGAAATTATTGTATAACATGAAATCTTAAAGCCTGTCCTGATTTCTAGAACGTTTGAAAATAACTATTATTAAGCATTATGCACCTGATTAGCAATGACTGAGTGCCTTGTTTGTATAATAGCAAACACTAGAGTTTAGCCATCGAGGGAGACACAGACAATATAAAATCGTTCAAATTGGCCCCTTATTTTTCAGAGATTATTCCTCTGCCTAATCCAACCAATTTCCTTATGACTCACTACAAGGTGTCTGCCACTATTCAGGCACTAATTTCTTCATTTATCTACCCCATATTTATTGAACTTACTGTTCCCTGTAGGATTCTAGGCCCTGGAGATATTGATGCTGTTTACAGACCCAGTGAGGGGTTCTCAATGGTTTGTAGTTGATGTATGACCTCACCTGAATCCTGCTTTGATCTTGATCTTGTTTATCAAGTTCATATAACTTGGCCCTAGGGTTTTTGACTCCTGTGTGCTACCTGCATTTACAACATTTTGTAGGTTCTTATATCGGATGGGTTTTAATTCCCAGCAAATTGTTCATTACCAGCCTGGGCGGGTGAGGGGGTTAGGTCAAAGGATATTCTCCCCGCTTTTCCCAGGCCCCCCATACCAATAGTTCCAGCAAGCTCTGGGTGTGGATGGAGCCCTGGAGTTCAAAGCCACAAAGACAGCTGAGGCTCCCCATCTCTTCTGCACCTGTGGCTACAGCGGCTTTGGAACTCTCTAAAATTCTAGCTAGCATCCTCAATAGGATAGATCTAATGCGCATGTGCATGCATGTGTGTCTGTTTTAATATAGGCTACAGTTTTGGAACTCGAGGGGAAAAGCGTTGAAAAGCAAATATACAGGCACTGGGGGGGCTCAGTCGGTTAAGCATCTGACTCTTGGTTTCGGCTCAGGTCATGATCTCACAGTTTGTGAGTTCCAGTCCCGCATTGGGCTCTGAGCTAACAGTGTGGAGCCTGCTTGGGATTCTCTCTGTCCCCACCCCCACCTCTGTCCCTCCCCTAATATGTCTCTCTCTCTATGTCTCTATCTCTCCCTTTCAAAATAAACAAAAAAGAAACAAAAAGAAATTTTGTTACCTGCCTTAAGTACGTTTTTCTAGTTTCTTATGATAAATGCCTTTCTTTTAGTCACTTTTATTTAATAACAGGCTATACATACTGTTTTGATAATAATAGTGAGCGACAGACCTTGGGACAGAAAGGGTTCTCACTTTTGCTACTTTTCCTCAGGCTGTTTCCTCGTCCCTTCCCTCACCCTACAAAGTCTTCCTCGTGCTTATGAGGTCACAAGGACACTCACACAGCTGACTCCTCGAGACAGACCGCCAGCCCAGTGCTCTTCTCTGCTTTGGACCCATCTCCAACCTGAGGGCCTTTTCCTTGAAAGAAAAGAAAAGACCATTTCCAATGCATTCTGTCTTGTCTGATGTCACCAGCAGCATGGCGGTGTGCCACTCAGAAAGCTTGCTTTGGCATCGTTCTCCACCTTCTCTTGCAATTGTAATTGATCACTTGGTGTATTATTTCCAGCAAATTCTCCCCTTTGTCCGAGTTGCCTTCTCAGTGTCAGGGTCACGGTTACCACCAGCTCTCTCCTCTCCTGGAACACTAAAAGCCTCCTGACCAGCCTACATGTGATCGTTTTGTACACCATTCATTCTCTTCTCCACATACAGCCAAAGATGTCCTCCAAACCCTAATCTCACATCTAAAGATCAAAATACATCGTGTGATCTGCAACGTCCCATAAAATCGGGGCGACAACAAACGGGGTTCTGGCTCTATGCCGTTCTCCCACTCATGCTCTGCATTTGAACTTCCCTGCTGTTCCTTCTAAATTGCACCGTGCATCCCCGAGTCCCTACCCCCGGCCCTTTGCATAAGACATCTGCATGTGATGTCGGGTTCAGCCAAATGTCTGCCATCTCTATCACTAGCCAGTGGTCGAGCCGCTCCCTTTGGCTTAAATTATCAGCACAATCGTATCTTCCTGGGGAAGCCTATTCTGGCCGACCTACAGGTCACCTGTTCCTGCCATGGCCCTGTGCGTCACGGTCCCCTTCATCACACTGAGGATGCTTTTGGTTCGGTGTTAGTCCAGCTCTGGGTGGGCAATGACCTAGTGGACCAGAGATAACTTTAGATGAAGTCTTCACTCTCAAGATCCTTCAAAGCTGGTCTAGAGGCTTTTCCCTTCCTTCACCCACTTGGACTTCTAAGCCCACTCATTATTTTGGAAGGACAGTGACACATACATTTGTTGGAAATATCACTTGTAACCTATACCTTTTCCTCAGCTCCCATAATTGCATCTTGCCGTTCAGTGGGGGACAGAATTGAAACAAAGTAAAACCAAAAAGCAAACCAGGGTCAAGCCAGTTCATTGCTTGAGTCTTACAACTATAGGTGATTGGATGCTTTTATCTGGAAACTGCATTTCTTTTCATTAGGTATTTTCTCAAGAAATATACTCCAACGATCCAATATATGACCAACAACAACAACAAAAACAACCTTTCTTAATTTTCTCAATTTTTGAGTATCTACATTATAAAATTTTTGTCTCATGTTCCTTTCTTTCTCGGGTATAGTTTAGCACCAATGTACACAAAGAAAGCTTTTCTCCAAGGGGCGCCTGGGTGGCTCAGTTGGGTAACTGTCCGACTTCAGCTCAGGTCATGATCTCATGGCTTGTGAGTTCGAGCTCTGTGCTGACAGCTCAGAGCCTGGAGCCTGCTTCAGATTCTGTGTTTCCCTCTCTTTCTGCCCCTCCCCCACTCATGCTCACACTCTCTCTCTCAAAAATAAACATTAAAGAAAAGAGAAAGCTCTTCTCTAAGACCCTGCTTTCCTATCCTCCTAGAAAGAACAGACGTTGATTGAGTCCCTCACAGTTGCTGAATTCACTCATGTTTACTTGTGAATTAATTGACTAAATGACAGCAATGATAATGGCATTGAATGTTTCATTTGATAATCTCCCTTCCAACAACCATTAGGCACGACGCTCACAGGATTCCTTTTTTCTGTCCGTTAAGAACAAGTAACCATTTTGACTGAGAAAACAGCTCCTCTTCTTTTCAAGATGCCAAGTGTGAAAAAAAAAAAAAAAAAAAAAGGAATCCTTCTGGGAGGAGCTGTTAGCAGAACGTGAGTGTATGAATGAAATAGCAATTTGCAAGCATGAATGGAGTCCCCTCTCCACCAGTGCAGAGGTGGAAAGCAGCAGAAAACAGACTCAATGCTGAGATCGATCCTGCTGACACATCCAGGGGACACAGGGAGCTCAGGGAGTACAAGGCAGACGCTGGGCCAATGCATATTGAACCTGGTTGACAGGCGTGAGCGGGACAATCATGGCAGAGCATGTCTCCTTGCACACTGAGCCGTACACATGGAGAGCATGACCAGGTCTTGTCTTTGTTGAAAAGATAAGACTTCAGCCCCACAGAAGTCGGGCTGCCCTCCCAGCACCAGGCTTTCTAGCTGTGCTTCCTCTTGAGCCTCAAAACACAAGTGAAGGCCCATGTTACAGGTGCGGTGGACACCACGTGGCTGGGAAGCCAAGTGCCAGCAATCCTGGTAGGTTTCTGTGGCTCTCCATGCTGGTGGCCAGCCCCAGTTTCTAGGGGCATTGGGAGTGGCTTTTGAAGGGAGCTGGAGGGGAAAGGACTCCACACGTTCGGGCTGATCTAAGGCTCAGGGGGCTTCAGGAGGAGACAAAAGGAAGCTGAGGGCTCCTGACCACACTTTTCCCAACCCCTGCTGGAGGTGAGGGTGTTAGCTCTTGGTCCTTGGGGACTGAGCGATGAGGACAGCTGAGCCCCCAGCAGGTGCCCAGGCCTGGGGACAGAGTGGTTCATGGGGTCCCCAGTCTTCTCTGGAGTTGAAGGGGGTTGGGAGCATATGTTCTTGCTTTGCTAGTTCCCTTTAATGCACCGGCCAGTCTGAAACGGGGAGGATCTATGGAGAAGGTATTCATATCAAACCAAATTTTTTTTGCTGTTGTTGACTCAGTTTTTTTAATGTTTATTTATTTTTGAGAGAAAGAGAGAGAGAGAGCAGGGAGGGGCAGAGAGAGAGGGAGACAGAGGATCTGAAGCGGGCTCTGTGCTGACAGCAGCAAGCCCAATGCAGGGCTTGAACTCACGAGCCAAAGTGGATGCTCAACCGATTGGTCCACCCAGGCACCCTGGACTCAAGCTTTTAATTCGGGAATTTGATTCTGTCGTTGGGAAAGAATTGGCCTGGTGCATTCTCTGATGTGCACATCTGATGTATGGAGTGCTGTTCGCCCAGATAAGCGCTCACTGGGGGCCCTGGGAGGCAATGTCCACCCGGCTGTGGGAGGGGCACCCACCACTTTCCCTGGGGTTGGAACTCCGCTGGTGCTGGCCTTCTAGAGAAAGCCTGTCTGCTGAGGCTGCTCCTTCTGTCCAGTTCTGGAAAGCGGACCCTGCTCTGGACACACACCTTGAGCAGGGAAACAATGAAATGTAGGGTTTTTGTTTCACAGCATTACTCGCAAAGGTGAATGACAGGCTTCGCTTTCAGTTCTGAAGTCTCTCCCTAGGCAGGTGGAGGGGACGGAATAGTGTCCTTCAGCGTTCTGGGGAGGGGTTCATGAAATGATCCCCACGAAGCACACAGGAAGTACCTCACAAATGTTTTCTCCGTGAAGATACGCATGGGGTGCCCAGCACCGAGAGGATGTCAGAAAGTATTTGAATGATAAGACAGTTAGTGAATTAATTAATCATGCTAAGAAAGACTCGGGCAGGAAGTCAAGGGCAGAGGAAAATTAATGGGAATCACAACATACCCGCCCACTAGGTTGAAAGATCCTAAGAGGTATGAATGGGCTGGATTTTTCTAATGCAGTGGAAAGAAGGCATTTGAGAACATCCACTTCCCTTTCTAAATTTTATTTCAGGATATTGTATGTGTTTACTAAATATGGCTTCAAATTATGTAAGCAGCAGGCATGATAAACCTGTGCATGCTCCTGCCCAGTACCATGGGATAAAAACCTGATATTTCTTCACTTGATGGAGTGCCCTTTTGTTCTACAAGCTGCCCCTACTCCCCATTCTTTGAGATGAACTTGACTCTCGTTTACTGTTGGTCTGGGAGAACACAGCACAGGAAAGGCGTGTGTAAGGAAAGAGAAGCATGTCTTCCGAGGAAGGTAGGCTGTTCCAGAATGGGGAGCTGATGCCACACTTGTCACAGAGGGTCACAGACAGGGACAGGGGGTCACGCAGCCCACTCGGGCTTGCTTGGTGATATATATATATACGTATATATATATATAATATATATATACGTATATATATAATTGGAATCTTTATATTAAATGATACATTAATCAGAGGAGACTTTATTCAATGTTACTTTGGAAAGTCACATCTTATGTTCCTTCCCCGTTCAACACAGATTCTAAAAATCTCATTTATTCAACAACAAATGAGTTTTTTAAAAAATGCATAAATGTGAAGGGCGCCTGGATGGCTCAGTAGGTTAAGCACCTGACTCTTGATTTAGACTCAGGTCACGATCTCATGGTTCATGAGTTCGAGTCCCGTGTTGGGCTCTGTGCTGATCATGGAGCCTGCTTGGGATATTCTCTCTCTCTCATTCTCTCTCTCTCTCTCAAATTAAAAAAAGAGAAAAGGAAGCAGAATTGTCACATGAGCCAACAGTTCTGGGGCTGGACTTGTGCCCAAAAGAAGTGAAACCAGAGACTCAAACAGATGCTTCTCTACCCATGTTCACAGTGGCATCATCCACAGTGCTCAAAAATAGAAATGACCAAGTGTCCATCCAGGGATAAATAGCTGGGTCAATACATACAATCAGTAACTATTCTGCTTTGGAAGAGAATTCCGACACCTGCTCTAGCATGGACAACCCCAAGGACATTATGTTACATGAAATAAGCCAGAAAGGCAAGTATTGCATGGTTTCATTCATACAGAGGGCCTGGAATTGTCAAATAGAGAAAGACAGCAAAATACTGGTTGCCAGGAGCTGAGGACTAAAGGGCAGGAATGAGGACTTAGGGCTTAATGGGGACAGTTATAGTTTTACAAGATAAAAAAGTTCCAAAGATGGATGGCGGTGATGGTCCCACAACAATGTGAATGCACTTAATGTTGCTACATGTACACTTAAAAATAGTTCCCTCTCTCTCTCTCTCAAAATAAATATATGAATATTAAAAAGGGGGGGTGAGCACCTGGGTGGCTCAGTCAGTTAGGCATCTTACTCTTGATTTTGGGTCAGGTTATGACTCCACAGTTCGTGGGTTTGAGCCCCGCATCGGGCTCTGCACTGACAACGTGGAACCTGCTTGGGATTCTCTCTCCCTCTTGGTCTGTCTCTGTTCTTCCCCTTCTCTCTCTCTCTCTCTCAAAATAAATAAACATTTTTAAAAATATTGTTAATATGGTCACATTTTTTAAAGTAATCTCCACACCCAACATGAGGCTCGAACTCACAACTCAGAGATCAAGAGTCAGAGGCTTTATTTACTGGCTGAGCCAGGAGGGCACTTCTAATATAATCCTTTATATTTTATGCATATTTTATCATGATAAAAAAAAAAAGAAAGTAGTTGCCTTCTATGTACTGAGAAATTAGGCTATACTGTTATGTGGGGGAAAAAAAACCAAGAAAACAATAGAGAAAAGTTAACATCTGTTTTGAAACTAACACCTAAAGCCAAGACCCAAAAATCATGCATTCTGAGCACTGTGACATCTTAGAACAGGGCACATCCAGTAAGTGGACAAATGTCTTTGTGGCTTTGAGCAGAGTAGAAGTGTTTTACGATTTAGTGCCTCCATCCAAAAAGAACACAACAAAACAGAGGAAACAAAAACCCTATCCAATGACTGTGATCAGAACACTAACATCTACATTTCATAGTCCAGCCTGTGAGAAGCCTACAGTAACAGGGAAAGACCATTTCAATCATTCTTTCCACAAATATTCCTTGGCCATGAGCTATTTTCCAAGAACTGGTCTAAGTACTGGTCTAAGTATAAGCAGCTAATGAAACAACCAAAGCCATGTCCTTAGGGAGCTGTTATGATAGTGAGAACAAACAGGTCATAAATAGAACTTTTAAAGTAAAATATAGACTATGTTAGTGGCGACATAACCGGGTTCAGCAAATTAAAACACAGAACAGTAATTGGTATGTGCTTACGCTAAGAATTACTCACTGTTTATCTGAAATTCACCAGAAACTGGGTACCCTGTATTTTTTCTGCTAAGTGTCATGGTCCTCCTAATTAAGTGTACCCTATTTAATAAGAAAGTGCTGATGGGCAGTATTGAGAGGAGGAAGGTCCAAGGACAGTTATATGAAAAATAAAAATGAAGGCACTTGATCAGAGGAAGACATATAAGTCGACAAAGGCGATAGGTATGGAGAGAAAAACACAAAACATGAGAGACTCGTCACTGTGGAACATTCTATTTAGGTTGAACAGAATTGAGGGGAGGGCAGAGGGCAGCTGGGTTTGAACAAACAGAATAAAAAGTTCATTTAGGGGCGGTTTGCCTCTTCTTCCTCTTCTTTCGAGGAGAGAAGAAGGCACGTCTAGGATGTCCGCTTGACTGGAGGGTCCGCCATTCATGCACTGTGACCAGCACGCTGACCCCAGGTGTGGGCAGGGGTTTGAAAGGCATTTGGGCCAGCAAGAAGTAAAAAAAGGAAAAGGTGAGTCCTGGCTGAAAAAGTGAACTCAAGAGTGCCCTTGACAGTGCTCCTGGCACTGAGGATGGATTCTTCTTCGTCCACCGCCTCTGCCTCCTGAGCCTGCAGAATCTCCCACGGGCAGGTGTAACTTCATCTTGCCCTCAGCTCAACCACTCAGGAGGGATGGAGACCCACAGAGCCACAAGCCCCTTCCCTGAAGACTGTGCTCGCTGGTTTGACTGGGGTGGAGCTCCTCAGCTCGCTGCTGACTTCCTCCCATCCCCAACACTTTGTTCCCCGAAGGAGAGAGGAAAGAGAGTCGCGACCTCCATTCTCCCCATGAGTCCACCAATTCTGAGGTCACGATAGAAGGAAACCATCATTGAAACCCCAGGCCCTGGAGTCCGGTCGCAGTCTTGCCACTATAACCAGAGACAGTGGCCTGGTTGAATGAGACAGACTCACTCCTCTGCCTCCTGTTTGGGAATCTCCTCCCAGGCGATCTACGTGCATCTCAGATGCCAAACGGAAGTGATCGCCAGGGTCACCCCCACCACCTTCCTTGTAGGTAGCTGTGTTTCTCTTCTTTCCCTCAGTCGTATCATACCAACAACATCGCCAATGGTCCTCGGGCCTTGGCACCTGCTGGATGTGTACTTGAAGACGTGTCTGACCTCTTCCCTGGTCTTTTCCCCATTTCACCCATCTGGCTCCCAGTTCAGAACATTTGGGAATTGAAGCTCTCTCACCATCACCTCCCGCTCAGCTCCTCACCACCCCATCTCGGGTTACTGCCATGTCACACCAGCTTCATCTCCACATGGTTTTCTGCCCTTCATTCCTTCCCTTCTACATCCGCTCCTTTGTTCATTCCATGATATGCGTGCGCCGTTGCATGTTACTGCTCCCACAGTGACCTATGAAAGGCAACCACTCTGTCAGGTATGGGAGGCATGCTTTCTACTCTCAAGCCTGTTGAATTCGTGTGCTGAAGATTATTAACTCCTTAATTATAGGACTGGCACTAAGTCGAGTGTTATTTCTGTTGAATCATATTGCAATGTATACAAAACTGAAGTGAAATTCATTTCGGGCTCTCTAATTCAAACTCAATCATAGAAGAAATGCTTTCTTGTTGGGGCACCAGGGAGGCTCAGTTGATTAAGCCTCCAGCTTCAGCTCAGGTCATGATCTCAGGGTTTGTGGGTTCGAGCCTGCGTTGGGCTCTGTGCTGACAGCGCGGAGCCTGGAGCCTGCTTCGGATTCTGTGTCTCCCCCTCTCTCTGCCCCTCCCCTGCTCACACTCTGTCTCTTTCTCTCAAGAATAAATAAACATTAAAAAAATTTTTAAAAGAAAGAATCTCTTACTTGTCTATTGCCATCATTTTAGAAGATTCTAGGAGGGGGAAAAAAAAGACAACTCATAAATTTCAGGAAGCTGCCCAGAGGACAATTCATTGATAACAGGGTTAACTGTCTCTGAGGGCTGAAATTGCATCACCACAGGAAAGTCATATCCACGTCCTCACCCCCGTGTCTGTAAATGTGACCTTATCTGGAAATAAGATCTTTGTGGCTATAACTCAGGTTCTTGAGATGAGATGGTACTGGATTTAGGTTGGACCCCAAATCCAATGACTGTCTCCCTTATAGGAGAAGGAAGAGAGAATTTTGACAGGGGGAAACAGAGAAGAAGGTCACGTGAAAGGGCAGGCAGAGAATGGAGGGCAGTCACCAGCTAAGTGTTGCTAGTGGCCACCAGAAGCCAGGAGACAGGTGTAGAATAGAGTCTCCCTCAGATGGTCCAGAAGCAACCAATACTGGGGACACCATGAGTTCAGAGGTCCAGCCTCCAGAACTGTGACAACAAAGTCTGTTTTGTTTTAAGCCAGCCAGTTTGTGGTGTTTGTTATGTCAGCCCTGGGAAGATAGTACACCATAAACAGAAACTGTCTGGTGTCCTCTCTTCAAGGTTGTGCCTGATTGACAATTAGTGCCAACACTGAGCGCAATATAAGAGCAATGCCTTGGAATGTACAGAGAAACCATTTTCTCTCTCTTCTTGCATTTCCTCTCTGGCACATGAAATGTCTGCACGAGATGGTGTGAGGCAGGGAATCCCTGTTCATGTGGCCATCCGGGCTACTCTTCTGCAAATATATCTTCTCTACTGGTGTTTTGTTGGGTGTTAAAAGCACCCAATACGTAGCACCCCTTTTCCTCTGTTTGAATGTTATACAAATTGAAAAACAAAACTGATAGTAAGATAGACAGGAACCAAAATATGATCTTCGATCCGACAAATCCAAATATGTTGGAAAATACAGAGTATGGTCCGTGTGGGAGGAATGGGTGCAGTCTACTGAGCCCCAAAACCGAGCACATGCACTCACACACTGCTGGGCACTGCGAGGCCTTCCTCTTCCCCAGCACAGCAGGTGAATAGCGGAGCACCTGCTCCCCTCAGTGTAAGATGAGGAGCTGAAATAAGCTTCCCTACTGTAAACTTTCTAAACCATCCAATCAGAATGAGCCAAGCCACCTCCCCTGGGGCAGAGCAGTGGGAAAGGAGATGGTTAGTGTGTCCCACCAATGCTGCTGCCTCTCCAAGAAGGGTAGGAGCCTCCCCTGCTAAAAAAAATACAAAAAAAACAAAAAACCCCACAAGGTCAACATTTGACAGGAGAAAGCGATAGAAGACCTTAGTGACCTATCTCTAAGACCACTTTACCAGTAATTAACATAATTAAAGAATGCTAAACTGCCCTGAAAACAAATGATCTACTTAAGGAAGAGTCACCAATGCCTTTCTCAATGTCCCAACAGCATTTTGCCTTTATATTTATGGCAGAATTTTGCAATCAGTGCTGCATATGTCGATTTACATGTTTGACTTCCCCATTACACAGTGAGAACACATACATATTTTATTGATGTCTATATTATTTTTTTAATGTTTATTTATTTTTGACAGATGGAGAGAGAGAGCCTGAGTGGGGAAAGGGCAGAGAAAGAAAGAGGAAGACACAGAATCTGAAGCAGGCTCCAGGCTCCGCAAGCTGTCAGCACAGACCGACTCGGAGCCGGAACCCACCAACCATGAGATCATGAACTGAGCCAAAGTCTAATGCTTAACCAACAGAGCCACTGAGGGTCCTCTGATGTCGATGTAATTAACACATAGCATGATTTTGCAATTATAGTAAACCCATGGATTCTGAGTAACTAGTTCTGTGTGCTCCGCATGATGAGCAAACATTTCTAATAAATTCTAACTTGATAAATGAGTGATGTCTCACAACATGAGTTGTATGTGATGCTGAACGTCACATGATCACAACTGAGCCAATGACGCTTGAAAGTTGCTTGATAAACGAGTGCTTTGGATGACAAGCATGTTTCTGGAATGAATTATGCTCGCAAACCTAGGTTTTACTGTATTTCCTCCGTTTAAACGTTCAGTCTTCCACTGAATTATTAGCTTCCTCAACTTTCTTCGCAGCCCCCAGAATATCTAGAACAGTCATCAAGAAGGACTGACTGATACCCTATTTTCTTATGCTTCTTCACTTGTATATGCATCTTCTGCTTAGATATTGATTCACATATTTATTATATTTTGCAAAAACACAAAGTGTGTCTTATGACACAGAAATGATTAAGTAGTATATAAAGAAAATATAGGACACTGGGAAAGTAGTAGAGCGTATAACAAGAACGATGAATAAAGGATATCCTTTTTTAATGTTTTATTCACTTTTGAGAGAGAGAGTACAAGCAGGAAAGGGGCAGAGAGAGAGGGAGACACAGAATCCGATGCAGGCTCCAGGCTCTGAGCTGTCAGCACAGAGCCTGACATGGGGCTCAAACCTATGAACCATGAGATCATGACCAGAGCCAAAGTTGGATGCTCACCCAACTGAGCCAGCCAGGCACCCCAAGCATATCCTTGAACAAAGATGAAAATCTAAACATGCCCAAACTCAGATTTATGAATCCACAGAACTCCACTGGCGCCTAGGATATTTGAGTCCAGTATGTGTAGGGGCAACAGGTCCAGAAGAGTGTTAGAGGGGCTGGTCAATCAAATGTGGTAGCTTTACAACAAATACTTTATCGAGCACCTATTTTGTGTCAGAAACTGGCCTTATCTACACGTGGGAGACAACTGGACATATGGGTTTATAGGTTTTCCCTTATAGGATCACTAGGGACGTTTTCCTCTTAGCTTGTCTATCTTACCGTGTGGTTTCTCTGCAGTTGCAAAGAGCTGATGACCTACCCTTATTGCTGCCTCTACTCTGTCCACTAGCACCTCAAAGGCCTTGGTCATTCTCAATAAGCTGTAGAAATGTTTCCTTTTGATTCTTCAACTCCTTTAAAAAATATCTAATTTTAGGACATCCGGGTGGTTCAGTCAGTTAAGCATCAGACACTTGATTTCAGCTCAGGTCACGATCTCATGGCTCATGAGATCGAGCCCCACATCAGGCTCTACACTGTCAGTGCAGAGCCTGCTTGGGATTCTCTCCTTCCCTCTCTGTCTGCCCTTACCCGGCTCATTTGCACTCTCTCTCAAAATAAATAAACTTTAATATATATATATATATATATACATACTTATATATGTATATATATGCATATAGATTTTTCTCATTCAAAGAAAATAGAATAACTTTGCTTTTCTGAAAGATTTTCATAATTTTATAAAGTTTGGTAATACATGTTACTTTTTAATAAAGCAATATAAAATTCCTAAACCTGAATTGAGTATTACATTTGTCATCTGAAGTACAGCCTGAAGTGGTATTATAGTTTTATATAATTTAACATCAATGAAACTTAAAAATATATTTTAAAGTGCTATTGTTCATGAAATACATATTTAATGGTTTTAACTAGAGTCTTCTATCTATGAATTACTTTTTCTATCATATTTTCTTCTTTTTAAAAGTTTTGTTGTTTTTTATTTTATTTTATTTTTTTTTATTTTTTTACAAATAGTTTATTGTCAAATTAGTTTCCACATAACACCCAGTGCTCATCCCAACAAGTGTCCTCCTCCATGCCCATCCCCCCTCCCCTCATCCATCAGTCCTCAGTTTTTGTCAGCATTCAAGAGTCTCTCATGGTTTGCCTCTCTCCCTTTCCCCCACCATTTCCCCCCTTCTTCTCCCCCTTGTTCCTCCGTCAAGTTCCTCCTAATCCCCCTATACGTGCAAACATATGATATTTGTCCTTCTCTGCCTGACTTATTTCGCTCAGCATAACACCCTCAAGGTCCATCCACGTTGCTACACATGGCCAGATTTCATTGTTTCTCATTGCCATGTAGTATTCCATCGTATAGATAAACCACATTTTCTTGATCTATTCATCTGTTGATGGACACTTAGCTCTTTCCATGTCTTAGCTATTGTGGAGAGTGCTGCTATGAACATTGGGGTACATGTGCTCCTATGCATCAGCATTTCTGTATCCCTTGGGTAAATTCCTAGCAGTGCTATTGCAGGGTCATAAGGGAGTTCTATTGTTAGTTTCCTGAGGAACCTCCACACTGTTTTCCAGAGGGGCTGTACCAGTTTACATTCCCACCAACAGTGTAGGAGGGTGCCCGTTTCTCCACATCCTCGCCAGCATCTAGAGTTCTCTGATTTGCTCATTTTAGCCACTCTGACTGGCGTGAGGTGGTATCTCAGTGTGGTTTTGATTTGTATTTCCCTGATGAGGAGGGATGCTGAGCATCGTTTCATGTGTCTGTTGGCCATCTGGATGTCCTCTTTGGAGAAGTGTCTGTTCATGTCTTCTGCCCATTTCTTCACTGGGTTGTTTGTTTTTCGGGCGTGGAGTTTGGTGAGTTCCTTATAGATTCTGGATATTAACCCTTTATCTGATATGTCATTTGCAACTATCTTTTCCCATTCCGTTGGTTGCCTATTAATTTTCTGGGTTGTTTCCTTGGCTGTGCAGAAGCTTTTAATCTTGATGAGGTCCCAACAGTTTATTTTTGCTCTCGATTCCCTTGCTTTTGGGGATGTGTCAAGTAAGAAGTTGCTGCGGTGGAGGTCAAGGAGGTTGTTTCCTGCTTTCTCCTCTAGGGTGTTGATAGTTTCCTGTCTCACGTTCAGGTCCTTTATCCATTTTGAGTTGATTTTTGTGCATGGTGTGAGAAAATGATCTAGTTTCATTCTTCTGCATGTTGCTGTCCAGTTCTCCCAACACCATCTGTTAAAAAGGCTGTCTTTTTTCCATTGGATATTCTTTCCTGCTTTGTCAAAGATCAGTTGGCTGTATACTTTTGGGTCCACTTCTGAGTTCTCAATTCTGTTCCATTGGTCTATGGGTCTGTTTTTGTGCCAATACCATACTGTCTTGAGGATGACAGCTTTGTAGTAGAGGCTGAAGTCTGGGATGGTGATACCTCCCGTTTTGGTTTTATTTTTCAGTATTACTTTGGCTATTCGGGGTCTTTTGTGGTTCCATACAAATTTTTGGATAGTTTGTTCTAGTTTTGAGAAGTATGCTGGTGCAATTTTGATTGGAATTGCATTGAATGTGTAGAGTGCTTTAGGTAGTAATGACATCTTAACTATATTTATTCTTCCTATCCATGAGCATGGAATGTTTTTCCATTTCTTTGTGTCTTCTTCAATTTCCTTCATAAGTTTTCTATAGTTTTCATCATACAGATCTCTTGTATCCTTGGTTAGGTTTATTCCGAGGTATTTTATGGTTTTTTGTGCAATTGTGAATGGGATCAGTTTCTTGATTTCTCTTTCTGTTGCTTCATTATTGGTGTATAAAAATGCAACCGATTTCTGTACGTTGATTTTGTACCCTGCAACTTGGCTGAATTCTTGGATCAGTTCTAGTAGGCTTCTGGTGGAGTCTGTCGGGTTTTCTATGTAGAGTATCATGTCATCTGCGAAGAGTGAAAGTTTGACTTCCTCTTTGCCAATTCTGATGCCTTTGATTTCCTTTTGTTGTCTGATGGCTGATGCTAGGACTTCCAGCACTATGTTAAACAACAGTGGTGAGAGTGGACATCCCTGTCGTGTTCCTGATCTCAGGGGGAAAGCTCTCAGTTTTTCCCCGTTGAGGATGATGTTAGCTGAAGGCTTCTCATAGATGGCTTTGATGATGTTTAAGTAGGTTCCTTCTATCCCAACTTTCTCGAGAGTCTTTATTAAGAAGGGATGCTGTATTTTGTCAAATGCTTTTTCTGCATCTATTGACAGGATCATATGGTTTTTATCTTTTCTTTTATTGATATGATGGATCACATTGATTGATTTGCGAATGTTGAACCAGCCCTGTAACCCAGGAATGAATCCCACTTGATCTTGGTGGATGATTCTTTTGATATGCTGCTGGATTCGATTTGCAAGGATCTTGTTGAGAATTTTTGCATCCGTATTCATCAAGGATATTGGCCTATAGTTCTCTTTTTTTGTTGGATCTCTGTCTGGCTTGGGAATCAGAGTGATGCTGGCTTCATAAAATGAGTCCGGGAGTTTTCCTTCGACTTCTATTTTTTGGAATAGCTTGAGAAGAATTGGGATTAATTCTGTTTTAAATGTCTGGTAGAATTCCCCAGGGAAACCATCAGGTCCAGGGCTCTTATTTGTTGGGAGATTTTTGATCACTGATTCGATTTCTTCACTCGTTATGGGTCTGTTCAGGTTTTCTATTTCTTCCCGTGTGAATTTTGGTAGTGAGTGTGTGTTTAGGAATTTGTCCATTTCTTCTAAGTTGTCCAATTTGTTGGCATATAATTTTTCATAGTATTCCCTGATAATTGCTTGTATTTCTGAGGGGTTGGTTGTAATAAGTCCATTTTCATTCATAATTTTGTCTATTTGGGTGCTCTCTCTTTTCTTTTTGATAAGCCTGGCTAGAGGTTTGTCAATTTTGTTTACTTTTTCAAAAAACCAACTCTTGGTTTCATTGATCTGTTCAATTGTTTCTTTGGTCTCTATGTTGTTTATTTCTGCTCTAATTTTTACTATTTCTCTTCTTCTACTGGGTTTAGGGCGTTCTTGTTGCTCTGCCTCTAGCTCCTTTAGGTGAGCTGTTAGATTTTGGACTTGTGCTTTTTCTAATCTCTTGAAATAGGCCTGGAGAGCAATGTACTTTCCTCTTAGGACTGCCTTGGCCGCATCCCATAGATTTTGAATTGTTGTGTTTTCATTTTCATTTGTTTCCATATATTTTTTAATTTCCTCTCTAATTGCCTGATTGGCCCATTCATTCTTTAGAAGGGTGTTCTTTAACCTCCATGTTTTTGGCGGTTTTCCAGACTTCTTCCTGTAATTGATTTCAAGTTTCAAAGCATTGTGATCTGACAGTGTGCATGGTATGATCTCTATTCTTTTATATTTATTGAGGGCTGCTTTATGTCCCAGTATGTGATCTATCTTGGAGAATGTGCCATGCGCACTTGAGAAGAAAGTAAATTCCCTGGCCTCAGGATGTAAAGTTCTAAATATATCCGTCAGATCCATCTGGTCCAATGTGTCTTTCAAGTCCATTATTTCTTTAGTGATTTTCTGTCTGGTTGACCTATCCATTGCTGTAAGCGGAGTATTAAAGTCCCCTGCTATTAGCACATTCTTATCTATAAGCTTGTTTCTGTTTGTGATTAATTGTTTTAGATATTTAGGTGCTCCCATATTCGGTGCGTAGACATTTATGATTGTTAGTTCTTCCTGATGGATGGACCCTGTAATTATTATGTAGTGCCCTTCTTCATCTCTTGTGATTGTCTTTAATTTAAAGTCCAGTTTGTCTGATACAAGTATCACTACTCTGGCTTTCTTTTGATTTCCTGTAGCATGATATATATTTCTCCATCCCCTTACTTTTAATCTGAAGGTATCTTCCAGTCTAAAATGAGTTTCTCGTAGACAGCATATAAATGGATTTTGTTTATTAATCCATTCTGCTACCCTATGTCTTTTGATTGGAGCATTCAGCCCATTTACATTCAATGTTATTATTGAAATATGTGGGTTTAGAGTCTTTGTATCTTTTGTAGGGTTCATGTTTGTGGTGGTGTCTCTGGTATCTTTGTTCCTTGCAACCTTTCCTTCAGAGCATCCCCCTCAGGATTTCTTGTAGGGCTGGCTTCGTGGTGACAAATTCTTTCAATTTCTGTTTATTTGGAAAGGTTTTTATCTCTCCTTCTATTTTGAATGACAGGCTTGCTGGATAGAGGATTCTTGGCTGCATATTTTTACTGTTCATCACATTGAAGATCTCTTGCCCTTCTTTTCTGGCCTGCCAAGTTTCAGTAGATAGGTCTGTCACCACTCTGATAGGTTTCCCTTTGTATGTTAGGGCCTTTTTCTCCCTAGCTGCTTTCAAAATTCTCTCTT
Source organism: Hyaena hyaena (assembly GCF_003009895.1). NCBI lineage: Eukaryota > Metazoa > Chordata > Mammalia > Carnivora > Hyaenidae > Hyaena > Hyaena hyaena. The sequence continues at coordinate 1,985,290 of NW_024080733.1, read as the reverse complement.
TGTCCTTGTATTTTGCCATTTTTACTATGATATGTCGTGCAGAAGATCGATTCAAGTTACATCTGAGGGGAGTCCTCTGAGCCTCTTGTATTTCCACATTTACTTCCTTCCCCAGGTCGGGGAAGTTCTCTGCTATAATTTTTTCCAGGACTCCTTCAGCACCTTTCCCTCTCTCTTCGTCTTCTGGGATTCCAATGATACGGACATAGTTGCGCTTGACCGTATCGCTGAGGTCTCGAATTCTTCTTTCCTGTTCCTGGATCAGTTTGTCTCTTTTTTTGTCATCTTCTTGTTTTTCTATAATCGTGTCTTCTAAATCACTTATTCTCCTTTCTGCCTCTTCAATCCGTGCATTGGAGGCCTCTAATTTATTATGGATCTCATTTATCGCATTTTTAAATTCTTCATGCCTATTTTTATTTTCCATTCTGTCTGTAGCCATAGTTTCTTTGATGTCCCCTATGTTTTTTTCAAGCCCAGCTATTAATTTTACCATTATTATTCTAAAATCTTGTTCAGTTATGCTGCTGATATCTGTTGTGAGCAGTTCATTAGCTGTCATTTCTTCTTGGGGTTTCTTTGGAGGAGAGCTCTTTCGTTTCATCATTTTAGTTAGCTTTCTGTCTCTTGTTGGTTTTAAAGACCTGTTATGCTCTCTGTATCTATGAGCGCTTCTATATCCAAGAAGACTCTTTGACTTTCCAGGGCCTATCCTTTCAGAGAGTGTTTTTTGAATGGTATCTCTTGGTCTCTCTTCTTGGGACCTTGGTTATTTTATTTTCCTATTCGTAGTGATATTTGGACTCTCCACCTTGTGTACTCTAGCTTGTTTCTTGAGGTAGCCGTTAGAAGGCTCTCTCAGTGGATTCTGCGTCCTTTTTCTCCCAATCTCTCAGGTTTTGTAAGGTTTCCAATGGCTTCAGATCTTTTCTCTGTGATGTATGGGCGTGAGTGCACGTACGGAGCTCCTTACTTCTCTGCCATCTTGCCCCCTCTCCCTGGTCACAAAGTTTCTACAGAGACATAGAAGGCACAGGACTGCTCTGTGTGCGCATACGTCCACCCTGGGGCTAATGCCTGTAGGTAGTTTAACTGTCGCAGGGGCTGCTTGCTGGTTACCTGTTGTTTTTTATTTTAATTCCAGTATAATTAACACAGCGTCACATTAGTTTCAGGTGTGCAATGGGGATTCAACACTTCCATATATAACTCAGTGTTCATCATGGTAAATGTATTCTTTAATCCATTTCACCTATTTCTCTCATCCTCTCACCCACCTCCCCTCTGGTAACCATCTGTTTTTCTCTATAGTCGAGAGTCTCTTCCTTGGTTGTTCTCTCTTGCTCACCCTCTGTTTTCCTCTTTGTTTTGTTTCTTAAAGTCCACATATAAGTGGGATAACATGGTATTTGTCTTTCTCTAACTGACTTATTTCTCTCAGCACAAACTCTCTAGCTCCATCCTTGCCATCGCAAATGGCAAGATTCCATTCTCTTGTATGACTGAGTAATACTCTATTGTATATATATGCCATTTCTTCTTTATCCGTTCATCTATCAATGGACACTTAGGCTGCTTTCATGTATTGGTTATTGTAAATAATGCTGCAATAAACACACAAATGAGTGCATATATCCTTTCAAATTAGTGTTTTTTTGTATCCTTTGGGTAAATACCCACTAGTGGGGTTATTGGATCATAGGATATTTCTGTTTTTAATTTTTTTTTTTTTGCGGACCCTCCGTACTGTCTTCCACAGTGCCTGCACTAGTTTGCATTCCTACCAACAGTGCACAAGTCTTCCTTTTTCTCCGTATCCCCATTAACCCCTGTCGCTTTTTTTGCTGTTGCTTCTAGTTTTTCTGACAGGTGTGAGGTGATATATCATTGTGGCTTTGATTTGCATTTCCCTGATGATGAGTGATGTTGAGCATCTTTTCATGTGCCCATTGCCATCTGGATATCTTTTTTAGAGAAATGTCTGTTCATGTCTTCTGACCATTTTTAATTGGATTATCTGTAGGGGTTTTGTGTTGAGTTGTATTAGTTCTTTACATATGTTAGATACTGAATCTTTATATGTCATTTGTAAATACCTTCTCCCATTCCATAGGTTATCTTTTAGTTTTGTTGATTATCTATCTCCTTTACTGTACAGAAGCTTTTTATTTTGATGAAGTAACAATGGTTTACTTTTGTTTTTCTTTACCTTGCCTCAGGACATGTATCTAGAAAAATCTTGGTACGGCCAATGTCAGAGAGATTATTGCACCCTCTTCTAGGATTTTTATGGTTTCAGGTCTCACGTGTAGGTCTTTAATCCATTTTGACTTTAATTTTGTGTATGGTGCAAGAAAGTGGTCCAGTTTCATTCTTTTGCATGTAGGCCTCTTGTTTTCCTAATACCATTTGTTTAAAAGATTCTTTTTTCTCCATGACATATTTTTCTCTCTTGTGTCTAAGAGTAATTGACCATATAACCATGGGTTTGTTTCTGGAATTTCTATCCTGTTCCACTCATCTATGTGTCTATTTTTGTGCCAGCTCCATACTGTTTTTTTCTCCTATGAATTTAACTTTTAAAATATATGTTGTTACCATGCACAAAAATAAACTCAAAATGGATAAAGGACCTGAACGTGAGACTGGAAACTATCAACACCATAGAGGAGAAAGCAGGAAACAACCTCCTTGACCTCCACCGCAGCAACTTCTTACTTGACACATCCCCAAAATCAAGGGAATCAAGAGCAAAAATAAATTTTTGGGACCTCATCAAGATTAAAAGCTTCTGCACAGCCAAGGATACAACCCAGAAAATTAATAGGCAACCAACTGAATGGGAAAAGATAGTTGCAAATGACATATCAGATAAAGGGTTAATATCCAGAATCTATAAGGAACTCACCAAACTCCACTCCCGAAAAACAAACAACCCAGTGAAGAAATGGGCAGAAGATATGAACAGACACTTCTCCAAAGAGGACATCCAGATGGCCAACAGACACATGAAACGATGCTCAGCATCCCTCCTCATCAGGGAAATACAAATCAAAACCACACTGAGATACCACCTCACGCCAGTCAGAGTGGCTAAAATGAGCAAATCAGAGAACTCTAGATGCTGGCGAGGATGTGGAGAAACGGGCACCCTCCTACACTGTTGGTGGGAATGTAAACTGGTTCAGCCCCTCTGGAAAACAGTGTGGAGGTTCCTCAGGAAACTAACAATAGAACTCCCTTATGACCCAGCAATAGCACTGCTAGGAATTTACCCAAGGGATACAGAAATGCTGATGCATAGGAGCACATGTACCCCAATGTTCATAGCAGCACTCTCCACAATAGCTAAAACATGGAAAGAGCCTAAGTGTCCATCAACAGATGAATGGATCAAGAAGATGTGGTTTATCTATACCATGGAATACTACATGGCAATGAGAAACAATGAAATTTGGCCATGTGTAACAACGTGGATGGACCTTGAGGGTGTTATGCTGAGCGAAATAAGTCAGGCAGAGAAGGACAAATATCATATGTTTGCACGTATAGGGGGATTAGGAGGAACTTGACGGAGGAACAAGGGGGAGAAGAAGGGCGGAAATGGTGGGGGAAAGGGAGAGAGGCAAACCATGAGAGACTCTTGAATGCTGACAAAAACTGAGGACTGATGGATGTGGGGGGGAGGGGGGATGGGCATGGAGGAGGGCACTTTGGGGATGAGCACTGAGTGTTATGTAGAAACTAATTTGACAATAAACTATTTGTAAAAAAATATATATATATATGTTGTTGTATTTGTGCTTCTCACTCTCTCACTGTTTTGGTTTTCATGAAAATATCCATAATTTTTATCTCCCAAGATTGCAAATAAATATTTTCCTGATAACAATAAATATTAGACAGTATATCTATATAATTTCTAATGTTAAAATAGATCTTTTCGTAAATTGGTAAGATTTTGCTGGTCGGGGAAAGGTGTTTTCCAACATCTGATAGGAAAACACTTAAAAATTCTAGTAATTAATACTTCATTGTATGTAAGAACAAGTCAATGTGTTAAAGGGAAATGAGGCATTTCCATGAAGATCTAAGTTAGTGTGCAATTTGCCACATTATTATATGGATTATGGAGTTTTGAGTGGACCTTTTCCACCTATTGTTTCAGTTTGTCTCTTTTCCTGGCATCTGTAAGCCTAGTTTACTGGGGCTGTCTCTGTATATGCTTCTGTTCTGGGGTCCATCCCGTTTAGATTTTTCTCCTGGATTATTTTTGTTTGTTTGTTTCAAATTTTTATAAACTTATTTTGAAGTACCACCGATACAGAAAAGTTCATTGACCAGGAGTGCCCAAGCAGCTCAGCCAACTAAGCATCTGACTCTTGCTTTCAGCTCAGGCCTTGATCTCACAGTGATCGTGAACTTGAGCTCCACATCCGACTTACACTGACAGCGTGGAGCCTGCTTGGGATTATTCTGTTTCTTTTTCTCTCTGTCCCCCTGCTCACGCTCTCTCTCCCTCTCTCGAAATAAATAAACTTTTTAAAAAAGAAGAGTACGTAGGTCATAACTGGACTGCTTCATAGAATTTTTGCAAAGTGAACAATTCTGCCAAGTCCCAAGATCAAGAAACAGAATAAAGCCAGAATTTCAGAAATCCATCCCTGGCTACTCTTTACCTTCATCAGGATGACTCTCAAAGTAGCCCTTTGACTTATAACCACATATTGGTTTTGCTCCTTCTTGAAGTTTATGTAAATGCCTTTGGATTCTTTCCCTTAACACTAATGTTTTTAAAGATTTGTTCATTTTGTTGGGGGTGGCAGTGGTACCCTGATAGTGATTGCGGCTTAATATTACTTTTATGAATATATCACAACTAATTCTTCACTTGTCAGTAGGTATTTGAGTGTTTCATTTGTTTGCCAATTTCAGTTCTTTCCTTTCTTTCAGTTAGTTCTTCAGTGAATGATCTTATATATGTTTTTATTTGTAATTTTATGATAAGCCTTATAAATGCATTTGTGCTGCTTCTGTAGTTAGGGTTGGAATTTTAGGGTCATGCGCTAAATTCTAAAAGAGAGGTATCAGCGAAGACTCTGCCACCTGCTCACAAGCCAGCATGTTGCGCTACTTCTGCACCAGAGCTGGCAGTGTTCATCTGTTGTTTTTCTTTTTCTTTTTTTTTCTTTTCATCTTGTCTATTTTGGAAACTATGTCGTAGCAGTATCCCACTTTAGTTGTAATTTTTATTTCACTGGCTGGCACCTAATGATGAGATTCCATACATTTCTCAAGTGTTTGTTCCACCTTTTTGCCTATTTTTATCACATTTTTAGATTTTTGCAGACATTTTCCATACTAGACATGTCATTATCTTAGTATTTTCCTCTGATCAATGAGAACTTATAATTTTCATCTAAAACAAATTAATTTTTATTATATGGTTAGTTTTTTGGATATCCTGTTCAGGAAATCTTTACCAATGCTGAGATCATAAAGACATTTATTCTTTTATGTTTTTTTTTAATATTTCATACTTACACCTGCAATACATATGGAATTGATGATGTTCGATGTTTGGCACAGGACAGGAATCAAGATTAATTTTCTTCCAAATAAGTATCCAATTGACCCAACATAGCTCATCGATGAGAACACGACTTTCCCACGACACTACAAGATCACCTTTGTCTGAAAGCTAATATTCTTCTATGCACAAGTTTTCTAAAATCTCTCTTCACACACCACTGGCCTAATTCATCTTTATGCCAGTACCATGCTGTCTTTTTAAAGTATGCCAGTACTGTCACTTTTAAAAATATGTGATATCACCTCTTGCTTGTTAGGGTGGCAGCTAGCAAAACAGAGAAAATGGCAAGAGTTGGCCATGATGTGGAGAAGTTCAAAGCTTTACGCATTATTGCTGGAATTGTGATGCTATAACTACTAGGAAAAACCTTATGGAAGTTCCTCAACAACATAAAAATAGACCTATCACGTGGCTCGGCAATCTCACTTTTGGGCAAATATCCAAAAGACCTGAAAGCAGAGTCCTGAAGAGGTATTTGCACATGATTCAAGCAGCATAGCACAGCCAAGAAGTATAAGCAACCCAAATGTCCACTGCTGGATGAATGGATGTCCCCAGATGTTATGTACACACAATGGAATATTATTCAGCCTCAAAAAGTCACAGAAGCACGTGCTGCAATGTGAATGAAACTTACGACTATTTGCTAAGTGAAATAAGCCAGTCACAAAAAACCAGACATTGTCATCCCTCTTACATGAGGTAACAAGGCAGTAAAATTCATAGAAACAGAGCAGTCACCAGGGGGTGTGAGGAGGGACAAAAGCAGAGCTTGTTAATGGGTTTAGAGTTTCAGATCAGCAAGATGGAAGAGTTTTGAAGATATTTTCCCCAACAGTGAGAATACACTTCCTGCTGCACTGTACACTTAAAATTATCAAAATGGTGAATTGTATGTTTTTGTTTACCACAATTAATTTTTTTAAAATGTTTTATTTATTTTTAGGAGAGAGAGAGACAGCGTGAGCAGGGGAGGGTCAGAGAGAGAGGGAGACACAGACTGAAACAGGCTCCAGGCTCTGAGCTGGCAGTCAGCACAGAGCCCGACGCGGGGCTCGAACCCACGAACCGTGAGATCATGACCCAAGCGAAAGTCGGACCGACTAAGCCACCCAGGTGCCCCATACCACACTTAATTTTTAAAAATATGTATTATGGTAAATTTCTGTGATTTTGAGCCCTGGGAATTCCCATGCATCTTTAAAATCATCTTAAAATTTTCTATAGGAAAAAAAAAGTCATTGAGATTTTGGTTGGGATGATTGCATTCTATGTCAGTGTTTTGAATTTGCATCTATAATTTTAAGCTTTTATTTACTGAAGATGTTACACACATTTGTTTATATGATGTATATTTCTCTGATACACTTGTTGTTTTGGGAGGGTATAAGCCCCATATATCTTTTATTACATATATTTCTAGGTTTTTATTATTTCCAAATACTATTGTGATGTTTTTAATCTTATTTGCTGCTAATACATGAAAATATTAATGATTTTATTTTGATATCATCCTCAGCAATTTTGCCACATTCATTTATAAACCTGATAGTTTACTTGTTGATTATTTTGGATTTTCTATGTATTCAATTATGTCATCTGCAGCATACCCAGTTTTCTTCTTTTTCTTTCTCCTTATTTATTTCCTTTTCTTATGACTTAGGCCTACACTTCCGGTACAATGGTGAATTCAACTATGAATGGCAGATGTACGTTTTGTTACTGATTTCAGCACAATGTCGTTGCTTTACTTTTTTTTAAAATCTCTGTACCTTAGTCTGGATATTTTTGACTGGCCTGTACACTTAGGCCGATAATAATAAATAACTAAAAACAACAATAATCAGGCCACTTCAATAATCTTTTGGTGTGTGTGTCTCATCTGCTGATAAACCCACCACTGGAGTTCTTAATTGCTGGTAGAATATTTGTTCAGTTCTATAACTTTATTAATTTCATTATATATATATTCCAGTTATATGGTATATTTCTTCATTTTCTCAGATATCTTATTCTAAAATCATAGCTTTTGAAAGTTATTTCCTCCTAACTATAGTACCTGGCTTACCTGTGTAATTGTTGCTATAGTCTCATTTTTATTTTTTGGTTTTTGTCAAATGGTCCTGTATCTTGGAATCCCTGGTATTTTTTATTCATTTATTCATTTTATTATTTTTTAATGTTTTATTTTATTTTTGAAAGAGAGAGAGAGAGAGAGGCAACACAAGTGGGGGAGGGACAGAGAGAGAGAAAGGAGGAGACACAGAATCTGAACCAGGCTCCAGGCTCCAAGTTGTCAGCACAGAACCTGATGTGGGGCTTGAATCCATGAACCTAAGAACATGACCTGAGCCAAAGCTGGACTCTTAACTGATTGAGCCACACAGGCATTCTGGAATGTCTAGTGATTTTTAACTTAACACCAGGTGTTTTTATGAAAAATTGTACAGATGTATATATATATATATCTCCAAGGGAAAAAACATGAAATTATTCATAGTAGCAATTTTTATAACATCCCAAACCTAGACACATAGTACTATCCAATATAGAATAAATAAATTATGATTCTTTTGCACAATACATGGGAGAATAAACAAGGTATTATATGTGACCACAGAGATGAATAGTCACAAAAACAAAGGTTAGGGGGGAAAAAAAAAGCTGTAAGTAAGAGTATTTTCTGAATTATTCATACATTTAGTGTGTGAAAACACACAAATTAATTTCAAATTTTCAGAAATCAATATAATGGTTACTTTTGGATAGAGAAAGTTTTGAGCTAGGGCCTCTGAGATGCTAAGATGCCTGTTATGTTCTGAATCATGGACTGAGCATACATGTATGCTCACTTTGTGAAAGATCATTGTCCTGGGCACTTAGAGTTTGTGAAGCTTTTTATATATTCATTAAAGTTTGATCAGTTTTGAGGGGAAAAGGCACTCAGCTACTCTCTCATGTCAAGTTAAATAAAATCCAAAAGCCTGATGACATAAGGCTATGAAAAAATGGGAACTCTTATGCACAGTGTTGACTGTGATGGAGAGAAGTTGGCACTGCCTACAAAATGTTGAGTGTGAAGGAGAGAAATTGGCACTAGTCAGCGAACTTTCATGTGAGCCACAGTATAACTGAGAAATCCTTCCTTCTGGGTATGTATTCCAAAGACAAACTGCCAAATGTATAAGATAATGTATGCACAAATTTCTCCCGCGGAGCCCCATGTTTCCGGAGGGCAAAAGACTGGAAACATGCTAAATACCCATCGATGGGGAGCTGGCTAAATCATTAATCCATCCACACAGTGGACTATAATGCAACTGCTGAAGAAGAATGAAGGAAATGTCTAAGTTCTGCTGAAAAGGGATAGCCGTGATACATTTTTTTTTTTAAAGAAACAAAACAAAAAAGAAACAGCAGTGACTGACACAATGTCTTTTATTTAACCAACGAGAAGAAGGGAACCTAGAAATGCATCTACCAATGTTTTCCAACCAAAATGAAAGAATTAATTATAGACTAATGAAAATGGTTCCTCCATGGGAAAGGAAGGAATAGGATGGTGGTGCAGAGAATGTGGGTGAAAGCAAGATTTTCCTGAAGGTGCATTCTTTTATGGTTATATTCCTGTCATATGTAAATGTTTTGTACAATAGAATACAGTAAAGTAAAAATGAAATACAAATATTAACTCTGACATGAAATCATTCAAGGATGAAACACATTTTCATGGATGAAACAATATGATGTCAAGAAACTGCCTCGAAACAATCCAGTGGGATTTGAAAGAGATGAGTAGGGAAAGCAGAAAGGTTTAAATCGCGATAGCTGAGTGACGGAGATTCGGGAACATTCTATTATTCCTCCTATTTTAGCATACATTGTTGGTATACAGTAAGTCTAAGACATCTCATTCATGAGAAGAGAATGATGCTCACGCTTGTCTTCAATGTTCATTTCTCCGTTAACATCTGGTTAATTTTGCATGATTTTGTTTTGCTGTGCCTTATTAATGATTTATATTCCTGTTTGTGTGTTCCAAGTATAAATTTATTTTAACTGCAGGTTATCTGAAACATACAGCTGCACGTTATTTAAAGTGGCTCAATAATCATAAATATAAAACTTTAAAGACATTGATTGCAGTTCAGAAAATGTATTTTAGCCATACAATTTTTATTCACCTTGATAGAAATTCTAACAAAACGTAACCACTGTTCCAACCCAGGAGACAAAGAGCAGGACCGCAGGATAAACATCAGGGACATCTTCTTTATGGACATGTTATGGCAAAGTGATGAATTACAAAAGTGTCTTATAAAAACCATTTGACATCTGTTTAGGGAGATTTTCACCTCTGCAGCCATAATTATATTGTGTCTGATGGAAATTTGTGAAATAAAAACTCGGGGTGGAACTCTTCCCAGGAAGCTGTTGTAGGGTAAGGAGATAGTAAGTTTCCCATCCGTGTTCAATTTCTTTAAAATATGGAGTCTGCTGACATCAGTCTCTTTATGAAAGAGAGACACTCCCCACTTGATGTGGCCTAAAAATTAATTTATGTTTAATTGAGTTTTGCATTTATTTTGTCACTGAATTTGACATAGCTTGTGTTAACAGAAGGATTAATTGTTGACTTACGGCTAGGGTTTTTATCAAAATGTGCCTTTTTTTTTTTTTTAGTAAAGCCTGCGTGTAGAAAAGCTGATACAGTTCAGCAGCTAACTTGCAATAAAGCAATGTGAGTCAGCCATCTACCCCAGCTGGTGAGATACTGGCAGAAGGAGTAAGGAAGCTGTAAGCAGAACAAAGAAACCAGCCACCATGGTATTTAGGCCATCCTGTCCAGAAGCCTTAAATGGGTTTTGGCCATTTACAAGAATCGGGTCCACCCACATGTAAGTCCATAGAGCACAGTGGTTAGAGATGTGGACTTTTGTGTGACACCCTCCCCCACCCCCATTGTGTGATCTTTGGTTATGCTTTTCACTGTGACCCCAGGTCAATATCCATAAATCTTAAAACATCAAGTGAGCACCTATATATGGCACTTAGTAAAGCACTGATCATTCAATACTTGGACATTTTTATAGCACTTCACCATACAGTGCTGAGGTCTTAAGCGCTATTTCAGTGTGAACCAATGTCAGCAGTATTAATGCCGAGGGTTGGCTCCGTATCTCTGGAATTAGGCCACCTTCTCTTTACCCACCTGAGGATCCGCCCACGTCATCTTCACTGAGCTCCTCGTCCACATCCAGCTCTCTGTTCCAGATTCATTACTTCCATTCCTCCTTTCTTCACTTTACAAATATTGCCTGACTGCTGTCTGTGTATCACATCTGCTGCATACACTGGCTTCTTCTTTCTCATTGCACTGTGTTGTTCCCACTGTATTTCTTTCAGTCCTCACATATTTTTTTATATTTGCCTCACAACTCGAAGTAGTCTGAATTGGTTCCAAAGAGCCTCCCCTGTGCCCACCACTGCTCTGCAAAATTAATCTGCTGACCTTAATCTTGTCTGCCTTCTAATGTGGGGAAAAGCTCTGAGAAATGAAACAGGACACTCTGAGAAATGTGCATTAAAGGAGAACTCCAAAGATGTTTTCAGTAAAGTCTATACGGAAAGGTGGAACAAGGTAGGAAATTATCGCTGCATCTATTTCATAACAGAAAATGGCAATGCTTTCTGAAAGTCTTGCAGAGAGAAAGATAGAAAGAGCCGAAACAAATGAAAAACACACACCAACAGTCAGCCTAAACCGATAATGTCTAGTTGATATTAGACTTATGGAAGTTGCGATCTGAAGACTAGATGAACCCCTTTGTAATGAATAGATTAGTCTTCCTGTGGATAAGCAAGCAGGCCAGTGGGAAACAGAGCATCAGGCAAACAGATGCAGTGCCTTAGGCAATCAAACACTCTGCATGGCCACGGTTGAGTACATTTTAACAGGCAAGTATTTCCACCACAAGCACCTAGAAAACTAGACAAAATATATGAAATAACTGTCTTTTCAGACATTAGCCAACAGTCAGTACAGGACTGTAATCCCTGAAAGGAAACAAATGGAGTGAGCATTGTGATTACCTCAGTTCTGCCTGGAGGCACGTTCCAGAAGGCAGCAGAGGAAGGGGAAGCATGGATAGAACTCAGTAATCATTTTCTGAGCGGAAAAAAGAGATCAGAGTTTGGAGCTACAGAGGTAGCTGGAATTTGTGACAGACTTTAGGATTCTGCATAGGTGTTCTCCTTTAACTATTGGGCTATGCACGTACAGGTCGGGATCCCAAGATAATTAGGCCTGTAGAAAGAACAACTCTTTGGAGTGATAGGCTGACAAGCTAGCAAAATTTGCCCAAGAAGATGGTGCAGTTCCAAGCAGTCAGATGGTGAGATCTGGTGGAACACCCTGGTGGAGAGAACCCAGAAAGTCCACACTCTAGGAGAAACAGGAGCCAAGCATTATTCTCTGGATTAGGTACCACCAAACACTAGATATGCCAATGAGAAGGCTCTGCTACAATGTGTCAATGAACGTGGGATACAGGGAGGGTGTGAAGGCCCTGAAGACCTCACATACAGGGAATTTGCAACTTTCCGAAGGCTCTTCCTCCAGGAATGCCATCAAGACCCACAAGAAAAATTGGGGGAGAGGCGTGAATCACAAGAAATCCCCTCCAAGGTGGAGGTTATGGGAGGAAGCAATAGCCACTACCCAAACTTCTCCCTGACTCATGCCCTCCATGGAGAGAAGACTTTGTCTCCAGATGGAAGGTCATCCAAATGGGCAGGGTGGTGGCATCATATGGCAGCTGGGGAAAAAGAATGAGGCCACAACAGAAAGCCACCCAGACCTGTCTCCTGTTCCTCTAAGGAAAAAGAATTTATCTTTAACATGGCATCAACGTCATATCTTGGGGTGCTGGTAGAAATCATCACAGCTGGGAAGAATGGGGATAGAAAATAGGCTCTGACCCTGGGGGAGACTGCAGAAGTGCATGTGGGACCCAGATTTACACCTTTAAAAAATGTTTAATGCTTATTTTTGAGAGAGATAGCACAAGCAGGGTAGCGGGGGGAGGGGTGATGAGCAAAGAGAGAGGCAGACACAGAATCCAAAGCAGGTTTCAGGCTCTGAGCTGCCAGCACAGAGCCCAGAACAGGGCTTGAACCCATGAACTGCGAGATCATGACCTGAGTCAAAGTTGAACACTTAATGGACTGAGCCCTAACTAAGCCACCCAGGCACCCCTCAGCATTACATCTTGAAGAAGCATGGGAACACTGCTTTACAAAGCCCAAGACTGAGACTAATGTAGATCCTCAGAGAGAGCACATTGCCCCTTCTGCTGCTGCAAAATACTCATGAGCATCGAGCAAAATCATGGTGAAATAAAACAGATGTGTACAAGAGACAGCCTCTCCAGAGGGCAGCAAAAAAGGGGAGAAACAGAGGTGAGTGAGAGGCTATCACTAGATCAATTTAATGTCTCTGGTGCACCAACTAATGTAAAAACCAACCCAGCTCCTTATACAATTAACATTAATATGCACACACAGTAAGGCCTCACAGAAGGAAAAGTGGGTTCATCTTTAAGCGTGCAAATACTTAGCTCAAAATCCTTTGTTTTATACAGCGTGTGAGGTTTTCAATGGAAAATTATGGTGCTTGGGAAAAGGCAAGGCAAGCACTGTCTGAAGAGACAAACAATCCTCAGAACCACACTTGGATAGGAAGCAGATGGTACAAATATGGGGCAGACCGCCCCCATCAGGGGACATCTGACAATGTCTGGAGATATTCAGATCATCTAGATGGGGATGGGGGAGGTGTATCTAGAGGGGTAGAGGTCAGAGGTGCTGCTAAATACCCTAGAGTGCAAAGGAAAGGCCCTGACAACAAAGAAAATAAACCAAATATCAAGTGCTGGACTTGATACATTGGGCTCTAATAAAAAAGTGATTGATATGGAAGATCAGATAGGAAATTTTACCAGAGAGATATAAACTATAAGGAAGAATCCATTGAAGATGCTAGAAATAAAAAACACAGTAATAGAAAGAAAGAAAAGAGTATCTTTGATGGGTTTATTAGTAGAGCCAAGGAAATAAAACCAGTCCAGTTAAAGAAAGATCAATAGACATAATCTACACTGGAATGCAAAAAGAGAAACAAGAGTGGAAAGGTCCCCTAAGGATAGACCACTTAAAAATGGTGGGTGTTTAGCCAATAAAGTACCATCTTTGGAAACAGTAGATGAAGGGAAAGAGAGAAGAGGTAGAACTGTTTCAAACAATTTTGGCCAAGAATTTTCCCCAATTACTGACATACATAAATGACAGTCCAAGAATCTCTTGGGATTTCAAGTAAAAAGAGTTTCAATGACACAGACACTCAGGCGTAACATTCAAGCTGCCGAAAAATCAAAGACAGTGAGCACACCACAGGGGCATATATATTAGCTTTGGAAACACACCAAGGGCAACATGACGTCCGCCCAAGGATAACTCGAAAATTCATTAGCACTACCTAACTATACACTAAAATACGTAAGTTAAATTTTATGTTGTATGCCCTTTTTTCACCACAATAAAAGTAAAACAATTAACGGGGCGCCCGGGTGGCGTAGTTGGTTAAGCGTCCGACTTTCGCTCGGGTCATGATCTCGCGGTTCGTGGGTTCGAGCCCCGCGTCGGGCTCTGTGCTGGCTGCCAGCTCGGAGCCTGGAGCCTGGTTCAGTCTGTGACTCCCTCTCTCTCTGACCCTCCCCTGCTCACGCTGTCTCTCTCTCTCTCTCCTAGAAATAAAAAAAAAAATAAAAAATAAAAATAAAAAAAATAAAAGTAAAACAATTAAAACATTTATCAAAGGCTTAAGAAAAAATACTGAAAACAGCCAAAGAAGTTACATTACTTAGGGCACATTCTGAACTGAAGTAAAATTGGCAGGAAAGACATTTGGTTCTCGGAGTGACCAAAACACCATCTATTGCCATCGTCTGTAATCATGAACAATAACATCTTTTCATTAAAATCCTGTTATTCTTTGGTATTTAACTTTTATATTTAAGGAGAAATTTAGTCATTTTCCCACTAAGGGGGGAGGCATAAGAATGAGGAAAAGAAGATTGATGGAGATTACTACCTGCAGAAGGATCAGAATAAGAATTATCTGGGGGTACTTCGGTGGCTCAGTTGATTAAGCTTCTGTCTCTGGATTTCAGCTCACTCAGGTCATGAACTCAAGGTTTGTGAGCTGGAGCCCAGGGCCTGGCTCTGTGCTGATCGCACGGAGCCTGCATGGGATTCTCTCTGTCCCTGTCTCTCTGCCCCTTTGCTGTTCATGCTCTCTCGCTCTTTTGCTCACTTGCGCTCTCTCTCTCTCTCTCTCTCTCTCAAAATAAACAAGTAAACTTTAGAATTATCTGCAGAACTGGGGCACTTGGGTGGTGAGCCTCCAACTTCAGCTCAGGTCATGATCTCACTGTCTGTGAGTTCGATCCCCGCATCCTGCTCTGTGCAGACAGCTCATATCCTGGAACCTGGTTCGGATTCTGTGTCTCCCTCTCTCACTACCTCTCTCTTGCTCACACTTTGTCTTTCTCTGTCTCTCAAAAATTAATAAACATTTTAAAAAATTTTAAGAATTGTCTGAAGAAATCTGTCTAATAAGTACTCCCAGCAAAGAGACCTTAACTGAGTATCTCACCAAGAACTCTTTGGGGTACCCGCAGGGTTGAGGCACACCACCAGCCTTCACTCCACAGAACAACTCTGAAAACACCTCTCCAGAGAAGCAAACAGGCAGCCAAGGGGAGTTACCCAACATCAGTCCTGGAGCCAAACCCAGCTATGCCAGCCCTTTGTAGGGATGCCCTCCTCGGAAATTGCATAAAAGTTACCGCACATTCACTAAGCATGATTACCTTGAGTAAACACAGTCCTCTAGACCCAGAGATTCAGAAGGCAGCTGAGAACTGACAAACTCTTATCTTAAATTGTGGTTCTGTTTTTTTTAATAAAACATTTAAATCTTTGGAGATACCCTGATTTTCCATGTACAGATGGAATTACACGATGTGTGTGAGTTACTCTAGAAGGTTGGTGGGGGGTAGGTGAGTAGGACCATGGATTACAGGGGGTTGGGCATGAACTGATGATCATGGAACTCTTCTGGTTGATGTGTTTGTAAACATTGTGGGCCCCTTGTGTGATATTTACTGAAATAGAAAATTAGAGGGTTATCCGAGATCACGGAGAGGCTTCTTCATGCAAATGCTTGTCTGCCAGGATGGTAATTTCATTCTAATGAACTAATTCCACCCTAATATTCAAGGTGCGGGTTGGCATTAATCACCACTGGATACAGGATCTCAGACGAGGTTTTCAGGATGTTTCTTTTATGCTTCTTATGGAATTGCTTTCCTCTATGCTAACTGTATTTTCAAACCAGTTCCTGACATGTGGCAGAAAATTGAGTCACAGCAGAAAATTGAGTCACAGCCCTTCTAGCCTTGGGATTTTTTCAAAAGACTCTTGCAGCAAAGCCCCTCCCTTCCATGAGGGTCTTTACATACTGAACAGCATCTGTATTAAAATTGCCAAGTCATGCTGATTGGTCTTCCTCTGGTCACTGTACCCAAGGGAAGGAAGGGGTGAAGAGGGTGGCCAGGCTAGGTCATAAACCACACAGCTCCTGGGTCCCACGAAGGGCAAAGCAAATCTTTACCTTGGCCTAAGGCCCCCCATGCTTACGACCACTGGTAACTCTGGCTTATCACCTACTCTGCACCAGCCATATCGCTCTCCCTGCTGTTCCTCTGATATCCCAGGGGCTCCCTTACCTATGACATAGGATCTTGGCTAGAATGCACTTCTCCCAGAATCCTCTCTAACCACCTTCAAGTCTTGGCTCCAAAGTTTCAAGTGTTAGCTCCTACCTTCTCCTCTCTCAATCTCCCTTATTCTTCTCTGTTTCTCTTACACAAGGTTCTTAATGTTTCTGTACCATAACACACAGAAAGGTGCAGGCAGCCGAGAAGCCGGCCAGGTGTCAGCTGTTACACCTGTGAGTGAGGAAGTGTTAAAGCAGCAGGTTACATAACTTGGACTTGAGCCTGAGGGTGTTTGGAAAACCACTGAAGGGTTTTGCAAATGAAAGTGGCATAATCAGGTTCATTTAAAAATGTTCTTACTGGCTGGAGGGTGCAAAATGAACCAGAAAAGGCTAATACAGGGGGACAGGAAGGAGGATTTTGAGCAACGCATGAAGAAATGCGTGACTGGCCCAGATAGAAAGAAACACTGTTCCATCCGGGGCTCGTCTGGGACAAGATGTCTTCTCATGTTGTTTACATCATGGATACAATGTGTGGAAGTTTTGCCAGAACCCAGTTAGCACACTTTTCTTACAAATAAAAGTTGACTAGGGGCACCTGGGGGCTCAGCTGGTTGAGCGTCTGACCTCAGCTCAAGTCATGATCTCACGGTTTGGTGGATTCGATCCCCACGTTGGGCTCTGTGCTGACAGCTCGGAACCTGGAGCCTGCTTCAGGTTCTGTCTCCCTCTTTTTCTCTGTCCCTCCCCTGATCATGAACTGTCTCTCTCTCTCTCAAAAATAAATAAAAACATTTAAAATTTTGACTAGATAGAAAAAGAAGTAGAGTTCTTGGTTTATAGTGCAGTTTCAGAAGTTATCAGTTGACTCTCAAATCGAAAAGTTCAAATTTAGAGAACCCTTCAAGACATAATCACAGGTAGGTATAGGACTGAGTATATCTTAATTGAGGGCAAAGGAATGTTAACATTCCAACTTTGGAAGTGTCAGCTAAGGAGCACTTAAGTCTGGGCTAAGTCTGTTGATTTTGGTTGATTTTAAAATTTTTTTATGATTTTATTTTTTTAATTTTTTAGTTTATTTATTTATTTTGAGACAGAGGGGTGGGGCAGAAAGAGAAGGAGAGAATCTCAAGTAGGCTCCACAATGTCAGCATGGAGCCCGATGTGGGGCTCAAACCCACAAACCAAACAGTGAGATCATGACCTGAGCTGAATCAGATGCTTAAGCAACTGAGGTACCCAGGGGTCCCATAAGTCTGTTTATGTTTCTAAACAGCATGTGACCAAGAGGCTCCTTTTACACTTTTCAGAAGGCAATAACAGCGGTGATAATTTGCATTTTCCCACCAGTTTCCAACATTTCCTTCATGGTCTACAATGAACCAAAGCACATGTGCCAGAAACCCTTTGTCTGGCTTTCATGAGATGTGCACTGACAATTAATTTATTGCACGCCAAGTCCTTTGGGTATTCTATATGAACTCCATAGTGTCAAAATGTGACCTTCACAAGGACATGACCTAGAGCCTCCTCCCCAAGTTAAGAAGGGTTTCCTCACCAAAAGCAAAGCTCCTACATGAGACATATTTTAAAATCTATTACTTTTGATTTTTAGCATGTAAAATATCGTGCACTAATATTGTCAATTCATTATGTAATATTGCTGTTACCATATACCCCTACACCCAGTTTCCCCTGTTTTGTTCGTGTGTGCTGAGAACTGAGATTTACTTTCTTAGCAAATTTCAAGTATACCAAATATTATCATTCATGATACTAACCATGCTGTACATTCAATCTCTCCCACGTATTTAACCTAGGATACAGCCCCCCAGGTTCATTGCTGTTGTCACAAACAGCACGATTTCCTTCCTTGTACAGCTAAATAAGATTCCACCACATAATCTTCATCCATTTATCCACCAGCAGACACATAAATTGTTTCCATACCTTGGTTTGTGAACAGTGCTGCCATGAACTTGGTGCTGCAAATACTTCTTCACGGCAGTGATTTCATTTCCTTCGGATTCCACCCAGAAGTGGACTTGCTGGATTTCTGGATCATGCAGTAGTTGTGTTTATAATTTTTGCGGGCCCTCCGTACTGGTCTCCATGGAGGTTGCACCATTTTACATCCCACCAACGGATCAAAACACCTCAAAAGAGGTGTACTTTTCTCCACATCCTTGCCAACATTTGTTAACTATTTTGTCGCTGATCCTTCTACATCTAATCTGTTAAGAGTCTTTACCATGAATGGATGCTGTACTCTATCAAGTGCTTTCTCTTGCATCTATTGAAATGAGCATACAGTTTTTGTCCTTTCTCTTGTTAATGTGACGTATCACATTGATTGACTTGCAAACATGGAACCATCTTTGCATACCTGAAATAAACCCCAGTTGATCCTGGTGAACTGTTTTTTTAATATATTGAGAGATTCAGGGTGCTATTATTTTGTTGGAAATTCATCAGAGGCATTGGCGCATAGTTTTCTTTCTTTCTATTTTTTGTAGTGTCCTTATATGGTTTTGGTATCAAGGTAATGCTGCCCTTATGCAATGAACTTGGAAATTTTCCTTTCTCTTCTATGTTTTGGAGTAGTTGAGAAGAATAGGTATCAACTCTTCTTTAAATGTTTGGTAGGGGACACCTGGGTGATTCAGTTGGTTAAACATCCAACTTCAGCTCAGGTCATGGTCTCAAGGTTCGTGGGTTCAAGCCCCACATTGGGCTCTGTGCTGATAGTGCAGAGCCTGGGGCCTGCTTAAAATTCTGTGTCTCCCTCTCTCTTCCCCTCCTCTGCTTTCTCTCTCTCTCTCTCTCTCTCCCTCTCTCTCTCTCTCTCCCTCTCTCTCTCTTATGAAGGCACCTGGCCCTGAATTTCTATGGATTCAATTTCATTGCTAATAATTGGTATGTTCAAATTTTCTATTTCTTCCTGATTCATTTTAAGAAGGTTATATTTCCCCAGGAATTTATCCATTTCTTCTAGATTGGCCAACTTGCTGATATATAATTTTTTGTAATATTCTCATAATTTTCTGTATTTCTGCAGTGTTGGTTGTTATTTCTCCTCCTTCATTTCTTATTTGACTGATTGGAGTCCAGTCTCTTCTGTTTTGAGTCTGGCTAAAGGTTTACCAATTTAATTGATCTTCTCAAAGAATCAGTTCCTAGTTTCATTGATATGTTTTTTTTAAATTTATATTTTATTTATTTCTGAGAGACAGAGAGAGAGAGCGCATGAGCAAGCAGGGGAGGGTCAGAGAGAGAGGGAGACACAGAATCTAAAACAGGCTCCAGGCTCTGAGCTGGCTGTCAGCACAGAGCCCGACGCGGGGCTCGAACCCACAAACTGTGAGATCATGACCTGAGCCGAAGTCAGATGCTTATCTGCTGAGCCACCCAGGTGCCCCTCATTGATATGTTTTATTGCCTTTTTTTTTTGGATTCTATTTGATTTATTTCTGTTCTAATCTTTATTATTATTTTCTTCCCTCCAGTTGCTTTGGGCTTTTTTCCCTAGAGATGCAAGTTTAGGTTGTTTATTTGAGATTCTTTTTGATTCTTCTTTTTTAAAATAGTTTATTGTCAAGTTGGTTTCCATATAACACCCAGTGCTCATCCCCACAAGTGCCCTTCTCCATGCCCATTCCCCCTACCCCCCACCTCCATCAGCCCTCAGTTTGTTCTTGGCATTCAAGAGTCTCTCATGGTTTGACTCCCTCTCCCTGACTATTTTTCCCTTTCTTCTCCCCCACAGTCCTCGGTTAAGTTCCTCCTAATCCTCCTGTACATGCAAACATATGGCATCTGTCCTTCTCTGCCTGACTTATTTTGCTCAGCATAACACCCTCAAGTTCCATCCATGTTGCTACACATGGCCAGATTTCATTCTATTTCATTGCCATGTAGTATTCCATTGTATAGATGAAACACGATCCACTTGTCAGTTGATGGACACTTAGGCTCTTTCCATGTTTTGGCTATTGTTGAGAGTGCTGCTATGAATATTGGGGTACATGTAAGAATAAATATAGTTAAAATGTCATTACTACCCAAAGCAATCTACACATTCAATGCAATCCCAATAAAAATTGCACCAGCATTCTTCTCAAAACTAGAACAAACTATCCTAAAATTTTATGGAGATTCTTTTTGCTTCTTGAGGGAGGCCTATAGTGCTATAATCTTCCCTCTTCCTTATAAAGAATTTGGACCATGGTATTTTCTTTTTCTTTTTCCTTTTCTTTTTTTTTTTTTTTAAGTAGGTTTCACACCCAATGCTGAGTCTGACACAGTGCTTGAACTCACGACCCTGAAGTAAAGATCTGAACTAAGACCAAGAGTTGGACATTTCACCACCTGAGCCACCCAGGCACCCCTGGACCACTGTATTTTCATTTTCATTTGTCTCCATGTATTTTTTATTTCCTCTTTAATTTCTTGCTTGACCCACTTATTGTTTAATAGAATGTTATTTAGCTTTCATGCATTTGTGTCCTTTCCAGATTTCTTTTCCTTTTGATTGATTTCTAGTTTGATACCATTGCGGTCAGAAAAGACACATGATACGATTTTAGTCTTTTTGAATTTATTGAGACTTGTTTTATGGCCTAAAATGTGATCTATTCCAGAGAACGTTTCACGTGCACTTGAAAAGAATGTGTATTCACTGCCTTTGGATGGAATGTTTTGAGTCTGTCTGTTAAATCCATCTGGTCAAGTGTGCCATCCAAAGCCATTGTTTCCTTCTTGATTTTCTACACTTGTTAACACTTGACTCTTTGATAACAGCCATTCCAACAGGTGTGAGGGGATATCCTACTATGGTTTTGATTTGCATTTTCCTGATGATTAGTAACACTGACCATCTATTCATCTCTCTGTTGGCCATTTGTGTATCTTTTTTGGGAAAATGTCTATTCAAGACCTTTTGCCTATTTTTTTTTTAATCGAGTGACTTGTTTTTCTCCTATTGAGTGGTATGACTTCCTTATGTATTGGGGATATTATCAGATATGTCGTGTGTAAATATTTTCTCCCATTCCATAAATTGACTTTTCATTTTCTTGATCGCTTCCATTTGAAGAAGAAATCTCTCCCAGACTTTATGGACTCTCATCAGTAAGAAAAGACCTCCACCTGTGCGGGGGGCACGCTGGAGCATCCTGTGGCCCCAATTATCATAGCTCAAGGCACAAGGGGGAGGAGGCACATAGTGGCTCCAGGTTGGGCAGGGGCGGGGAGGGAGGGTTGTGAACAGTGTCTCGTAGGCTCAGGCAACTGGGGTTGTCAACCACCCCAGCTGTGTGATTACTGGTGATGAGAACTAGGGCGGTCGTCAGCAGTGAAGGTGTCGGGGCTTCTCTATAGAGCAGGCCAAAAGGGACGACATTCACTCCTGCCACATGGTGGCTGATACCTGCAGCCTCTCCCCTTCTTTGGTCCTCCCTGGATCCAGACTTTTCAGCGATGCTGATCCACAAGCCATCTGGTTGAGTGAACCGGGTCCTTCATTCAGTGCCCTGAACGGCTGGGAAAGCTGTGATTCTCCTCCCTGCTGGGAGAAATCAAGGGTCACGGAGTTCTCTCTCGGCTCTGAGCATCCTCTGCACAGGAGGATGCAGGCAAAGTGAAACCAATCCTCCTACCATTTTGTGTGGTTATTATCAGGGTTTTGCTCCACCGTGTTGTCACAACTCCTGAAGTGCACTGCAGAGCTGTTGCGAAGCTTTTTCATTTTTTCAATTGTGCTGTCATTGGGGGACAGAGCCTGAAATCCCCTACTCCACTCTATTTGTTGTTCATTTTTTAATTGGGTTGTTTTCTTACGGTTGCATTTTAAGAATCCTGTATATATTTGGTCCTACGTCATTTATCAGAGAGATGGTTAGGAAATATTTTCTCCCTGTCTTTGTCTTGTCTTTTTTTTTTTTTTAATGTTTTATTTATTTCTAGGAGAGAGAGAGAGACAGCATGAGTAGGGGAGGGTCAGAGAGAGAGGGAGTCACAGACCAAAACAGGCTCCAGGCTCTGAGCTGGCAGTCAGCACAGAGCCCGTTGCGGGGCTCGAACCCACTAACCGCGAGGTCATGACCCAAGCGAAAGTCGGACGCTTAACCGACTAAGCCACCCAGGAGCCCCTGTCTGTCTTGTCTTTACATTCTCTTCACAGAATTTTTTTTCCCCTTCACAGTCTTACACAGAGCAGAAGCTTTTTATTTTAATAAAATACAACGAAACACTTTTTTCTTTATTGCAATGTGGCAGCTAAAATATTGCCAAATTCAAGGTCACTTCAATACTCTCTCTCTATTTTTCCTTGCATAACTTTTAGAGTTTTGCATTCTATGTTCAGGTGCCTGGTTGATTTTGAGTTAATTTTTGTGAAAGTCGTAAGGTCTGTGTCTCGGTTCATTTTTGGCATATATTTTCTGCATATTCATATCCAATTGTGTCTGCACTATTCGCATAAAATATCCATTCTCCATTAGATGTCCTTGTCGGTGGGGGTGTGGCTCTCAAGTTCACTGTATTGGTCTCTGTGTCCACACATAGTCCACTACTGGTACTCTTTTAATTACTATAGCTTCAAAGTAAGTCTTGGGGCACCTGGGTCGCTCAGTCAGTTAAGCATCTGACTTCAGCTAAGGTCATGATCTCATAGTTTGTGAGTTCGAGCCCCATCTCGGGGTCTCTGCTGTCAGTGTGGAGCCTGCTTCAGATCCTCTTACCCCCTCTCTCTCTGCCCCTTTCTCCCCCTCTCTCTCAAAAATAAACATAAAAAAATTAAAAGTAAGTCTTAAAACTGGGGAAATCCTTCAATTTCCTTCATCTACAGTATTATGCTGGGCTTTCCAGGTCTTTTGTCCTTATAAGCTTTGGAAGCATTTTGTCATTATCTTCAAAACAGCTTTATGGGATTTTGTTTGAGATTACATTGAATCTCTAGTTCACATCGGGAAAAATTAGCATGTCATCAATATTGAGTCTCAATTCTGTGATCACAGAATACCTTCCACATATTTAGATCTTTAATTCATTCCTCAGAGTTCTGTGGTTTCTCACGTATAGATCCCATGCATAATTTGCCAAATTTATAAATATTTCTGGGTTTTGTTTGATGCTATTGTAAATGATATTATTTTTTTTAATTTCAACGTCCAACTGTCCATTGTTGAGACATAGGAAAGCAACTAACTTGTATATAAGTTTGTCTGTCATGACATTTTTATACTTAATTAGTTCTGGAAAGTTTTCTATTGTTTGGAATTTTCTACATAGACAATCATCTCAACAGACACAGTTGTATTTCTTCCTTTCCAGTGTGTATACCTTTTATTTCTTTTTCTTGTCTTTTCACACAAGAAAGGACTAGGCCTTCTAGCACAATCTTACACTGTAGTGGCTAGGGGTCTTCCTTGCCCAGTTCCTTATCTTTGTGGGAAAGCATCTAATGTCTTCACACTAAGTATAGTATTAGCTGTAGATTTTTGTAGATAACTCTTTATCAAGTTTGAGAAAGGGTTTCTCAAGTTCTGTTTTGCTGAGAGTTTTTGTGATAATTGGGTTTTGAATTTTGTCAAATGCTTTTTCTTCATCTACCGATATAATTGTGTGATGTTTCCTCTTTAGTCTGGTGAAGTGGTGGGTGAAACTGACTGAATTTCAAATATTTAGCCAGCCTAATCAGGACACATCATAGTTGGTATAATTATTGAACAGTATTTTTTTGGACAGTATTAGATTTAATTAGTTTCTTCAGGTTTATTGTTTGATTTTCATGAGAAATATTCATCTATAGATTTATTTTCTCATAATGTGTTTGGTTTTAGTATTTGTGTAATGCTGGCCTAGGGTAATGAGCTGAAAATGATACCTCTGCTTCTGTTTTCTGGAAGTGATGGTGGAGAATTGCTATTATTCTTTAAAAGTTTGGTAATGGGATACTTGGGTAGCTCAGCTGGTTGAGTGTCTGACTTCCTCTCAGGTCATGATCTCATGGCTTGTGAGTTTGGGCCCTGCATCGGGCTCTGTGCTGACAGCTCTCAGAGCCTGGAGCCTGCCTAAGATCCTGTGTCTCCCTCTCTCTAAGCCCCTCCCCCCCAACCAATTTGAGCCCTGTTTCTCTCTCTCTCTCAAAAATACATTAAAAACCTTTTTTTTTTTTTTTTGAAGTTTGGTAATACCAGTGAAATCATCTGGGCCTAGTTACTTCTTTGTTAGAAAGTTAGTCATTACTAATTTAAATTATTTTATAGAGTTAGCCCTTTTCTGATTATCTATTTCTCCTTGTATGAGTTTTGGGAATTTATTTATTGCAAGAAATCGTCCCATTTCCTCTAAGGAATCAAATTTACAGATGGAGGGTTGTTTATAGTATTTCTTTATTAGCCTTTTAATGGCCTTGGAATCAGTAATAATGACATCTCGTTCATTTCTGACAGTAAAAGTCTATGTCATATCTCTTATTTTCCTTGGTAAGCTTGACTGGAAGTTTATCATTTTATTGATCTTTACAAAGAACCAGCTTTTGGTTCTATTGATTTTCTCTTGTGTTTTCCTGTTTTTAATTTCATTGATTTCTGCCTTAATTTACATTTTTAGTTTCTTTTCCTTCCATTACCTTTAAGTGCTCTACTCTTTCTCTAGTTCCCTAGAATGGAAGCTTAGATGATTGACCTTACATATTTCTTCTTTTCTAATATATGCACTTGATACTATAAAATTCTAAGTAAAGCGCTGTTTTCCCCACCTCCCATAAATTCTGATAAGTTGTGTATTCATTTCATTCAGTTCAAGGTAATTTTTAACTTCTCTTGAGACTTCTTTGACCCATGTGCTATTCAGAATTATGTTATCTAATCTCCAATGAATAGCTGTGGACTTTCAGCTATTGTTACATTAGCAATTTCAAGTTTATTTTCACCGTTGTCTGAAAACATAATTGCTATGATCTTCTTTCTTTCAGATTAGTTAGGGTGTCTTTTATGGCCCAGGGTACTGGCTGTTTGGATGGCTGGTTTATGCAAGCTTGAAAAGTGTGCCTTCTGCTGTGATTGGATGGAGAATTCTATAAATATCAGTTTGATGAGGCTGATTGATGTACATCCATGTCCACTGTGCCCTTACTGATTTCCTCTCCGTTTGCTCTATCCATTACTGAAGAAAGGTGTTGAAGTCTGTTACATTACTACTGGATCTATCTATTTCCCTTGTTTTCTTCCTTTCCCAGTGACTGCATCATGCTCTGTGGTCTGGCGCACACACATTTACGACTGATAGGCCTTAGAGAAACAGCCCCTACATCATTATGAAATGCTTTCTTTGTCTCTGGTCATTTTCATTCTTTGATGTGTGCTGTCTTTGAGATTTATAGAGCACCCCAGCCCTCTTTGATTTCTGTAATCAAGTTAGGTCTTCCCCCTCATGTTACTTTAGCCTAACTGAATCTTAACATTTAAAATTGCTTTCTCCCTGGGTGGGTCAGTCGGTTAAGTGTCCAACTCTTGATTTCCACTCAGGTCAAGATCTCTTGGTTCATAGGCTCAAGCTCTGCATTGGGCTCTGCAATGAATGTGGAGCCTCCTTAGGTTTCTCTCTCTCTCTTTCTCTCTCTCCCTCCCTCCCCTGCTTGAACTCTCTCTCTCTTTTTCAAAATAAATAAATAAACATTAACATATACGTATATGTATATATTACATATAAAATATATAAAATTCTTTAAAATTAGTTTCTCAGGCACCTGGCTGGCTCATTCAGAAGAGCATATGACTCTTGATCTCAGGGTCATGAGTTCAAGCCCCACGCTGGGTGTAGAGATTACTTAAATAAGTAAAATCTTAAAAAATAATAAAATCGGAGCGCCTAGGTGGCTCAGTCAGTAAAGCATCCGACTTCAGCTCAGGTCATGATCTCATGGTTCGTGGGTTGGATCCCTGTGTTGGGCTCTGCACTGACAGCTAGCTCAGAGCCTGGAGCCTGCTTCAGATTCTGTATCTCCCTCTCTCTCTGACCCTCCCCTGCTCATGCTGTCTCTCTCTCTCTCACTCTCAGAAATAAAAAACACATTAAAATTTTTTTAAAAATAACAAAATAAAAACAAAATTGGTTTGTTCTACACAATATATATTTTTTTCTAGTCTGCTTGCTCATTTCCTTTTAACTGGTACATTGTTTAATGTGTGTATTTAGGACATCTGTATATAAAGTAATTACTGATGTGGGTGGATGAATATCTACATGTTTCCAGTTCCTTTCTATTCATTGCATTTATTGTTTAGTTCTTTTCCCCACCCTGCTCTCTGCTTTCTGTGGTTGTTTAATTTCCCAGATGATTTCATTTTGTCTCCTCTATTAGCATACCAACTGTATTTTATTTTCACTTTTTTAGTGGTTGCCCCAGAGTTTACAATATACAGTTTTAGCTCATCTAGGTCCCTATTCAAGGGCACTTGGGTAGCTCAGTCGGTTAAATGTCCAACTCTTGACTTTGGCTAAGGTCATGATCTCATGGTTCATGAGTTCCAGGCCCACATCGGGCTCTGTGCTGACAGCTCAGAGCCTGGATCCCACTTCAGATTCTCTGTCTCCCTCTCTCTCTGCCCTTCTGCCACTTGTACTATGTCTCTGTCTCTCAAAAATAAATAAAACATTTTTAAAAGTTTTTAAAAAAAGAAAATTCTACACCACATCAGATGTAACTCTGTTACCTTATAACAGAATATTCCCAATTCCTCCCATCCTTTATGGCATCATCGTGATTCATTTCACTTATGTCTGCCCGATGGAGCCCCCGTATGTTGTTACTATTATTACTTTAAGCAGGAATCCCCAGGTCAATTACGAAATTTTAAATTATAGATTTTATTTTACCTTCCTACATTCCTTCTTCGGTGACCTTCTTTTCTTTCTATAGTTCAAGCTTCCGACCTATATAGTTTTCCTTTGCACTGAAGAATTCCTTTAACACACCTTATAAAACAGGTCCATTAGTGATGAATTCTGTGGGTGAGTGACTACCTGAGGAATTGTTACTTTTCTCCTCACTGTGAAGGATGCCTTCACTACGTATAGAATTGTGGGTTGGTGGTATTTTCCTTTCAACAATTTAGTATTTACACTGCTCACCTTTTGCTTGTGTGGTTGCTAAGGAGAATTCCTGATAATTCTTACCTTTGTTACTCTATAAGTAACTTGCCTCCCCACTCTGCTCTCCTTCAAGATTTTCCTTTAGTCTGTTGTTTGGGTTTGGTTTTGCTTTGGTTTTTGTCTTTGTTTTTGCTTTTTAAATTTTGAACATGCAAAGACTTGGTGTAGTGTTTGGCTATTTGTGCATCCTGTTTGGTGTTTTCGGAGCTTCCTGGATCTTTGTCTTGATGTCTATCATTACTTCTGAAAGTTCTTGGCCATTATTACTTCCAAATTTCTTCAACCTTGCTCTCTCTTACTTCTCCTTATACTTTGTACACACGTTGTACACCTTTTGAAATCATCCCACAATTTTTAAATATTTTGTTTTTTTCCCACCCTTTTTTCTTTGTATTTTCGCATGTAGCTTAATCATCATAACTCAACAAAACTCAAAAGCATTCTTCATTAATGTTAGAGAGTTTGGGATTTTGGCATTTCCTTTTGATTTTTTCTTGGAATTTCCATCCCTCAGCTTTACGGTATCCATCTCTTCTTGAATGTTGTCTACTTTCTTCATTGGAGCCCTCTACATATTAATAATGCTTCTTGTAAATTTCCCAGCATATCAGTCCAACACCCATATCATATTTGAGTCTGCTTCGGATGCTTGCTCTGTCTTCTCAGATTGTAGAGTTTTTCCTTGTCTTTGGCATGCCTTAGACTGTTTCGTTGAAAGTGAAATATGTTGCATTGAATAACAGGAATGTAGACAAGAATTTCAAAGTACATGAATCGGGCCAAGAGTTAGGCTGGCTTCATATTTGCTGTAGGTGTAGATGTCTAAAATGTCCATTCATTTAGCATCCTTGTTTGCATATCATCTATTGTTTTTGAGCTTCCCTGAGAATTCCTCCTTGGATTACATGTATTTATTTCAGTTCTTTCTGATATGATCCGTGTTACGATGCTCAGGCCTCAGTGTGGTGGTGAGGAGTGGGGCAGGGAAATGTTCTATGACCTTAGGATTACATCTTAGTATTACGGGAGATTGTGTCCCTGGGCTCTGACTTCCTAAGTGTCTCTCAGACCTTTGTTTGCCCTCTTAATTGAGGAGGGAAGGGTAAAGGGTCTCCTGTCGCTTAGAAGAGGAGAAATGCCCTTCCTTCAGGCAGGATAAAACTCTGATAAAGTCTTTTCCCCTAAAGTCTAGGTCTCTGTTATTAATCATGCCCTGGGGATGTTCCACGATGTATGTTTGCCCTCCCTTTGCCAAAGCAACAGTACCTGGGTCTTTCTGGGTCTGGGCTGACAATATAGTGGGGTTCCTGGAGGCTCCACTCATGATATGTGGGGACCCAGGGGATCTCACTCTCATGTTAGTCCATACTCAGCCTCCAGAAGCTTGTTGAAATACCCATTTAAGCACGCCTGTGAGTTATGGCTCCCTGAAGCACATCTCACTGTGATTTCCAGATTTACATATCTCCCAATTGTGGGGTGGGCCTTCTGGTTTTTTTTTATAGGTTCAAAAATTTTTTTTGGCTTTCAATTTTATTTAGCTTTTTCTTATAAGGATCCAAGATCTTTGCATGTTGAAGCATAAGCCAGAAATCCCCTAAACTCCCTTTCAAGCCCCCAAATGCTTCACAAACGAATTGATCTGCCATTCCACGTCTCCGTGGAATGCGCCTAAGAACAGCCAGCATCTTTCTTACCTGGAATATTGCAGTGGTCCCCTCACTGATCTCCAGCTCCAGTCAATTCTACGTGCCACCCAGAGAAATATTTAAAATGCAAATCCAATCAGTTTCCTCCTCTTCTTAAAGCTCCTCAGAGGTGGTAATGGAAATTGAATTGTGAGCTCTTCCGTGTATGCTGTTAAAAGTTTGCACATGCAAAACATGGTGAGATGATAGCTAAGGAACACAAGACCCTTCCTATGGAAAGAATAGAGATGTGGAGACACAACCCTGGTTAGAGATGTCATTAAAAAAAAAAAAAGATGGGAAACACTTGGTTGCCTCACAACAGTGCAAGAAGAGCAGGAAGTGTTGGGAGATGAATTTGCAGATGGCAAAGTGCTTGAAAAATGCTTGAGATGTGTGGTCGGCGGGTGAGCTCATCAGTACAAAGACCCTGGTCACTCTTACAAGCACCAGGATGCCTGGAAAATGGGAGCCCCATATACTTCGCGGATGATGCCAGTGTTACCAAATGGGAGTGAACATTGGAGAATTAACTGGAAGTCTATCTAAGGAGCAGTTAGATACTCAGATATAGCCCACCACTTTGAGCACCAACATGGCTACCACATCGCTGCCTTGGAGAATAAAAATAAACATGGAAACATCTGACTCCATGAAGAGAATAAAGGTAAACCAACATAAGATGCAGACACCCATGAGATCTAAAGGCAAGAGTGGGGCACCCTAGTGACACAGGTGACATAGGGGATTGGATAAAGATGTGCAAACAGAGGGCTGCCTGGGTGGCTAAGTTGGTTAAGCAACCAGCTTTGGCTCAGGTCATGATCTTGCAGTTAGTGAGTTTGAGTCCCTCATCTGACTCTGTGCTGACAGCTCAGAGCCTGGGGCCTGCTTCAGAGTCTGTGTCTTCCTTTCTCTCTGCCCCTCCCCTGCTCACATTCAGTCTCTCTCTCTCTCTCTCTCAAAAATAAATAAATGTTAAAAAAAATATGTGCAAACTGAATTGTCTGCACACCATGTGCCTACAGTGCTCCGTGAACAGAGGAAGAAGTAACTGGATGAATGAGGGAAAGATTTATGAAGTCAACTTCCAAATATTTACAGTTTTGTGGTTTTGCGACTTAAAAAAATTTTTTAACATGTATTTATTTTTGAGAGAGAGAGCGAGAGCGAGAGCGTGTGTGAGCATGAGTGGGAGAGGGGCAGAGAGGGGAAGACAGAGGATCCAAAGCAAGTTCACATTGTCAGCACAGAGCCAGAGGCAGGGATCAAACTCAGGAACCTGAAGATCGCTATCTGAGCCGAAATCAAGAGTCAGCCACTTATCTTACTGAGCCACCCAGGTGCCCCAGGTGGCTTTGACATTTTATAACTTTCCATATATTTCCCTAGAAAGAACAATTCTAAAAGTTAACTACTACTGGAGGGCACATCAGCACAGAGGCCGTATGATAAGCCGGCGATGAAAGACGCTCACCAGTATCCCCGTCACTGTGAGGATGTGTTACCACCGTGTGCATTTCCCACAGAGTCCTTGGGATGGAGACTCGGATTCTCCAACCGCCCTGCCCCGCACCCCCCCACCCCCCAAGCCTGGTTCTCAGTGACACTGGGCATCTGAGATCCTCCCACACAGGCAGAAGTCAATGGTGACTCTAACAGGAGTGGCAATTTTGTTCAGACCTTTAGCAGGCCCAGGAAGTCGTAATTCAAATGATATTCACTAGTTTCAGACGCTTGCCTGTACTTCCGCCAGCACTCAGGCCGCATCTTAATGCACTAGTTATTGCTGAGATGCTCTCCATATGTCTATTAATCTCTCAAATTAATGAACGCCAACTACTTCTTGAGTAATTTACCTTTACCCACGTTGAACTTATTTTTAGCAGTCGCCCGTAAAGCAGGGCCAGTAAACAGGATAAATAAAACACGGTTCAAGAAAGGGCCAATATCACTTATGAATATGGATACAAAATCCTACACCTAATATTAACAAACCAAACAGACAGTGTATAAAAAGGATAATGCATCATCATCAAGTGAGGTTTACTCCAGAAAAGTAATATAGGTTTGACATTTTTTTTAAAATTTTTTTAAATGTTTTTATTTATTTCTAGGAGAGAGAGAGAGACAGCGTGAGCAGGGGAGGGTCAGAGAGAGGTGGAGTCACAGACTGAAACAGGCTCCAGGCTCTGAGCTGGCAGTCAGCACAGAGCCCGACGCGGGGCTCGAACCCATGAACCGCGAGATCATGACCCAAGCGAAAGTCGGACGCTTAACCGACTAAGCCACCCAGGCGCCCCTAGGTTTCACATTTTAAAAAGTCAATTAATATTATCAGCACTAACAGAGTAAGGTCTCGAAATTTTTGTGCCATCTCAATAGATGAATTAAAAACATTCAATTGAACACACACTTCACTTGAGATTAGACAGACACAAGCAAATTAATGACTCAGCAAACCAAATTTAAAAATATAGTGCATCCTTAACATGATAAAGGCTATCAACAAAAGAAACTAACTCTGAGATTCGGGAACAAGATGAGAGTGCTCCGTGATCTCTCCCATGGAAGAGTGTACTGAATGTTTGAGTCAATGCTATAGGACACACACACAAAAAATGTTTATATGTTTGTGGAACAGAAAGAAAAAAAAACACCTCTCTTTCACAGATGATTTGGTTGCATAATAGAAAATGGAGAAGTCTCTGAATTAAATATTAGATTGAATAAAAATATAATAAGACAACTAAATATAAAATCTTTACATTCTTTACAAAAATCTTTTGCATTCTTACATCCCAAGAAAAAAAGGTTTAAAAGAGATACCATTTAAATAGCATCAAAGATATAAAGTATATAGAAATAAATCCAACAAAATATTTGCAAGATTTTTATGGAGAGCTTTACTGATAGTATTAAATGTTATTATGGAAGAGTATATAAATGAGATCATATAAATGTAGTAGAAAATCATATTCATGCATTGGAAGACTCAATGTTTTAAAAATTCTACATTTCTATGATTTGATCTATAGAATCAATGCCACCTTCATCAAACCCCCAAGGTTTTTTGGTTTTATTTTGCTTTTCTATTGCTTATTTATTAGTGGGTTTTCTTTGGGAGGGGGTGGGAAAGGGAGTTGGGGAAAGCATGACCAAATGATTCCAAAATTCCTCTGTACTTGTAAAACACCAAGATAATTGAAAACACAGGGCAAGATGAAGAGTTTAGCCCTACCTAACACTAAGGTTTATTTTGAAGTGATAAGAGAAGTGTGGGTTTGGAATGAGCTCAGAGGGATTAGAAGTCCCAGGAACACACAGCATAGGTAATAAGACACACTGGGGGAAACCACAGGAACATTGATCAACTGTGATGAGACAATATGTATATACAGTAAGTCGAAGAGCTTTCTTACACCAATTCCAAGTGGGGTAAAGACCTAAATTTTAAAGATAATATTTTAAAGCTTATAGACAAGAATATTGGAAAATGTCATCAAGACTTTGGGGAATACTTTCTTAAGAAACTAAAAGAAAATAGGGTACCTGGGTGGCTCAGTCAGTTAAGTGTCCAACTTTGGCTCAGGTCATGATCTCCCGGGTTGTGGGTTCAAGTCCCGCATTGTGCTCTGTGCTGACAGCTCAGGGCCTGCAGCCTACCTCGGATTCTGTGTCTCCCTCTCTCTGCCTGTCCCCAGCTCACACTCTCTCTCTCTCTCTCTCTCTCAAAAATAAATAAACATTAATTTAAAAAAAAGAACAAGACTAAAAGAAAACATTGAAAACATTGTAAAGGCACCTGGGGGTGCCTAGGTGGCTCAGTTAGTTAAATGTCCAGCTTCAGCTCAGGTCAGGATCTCACAGTTCATGAGTTTGAGCCTCATGTCAGGCTCTTGCTGGCAGCTCAGAGTCTGGAGTCTGATTCAGATTCTGTGTTTCCCTCTCTCTCTTCCCCTTCTCTGCTCACACTCTCTCTCTCTCTCTCTGTCTCTCAAATAAATATTTTTAAAAAAGGTAAATGCTGATACATTTGACCACAATAAAAATAAGAAGTTGTCTGTATCAAAATATATTATTAATATAAAATATTATGGGGTGTTTGGGTGGCTCAGTCGGTTAAGTGCCCAACTCTTGGTTTTGGCTCAGGTCATGATCGCATGGTTTGTGGGTTCAAGCCCCGTGTCGGCTTTGTGCATGCAGTGTGGAGCCTGCTTGCATTTCTCTCTTCCCCTCTCTCTTTGCTCCTCCCCCACTGACTCTCTCTAAAAACAATAAATATACTTAAAAAAAGACTGTGCAAAGATAAACCACTTATTTATCTAGAACATACAAATAAGCATACGAATTGATAAGAGGAAAGGCAAAGCATCCATTTAAAAATGGGTAAAAGACCGGAATACTCACTACACCAAGAGAACATGCAAATGGCCAATGAATAAATGAAAATATGCTTAATACTATTGATAAGCATGAAAAAAAATTAAAACTGCAGTAAGATACCATTATAGCCCAACCAGTTGGCAAAAATTAAGATCTCTTCTAGGAATAATTGTTAGACTATAGAGCAATGGAAACTATCATATATGGCTGGGGAATCTGTAATTGTACAGAAACTGACACTTACATGTTCTTAAATCAAGAAAATTTGCATCCAAGCACATTCCTTGCTTTCGTGAACAAGAAGAACTGTATAGGCTTGCTGGTACCAGCCAAAAACTAGGAACAGCTTAAGTCTCCAACTACAGTGTATTAAACAAATTGAGGCATACTCTACAATGGAATGTTGCAAAGCAATGAAAAGATTGGTAATAACCATGGGCATCAACATAGAGAAAGCTTAGACATTTTGAGCAAAATAAGCAAGTCAGAAGGATATCTGTGTACGATTTACATTCATTTGAATTTCAAAACCACACAAAGTCAAACGTCACATCTTTAGACATTCGTACACAGGTGATAAAATTGTATTTACAAATGGCAAGGGACTATTTACTAAAAATGTCAACGTATATCTCCGGAAGAGGTGGGAATAGGACACGGGGGGTTGGGGGGTGTACTTCTGGTAGCAACTGTCTTATTTTAACCTTGATAGTAGTTATATGGATTTCAGTTTATTGTTTATGTATATATATTTTTTCTATGCTTCTTGGTCTCATGTTGTCTTTCTGACAAGTAGGATCTTTATCAGATGATATAGTGGAAAGTAATATTGCATGAGTCATACTGTTCAGGCATAAACAGTGGAGGGTGCTGATGAAGGAATGCAGTGATTAGGATCATTCAAGGAGAAAGTGAGTTATAAAAGTGGAGGAAGGAGGTGGGAGTTGACTTTGTAATGGAACATTGTAAACAGTGTCGAGGGCTTTCATCGTTATCCAAGGAAATTGGAATCATGCCGTGGTCAGCTGAGAGACATCTGAGGTTTCTGAAAAGAGGTGTGATATAAAGTTATAAGCCCACCACAAATCCTTAGAGTATATACACTCACGCACACGCACACAGACACACATGAATATAGAACACGTGACTCTTTAGGAAGAGAATGTAGAAGATTCTCAGGTGAGTCACTGGGCAGAGGGAATGCATGAACTTGCACCTGTCTGGTCATTAGGATAATGGAAACATATGCTCCTACAGGTGCTCGTGCTCGTCTTTGAAAGTGCTACTTTAGAAGAGCCTGAAAGAACCTGGGGCCCGTCAGGTGATTGGAAATACAGATGAGGAGAGGAGAGAAGGTGAGAGAGAACAATGGAGACTGATGGTCCCTCTTCATGAATGCTCGGAGAATGGGGTCCTTGAGGAATTCATATGGTTGAGAATGATGGCGGGACTGAGACAGAAACCCAGCAGAACCCTGTTTATCTGAAAGACAGGAGAGAAGCAGGGCCCACAATGAGGGCAGAGAAAGGCTGAGAAGTGGTGGGAAAATAAGTAAAAGAGATTAATGACCAGACTTCAAGGAAGGAGAGAAATCGGGGGTGGGGTGGGGGGGACATCCCAAAGACCATTATTTGTTTGGTTATTGACTGGCTGAATTATGTTCATGAAGTTTATTTCTCCCGTAGCAGGCAAGCCTCTGAAGTTGCTTCTCAGACGGCTCACCCCGAGGCTCTTGCACAGTCATTCTACGAGGAGAGTGGTTGCAGCCGGGTTTGCTCTAATTGTCTCTTTCCACGGCTACCCGCCTTGAGTGGGCTGCATCTCCCGGCTGGAGACTTCTGCCTTACAAAGGATCCAAGGTGAAGGTTGACTAGAGTCCCAGTGTTGTCAGTGCTCTCTGCCGCCCCCCAAGTGGCAGTTGGGTAGAAGAAGGAGTCTGTGATATCTCAGCTACCATTGCCCAGAAGGTAGCTTGTGCAACAAGTAGCTAGGGGATGGAATGAGGAATGCTGACACCTGGCCCCTCCCCCTTCTGGGAAGATATTATGGCCTTTGACTTCTAACTGGAGAATAGGAGCCAGCAGTTCAAGTCTGCACACTGCACCATCTGAAACAGAGTTTTGTGTTGTTGTTGTTTTTGAGAGAGAGCAAGAAAGAATCTTGAGAATCTTAAGAAGGCTGTATGCTCAGAGCAAAGCCCAATGCAGGGCTCGATCCCATGACCCTGGGATCATGAACTGAGCTGAAATCAAGAGCGAGATGCTCAACCCAAGCAATCCGGAGCTTCTTTTACTCAAGTCTGGAGGGCAAGGGAGGAGTCATGGCTCAAAAGTAAGACTCACTGTTGTTACCGAGCTGTGCTAGAGTTTCTTGAATAATTGTTTCTTCAATTATTGTATGTCCTTAGAAAGATTTCTAGAAACATTAAATGGCTGCATTTTTTTACACTTTCCACCAGTTTCATTAAGGATTTTGTTCCCCAAGATATCTTCATGTTGCTATTCTGGAAGTAGAACTCTCCACCATGTTACTTTGAAAAAAAATGTTTATCCTTATTTTTTACTAACTCTGTTAACATTGTCGTAAGCTTTTTGTCTTCACCTCAAGTGCATTTGACGTGACTGACCCTGTCCTGGGCATGAATGTGGACAGCCATATAGAACAGAATGAAGTTGACCTCTACCTCCCACCATATACAAAAATTAACCCCAAATGGATCATAGATCTAAATGCAAGAGGTAAAACTATCAAATCCCAAGAAGGAAATATAGGGGAAAAATCTTTGTGATCTTGGTCTATCAATGATTTCTTAGATATGACAGAAAAAGCACAAGCAAACAAACAAAAAAGATAAATTGAACTTAGTCAAAATAAAAACTCATTGTGCTTAAAAGGACATTATCAAGAAGGCTAGAAGACAACCCACAGAATTGAAAACATTTGAAAATCTTATGTCCGATAAGGACTTGCATCTAGAATACATAAAATTATTTTTTAAATTCTATAATATAAAGCCAAATAACCCAATTAAAAATATGCAAAGGATCTGGGTAGATGCTTCTCCAAATAATATGTGCAAATAGCCAACAGGCACAAGAAAATATGCTCAACGTCTTAGTCATCAAAGAACTGCAAACCAAAACCACAGTGGGATACCGTTTGCTGCCCACTAGCATAGCTAGAAGCAAAAATACAAGAGCAATGGCTATGAGGATGTGGAGAAATCAGAACATTGATACAGTGCGAACGGGAATACAAAATGTTGCAGCTACTTTGGAAAACAGCGTGACATTTTCTCAAAATGTTGACCATAGAGTTACCTGTTGATCCGACAATTCTGCTCCTTGGCACGGACCCAGGAGCAATGGAAACACAGCCACATGAAAACCTGTACACAAATGTTCATAGGCAATGGTCTTCATAATAGCAACGGCGAAAACATGGGAACAACTGGAATATCTATCAACTCATGAATGTGGAAACAATGTTGTTGGCCCAGAAAAGGAGAGAGTTCCTGACAAGTACTACAACATGGATGAAGCTTGAAGATGTTGTGTTGAGTGAAAGAAGCCAGTCACAAAGGAGCCCATATGAGAGGATTCCTTATATACAAAATGTCTATAAAAGGCAAATTGATAGAGACAGAAAAAAGATTCATAGCTGTCAAGGGCTTGAAAAGTCAGCTGCTACAGAACTGGGCTGGCTGGGAGGGCGAACCACACCTTTAAGGGTCATCACCCTTAAAGAGACAGCAGCCTGCACAGAGAGGCAGCATAAAAATGGCAGTTCATATAATGTCGAGGGTAAGATCTGTTCATGGTGATTTCAGAGCATGTTGGGAAACTTCTTCAAAAACAAGGGAGCTGGAAGTCACCAGCTTCCTACCCCAGTCCCCAGCATAAATAGAGAGCCCCCTGTAGGAGACGGGTCTACACAGACACCTCTACATAACCTCTTGGCAGTGCACCACACCCACGAGTTCTCTTAAGGATGCGCATGCACCCAACCAGCCACCAAGTGTATAGCTGTGACAGCACTCCACGCACAGCCACTGCAGTTCTCGGCCACCACACGGTGCCCAGCCCCACACCCCCAGCGCCCAGCCCCACACCCCCAGCCACCATCACGTGCTGGGCCCCCCACGCCCAGCCCTGCACCCTCTGCAGCCCCAGCATGAAGCCCCCCCCCCAGCTGCTGCACTGCTTTGAGGGATCCAGCATAGGAACAGTGGCCCCATGGAAACTGTATTAACGCCACTGCCAGCCTCCCATGTTCCCTGGTGGGCACATCCCCCCGCCCCCGCCAAAGCTGGCCTGCCTGGGTCTCATTAACACCATAGAGCTCAAGCACACCCCACAACAGGCAGAGAGTCAGTGCAGACAACTTCACTGAAAGGAAAAGTGACTCAGACACAAGAGCAGGATGTAAGTAACACACATAAGATCCTCTCTAAAGTGCCAGGAACTGGTGAACAGGGGACACTGCACTTCAGGGCACTATAGGACTTCTTCATAAAATCACTGCTTTCAAGAGCAGAAGACGCAACTGACTTTCTTAACACAGAGAAACAGACACAAAGAGACAGACAAAAATGAGGATACAGAGAAATTTATCCCCAGTGAAAGAACGGGATAAGTTCCCAGCCAGAGATCTATAGGAAACAGATAAAAACAGCATGCCTGATGGTGCCTTGAAAGCAAATATTATAAGAATACTCACTTAACTTGAGACAAAAATGGGACACATGAATGTGACCCTTAACACAGAGATAAGGAAACATATATCAGAGATAAGGGGCACAATACATGAAATAAGAATGAAGTATCTCAAATGAACATCAGAATCAAAGAAACAGAGGAAGGAAATAATGATCTGGAAGATAGAGTAATGGAAAGTAATCAAGCTGAACAAAAGAGAGAAAAAAGAAGTATGCAAAATGAGAATAAGACTTAGAAAAATAAGTGACTCCATCAAATGTAATAACATGAATATTATAGGGTTCCCAGAAGGAGAGAGAACAAAGGGGGTAGAAATTGTATTTGAAGAAATAATAGCTGAAAATATCCCTAATCTGGGGAAGGAAACAGATATCCAGATCCAGGAGGCACAGAGAACTCCTATCAAAATCAACATGAGCAGAACCACATCAAGGTATATAATTTGCAAAACATACTGATAAAGGAAAAGTCTTAAAAGCAGCAAGACAAAAGAAATAATTAACTTACAAGGGATAACCCATAAGGCTAGCTGGAGATTCTGCAACAGAAACTTGGCAAGCCACAAGGGAGTGGTATGTGCTAAATGGGAAAAATCTGCAGCCAAGAATACTGTATCCAGCAAGGCTATCATTCAGAAAATAAGGAGAGGTAAAGAGTTTCCCAGACAAACAAAAACTAAAGGATGTTATGACCACTAAACCAGCCTTATGAGAAATATTGAAAGGGACCCTGAGTGGAAAAGAGAGAACAAAAGTGACAGTATAGAGGCAGGAAACACAAAATCAGCAAAAATGAATATTTCTGTAAAAATTCAGTGAAGGAATTCACAAAAAAAGTACCTAAAATACAATAACACATACCTAAAATGTGGGGAGGACAGGAGTAGAGAATGGGTTCACGTTTAAATGGCCATCAACTTAATACAGACCACTATATGTAGAAGAGGTTTACCTAACGGCAAACATATATCAAAAACCACTAATAAACATGCAAAGAATAAAGAGAAAGAAATCCAAATATGTCACTTAAGAAAATCAGCAAAACACGAAACAAGCAAACAAAAGAACACAAGCAAGGATCAGAGAAAATCTTCAGAAATAACCACAAAACAAGTAATGGCAACAAATACAGATATATTAATAATTACTCTGAACGTAAATGGACTAAATGCTCCAATCAAAAGTCACAGCGTGTCAGAATGGATTAAAAATAAAAAGCAAGACCCATGTATATTCTTCCTACAAGAGACTCATCCTAGACCTAAAGACACCTATGGATTGAAAGTGAGGGGATGGAGAAACAGCCATGATGCCACTGGATATCAAAAGAAAGCCAGAGTAACAATTCTTACATCAGATAAAATAGACTTTATTTTTTTTTTATTTTTTATTTTTTTTTTACAAATAGTTTATTGTCAAATTAGTTTCTACATAACACTCAGTGCTCATCCCAACAAGTGTCCTCCTCCATGCCCATCCCCCCCTCCCCCCCACATCCATCAGTCCTCAGTTTTTGTCAGCATTCAAGAGTCTCTCATGGTTTGCCTCTCTCCCTTTCCCCCACCATTTCCGCCCTTCTTCTCCCGCTTGTTCCTCCGTCAAGTTCCTCCTAATCCTCCTATACGTGCAAACATATGATATTTGTCCTTCTCTGCCTGACTTATTTCGCTCAGCATAACACCCTCAAGGTCCATCCATGTTGCTACACATGGCCAGATTTCATTGTTTCTCATTGCCACGAAGTATTCCATGGTATAGATAAACCACATCTTCTTGATCCATTCATCTGTTGATGGACACTTAGGCTCTTTCCATGTTTTAGCTATTGTGGAGAGTGCTGCTATGAACATTGGGGTCCATGTGCTCCTATGCCTCAGCATTTCTGTATCCCTTGGGTAAATTCCTAGCAGTGCTATTGCTGGGTCATAAGGGAGTTCTATTGTTAGTTTCCTGAGGAACCTCCACACTGTTTTCCAGAGGGGCTGTACCAGTTTACATTCCCACCAACAGTGTAGGAGGGTGCCCGTTTCTCCACATCCTCGCCAGCATCTAGAGTTCTCTGATTTGCTCATTTTAGCCACTCTGACTGGCGTGAGGTGGTATCTCAGTGTGGTTTTGATTTGTATTTCCCTGATGAGGAGGGATGCTGAGCATCGTTTCATGTGTCTGTTGGCCATCTGGATGTCCTCTTTGGAGAAGTGTCTGTTCATGTCTTCTGCCCATTTCTTCACTGGGTTGTTTGTTTTTCGGGCGTGTAGTTTGGTGAGTTCCTTATAGATTCTGGATATTAACCCTTTATCTGATATGTCATTTGCAACTATCTTTTCCCATTCCGTTGGTTGCCTATTAATTTTCTGGGTTGTTTCCTTGGCTGTGCAGAAGCTAGATAAAATAGACTTTAAACAAAGACTGTAATAAGAGACAAAGTAGAACACTCTTTAGTAATAAAGAGGACGATCTCACAAGAAGATATAACAACTGAAAATATTCCTGCCCCCAACTTGAAACACCAAATACATAAAACAGTTAATATCAAACATAAAGGAACTAATGGACAATAACGCAATAATTGTAGGGGACTTTCACATCCCACTTATATCAACGGACAGATCATCTAAACAGAAAATCAACGAGGAAACCATGACTTTGAATGACACTCTGGAAGAGGCAGATTTAGCAGATATATTCAGAACATTCCATCCTAAAACAGCAGAAAACATATTCTTTTTGAGTGCACAGGGAACATCTTCTAGAATAGATCGCATATTAGCCCACAAAATTAGCTTCAATAAATTCCAGAAGATTGAAGTTATACCTTGCATCTTTTCTGACCACAACACTATGAAACAAGAAGTCAATCTCAAGAAAAATTCTGGGAAGACACAAATACATGAAGGTTAATAACCTGTTACTAAACAATGAATGGGTCAACCAGAAAATAAGAGGAGAAATAAACAGGACCATGGAGACAAATAAAAATGAAAACACGAAGGACCTAAACCTTTGGGGTGCAGCAAAAGCATTTCTAAGAAGGAAGCTTATAGAAATACAGGCCTACCTCAAGAATCATGAAAAATCTCAAATAAATAACCTAACTTTGCACCTAAGCAACCTGGAAAAGAAGAGCAAATAAGACTGAAAACCAGTAGAAGAAAGGAAATAGTAAAGATAAGAGCAGAAATAAATGATATAGAAACTAAAGACAAAACAAAATAAAACAAAACAAACAATAGAACAGATCGATGAAACCAAGAGATGGCCCTTTGAAAAAATCAATAATATTAATAAACCTCTAGTCAGACATATCAATAAAAAAGGAGAAAAGACTCAAATATTTTAAAAAATTAGAGGGGAGAAACTAACACCACCTAATTACAAACACTTAGAATATTATGAAAAATTATAAGCCAACTAATTGGGAAATCTAGAAGAAATGGATAAATTCTTAAAAACATATTAAGGGTGCCTGGGTGGCTCAGTTAGTTAAGCATCTGACTTTGGCTCAGGTCATGATCTCGTGGTTCATGAGTTTGAATCCCGCTTCGGGCTCTGTGCTGACAGCTAAGAGCCTGGAGCCTGCTTCATGGATTCTGTCTCCCTCTCTCTCTGCCCTTCCCCCAGTTGTACTCTGTTTCTCTCTCTCAAAAATAAATAAAACATTAAAACATTAAAAAGAAATATACAAAGTATCAAAACTGAAACGGGAAAATGAGGCATGTAAGTGGCTATGTCAATTTGGTGCCTGACTTCACCTCAGGTCATGATCTCACAGTTCATGAACTTGAGCCCCGCATCAGGCTCTGTGCTGACAGCTCAGAGCCTGGAGCCAGATTCAGATTCTATGTCTCCCTCTCTTTCTTCCTCTCCTCTCCTCGTGCTCTTTCTCTCTCTCTCTCTCAAAAATAAATAAACATTAAAAAATTTTTTAACTGAAACAGGAAGAAATAGAAAATTGGAACAAACCAATAACCAGCAAAGAAATTGAATAAGTAATAAAAAAAACTCCCAAAAAACAAAAATCCAGTACCAGTTGGCTTCACCAACAAATTCTACCATCATTCCCACAATGGAATACCACATCATACCTGTCATGACTAAAATCAACAACACAAGAAGCTACCTGTGTTGGTGAGGATGTGGAGAGAGGGGAACCTTCTTGCTCTTTCGTTGAGAATGCAAACTGGAGTCGTCACTGTGGAAAACAATATGGAGTTTCCTCAAAAAGTTAAAAATAGAACTACCTTATAATCTGACAATTGCACTACTAGGTATTCATACAAAGAATACAAGAAAGCTAATTGAAAGGAATTCATGCACCACTATGTTTACTGTCGCATTATTTATAACAGTCAAGATATGGAAGCAGCCCAAGTGTCAATTAACTAATGTGTAAAGAAGATGTGATACACATGCATATATTTAATGGGATATTACTCAGCCATGAAAATGAATTAAATCTTGACATTTGCAAGGATGTGCACAGAGCTAGAGTGTGTCATGCTGGGCAAAATAAGTCAGCCAAAGAAAAGACAAATACTACATGATTTCACACACATATGGAATTTATGGTTACCAGAGGGGAGGTGGGTGGGGGACGGAGAAAGTGGGTGATGCAGTACAGAGTACACTTGTTATGAGCTCTGGGTGTTGTCTGGAGGCATTGAATCACTATACTGTACACCTGAAACTATATGTATATAACACCATACAATAGCTAACTAGAATTAAAATAAAAAAATAAAGATAGAAGAAGGAAATAAAAAAAGAGAATAATAAATAAAATAAAATATAAAATAAAATAAAATAAAATAGTGTCCCCATCCTGGAAAAAGAGACATATTGAAAAGTTGGGGATTTTTCTTCTTGCTTTAATCTAAACGGACAGTAGACATGAAAGTAAAGGAACCAGCAAGTAAAATGGCTGCCTGTCTAGGACTAGGCATTTTCATGGTCAGTACATTATTTCATACTCCCAATAGTCTCATGAGGGCAGAGTGGCAATTCTGTACTGTAGACAGGAGGTAAGGCCACTTCCAGAAGGAGGAAGGATCACCGTGCAAGTGCTCAGAGATACTTCATCTCAAAATGTATATATACGCTATTTACA
Source organism: Hyaena hyaena (assembly GCF_003009895.1). Lineage (NCBI taxonomy): Eukaryota > Metazoa > Chordata > Mammalia > Carnivora > Hyaenidae > Hyaena > Hyaena hyaena. The sequence continues at coordinate 1,941,796 of NW_024080733.1, read as the reverse complement.
TATATTTGATTGTATGTATATTCATTTTACTTCTCAAGGATTTTTCAACACTCCTCCTTTCAAAGTGAGAGTTTTGAAAACTAGGTAGATGGATAGAGGATGATGATAGATGATAGAGAGATGATGATAGACAAGTGATTGATAGGTAGGTAGATAGATTCATAGATACATAGATGACAGTAGATAGATACATAGATAGGTGATAGGTAGATACATAGATGATTGATAGACAGGTGATAGAAAGATACATAGATAGAGAGATAGAGAGATAAAGAGAGAGAGAGAGAGAGATAGATAATGACTGATAGATGATAGATGGCACATTGATAGATAGGTGACAGATTGATAATAGACAGGTTCATAGATCATAGGTACATAGATACATAGGTAGATAGATGATGATAATGATAGACAGATAGACAGATAGATAGGTAGATAACAGATAGATAGACGAATGGTAGACTGAAGTGTGTGTCCCCAAAATCAAAGTCCTAACCCCCAGCAATTCAAAATGTGTCTGTGTATGGAGATGAGGCCTTGAAAGAGGTGATTCATTGAAATGGGGCCATGAGGCTGCCCTAATCCGGTCTGACGTGTATCCTCACAAAGACGGATTTGGACACAGAAAGGGACACCAAGGACGTGCACACACAGGAAGAGACCACGTAAGGACACGGCAAAAAGGCTGCCTTCTGCAAGCCAAGAAGAGAGGCCTCAGGAAAAACAAAATCTGCTGTCCCCTTGATTTTGGACTTCTGGCTTTCTGAACTGTGAGAAAATAAATTCGTGTAATTTAAGCCAACCGGCCTGTGGTGTTTTATTACGGCAGCCCTAGCAACCTGAAAGAGCCCGGGAGAGAGAGAGTGCAAGAGAAAGACATTTCAATTTTTGTGGACTCTAATTTCGCAGTTCCAATTATTTTTTGAAAAATACTATAAGGTAGGCACTCAGGGAAAGTATATTTTTAGAAGTTAGTTTCTCAGTTTGCTCCTGACCTCACACATAATCCTTATTGATTCATCACCAAAGTAATTTTTGTCAGTGGCTGATTCGTCTGGAAGTAGTTTGGCTTACACATAAATTCTCCCTATTGTAGGATCATTCTGCTTAGGGGTCTCATCTCCGGAAGACCAAGGTTTCATTGTGGTAATATAGGAATAACCGATGTTACTGTTAATGAACCACCCCTGCAGCAGAAAAAAGTGTCCCCTTAGCGAGAATCACCAGGAAACTCACATTTCCACAATTGCAGGGCTGAGGTGACCGGTAATGGCCCTGCATGCACTTAGATGTTATGACCCTGTTCGCCAATAACAAGATTTCCTCCATGGCAATTCTAGTTTAATATATACCTTGAATGTGTATTATTATCAATAACTTAAAAAAAATTTTTTTTAATGTTTATTTATTCTTGAGAGAGAGAGACAGAGTGTGAGCGGGGGAGGGGCGGAGAGAGAGGGAGACACAGAACCCGAAGCAGGCCCCAGGCTCCAAGCTGTCAGCACAGAGCCTGATGTGGGGCTCAAACTCACGAATCGTGAGATCATGACCTGAGCCGAAGTCAGATGCGTAACTGACTGAGCCACCCAGTCGCCCCATTGTATGAATTGTTTGTGCCTGCTTTGATGACTGGTCCTTTGTTCATCGCATTGCATTTAACCTCCTAATCCCATTACTGTTGATGGGAACTGCCAAGTTAAAACCCACGAAAGCAAATTAATATGCCCTGTATGCCTTGGACATGACTTTGATACATTTCATACTGTTAACCTCATTCTCAGACATACTTTACATTGTTATAAATAGACATAAGGCGACTGAATGCTTTCAGCAGGAGGGGAATGAGGGTGCTAGTCCTTAGGGAGTTAATTTAGGAGCTAACCAATCTGAAAAATTCAGGAAGGACTTTCAAAGAAGGTTAGGAGTGAGTCAGTGCATCTGTTAAATGTCAGGCCTCCCGCCTCCGAGGCGGGCCAGGTCAGCTGCACCTGCGTGAACTGTGGGCCGCTTCTGGGTGCTTTCAAAGGAGCCAGTGACTTTGATCCCTTCTGTAGTGATGTGACCTGAGTGCTCTTCCATTTCCCCGGGGAGGAAATGAAGTTAGGAACCAATCATGCTTGCATGAAGAAGTCTCCGGAAAAATCTCAAAAGTGTGGAGTTTGGGGACCTTCTGGGAAAATGTGCTAGGAAGGTGGTGCGCCCCAACTGCATGGGAGAGAGGCTTCTATGTTCGGGATCTTTCCAGACTTTGCCCTTCATATCCCTCCATCTGGCCGCTCATCTGCGTCCTTTCTTACATCCTTTGTCATACACCAGTAAACATAAGTAAGCAGTTTCCGGAGCTCTAGGAGCCATTCTGAGAAACTATCGAGGGTCGTTGGAATCTTGATTTATAGCCATTCGGTCATAAGTAAGAGAACAACGTGGGACTAATGGTGTCTGAACTGGATGGGGGGTGGGGGGGCAGCCTTGTGGGACTGAACCCTTAACCTGCAGGGTGTGATCCTGACTCCAGGAAGACAGTGCCAGAACTGAGCTGACACGCTTCCAATCACTCAACGGATGGAAACCCACGCATGTGGTATCTGAAGTCTTGTGAGCACTGTACGCCCAGAGAGGAGAGAAGAAACACACAGGACACATAGTTTTCCTGTACGAACTGAGATGGAGAGTCTTGCTCATGACGCACCGATTATGTCCTCAACTTGGCATAGAGGACACATTTATGTATCTCCTAAGTATACAAATATATATGTATATACCTAATACTGGGTAGGATATATCATATTATATGCTATATATTATATGTATTACAATAATTATTAAAATCATTATTTTCATTTCCATTTATTTATTTCATATCCTTTAATACGAAATATTTTAACTTACAGACAGTAATAGAAAAAAAATCTCTGCTTACACCACCCAGATTTTTATTTTTATATTTTTTAATGTTTATTTATTTTGAGGGAGAGAGAGAGAGAGAATGGGGGAGCAGCAGAGAGAGAGGGAGGAAGAGAGAATCCCATGTAGACTTTGCATGGTCAGCACAGAGCCTGATGCAGGGCTTGAATTCACAAACCACAAGAGCATTGTCCCATATTTCCTTTAGATCTTTCCTTTCTTCTTCCCTTCCTTTATCAATTCTTTCTTTACTTTCTTTTTCCATCGAAAAATTCAAATATTACATATATCGTTGAGTTGCACCCCTGAATGGATTCACAGTCTGTAGAGTTTTCCTGAAGGTGGCGTGTTTATTTTCTTTACATTCGATACCTGTACTGCATATTCATGTGCTCTTACTAACATAGAATGTGACTGTTTTACTGTGCCTTTTTAAATTTTCCCAGGATGGGATTAGCAGATCTTTACTATTTATATGTATGAAGCTTATATATAATATAATATAATATAATATAATATAATATAATATAATATATAATATATATTATATATATCATATATATAATACATTATTATATATTATATAACACTTATCATGTATATTATTACACATAATTTTATATCCATGTGTGGCCCATTCTGTACAGATTTTTTGGTCCCCATTTTGTACGGGGGATCATACGCACAGTGAGTCATTTTAGGCACCTCTCACCGAGGTAGCCCCATACTTGGTGCGTCCCCTTCCACATTCTGGAAGATCAAGACCCCATTCCTATGGGTTCTCACATGCTTTGTCCCTCTCTCTGGCAACAGTACCCTGTAAGCTCTTGACTCTGGTTTTTAAACATTGGTTTTAAGTTTATTTATTTTGAGAGAGAGAGGGAGTGCACATGAACGGGGGAGGGGCAGAGAGAGAGAGAGACAATTCCAAGCAGGCTCCACGTTGCCAGCGCAGAGCCTGATGCGGGGCTTGAAGCCATGAATCATGAGATCATGACCTGAGCTGAAACCGAGAGTCCGATGCTTAGTGAGGCACCCCTCTTGACTCTGGTTTTAAACTTCCTCGTCTCTAGCATCCCAATACTTTCTTTCTCTCCAGCCCAGCTGTGGATTTTGATTTTGTTTCTGCTTGTATATTGTATCCAGCCTTTGTGTGTGTGTTGAATTAGAGAGATTTTGAACTAGCCCACTTTACTCTGCTACTAGAAACAAAGTCACATTTCCATTTAATGGATGTGAAGACTGAGACTCAGAGTGATTTGCTAATTTCCCCAAAAGCACCCGGACAAGCTACTCCAGAGCTTGGCATTGGAGCCCAGCTCCTCCTCCAAATTGCGTATTCTGCCCTCGCTCCCTGTACCTGCTACACATCACCTCCTCTTTGGGGAGGTTAAATATTGTTGTTTTATTCCCACCCCATCACTTTTTCCAAAGCAACACAAATGAGACTATTTAATTTCAGTGTTTCCAGGGCAATTGCAGACAATATAAATGGATATAGGCCAAATAATTATTTTCATTTTCGTTCCTATCTGAGGTTTAATGGTGTGGCAATACTTCTGTCCCGGAGACTCATCCACAAAGAGACAAGAGCTGGGGATATATGTCTGGGGCTATTTCTGCCACATCACCCCCCAGAGGCCCAGGTCCTTGGGTCCTTTTCATTCTCCTGTTCCTCCCTGGTCTGCATGGCATACACGGCCAACGTGTCACATCTTCCCAAATTGGAGGTGCGATTTCCATGTGAGCATTTGCAGTGTCCTGGATAAAGGGGCCCTGACTCTGATTTCAGCTTTTCCTTAACATCCACAAAATGTAACTCACTTCTTTCTGTTTCTGAGTCTTGCCTGTCAGAGAAACTGAAGAAAAGCCACAGGAATGGCTGAGGGGAGTCAGACGCATTAACTTGATTTTGTTAGGGCAGCCCAGTTCCTGTCTTTGAAAAATACAAATGTGGGGTGCCTGGGTGGCTCCGTCCTTTGAACGTCTGACTCTTGCTTTCAGCTCAGGTCATGACCTCATGGGTTGTGAGTTCGAGTCCCACCTTGGGCTCTGGGCTGACAGCGTGGAGCCTGCTTTGGATTCTGTGTCTCCCTCTCCCTCTTCCCCTCCCCTGCTTGCTCTCCTCTTTCTCAAGAATTAATAAATAAATATTAAAAAAAAAAGAAAAAGAAAAATAGAAAAGTACATAGAGGAGAAGAAAAGAATATATTCAGATTAAGCTCACCTGCAGTGATTATCTATAAAGTATCAGGTACTGTGTTAATTAGAAAACCCACCACCCTTTTATTTTTTGAGAGAAAGCACGTCACGTGATACCTGGAGACAGTCTTTCCACTTGTACAACAATTAATGTCCAAGTAATTCATTCATCCATCCAAATATGCATCCCCCCATCCACCCTCAAGTGTCTACTGTGTATCAGGCATTGTGTCTTTTGTGTCCTCTGAATGGCACATTCAGACAGATGTGGGACTTGAACTCATGAACTGGGAGATCATGACTTGAGCCCAAGTTGGATGCTTCATTAACTGAGCCACCCAGGCGCCCCTGGGTTTATTTAATCTTAATTACCTCTGGAAAGGCTCCATCTCCAAATATAGTCACATTGGGGACTTTAACTCACACATTTTGAAGGGACACAGTACCGTCCACAGCAAGGGGTTTCTATTTCCATTTTGTTTTGTCTTGTTTCTTCCTCAACACAAACTCAACAAACTCATCTTGGATACAACTTGGCCTGTTACAGAGCCCCTCCATCTCCACAGACCCCACTCCCCACAGGCAACCCTATGCCCCAGCATCTCTGGATGGGAAATCAAATAGCTAGGTCCTGGTTAAGGAGATTACAGGGAATGCATTACCCTGCTTTCCGGCCCTGCTGAAAATAGCTGACAGGTATCTGGTTAATGCGTTCTTAGAGGATGCGTCCTGCCTGTGCTCGTGAAAGCAATTTACGGGCTTATTGATACTGGAGCAGAAATCTCTGTTATCTCTTCCCATGAATGGCCTAAAGAATGGGAAAAAAGGGGCACCTGGGTGGCTCAGTCGGTTAAGCGTCCGTCCGACTTCGGCTCAGGTCATGATCTCACGGTTTGTGGGTTCGAGCCCTGCATCAGGCTCTGTGCTGACGCTCAGAGCCTGGAGCCTGTTTTGGATTCTGTGTCTCCTTCTCTCTCTGACCCTCCCCTGCTCATGCTATGTCTCTCAGAAATAAATAAAACATTAAAAAAAAAAAAAAAGAATGGCAAAAAGACTTAGCCTCCTAGCCACTACCAGAGTTGGAGGCACCCACATACCATTGCAAAGCCAGAGGCCCCTCACATGCAACGGGGCCTGAAAGACAAACAGGTTACATTCAACCCTTGATTCTACCTGTTCCTACATCTTTATGAGGAAGGGACTTACTTAAACAATGATAGTAGTCAGCCAGTGTTTTTAATGGGAGCCACTGTTAAAATTACTCCCCTTCCACTGGTATGGAAATCTTCCACGCCCTTTGGGATAGAACAGTGGCCCCTAAAACGAGCTAAACACGTTGTTGCTGCCTGCCCTGATTGTCAAGAGCAATGGGGAGGACAGAAGCAAGGTGTTCCCAAGACCATAAGAGAGCAGATGCTGAAAGCAGGGTGGAGAACAAGATAAGATAGTCGACAGATAACATGGTCCAAGTAATTCACGTGAGCACAGGCAGGACCCAACCCTAAATACACAGTAACTAGATCCTGGTCAGATGTTTCCAGCAGGACCATAAAGCAGTATAATTCATTCCCTATGCTCTTCTTAACCAGGACATTTGATCTCCCACACCTCTGCTCCTAGAATTTGCTACTGTGAGAGCTTACGGCTCCCTTGAGCAGGACAATAAAGATGGACTTAATTTTAGAGGTGGAAAAGTATATTGGTCCTGAGTGTGAGGCCGGGGTGGTGGTGGGGGAGGGGTGGGGAGGTCCTAACAGACAACACCTGCATGCACCACAGAATGGCTTCAGCACACACACATCCAGGCCAAGGGCATGGGCACAGGCATCCACGGTGGAGGCAGTGGTCATGACCAGCCCCAGCGGCCCCAGCACAGCCTGGAGTGGGGGGCTGCCGCGGCCTGAGGGGAATGGAGAACAGTCTGTTTGTGGATAGTGAGTCATTATAACAAACCCAGGGTCCAAACTTAATCACAGTCAACTTTTCTGCGCTTTTTGGTTGAGAGCTTGTTAAAAGGCTGCAGACCAGGAGTGCCTAGGTGGCTCAGTCATTTCAGCGTCTGACTTTGGCTCAGGTCATGATCTCACGGTTCATGAGTTCGAGTTCTACATCGGGATTTCTACTGACAGAGTGGAGCTAACTTGGGATTCTTCTTTGCCCTCTCTCTCTGCCCCTGCTCTCTCTCTCTCTCTCTCTCAATTAAATAAACATTAAAAAAAAAATTAAAAGGCTGCAGACTGAGCCCTCAGTCTCCCTAGCTGCAGACATGAAGGCCAGTGGCCTGCAGAGTAATGTTCCTAAGTCACGTGGTAACTGCAGACCACCCGCGTGTCTGTGCCGTGCAAGTGCAAGGACACAGGCTCACGCGTACTTGGTCTGTATCTCCAACAGAGCCATAAGCAAGTGCAGCAGGGAGCCAGGTGGAAGGGCATCTGTTCCAACAATCTTTGTCCAGTGATGCAAGGGCAGAGTTAGGAGGACATCAGAGTTTGGGAAGAGGAGGACATCAGACACGGTGGCTAAAATCAACACGGTGGCCAAAATCAACACAGCACCCGCCCTCCCCCCCAAATGCCAAGAAGAGATGGTGCCTGTGCAGGCCACAAGCTCGGCTCATCACACTCTGAAAGAGCATCCGCCAAGACAGAGAGGACGCAAGTGCTCTGAACTGTCACTGGGGAGGCCCTTGGGCATCCAGGCTGGTACTGAGGATGCGCATTAGGATGACATATCTGCATCCCCCCAAACGCATGTGATTATTCTAAATCCCGGGATCATCCCAGCAGCTGCTCGCTAATTGCAGTAAGTTTTCGGGAAATAATTCATTGGCATGCACGTGCGTTCTTGTTCCCTCAACAGAATTAAAAAATAAAAACAACAAAAACAAAAACTCAGAGCTCTTTGATGCTGAACTGCAGGCCTGTCTGAGGTCAGCAAGACCAGAGAAATGGGAATGAGTCCAGAACTCAGAAAGCCTAGCAGCAGGCAAGAGGCAGACGGAAGAGACGGGATGAGGACGGAAACCGGAGTAAGTGAACAGCTCCTGGAGACTGAAGTCACTGAAGATGCCCGAGAGGAGGAGGCAGATGGATGGCTGAGGCAGAGAAACACATTCCAGTGGACACCTGCCACCCCCAAAGGACCAAGAAAGGGGTGCCACAGACGAGGTTGAGTCATGCCTTCCCGGCTCCCCAACAGGAAGCCCTTCCTTGAGGCTAATGAGACTTCTCCAAGTCTCTGAGGCAATCTCAGAGGGGAGCAGATGTGCCTCTAACTCACCTTCTTAGGGCCTGAGCCCCGTATGGGCCATGGAGTCAATGCTAGTTCCAAGGGCAAGTGCTCTGGTCCCTGCACTGAGTCCCCTGCAAGTCTGCCCAGCAAGGGGACGCCCTCGGCTGACCCACAGCTAACTCTTTCGAGCTGTTCTCTATGCCCCTGGCAGTTAGGTGTGACACATCGGGAGCTCCCCCACGTGGCAATCCAGGTGGCACCTAGCCTTCCAGCTGCCCCACCTGCCTCCCTCACCACGGCCCATGAGTTGACTTTTACCAACACTCGTGTGCAAGCCGACTACACCTGCAGTCCTAAGCATCCTCAGCCCTTCCCGGAGCTGGACAGGTCTCCAGGGACATAGCACTCAGCTCAGCAGAACATAAAGGATTGAGCATGAGTTTTGCATTCACTCCTGAGTGTGAATGAAGTCCTCTCCCACCCTCAGGGCAGGGAGAAGCCCTTAGTGATACAGAATCTCAGTAAGGGATCTTCCTCTTGATATGCTATGAACATGCATCATTATTATGCTTATTTCCAGCCAGTTGTCCCCAAAGTTGAATTCTGATGCCCCCTCACAACACAAATTTTATGGGTCCCTGCTTTGCTTCTCAAAATCTCTGGTCCTGTCCCCAACAAAGTGGGCTTGCCTTTGTATACATATATCCTTACGCACAGACCCCAGACACTCACCTCCTTAGGCATAGACCTCCACATGCAGACCTGGTTTGTCACAGACCCCTCCCAGCAGAGCTCATTACATGCAGATCCAACACACCGCCTTATGCACAGACCCCATACGCAAACCTCCTTACGCATAGACCCCCCCCAACACAGACCCCCTTATGCACAGACACTTCCCCCCACACGGACCTCCTTCTACACAATATTGTCGGAAGGGGCATGACCCCCAGGGGAGAGAACCCCCTTCAGCTTCGCCTATACCCCAAACCCCCCTGCATCCTAGCATCCCGGAAGGTGAAGCCAGAGCCCTAGCATCTCAGATCACTAAAATGATTACAGAGTTTCATAAAACCCATAATTGAGCCTAGTGTTCTGCTGAAAACAGGAAAATGATCGCAATCAAGCGGAAACAGCAGTATCTGGAAGGCAGAGTGTAAGGTTTTCACTTCTCGCAAATCCCACGGAGCCCCACAATCAACAGAAGCTTCACAGAAATGTGTTTGAGTGAACATTTTCATAACATCGCAGGATCTTGTATTAATTTGTTTTCGACAGATATAAATAGAAATGAACATGTTTTTAAATCAAACCAGACCTGTCTTCAAATCCTTGTTCCTCCACATCCTAATTTGTGGCTCTTATGAACCTGGCTCCTCATCTAGAAAATGCAAATTAGGATCAGTGCCTCGCAGAAGACGGTGACCCAAAATTGAGAGCATGTACATGAAATTATCTCCGCAGCTGCTGTTACAGAAGAGGCAGTTATTCAACCCAAATTCCCTTCTTTCTTTCTTGGGGACACAAAGGAAGGGGAACACTCAAGTTCACTCTCTTTCCTCCAGTGTGATATCTTTGACCATATGGTCTTTTTTTCGAATGAGACCTCCCATAACTAAAAAATAAAATTCAGACCAACTAATTAAGTTTTTCTTCTGATGAAAATCCGTATGGTCAGATTTCTGAAGCAATAAATGGAAACTGTACCACAGCAGAGGAATTCAATTATTTAAAAGGAATGTCTTTTTCCAGATCCCAGCTTAGGGAAGATTTAAGTAAAGCATGGACAGGAGAGTGAGTCAACGCAGAGGAAGTGATATGAAAAATAAAAGGACCCCCAAGAAATGTGACTATGGTCAGGAGCTACATCACAAAGGGAACCAGATTTTTTTTTTCTTTCTGGCTTTTCTTATTGCAGCTTTTGACTGTCCATGGAAGTTTCTCAGAGGACTTGGTTGCTGTGGCATTTGAGGGATGGCATTCTATGCCTGCTGTTCGCCATTGAACTTGACTGAGGAGGAGTTCCAAGAAGCAGCAGAAGGAAGCATTAGAAGAGGTGTGTGTAAGTATCTGGAACCACGTTCTGACCCCCAACACATTTCAAGAGACATAGTCCCCCAAGGCAGAGAGGAGAATCCACCCAAGGGGGCATGCATTCCAATTTTCTGCTCCAGTACCCACACTCCTACATCCAGCCAAGTTCATGTGGTGCTACCAGTGAGTTTTACCATGTTTTTGAGCTTCAGCCATGTGCCAACCACCATTCCAGGTGCCTCACAGGCATTATCTTATTTAATCCTCAACAGTCCTGTGTATTGGAGGTTTATCCCCATGTAACAGAGGAAAGCCGAGGCTCAGAAACTTCAAATCACTTGGGTTGACCTCAGGCTTTCAGACTTAGAAAGACCCATGGTTTTTTTTTTTTACCACGTTGGTCTTGCACCAATTTCAGAGCCCAAGCCTTTCTATTTCCCTCTGTGACTGACTGTGTTCCTTAATTTCTCTCCAGTAACCACATTGCTTCTGGCTGTGGCCACCACCTCCCACCACCTCCTCTCCCCCAGTGATTGTAAAGAGATTTCTGGACACCTAGATCTCTGTGTTTGTGCCTCCCATCTCTCCCCACACTGCTAGCTTCTAGATGCCAGCCTCCAACTGACTTCTTACAATTCATAAATGGAACCCATGTTACACAGTAAGCAACATCCTCAACAATATCTCAACTGTGAACATGGCAGTGGGCTTTATGCAATGCCTGATTTCAATGATCCGCGGTGATGTCAGGTGATACAAAGCAAAGGAGCAAATAGAACTATCCAGTTTGAGGGGCGCCTGGGTGGCTCAGTTGGTTGAGCATCCAACTTCGGCTCAGGTCATGATCTCACAGTTTGTGAGTTCAAGCCCCATGTCAGGCTCTGCGCTGACAGCTCAGAGCCTGGATTCTGCTTCAGATTGTGTGTCTCCCTCTCCTTCTCTCTCCTCCCCCACTCACACTCTGTCTCTCAAAAATTAATAAATGTTTAAAAAAATTTTTTTTAAAGAACTATCCAGTTGAAGAGAGGAGCCACTTCAAGTGTCCCAAGCATGTCATCCTCTGGATCCTTCTGGATGAAACCAAGAGTCAACTGGAAGTAGCTGGAGGAATGGGGAGTGGAATGTTCTTCAGACCACTATCCATGAATGTGGACGCGTACACGTGCCTGTAAAATAAGAAATCCATGGTGCAGAGTTGGGGATTACATTCCCTGACAGGAATCTGGGGAAAAGAAATACCAGGTTGCCACATAACGCTATATCCACATGTTGAAAGAGAGACAAGAACCATACTTAAATCTTTCCTTCACCTACGTTTGAAAGTACGTGGCTCTGGGTAAGTTAGGATGGGCTGGGGGAGAAGTCCCCTGCCTTTATTCTAATTGACAAAATGCAAGTAGTAATATTTCCATCACGAACCTATCGTGAAGCCTAAGCAAGAAAATGTAAGCAGATGTATATCGCTAATTACTGACATACACCAGTCCCTCAGCAGATAGATGTTTGTTGAGTCTTCATCCACACCATGATCATTCCATCTTACCACCTTGCACTGGTGTACCTCACATATACATGGGGAGCCGGAATGTCTCTTCAACTCACTAGTTTAAACCGTAGTGTTTAATTGGCCAACACTGGGTGATGCATTACATAGGCAAAAGACATTTCCATTGGAAATTTTCATAATAAATCTTCTCTGCCAATATGACATTTGCTAGTACAAGTGCAAACTGCTCGCTTTTGCTTTTCCTTGAGAACCTTATCTAATAAAAGTTATAATTAAGGAAGTTGTGGACAGGAGATCAATTGAGAAGAGTAATTGGAATTATTAATAAGGTTCTGTCATCCAAGTGTCTGCCAACCAGTAAGCCTCTGTGTCCCTCACAAAAAAGAGTGTAAATGCTGAGAAGGAGCCGCACATGAGTGAGAGCAAGGTGGGACTCTGTTCTAGGATGTTCTCAAATGTTGGCCATTTATTTGGACAGGTGGGTGATGCATTACAGTGTCATAGAGAATAGGATCACTGCCTAAAAATACTTTGTGATCTGCCTGTGTTTCGCTCCTCAGCCCCCAAACTCAGACAACCACTAATCTTTCTATTGTCTCTATAGTTTTGCTTTTTCTAGAGTGTGAGATTCTAGTTAGAATCATACAGGATGTAGCCTTCCAGATTGTTCACTTAGTAATATGCATTTATGGTTCCTCCACACCCTTTTGTTGCTTGGTAGCTCATTTCTTTTAAGCACTGAATAATATTCCATTGTCTGGATATACTGCAGTGTGTTTTCCATTCTGCTACCGACGGACATCTTGGTTGCTTCCAAATTTTGGCCATTACAAATAAAGCAGCTATAAATATCTGTGTGCATTTTTTTTTCTTTTTACTGCAGACATATGTTTTCAGTTCATCTGGGTTAATACCAAGGAGCAAGATTGTTGGATCCTATGGTAAGAGTATGTTTAATTTTTTAAGAAATCAACCAACTATCCACCATTTTGCATTCCCATCAGCAATGAATGAGAGTTCCTGTTCCTCCATATCCCTGCCAGCATTTGTTGTTGTCAGTGTTGTGGATCTGGGCCATCCTAACAGCAGTGTGATGGTATCCTATTGTTGTTTTAATTCATCTTTCCCTGATGGGATATGATGTGTGGCATCTTTTCCTATACTTGATGTTTGTTCAGATCTTCTGTCCTTTTATTTTAGTTGGTTTTTTTTCTTATTGTTGAGTTTAAAGAGATTTTTAATAATTTTTTTTTGAAGTAGCCTCCACTCCAGCATGGAGCCCAATATGGAGCTTGAAATCACAACCCAAAGACCAAGACCTGAACTGAGATCAAGAGTCAGACACTTCGCTGATTGAGTCACCCAGGTACCCCAAGTTTTAAAGAGTTTTTAAAAGATATTTTGGACACCAGTTCTCTAGAAGATATGTGTGTTGCAAATAATTTCTACCATCCTGTGGCTTGCATTCTCATGTTCTTAACAGCATCTTCCACTGAGCAGAAGCTTTATTATTAATGAAGTGCAACTTGCCAATTTCTTCTTTCATATATCATGAGGTTTTAGAGATGCTCATTTTACATTTCGACCTGTGACCTATACTGAATTAATTTGCAGAGTAAATTAAGGTCTCTGTCTAGGGTCACTGTTTTGAGTAAGTCCAGGTCTTCCAGCACTGTATGTTTTTGTTTTTTGGGTTTTGTTTTTTTTTGTTTTGTTTTGTTTTGTTTTTAGACCAGCACCATTTGCTGAAAAGCCTATCCAACTCTCCAATGAATTGCCTTTGTTCCTTTTTCCACACACTTTAAATAATTAATTTCTCATCGAGAGCAACTCAGCACTAGCTATTTTATGTTCATTTTACAAAGAGAGAGAAACAAGAGTTAGACACTTAGGCAAATGTTCTTAGAAGCAAAGCAGTGGTCAGCCAGCAAGTGTTAAACCAGGGTGCATGCCTATATGTGAGCCCGGGGGCTCCACCAAATCAGATTGTTTCAAAGTGGAAGACCCTTGAAAGAAAGTTCCTTGTTAAGGCAAGTTTAGTCATTGATCCTTCCTCCGGGATTCAAACTGCATCTGCCTGCAGAAAGGGATTCTCTGCGAGAGTGGATGGCAAGGGCTCCCCAGACATGGAGTCAAGTGCCAGATTTTGGTTTTTCCCTCTATCCTAACTCCCCTCCTACTGAGCACATTCAGCAAAGGCTGCTCTGTTAGTAACCACCTTCTGACGCTGTTCCAGGCACTGTGCCGGGTCCTCGGTCATGAATCCTCTGACCCCCAAGACTCCACCTCTAAAATGAGGACATTACGATAAGCGCATTCTTCCTTCTCCTGTTCTGCCAACATCTCACCTGATGTCCCTCTCTGCTCCACACTGAAGTTTCCAGAACAGTGTCTTCCTTGCTTCCTGAAAAACTTGCAAGTCTAGGAGAGGATCTCAAGGTGCAAGGGGAAGATCGAAGGACCTAAGGATCTAAGATATCTTGCCGTGAAGGGCAATGGGCATTTTGCACACGTTCCCTGCACTGAGTCTCCAACGGAATAAAGGCCAACTCTCTTTGGCCTCCGAAAGGCCTTACGATCTGGCCTGCTTCAGAGAAGCTCCAGGGCCCGGCGGGCTGAGCTTAGCAGCTCCTGAAAGGCTCCCTTGCAAGGCTCTCGGGGTCTCTCAGGCAGCCCACACTGTCTGCTTTAATTGCAGCAAATGATTTGCACATCCCTAGCCCAGGAGATTGATCAGTGTGAAGGGCAGAGGACCCTGGAGCAAGACCAAGAAAGAGAAGGATGCCCCCGTCTGCTCTGAATGCAGGGAGAAAATGCTTCAGTTTCCCTTCAGGATGAAAGCTCCTTGGTGATTTCACCCACAGGTTTCAAATCATTCCTTCAAATCCAGAGGTAGGTGTGAGTCTTCTGATCACTGCAGGAGGCATCAGCACAGTGTCCTCTAGCAGCCCTCCGTGAGCCCCCCCAATGGGGACTGGGCAGCTGGGGGAGGGAGGGCAGGGTAAAGAGTTGATGGTCAGCAGCAAAGGCTGATGCCTGCAGCCCCTCATGGCCCACTGGGGAAGGTGCATTCATGTCCTGCTTTGTACCTGAAAGAGCCTGAAAGACAAAGACTCTTGTCCAAAGTCTGTTTCAGTAAATGGCAGATGGTACCATTGTCCCCAGCACATATTAGGTGCTCAATAAATATTTGAAAAAAGGGCATCTGGGTGGCTCAGTGGGTTAAGTGCCTGACTCTTGATCTCAGCTCAGGTTACAATCTCATGGTTCGCGAGTTCCAGCCCTGCATTCAGCTCTAACCTGACAGCATGGAGCCTGTTAGGGATTCTCTCTCTCCTCCCCCTTCTCTTCCCTCCCCTGCTCACGCTTTCTCTCTTTCTCAAAAATAAATAAACTTTAAGAAAAAAGAAAAGTAAACATTTGAAAATGAAAGAATTAACAAGTCGATCAGTTCATCGGCTGAATCAGTGAAATAACCCTTGAAACCTCAGTGGGAAGAAGAGGGCTGCAAGGATACCGTGTGCGGTGAGGGGATGCAGCTCTTCCTCAGGGTGTCAGCTCATTGAGATGTCCAGCTGTGGGTCACTGTGATAGCATCACGCTCTGGAGGCCCTCCATCTGAAAGTCAGAGGTTCGGTGCCAGCCATCAGACTGGGTCACACTGATGCCTGCCTATGGACCAGCTGACATAAGACCTGTCGGGGCCTCCACTCCATCTGGGGCAGGAGCACTCACTGGCTGCCAATGTGACACATTACCCCCTGCAAGCCAGCTGGCCTAGAGGTGCCGTGTTGGGAAGGGCAGAGGTGTCGGGGCAGGAAAAGAGCCACGATGTGCTTGGTCCTAATACACGACAAACAGAAAGGCACAGTTGTGACCTCCACAAGTTTCATTTACCGTTTACCATGATCTAGAAGGTACGTGTGCCTTCAAGAGCACCATTTTGGATTTCGGTTTCCCACAGTGTATTCACTGTGGGTCCTTGCATACTGTTTCAAACTTGGTCTTGGCTCTTCAGCTGAGATATCACTAAATAAATCAAGAGTGACAGGGGCGCCTGGGTGGCTTAGTCGGTTGAGCGTCCGACTTTCGCTTAGGTCATGATCTCGCGGTTCATGGGTTTGAACCCCACGTAGGGCTCTGTGCTGACTGCCAGCTCAGAGCCTGGAGCCTGTTTTAGTCTGTGACTCCCTCTCTCTCTGACCCTCACCTGCTCACGCTGTCTCTCTCTCTCCTAAGAAATAAATAAAACATTTAAAAAAAAAATCAAGAGTGACAGTGACCAGTCACACCGCCTCCTGCCACATGGGCCAGGGATCGGCCCCTGATCACCTGCAGCCAAGGGTGAGTCCCTGCATGGCATGAACTGCACTGAGCTGCGGAGAGGGCCAGGCTGATAGTTGAGAAGACGGCCGAGGAAAACAAGGGGCCAAAGTAGAATGAGGGCCCCAGCCTTATGCCACTGCCACGGTGCGAGCAGGAGGCCAAATCAGACAGGCTCGGATTCCCCCGGGGCCATTTCCATCATGGGCCTTTGATGGACATGTGGGCTCCTTCCGTAATTTGGCTATTGTTGAAAGCACTGCTAGGGACATTGGGGTGCATGTGCCCCTTCGAATCCGCATTTTTGAATCCTTTGGCTAAATACCTTATAGTGAGAGTGTTTTAATATTTTCACAATTTGTCAAATGTCATGAAAGAATATATTTTTCCCGGCTGAATGTTAAGATGACTTTACTGACTCCAGCTTGCACAGGTGGTTACTCTGTGAATGCCCTGTACCGCCATATTATCGGATTCGATCTTCAGAACAAATCTTAGGGTATATTGACTTGTTTCCAACTTGAAGGTAGAAATTGAAATTCGGGGTAGTGAAATAATGCCAGGGGTCACAGGTTACCAAGTGTGCGAATATTTTACTTGAGGAAATAAGGCCCACTTATTTCCCAGAGAAATGGCTCCAAGGGTCATTGCACTGGCCATGGGTGAGAGCCTTTGCGGTTCCACATCGTCTCCCAGAATTGACATTTCTGGACTTTTCTGTGTGCCTACAGAATGAGCACAAAATGCTACCTCACTATGTCCTCAATTTTCACTTCTGCCTTCCCTGTTCACCCGTGGTGTTGAGCATCTGCACGTGGGTTTAACGCACATGCATTTCCATTTTTTTAAGAAGGCTGTTCAGGTCTATGTCATCTTTCCATCAATCGTCTGTGTTAATAATGAGCCTGTCACCAGAAAAATTGCCTCCACATCTCACCCTGAAAGAACACAGCCATTTCCAGGTACTGATCCCTGTGATGCGTCTCACTGGTCTTCTCTGCGAGGTGTCTTACTGTTTTTAAGACTCTGGAACAAGTCTTATTGTCACTAAATGAAATTTCTGGCAGCTGGGGAGGAGGGGGGAGTTAGTCTGGCCCAAGACATGCCCCCTGGAACAAAGATGTATTTTAGACTAGGTTTCTATGAGTGCCTTAGAAATTCCCAGTGGGTCAGCAGGCAGAAGGAACCTCCATGTTGGGCAAGTCTGGATGGCAATAGGGTACCGAGAACTCGAACATCAGAAAATGGCAAAAGGTCTTGTGGGAATATGTTCATCACTTAGAAGCTTTGTCCACGGAACTAGGATAAGGTGAAGACAACCCCGGCGGGGGTCACACTGGTGGAAGCAAGTTGGTACAACAGATTGGCCCCTAGTAGGAGCTCACAGGCCTGGTGAATGTGGGGAGTAACACAAAAGTCTACACAGTGAGAAATACTGAGTTAATACAAAGAGGGTAGATGGGGATTGGTTTGAGTTAAGCTGGGATTTAGAGACACGCTGGGCAACCATTCCTAAAGCAAAAGAAGCATTTTCTAAAAGAAAAGGACTGAGTCTGATGAGCAGCAAAGGAGACTCTGGAAGCCATTTGGGGTTCCTGGTGGTACTGGTGGCTTCCATGAAAAGTACGAGGCTTGGGGCGCCTGGGTGGCTCAGTCAGTAAAGCATCCAACTTCGGCTCAGGTCATGATCTCACGGTTCATGGGTTCCAGCCTTGCATTGGGCTCTGTGCTGACAGCTCAGAGCCTGAAGCCAGTTTCAGATTCTGTATCTCCCTCTCTCTCTGACCCTCCCCCGCTCACACTGCGTCTCCCAGAAATAAATAAAACATTTTAAAAAATTAAAAAAAAATAAAAGGTGTGAGGGTTGAAAGTCAGAGCTGTTGACATAGTTTACAGTTCATTCCAGACTGATTCAAGACTCACTAAACCCTTACCCAGGAGGCCTCTTTTTGAGGAACTACAGAAGAGAAAAAGATTGTACCTTAATGAATTGTTTACACTCGGTATACTGCAAACACTTGACTTTGTGCAGGGATACAGTTGGGTACAGATACAGCTCCCACCTGGAAGTTGATTAATAGTGGTAATAATCACATGGATTTAGCTTATAACCAGTGTGACTTCCCTGTATTAAACGCTTTATAGGGATTATCTCATTTAATCTTCTTTTTTAAGTTTATTGATTTATTTTGAAAGAGACAGCAGGGGAGAGACCAAGAGAAGGAGAAAGAGAATACCAAGCAGGTTCTGCTCAGTCAGCACAGAGGCCGGCATGTGGCATGAGCTCACGAACCGTGAGATCATGACCTGAGCTGATATCAAGAGTGGAATGCTTAACTGTGGAGCCCACATGCTTAGCCACCTGGTCTGTGGTTCCCAAACTTTGACAGGAAAAGGAAGGCTTCCAGTCAGCCTCTTAAAATTGTGACTTGTTTTGTGATAACGTTAATCATCTAAGGACTTAATGCCAAGCATACATTCCTTTAGGTCCGAGGCAAATAGAATACGGAACACATCTACATGTAATACACAAATCACAACACCAACATAACTTGATAATACATGAATGAGAGAGGGGATGTGGTTTGGAAAGAGTGAAATGCAACTGGGTATCTGTGAGCCCGAGCACCTGCTATGACTCATGCGTGCTACCATTTCCCTGTATTCCAGGGATGGTGAAATTCATTACTGTGGCGTGTTGTGGTGCCATCTGGCCTCTGCCAGGCAAAAGCACATTACTCATGAATTAATTCACCTCGTGCTTTTCCCATCAGCTGGGGACAGTGAAAGCATTCAATGGCACCCATTCAAATATAAAGGCAGCTCCATATGTGGCCACTAAAATCTCCCAGCTGTGATCAGGTGTAAGTTAGCAGTGGCAGACACTGGGACCCTGGTTTGAGAAACACTTTATTATGTTCTTCTACCTCCCTCTTAGCCAAAAAGGCAACGATCTCCATGTGCGATATGTGCCGAGGAAGAGAAAAAGGTAGGGGCCCATGACCTTGCAAAGGGCACCGTCCCATCTACCCCAAGAGCATAGGATAGTTTTCCTTAAAGTGTGACTCATTGGCTCATGCTTGAAGAGGCTGGCCTGGAGCAGAAAAGATTTTCCAGGAGGAGGAAACAATATAAGAAAATGCAAGGGGACCAGAAATAGCATGACATTTGCACAAAACGGGGGTGGGGGTGGGGAATGTAATTCATGAAGAATGAGAGCAGGAGGCTGGAGGAGCAAATCATGAGAGATCTAGATCCACACGCACTCTGCATCTAGATCCCACATGTACTCTACATCTCTATCTAGACCCACATCCACATCTGTACATTAATCCACATCCACATCTCCATCTAGACCCACATCCACATCTGCACTAGACCCATAGCCACATCTCGATCTAGACCCACATCCACATCAGTACTAGACCCACATCCACATCTCCATCTAGACCCACATCCACATCTCCATCTAGACCCACATCCACATCTGTATCTGCGTCTGTATATTATATATTCCTATCCAGAGCTACACCCCTATCTCTATTCCCAACCTGCCAACGCCTCTGTGGGGAAAGCAAGACCATGTCTCCAAAGAGTTTCCACATCCGTTTCCCCCGCACCAGCTGCACAGAGAACACCTCCTCTGTGCTTGAAACGGGAACATCATGACTGTGGATGAGGCGATCCTCCCACAGTGAGCCTGGACACCCACCTCCACTGTCCGCTCGCTGCATCCTGACGTGCCAGGGCCATGGAAGGCCGGGCTCATCACTTGACAAGAACCACACTTGGGTCTCTTTGGCTTCCCATCCCTGGCGTTTGGTCGTGTAGTGCAGCCACGGTTTGCTGGGTCCTTTAAATCACATTCCCAACTCCTCACGCTCTGCTCACTGTGGCTCTCGTGGCTACATTCCTTAAAGTAATAACTTTCATTTACAATAATGTTTCTTTAATAGGGGCATGTTGGCCAATATTCATGTGCACTTACTTGCATAGCAGTTTTTCCTCCAAGAGCCTGTGCCAACACTAAGTAGGTGAATTTAGGAAAAGCAGAAAAGCGTAAGAAAGGAAATAAACATGACCTCAAACCCCCTTCCCAGAGTTACTACCCTTATTTGATGTGCTTTTCTCAGAGTACTTCTTTTGCTTATTGGGGGCATACTGAATTCTGGGTCTTCCTGTTAACATAATATCACCATGTCTATATAATTTTGACTTTACTGGCAAAAATCATTTAATGACGGTATACTATGCTTTTATATCCCTTCATATCACTGTTGGCCATTGCCACCACACTTTGATCCTTCTTTGGTTAGTGTGTTCATTTATCAAATATCTGTTGAGCACTTAGCACCAATCAGGACAGAGCCGTTTGATGAGTGAGACAAGCCCTGTCCTCAAAGAGCTTACAATCAAAGGGGAAGAAGAAGATAACAAACGAGTGAACAAAAGCAATGAGACCCCAAATTTACACATAGTATATGCCAACTATGTGCAGTGAAAGTTTTTTCAGTTTCTACATTTCATTTACGACCCACTGTCTGCATAACTGTCCATCTACTGAAGTGTGAGTAAAAGAGAAAGTTGAATACGTTTCAATACCCACCAAGAAGCTGAGGCTGATTTACAAAAGGGAAGCACTTTCCTTGGCTAAGTCTCAGATTCTTGGCTTAAAATGTCCTCTCACTTCAATTCCTGCTCCCTGAGAAGTGTCTGTTCTTGAGATACCTGCCGGCATGATCTACCTTCAACCCCTCTGCGGGCTGGGTCACCTTAATCCTAGCTGGCTGGGCTACGGTATTCTCAGCACATCTAATGGAGCATAGGAGAACTTCCAGGTCCTGTGGCCGACATGGGAAGCCGAGGGATCTGAAGGGACACCATCTGATGCCAGAGGTACTGATGGTTCCCTGGGCGGCAGTGTGTGCTCACAGCATTGGCTCTCAGAAGTGGTTGCCAGAATATTCGCACCTGCTATGACTCATGCCTGCTACCATTTCCCTGTATTACAGCGATGGTGAAATTCATTACTGTGGCGTGTCGTGGTGCCATCTGGCCTCTGCCAGGCAAAAGCACATCACTCATGAATTAATTCACCAGCAACACGTGAGGAGCTATCAGAAGAGCAAGTTCTTGCACCCCACCCACATCTCCCAACTCAGAAACTGTGTGGGGCGACGCCATCTGCGTGTGAAAAGGTTTGGAGCACACTCACGGAGATGCAGATGTTCCCTCAAGTTCGAGAAGCATTGCCCTGAACGACCTCATTGTGCACTTGCACCAAAGTCCCTTTGATCCGAATGGCTACATCATCTGTACTATCAATCTCTCTGTCTCTAAAAACCCAACCCCGTGCCAAGGCACAGCCCCAAGTAGTGGAAGAAAAACGAGGCTTTCAGAAGTGGCCTGTCCCCTTCTTCTCTGCCACCTTGCACAGCTTGAGGGGTTGACCTGGACCCTGCATTGCGCCCTCCTGCCCACTCACTGCTGGGAAGCAGCAAGGCTCACTTTCTTGCAGCGCAGGTGCAACACTCTGCACTTCCGCGAGGGGCGCTGTGCAATGCAGCCGCCAGCTTCCATTTTTCGATGCTTGGGTGGCCTCAAGAATTTCTCTCTTTCCCTCCTTTTACCACGGCCCTTCTGGGTCCCTCCGAAGCCCGATTTACAATCGTACCATCCTGATATAGGTTCACACAAACCAAAAATCTACTTGACAGTCAAACTGAAGAAACTAGTTTATTGATTTAACAGGTAAGTCTTCTCTCTCTGAAGCACTGCTTTAATGAGTGTGAAGTCTCCTGGGCCAAAAATACAAAAACAAAACCAAAAGAGTCAGAATGTGGAAATGCACTGAAAAATATCCAAAAGTAATATCCCTGTTGTGCCAGCATAAAAATCAATATGAATTCTTTTATTCAGCAAGTATTTACTGAGGACCTTCTCTGTGCAGAAGCTCTTCATCTGGGTATTGGGGAATCAACAGAGAAACTAGCTGTTTTGTAAAACATGCTACATCATTCAGGCCTCAAAGCAATTGTGCAAAGATAAATCATTATTCTATTTTCCCAGAGATGAGAAATTGGTTGAGCAGAGAGTCTAAGTCGCTTGCCCGAGAGGGCTCACACAAGGAGCTCTGGCTTCTCAAGCCATGTCCTGGGCATCAGCATTAGGTGGAAGTTTCTGCCTCCATCCTGAGAACAAGTTTTCCTTCCGTCCTCGACATGGCTATCACCTCTTCCAGTAGACTGTCTCTGAGTCTCGATTTTATTCTCCATCATCTTCTCTGCTACTGTTGACTGTCCCTTTCCTCAGTGTGAAATTATGTGTGTATACAGATGCATATGTACATCTGTACATATGCATATATTTTGCTTTTTTCTTTATCTGTTTATCTGGCCTTCTTCAGTACTGTACGTGAGAGGCAGAATAATGACCCCCCACACACACACTGCCATCACTAAAGAAAGCCCCTTCCTAACCCGTGGAGCCTGTGAATATATCATGTAACCCCGCATGGATGAAACATGATTGCAGATGGAATTAAGTTTGCCTATCAGTTGACTTTGGGATAAGATTATCTCAGCGTTATCCTGGAGGGGTCAACGTAATTCAAGGATCCTTTAAGTGGGAAGGGGAGAGACAGAAGAGTCAACCTCAGAGTGACCCAGCATGAGAGGCACTCAAGCAGCCATTGCTGGCTTTGAAGGTGGAGTCAGCTTCTGGAAGCTCGGGAAGGCAAGACAACCAGTCTCCCCTAGGAACCTCCAGAAAGAATGTGGTCCTGACGACGTCTTGATTTGAGTCAGGTAAGACCCATTTCAGGCTTCTAACCTCAGAACCGTGAGATGATAACTTTGTGCTGTTCTGAGCCACCATGCGTGCAGAGGCCCCCAGCCTGCCGAAGGCTAAGCCGCAGTTGAAATCTGTGACTTGAATGGACAAGTAAGAGCTTGTCCAAACTGCTTCTGCAAGAGTTCCACTAATTCCTTCCTCATGCCTCACCTGGAACATGGCCATGCAAGGACACAAGTCTAAACCAAACTGACTCCATGACAGGCTTTAAGTTTCCCCTCTAAACTAGAAGGCCTAAGTTTCAGCTTCCCTGAAACTATCAGGCAGTTACACATTACCCAAGGCAGGAGAAACCACCCTTGCAACACCCAATCAGAAAAGGCCAGTGACCACCCTCCACATTACTAAGGGAGAGGCCTAGAGATAGAAACTATAGATAGGACCCTGTTACCTAATGTTAAAGTTAACCCGTTAGTCGCCGAACAAGACCCTAGGCTCGCTCTGTGATTGGTTGAATTTAAAGGTACTCTAAACGTTGTAATTGGATCCCGCCAAAAGTAACGAATACTCTAGGCAATGTGTATGGTTAAACCTGCTGCCAATGATGTTGAATAATTATGATTGGGTCACTGCTCCCATGCCACAATTTCTGCAACTCCCCTGTCACAAACCCCATAAAAACCCTACTCTGCCTTTGTTCAGGGCTCACAGCACGGATCCACTGCTCTGGTAAAGTCTGTGAGCCCGAGCTCGAGCCCGTAATAAAGCCCTTTGCCTTTGCATGCGTGACTCGGTCTCCCTGGTGGTCTCTGGTCGTTGAGGATACTGCGATCTGGGTATAACAGCCAAAGCCTCGAAAATGTACTCTCTGCTTCTAGGGGGGACTTTCTAAAGTTTGGGGTCTAAGAGGTGCAACTTTCAGTGAGGCCGAAGTGTGGCCCTGACCTTCATGTCCTTCTCCCTAACTGCCAGTTATGTGCACCCAAGCCAGCCACGAGCTATTGGCCGTGGATGCCCTCAAATTCCCACCAGAGCCCTTTTCCTGCCTCTGCCTACATCCCCCTCTTTTCCAAGTGCCCTAAACCATGTTGGCATTCCAAACAGGCCCTGACGCCACACGGCACGGCAGCCTGTTTTCTTGGCCCACAACCCCACCTCCACCATGGTGTCGGGAGGGCTGAGGTGGGGGGCAGGCACCTTTAACATCAAAGAGTTCTACCCATGCCAAGCTGAGAACCACTGGTCCAATGCTCTCCTCTCCAGGGACGACAGACTGCTCTGCGAAGGCTTCACCAGCTGGAAAAAACAAACCAACAAAATCGCTCCCTCTGAAATTCCATGGCATTTTAGCTATACTTTTAGTGGCTGGCGCTGCACACGTTTTAGCTTTCATTGCATATTTTTCTTATCCTGCCCCCGAGCTGCCAGCCCCTGGGAGCAAGAAACTGGTGCGCTGCGCCCAAGAGCCTCTTTGCAGGTGCAAGTGTGTTTCTAAGTCCCTGAGTAGAGAAGTCAGCTGAAGAGGTTCTGGAACGAGCCATGACACACAACCATCACCAACTTGGTGCTCTATGGCCTGCATAAATCATGTCGTTTAATTATCTCCCCCACAGCCGGAAAAGCATGATTCTCAGCCTCATTTTATAGCTGAGAAGCCGAGGCTTAATGACATTCGATTGTTTGCCAAAGGGTTTGAGACGGGACTGAAGCTTGCATCCTCTGACTGCCTGGCTGGGCGGAAAGACTGTTCTGGCTCCTGCCTTCAGATAAGGGTATTTCTCCAGGTCCTGCTGCCCACCCTCCACGCTCTACCTCCTGCCTCGCACATCATTTCCCTAAACCCTCCCTTATCTCCTCATGCCTAGATTCGCCCTCAGACAGGCATCTCAGACACATGACTTCATTGCATGCTTTCTTGATCGGATGGTTGCCTCCCACACCACCTCCAGGATCCTCCCTCGGGCTTTGTGCTCCCCCACAGCTCCTCTGGGTGGCTCAGATCCCCACCCAGCCTGGGCCTGGAGCCCCTAACTGTTTGATGATCTCGGGGAGGAGGATACAGCCAAAGAAGGCTTCTGGCACGGAATAGGCACCAGGAGACAATCTAGCAAACCGTTCATCTGGCAAACGGTGGAAGTTACATACCAGCATGCAGATGGGCCCAGGCATGGCGAGGCATGATCCTCAAACCTGTTCCACATAACACGCTGCGTCATCAGACCCATAGCCCGAACCAAGAGGCTGGTACAATCGACGACGCAATAGAGACTTTAACGGTTGCAAGGCCCATGGCTGAACTGTAAACTATCTGTGGAGGTGATATGGCCACAAATCTGGGAGTGACATAAACGAAATCAATAGCAGGCAAGGAGTGAGTAATAGAGTCAACAAGAAGCTAGAAGCGGGCCTGGCCTGTGTCCTCAGATCATCTTGCTCTGTGCTCAGTTTCCTGCTTAAAATGCAATAGATTCCAAGGCGGGCAGCTGACTCAGCATCATGTGACCCATTCCCTGGGCATCAGACGCCACCATCCAGTCATCAGCACTGAAATGCCTGCCTCCAGGTTACAGCTCCAGCCGGTCTGAGGGCTGCAGGGAAAGTCACCCCCCACTCCAGTGCCAGCTCCAGATAATCAGCAGCTTGCCTCTGTGTGCGTGTTTGGTTTTCCTTGCTGGTGTTCAGCCTTTTGCAATGAATCTATTCACTCTTTTCTGCAGACATTTCCCGAACACTTCCTGCACCCTTGTGCTATGCTACTCACAGAGATGAAGGAGGTGGAGCCCATGCCATGGAAAAACAGTGAGGGTTGACCCGGGCACCTGGCTGGCTCCGTCAATTAAGCATTCGGCTCTTGACAGTGGCTCATGATCTACCGGTTCATTTGTGTGAGCCCTGAGTTGGGCTCTGCGCTGACAGCATGGAGCCTGCTTGGGATTCTCTCCCTCCCTCCCTCTCTCTCTCTGCTCCACTCCTGCTCATGCTCTCTCTCTCTCTCTCAAAGTAAATACGTAAACTTAAAAAAAAATACTAATAATTGAGGGTGACCACACACCTGGTTTTGCCCCAGAGCTGCACTGTTTCTTCAGTCCTATGAGTCCAAAATTCAGGGAAGTCCTGGGCAGCTCAGGACACCTGATCACCCACGACAGTTAAAAGGTGGGTAGGGGTCGGTCATCACGACAATGACACCTGCTGAACAGGGGTATTCCCAGAGTGTTTAGGACATCCTCACATGGTCCAGCATCCCCATGAATTCGGGGGCGCTTGAGGAGAGTCAGGAAGGAGGGTGGAGAGCTGGGAGTACCAATATGGGTCTGGACGCCCCACCATTTGGGAATCCATGTGGAAAACATGCCATGAAGCCTACATGCAACCAAAGGTGATGCTCTTCTCTAAGGAAATGGAGAGGAATGAGCATGCCCACCATCTTCTATAGACTAGATATGTGTGCCCCCTCAAAATTCACATGCTGAAAGGCAGTTCCCAGGGTGCTGGCATTTGGGGATGATTATGTCACAAGAGTGGAGTCCCAGAGACCCCCAGACAGCTCTTTACCACTATGGCAGGACACAGAAAATAGCTGGCCATCTATGAACCAGGAGGTTCTCACCAGGCACCAAATCTGTCAGCGCCTTGCTTGGACCTCCAGCCTCCAGAACAGTTGTTGTTCAACTTCCCAGTTGACGGTATTCAGTTCTAGCAGCTCCAGTGGATCCCACCTTCGGGACACTTACAGTAGAGATGGGAAGAGCAGGTGCATAGCTGTACAGCGGCAGGTAAGCCCTGTACTTGGCACGTCCTTAGTGCTGGGGACGCCAGAAGGAGTGACTGGCCATGGCAGATTGGGAGAGGGGAGCCTTCAGGGATCTGCACGAGACTGAAGACTCACAAAGACAAGTCTCTGTGAGGAAGTAGGGCTTTGCAGGCTGGTAAGTAGGATGTAGCAGAGCATATGTCAGTTCTATGAAAAAACATACATGAAGGACAAAACGAAAGAAAGAACAAGGGCCTTTCAGAAATTGGTCCCTGGCCTGGCGAGGAGAGAGTGTGCAGCGTGTCAAGGAGCAATGAGTGGAAAGAGAAGGGGAGAGGAGGTTTAGTGCCCGAGGACATTTGTTTGCCGCAGCGACAGCACGCCCCCAGGTGCCATGTTGCCATGTCACCATGGGTAAATTTCCATGAGCATGCTCATTTCCTTCTGGGGCGACGATGCAGGTGTCACACCATCCCCATGGTCCTGGCTAAGCTCCACAGAGTTCTCAACACCAGCTCCTGGTTACCAGTGTCCCTGGTATCCCACAAAAGTGGCCACTGTGAGCCACAAGATCGATGGATGGATTTTTAGCAATAAATCCATGGGTTCAATTTGCAGGAATGAAGGGTAATGCCGTGTGGTGTGGAAGGAAGGATGAACTTCCAAGGCGACGGTGAGAATACAGAGAAACGTTCACAGGGAGAATCACCAGGAATTGAAGGCACCGGGCAGTGGACCAAGATGGCCTCCTCTCTGACCCCCCGGCTTCCCCACCTCACAGCAGTGCTCACCGTGCACACATCTTGGCCACAAAACCCAACAGGGCTCAGGCCCATCTCCCTGATGCAGGCACCTCCATTCTTCAGTGGGTCCCCAGATGTGAACTGGGCACCTGACAGCCTGGTCTCTAAATCTGGCATCATGTCGGGATGGCCTCTGGCATTGTTTGTATCTCATGACCCAGGCTGATGTCACCCCAGCTGACTAGACATAGGATGACCTCTGAATGGGAAAGACCAATCCAGAGTGAACTAAGTCAGGCTGACTCCCTAGAAGTCATCTCTGACCGTGTGCAAAGAGAGGAAATGGAGGAGGAGAATTATCGAGGACCAGACCTGAAAGAGATTACGTGGTCCTAAAAGATATTAAAAAAGAGGGTTTCAGATCCCAATTTTCTTTTGGTATGGCTGGCCTGAACTTCTTAAGTGAGCTAATGCATACAAAAGCTTTGGAACACCACGTGGTAAATGTTGGCCACCATTATTTTGGGTTTTTATGAGATTGCCGGTTGTAATGATGGAAAATAAATGTATTAGGACACCCTAAGTGGGTCCCATCTGGTTCACTACCAAAGAGTGCGAGATTACAGGGCCCAGTGTGTCTCCTCACTGGCTGAAATCTGCAGAATTGTGAATGGTATTCAAACAATTGTTCAAACGAATCAAATGCTCTGAAAGGTTGTTTTCAGGATCCACCAATCTTCAGCCACATAGTAGTTTTAGTGTTTCACTTCCTTTTTTTTTTCTTTTGGTCTGTATTTATTTATTTTGAGAGAGAGAGAGAGAGAGAGAGAGAGAGAGCAAGTGGGGGAGGGCAGAGAGAAAGGGAGAGAGACAATACCAAGCAGACTCTGTGGTGCCAGCACGAGCCTGACATGGGGCTCGATCCAACAACCACAAGACCATGATCTGAGCTGAAATCAAAAGTCTGACACTCAACCGACCAAGCCACCCAGGCGCCCCTAGCGTTTCATTTATTTTTTGATTGTCCGTAATCTAACCCTGCAGAACTGGATCTGGGGCCAAATCAGAGGAAGTCTTCTATTTTACAAGGTTGGCTTATTTTTAACATCTTCTGAGGTCTTGTTAACATACATTCATCCAATGCAACAACTTCTGGTCATGAGTCATAAATTAAACCTGGGCAACATAACATGGTTTTATTTTAATACCTATGCCATAAACCTGGCAAAATCCATGACTCAGATGCCTATGTTGGGGACATAGCTAAGTTTGACTCAATACAAATTACTTCTTGGAAGCCATGAGCCAGCAGGCTTTCAGACTTACATCTTGTCATATTTAAAGAAAGCATTTCTCTGAGTTGCTCGTAGGTGCATAGAAGTTCCAAGATGAAACACTGGGTATGCATTAGGTTTAAATACTCAACAAAGACTGGGTCAACCTAATCCTCGGCTGAAGACTAACACAGAAGCTGGATGAGCCAAGGTCAGCAGAAATTGACAGGAGAAGATTACCAGTCTATCAGACCCAGGCCTGGGAGGGACAAGCAAGGTGATGGTGAGGGGGAGGGGGCAGAGGCTGATGAGAGAAATGTCTAGTCCTGATCTGTCACAGTCAGAAGCAAGCATGCCACATGCACATGCTGCGGTTGTCACTTGTACACAGAGGCCCACCCAGAAAGGGAGCTGAATTCCAACTCCTTAGTGAGGTCTGGCATCAGCATGTAGACAGGCGCGTGTTAATTCACCCCAAGATGTACTAGTGGCCCTTGAGGGTCTTGGCAGGAAGTCACCATATATGTACAAAGTCAATCAAGCAGTCAATCAACAATCAAACAAATAAGTACTTAGATATAGAATCAGCTTCCAGAAGAATCTGAAAAAAAATACATTCAAAATTATTCCTTGAATGGAAAGAAAGAGGACAGGGAAGAGAGAAGCAAGGGACCATCGCACGTATTAGAAATGGCTAAATACCACTTATTTTATAAGTCTGTGAGTAGGTTACTTGAAATTTCAGAATGACAGAAAAGGATTCCTCATGAAACAGCTGAAGCACAAAAGAGCCACAGACATGGGCGCTACCAAATCTGAAGGTCACCAATCCGTTCAGTGTGGCAATGCCTCTCCCAAGGAAGCCGGGGCCTCCGTGGTGACCGAGGGAATGCCACTGACAGGGAGGACCTGGGGCACAGGTGGAATTCCCAGCCTGAGAAGAACGTATTTCTGGCCCCCCAGTTCCCAAATGTCATCCCCGCCAGTGCATCTGTGGTCCTCAGCCCAGTGAGAACGCAGGACATTTCATCCTCAAATTACTTCGTTTTCAATGAGAATGCCTGTTCGTTATTCAAATCGCAAGTTGTATAGACTCAGGAGGACTGACACAGGGAGTCATCCAGCAGATGTGACTGCCGGGAACATAGGAATGGAGTCCTGTCCCAATCACAAGGCAGTGGGAAGGGGTTCTTTTAATTCAACTGAATTAGCTATTCTAAAGATTTTCTCGCCCTAGTTTTGACCACTGGAACTCTTAAGAGCCACGATGGAACTGTGTTTTGCACTTTTTTGGTAAAAGGAGTAAAGCCGGGATACAAGGTGGGCAATAAGCAGGAATAGAGGGAAAATCTATGGGGTGGCAGGGTCATTTAAAACCGTCAAAAAAATAAATAAAAAATAAAATCATCCATCACTATACATCTAACTTTAGAGAAGAGAAAACTGAAGTTAAGGAATAGGTTTTCAGGTGGCTGGCCATTTATCTCTAAAATATAAACATTGTTTTAAGGGGCATTTAGGTGGCTCAGTTGGTCAAGCGTCTGACTCTTGATTTCGGCTCAAGTCATGATCTCACAATCCATGGGTTCGAGCCCTGCTTCGGCTCTGTGCTGACAGCTCACACACACTCTGTCTCTCTCTCTACTTCTATCTCTGCCCCTCCCCTACCTCTCTCTCTCATTCTTTCTCTCTCCAAATAAATAAACATTTTAAAAAGTAAATGAACTAAAATGAAGTATAAACATTTCTTTAACTACAAAAGAAAAAAAAGCAATGAATATAAAAGCAAATAAATACTTGCCAGGTATATAGTGCCTGGGGGAATTTGACACAAAGAGTTCAAAGTGATGGTTCTCAGGTGCGAAGAAAGTAGGTGGGAATGAAAAGGACAAGTCCTTCCTATGTAGGGAGGTGACAATGACCTCTGTTCCCCAAAATAAAAGGGATAGTATATTTTATTACATTGAATTACAGGTAAAGGTTATCAACCCCATGAAGGTGTCCCCATTTTATGTTTTAATTACATTAGTCATTGAATTCCAAATCTTGAACCCCCTTTTATAAACTGATGTCCTAATCAATTCAACCCTAAAAGTGGTTGGAAAACATGAACTAGAACATGAATTAGATAATGGACATTGGTTGAAATAGCTTAGAAGGAAAGGACTTAACCTACAGGGACCTAATAAACTGGTTCCGTGTCCTGAACCTCAACTTGTACCTAGATTCACCTGGGTAAACCTCCAATAAGCATTCAGGGAGACCGGCCACCCCTCCGTTCCACAAATTTCATGAGATGTTCCAGTCTTCTGGGACTGGGAGCTAGATTGACAGGAAGACACAATCAAGGAAAACAAAATGCTTCCAAAGAAAAACAGCTATCCCATAAAATAGGAACAAAGACATATGACAAACCCAGAGAGGTTCTTATAAAAGGGTATAAAAGATGACTTGACTTATGTCTTATTATGTAATTATATTATTGACTAGCTTACATTCTCTGCTAGACCACTTTAGCATGAGGAGCATGCCTTACGAACTTAGCAGAAAAACACATCCTTTACTTTATTTGAAATAGCTCTGGAGAGGGGCGTCTGGGTGGCTCAGTCAGTTAAGCGTGTGACTTCGGATCAGGTCATGATCCCATGGATCGTGAGTTCCAGCCCCATGTCGGCCTCTGTGCTGACAGCTCAGAGCCTGGAGCTGCTTCAGATTCTGTGTCTCCCTCTCTCTCTGCCCCTCCCCTTCTCACACTCTGTCTCTCTCGTTCTCTCAAAAATAAATAACATTAAAAAAATAAAAATTTGGACTATCTTCGGAGAGATAAATATTTCAACCAGTATACAAGTAGACTCTAATTACTTGCGCTCCAAAGAAGCAGATAGGCCCGACTACTTGGAGCAAATCCCCAAACTGGTCAAAGCAAATTCTGGAAGGTGTTTTAAGTAACTTTGTTTACCCTCAGGCACTGCTTTGCATGAACATTTATCCTAGGGCCTCACCCCCTGAGGGAAGTCGAGGGAAATCTAAATACAAGAGACAATCTTTCTAGCCTGTGTTAAGGTCAGAGTGTCCAGGAATCTTGTCATTGTCGAACTGTATGAATCCATACGAATCGAATGATGAAAAAAGTTAAGAGTTCACATCTGCTGCAGATGCAAGTGATAAAATATTTTCTAGGAAGCGATTTCAAAATGTGTTTACAGAACCTTCAAATTAGGACATCCTTTGCCCCAACAGTTTTGTTTCCAGCAAGAAGTTTTAAGAAAATTATCAGAAATATAGGCAGAGATTTATGTATTCACCACACTTCCATAAATAAGAGCGAAAAGTGGAATTTCCAATGCAGAATAATGGTCAAAGAAACGACATGGACCCACAAAGTGCAACCACCAAATGTAACTTAAAAAAAAAGTAGTGATGTAGGGAAATTCATATGATTAAATTTTTTAGTGTTTATTTTTATTTTTGAGAGAGAGAGAGACAGAGACAGGGTGTGAGCAGGGGAGAGGAAGAGAGAGAGGGAGACTCAGATTCCGAAGCAGGCTCCCGGCTCTGAGCTGTCAGCACAGACCCTGATCCGAGGCTTGAACTCATGAACCATGAGATCATGGCCCGAGCCAAAGTCGGACGCTTAACCGACTAAGCCACCCAGGTGCCCCAGGAAATTCATATGATTGAATGTTAAATGAAGAAAAGCAGAATGGAGAATTACTCTGCTAAATGATTTAAATTTTGCAAAAATAAATCCTAACCCTTTCTCTGAGAAATGGGAATTTGGTTTGATTTTTTTCTTTGTTGCTCCTCCAGTCTTAAAAATGTATAAAGGAGCACGTAACTCCTCCATTGCTAGGGGAATTCTCCCTTTTTGAGATCTTGCTTCTCCATGCCACACACTTACAGACCCAATTTTGTCAGAAAAGACATTTTCTTTTTGGTCCTCTAAGGTCAAAGCCTGGTCATGGTGTCCAAGAAGCAAGTGACACCAACTTCCCCGACGATGCTCTTATCCAAAGTGTCAGTTTGATGCAAACCTCTGACCTGCATATTCTCCAAACTGATGTGTTTGCTTTAAAATCCATGTTCAAGTAAAATTGCTTCCTATCTTTTTTTTTTTTTTTTTGGGCAAAAATGGCTTCAAGCACAGCACAAGCGCTAGTAATTTGCAGTCCCCAAACAACTGTGGAATTGGCAAGTCCCAAGTTTAAAGCTGCTGCAGTTCCTATTTGCTTTAAGAATGTGTACATTTCAGTTTGGAAAAGATCCCCCGCCACAGTGTTAACGCTGGTTTAGATCTACAAATATGTGTTATTCAGAGTATGTTTGATGCAAACAAGTATTCCCTTGTTTTTGATAGGTTATAGTCATATTGTAATTTTCTCTGGAGTTTTATGAGACTATCTGCTACCTATTGAAAGTTTTGAAGTAGTTATACTCCAGGAGTGAAGGATCAGGTTAAAGCCTTTCTAATTAGGAAAGAAAACAGTGCTGTGCTGTTATAATTTTTTAATGTGTATTTATTTTTTAGAGGGGGAGAGACAGGGTTGAGCAGGGGCGTGGCAGAGAGAGAGAGACACACACACAGAATCAGACGTAGGCTCCAGACTCCGAGCTGTCAGCACAGGCCACCACGGGGCTCAAACTCACACGGTGTAAGATCATGACCTGAGCTGAAGTTGGACGCTTAACCGACTGAGCCACCCAGGAGCCCCCGTTATTTTCATAAGGAGCTCCCTTCTTTCTTAGATTAAGTCATATTATTCTATTTTCTATTTCTATTTTATTCCCTAAAATTGTTTTGATCTACTCTTTCTTAATTTTAACTTAAGTATTACTGATTAACTTTCTGCAAGCTTCATTCTACTCTTTAAATTGCTTCCAAATCCCAATTCAGTTAGTTAGGTGAGGTCTTCCTTTCAAGACATTCTTTTTCTGTCTATGTATCTGATACACAAAATTCTCTCTAATCAAATAGAAAATCAGTGACAGCCACTCTCTAGCCTTGTTTTCCTTTAGGAAATACTTTCAAGTGGAGGATTTTCCTTACATGGCTAAAGACTAATCACTGGATTATTTCAGATGATTGCCTATACATGGTTTATTAAATTTGACACTTTACCGTTAGAGTGACCAATGCATTTCTAAGAGTTGACTTTAAAATCTAACTTGAGGGGCAGCTGGTGGCTCAGTCAGTTGAGTGTCCGACTGTTAATTTTGGCTCAGGTCATGATCTCACGGCTGTCATATCCAGCAGCATGTTGGGCTCCATGCTGAGCATGGAGTCTGCTTAAGATTCCCTCTCTCCATCTCC
Source organism: Hyaena hyaena (assembly GCF_003009895.1). Taxonomy (NCBI): domain Eukaryota; kingdom Metazoa; phylum Chordata; class Mammalia; order Carnivora; family Hyaenidae; genus Hyaena; species Hyaena hyaena. The sequence goes on along the minus strand of NW_024080733.1, from coordinate 1,907,721 downwards.
CCCTCTCCCTTGCATGTGTGATTTCTTCTCTCTCTGTCTCTGTCTCTCTCTGTCTCTCTCTCTCTTAAGAAAAGTAAAATCTAACTAGAGATGCCTGTTGTAATAGAGAAACTGATTCAGCTTGAAGGGCACTCACAGGGGTAAATCATACCAGGATTCTTAATGCCAAGGGACAGTCCTCATTGGATTCAAGGTGATATTTTTGGATATGACCAAACCTCCCTGCATAAAGATTGAGCAAACAAAGAAATCACATAGGCTCAAAATTATGAGAGAACGAAATGGAAAAACAAGGTGCAGCTTATATTTCTGAATATAAGGTACTGAATATAAGGTACCTATATTACTGAATGTAGGTAGCCCTACTGTCTTTTCTAGAAAAGGTCATCATTGTTGACGCTGCTATGGCCACAAATGTTCTTTCCTTTGGACGCTTTTTATGGGATTGTGAGCATCCCTCTGACTCCATCTCACAATCTAATAAAGATCTTTTCACTAGGGCTTCAGCTGCTATGTCATACTCTGAGTGGCACCGGATTAATAATCAAACACTTTCACACGACATGTTTCACCGAACTGCTATCAAATCAGCCACCGTATGGCTCACAGAAACGATGGAATAAGAATATTATTAGAAGCTTAAAAAAATGGAACACGAGGGCGTGTGGGTGGCTCAATGGCTTAAGTGTCCAACTCTTGACAGCTCAGATCATGATCTCATGGTTCCTGGGTTCAAGCCCCACATCTGTCAGTGTGGAGCCTGCTTGGGATTCTCTCTCTCTTTCTCTCTGCCCCTCCCTGATCTTTCTCTCTCAAAATAAATAAACAAATCTTTTTTAAAGGGAAATACCATTATGTGAGCTAAGTAAGACTAGTGTTACCATAAGAGCAATAGATACATCTGTTATTGAACACAACAGAATACCATCTCACTCAAGAAGGGCACAATTTTGGGGCACCTGGGTGGCTTAGTCGGTTAAGCGTCTGACTTTCGCTTAGGTCATGATCTCATGGTTCGTGGGTTCGAGCCCCGCGTTGGGCTCTTTGCTGGCTGCCAGCTCAGAGCCTGGAGCCTGTTTCAGAGTCTGTGTCTCCCTCTCTCTCTGACCCTCCCCTGCTCATGCTGTCTCTCTCTCTCTCTCCTAGAAATAAATAAAAATACTAAAAAAAAAAAAAGAAGAAGAAGGGCACAATTTTGGGGTGCCTGGGTGGTTCAGTCAGTCAAGCGTCCAACTCTTGATTTCAACTCAGGTCATGACCTCATGGTTTGTGAGTTGAGCCCCGTGTCATGCGGAGCCTTCTTGGGATTCTCTCTCCCTCTCCCCCACTCACACTGTCCCTCTCTCTCAAAATAAATAAATAAATTTTAAAATAAAAAGTAAACAAATTAAAAAAGAATGGACCAATATTAATGCTTCTGGCCTCATGACAACCCTTTCAAGCCAGTTCTTAAATAACTCCATGTAACTAGAAGAAATGTTCCAAAATGGAGCCCAACTCTGTACTAGGGAGAAAGGAAACAGAATATGAGGAATCCAGAACAGTCTTTACCACAGTCAACTCTTCTTGTGCCTGGTTCATTCTATTCTCTTTCTCACACGAAGGAGTGTTCACTCTTCTCCCACAGAGATACTGAATTCAGGTACCATCTCAGTCACAATCGGCTCAAACCTCACAATGTCTAGGTGATACAACGCCCACCTTCAGGTACAGATGGCTCCCAAAGGGCTTGATAATGTGCAGACCGAGTCTGTTATGTGATCGTCTCGCACATATGCAATGCACGTGGGAGACCAGGCACAGTGCACCCAGTGGTCTCTCCATCAGCATGTGGGAACTAGTGTTTGCTTTCCCAGCCCTAAGACGTAACTACCTCCCTGCAGTTGGGAGAGTTTTCTTAATTAGCTCCTGATTTTGTTTTGGGGAAATAATCTATAATTCATTATTCTTCATGCCTCAGATCCCCATGAATTTAGAGTTTCCTCCTTTTTTACACTGTGTGGTTAGTGAAAATGTATGCCCCTCAGGTCTTTTACATTTCTAACAGTTAAAGGAAGATTTGCAAAGAAGTGAACCAATACACTCCAAATGATCTATACTTCATGCACCAAAAAATCATGCATGGATGAAAAGTATATCCAAAGTACAAGATAGAAAAAAGATTTTTAATGCAGCCTATATGTGAAGTTGATTGTAACTAGCCCTTACCCTTTAAGAAAGTGCTTCATGGGGCACCTGGGTGGCTCAGTGGGTTAGGTGTCTGACTTCATCTCAGGTCATAGTCTTGTGATCTGTGAGTTTGAGTGCTCTGTGGTGACAGTTCAGAGACTGGAGCCTATTTCGGATTCTGTGTCTCCCTCTCTCTCACTGCCCCTCCCCTGCTCACACACACACACACACACACACACTCTCTCTCTCTCTCTCTCAAAAATAAATAAACACTTTTGTAAAGGAATTACTTCTGTCTAGATTTGCTATAGAGTCAAATAAGAACATCTACAGTCTTAGCGACAGTTAATGTCTACAATGAGAAGCTGATCAAAATGCTATTCCATTTTGCGACTATGTATCTGTGTAAGGTCATATATCTTTTCCATACACTTCAGCCCAAATAACAGATTGAACAGACTGAATATGGAGACAGGTGTGCGAACCCAGCTACCTCCTGTTAAGTTAGACATTAAAGAAGTCTAATGTCTAAAGAAGCCAAATATATAATGCCACTTATTCACCTGTTTTTAGAGGGGGGTGTCTCTATAGCTATTTTTCAAGAGAAATATGTGATTTATGTTTATGTATGTTACCATGGGATATTTATTATTTTAAGATAAATAAACTATCTTAAATGTCTCTTTCATTTCTCATGCATCAAATGCCAAAACACAGAACGCATGCACACAAAGGCTTTCGTAAGGACACCAACAATCTGTCAAGCCAGAGAAGAAAGGAAGATGGGTTTTGGTGACTGTATTGTGTCCCCACTGCAAACATCGTAGACTTAATTTCTCCACATGCAACTCTCCCTTGTGAAAATCACAGCTATCTGCAGAGAGACAACAGCGAGCATCTGTGATAGAGAATAAATCAACCCAAAGTAGCTGTTCTCGGTTATTTCCTACAGAAAAACCTGCCAACCAGGAAAAAGCAATAGAATGCATGAAGCTGAGGCACAGCTCATTATTTTGCCCAAGAGGGGAATGGACAGTCCGTGGAAACACCCATCCTACGCTGAGAGAAACAATGTTCATATTTTCAGATTTAGGTGGCCTGATTTCTACTTCATGCTGTATTTCCAAAGTCCCGATACTTTCAGTGTGGTCTTTTAAAGGGTTCCTAGTGGGAAAAGTCTCAGTGATAATCAGCGGCTTAGTTTTCAGATCTCTTAGAAATGCTAGATTCTTCTATGCCATCAGTTCTTGAGGCCTACACTTAGACATGATAAATCACAAATTTAGCTCAGTCCTACAAGACAGTTGCTTCCTGGTACTTGATATTGCTCTCCATTAGTACGCACAACAAGTAGACAGAGGTCGACAAGGAAAGAGAAGGCTGAACCACCCCGTAAACCAAGGAGACCTGGCAGACATCGACAGAACACCCCCCAGCAATAGCCAGGGGGACGTGCCTCTCAAGCACACAGGGGACATTCTCCAGCATCGACCCCCGGTAAGCCCTGAAAACCAGAATCCGTAAATGAGAATGAATGGAGATCACACAAAGCGTGCTCTCCAACCATGGTGGAATCATGGGAAAAATCAAGGTCAGAAGGGAATTTGGGGAATTCATTTGTTAAATGCAAATTAAAGAACACATTCTTACGTAACCTGTGGATCTGAAAGGAAAGGCGAGGAAAATTGGCAAATATTGCCTGGATTTTGGCGGGATTCCACACAGATTGTTGAAAAGTTGATGGGTCCGCCACACCTGCATCGCCACAGGACACCTGGGCTCCTCCAGCTACACCCACGTCTTTTCTCATTGCATCTGCTGCCGCTGCAAACCTCAGCTCAGCCTGGGGGCTTCGGGGTGCACTTGTGGTGAGTACTGGGGCTGTGTGTGAGTGCTGAGTCACTAAATTCCACACCTGAAGCTGAGGGGACATCGTATGTTAACTAACTGGAATTTAAATTAAAAGTTAAAAATAGAAAATAAAACAAAAAAAATTAGTTAAAAAATGTAATGTTTATTTAATTTTGAGAGAGAAAGACAGACAATGATGGGGAGGGAGGGTTTGCAGAGAGAGAGGGAGACACAGAATCCAAAGCAGGATCCAGGCTCTGTCAGCACAGAGCCCGAGGCAGGGCTTGAACGCACCAACCGTGAGATCATGACCTGAGCCGATGTCTGACATTAAACCGACTGAGCCACCCAGGTGCTTCGTAATGTAATGTAATGTAATGTAATGTAATGTAATGTAATGTAATGTAATGTAATTTAAAAAGAATCTCTATTTTTAGGTCAGGGGTCACTCTAATTAACATCAACCCAGAAATATAATCAAAAAATAAATTTGTCTATCTCCAATTTCATAAGACTACAAACAACCTATAGCCACATGGATTCCATAATCTATCCCACATAATGTCAATGCTAGAAACAATGTGCACTTATAACACTGATCTTGCCATATGTCTTTAAAAGAGCAATTTTCATTGCTATTTAAACTACACTAGACTCTTGCACAGAACTGCATGGATCTACTTAGGCGAGGATTATGTTTTTTTCAATAAGCCCAGCACAGCACTGGGAATGTATATTCTCTTCCTTGTGATTTTTCTTAACAACATCTTTGTTTGAACTTCCTTTATTGTGAGAATACAGTACATAACACATACACAAAATATGTGTTACTAGACTGTTTATGTTATCAGTAAGGCTTACAGTCAACATTAAGCTATTAGTACTTAAATTCCTGGAGATTTCAAAAGCTATATGTAGATTTTCAGCTGCAAAGGGAGAGAGGGTGGTCAGCACCTCTAACCCCCCACATTGTTCAAGGTCATCTGTATTAAAGTCATTGATATCGAGCTCTTGAGCATGATTAGCTATTAAGAAATTAACACACAAAGGAAAAACTCACGTCCCAGGCATAATTGACACCTTAGGTGAAAATTGTCAAAAAGTTTGTGGCAAAAAAGTAATCAGTCCCATTACATGAAAATTTACACGGAGGCACCTGGAAATTTTCCATAGCAAAAAAAAACAGAAAGTCGAAAGATCTAGACTAGGTTTCAGAGAGATCACCGAATCTCACTGGGATCCATTCAGAATGTCCCCTTGAAGCCAGATACAAAGAAATACAGTAAGTTTTATATTCACAGGAGTCACTCAATTCTTGGAAAGAAAATATTCAAGGGGCTCAAAATCAAAAAGTCCAAGACAGGAGTGAGAAAGTCCCTGGGGCTTCTGTTCAACATCTATACAATTATCATCCATCTCACCACCCACAAAATAACCAACCAGGTAAACACTGTGACTCTTTCCTGTATATCCTTCTAGACATACATCATGAACATACAGGCAAAAATTATGACGTTGTTTCAGTGTCCAGCTTTTTTTAACACAAAGGGTACCATGTGATCTGTAGCGTGCTACATTGTGGTTTAACTTAACTGTGCACACTAGAGAAATTTCCACTTACTGCATGGAGAGCTCCTTTCTTTGCAAAGTTTTATAGCAGTTTATAGGAAAATAAGGAGAATTAATTTTCCATTCTGTAGTGATGAAAATATTCAGGATTTTTTCTTTGCTACTAAAAGCAATGTTGTAATGACTAATATACTGCCTTTTTAATGTGTAAATATATCAGAGGATAGGGGCACCTGGGTGGCTCAGTCAGCTAAGTGGCCAACTTCAGCTCAGGTCATGATCTCATGGTTCAGGGGTTCGAGCCCCGCGTCGGGCTCTGTGCTGACAGCTAGCTCAGAGCCTGGAGCCGGCTTCAGATTCTGTGTCTCCCTCTCTCTGACCCTCCCCTGCTCACATTCTGTGTGTGTCTCTCTCTCAAAAATAAACATTAAATATATATATGTACATATACATTCAGAGGATAAATTCCCATCTGTAGTGTCGGTGGGCCAAAAGGTATAAGCATTGGTAATTTTGATCAGTATTCGTAGAATATTCTCCTATAGAAGTTTTCTGGTTCATATGTCCATGAGCAATATGCGTGATTCCCTGTTCTCCACAGCCTATGAATAGAGAATATTAACAAATCGTCCTTTTTTTTTTTTTTTTTTTTTTTTGCCAACCCAACAGAGTTTGAGGGAGCTTCACCACATTATCTGATGTATCCCTTTGTATACCAAGGAAATCAGTTCCTTGTGATACAAATTGGAACATTTCTCCCCAATTTTTTGAATGTTGACTATGCCTAGTTTGTTTTGTCTTGCCGGGTATGTGTCTTATGGTTGTGATCACTGCCTTGAATGTACTAGAATTTTCCAACCGTCTTTTTGTGGTTTGGGGATTTTTAAAGTATGCTTAAAGAACTTCTCTGCTGCAAGTTTATAAATAAATTCTAATTTCAATTAATCATATTTAAATCTTTGACCCACATAGAATCTTTCCAGCTGTTCAGGGTGAGGTGATGACCCAAATTACTTTATTTCCAGATGGCTAGCCTCATTTTATCAATAATATTTATTGATGGGGCGCCTGGGTGGCTTAGTCGGTTAAGCGTCCGACTTTCGCTTAGGTCATGATCTCGCGGTTCGTGGGTTCGAGCCCCGCGTCGGGCTCTGTGCTGACTGCCAGCTCAGAGCCTGGAGCCTGTTTTAGTCTGTGACTCCCTCTCTCTCTGACCCTCCCCTGCTCATGCTGTCTCTCTCTCTCTCCTAGAAATAAATAAAACATTAAAAAAATTAAAAAAAAATAATATTTATTGAATAGTCCTTATTTGTCCCCAATGATTCGAGATACCAACTTTAATTTATGGTAAATATATATATATATGTATATACATGCATTTTGATCTTTTCTTTAGTCCACATATGGGTAGGCCAGTGCTACGCTAGTTTAATTGTTAAGTTTCTACAAAAGTATTTAATAATCTGTTACGACTCATCTACCTGAATCGATTTTCCATCCCTGTCTAGTTTGTTTAAATTTCTTTTTCAATATATTGTTAAACATCTTATATAATTCACATCAAAAAAGAACTTACTGACATTTTGTCTACAATTCATAATCATATGACATACAATTTGTAATTGATGTTATTTATAACTCATTAAATTTATTCCTTGACTTAGATATAACTGATCCATTTATTTTTTAAAAAATTTTTATTGTTTATTTATATACCTTATCAAGTTGAACTTCCCATCCACAAAATAGTAGATACTTTTGTTTTTCAAGTATCCTTTTCAAATTACTTTGTTACTTTTATTTTTTATCTTTTAAAAATTTTATTGTTCTCCTTTCATTGGTCTTGGGCATTTTGTGTAGAGTTGATTCCTAAGTACTTACTCTATCCGTTATTGTGGTAAATGGTATGATTTTTCTATTAATATGCACTCACTGGGTGTGGTGTCTCCTTACGAAAGCAACTGATTGACTTATAATAAGCCTGACTTTTTGGATTATCTGTTTTTCTTTTCCAGTTGGTTCTCTTGGGTTTCCTCCGTATACATTCAAGTAGGGGCACCTGGGTGGCTTAGTCGGTTGAGCCACTTTCATTAGGTCATGATCTCGCGGTTCGTGGGTTCGAGCCCCGCGTCAGGCTCTGTGCTGACTGCCAGCTCAGAGCCTGGAGCCTGTTTCGGAGTCTGTGTCTCCCTCTCTCTCTGACCCTCCCCTGCTCATGCTGTCTCTCTCTCTCTCCCTCCTAGGAAAAAAAAAAAAAAAAAGTATACATTCAAGTAAGTTTCCCATAGCATCTGTCTTAATTTCTGTTTAATTTTCATAGATCTGTTTTCTCTTTGCTACATATTTCTGCTAGTATCTCCAATATAGCATAAAACAACAGAAGCGGAAGATTGTCGTCACTCTGTGGTTCCTGGCTCTTACAGAAATGATGCCAGAGTCCAGGATCTGAGCTGACTCCTCAAGGACCTACCTATTTTAATTTACCAGTGTGATTGCTTCAAGACTTTTCGAAATAGTTTCCCAATGGCTTTCCAGAACATGTAGAGATGTTCACGTGATTACGTTCATTTCCACCCAAGGCTCCAAAGAAATGGAACTGAGCAAAGTAACACATCATTCCATAGACTTACTGTTTGTGGTGATACTGTGTTCATTCCTCATTCTGAGCATTTTCCTGGTTAAATCGGTAAATCGTTCATCTTGTTGTTGTCTTTGTCACAGATCAACTCTAGATGTATTTAAATCAGCATTTTCCACCCATACCGTATTGTTTTCTGCCCGTATGTCTAGTAATTCCTTTCTTTTCTTTCCTTTTTCTCATGTTGGCCTGAATCTTCTGGGTCACACATTTCATGTTTGTTTTTTGACCTGTATTTTGTTGGTGTAAGTACTTACGGCTATGATTTTCTGTCAGTAGTCCTCGGCTCTATACCCATGGTATGAGTTTTGTTGTCATTTTTAGTTTTTCCTCCTCGCCATATAATTCTGTTTTTGTTGGTTTCCTCTTGGACCAAGGAGAAAAGTGAGTTTACTTCAAGTTCCAGGAGGAAAAAAATTTAGTTGGCTTCTGATTTTTACAATGGATTCCTAGTCATATTTTGCATTTAATGTATAATCAAATTTTGTGAATGTTACAGGCACTTACAAAAAGGCAATATATTTTTTCCATGCCATAGTTTAATAAACACCAATCAGATAGACCTTATTAATTAATGTATTTTGGAATCCAACAGTTTTACTTATTTGGGGTGATTCCAATCCTTTTCTACTGATAAAAGTGAACTATGGGGCACCTGGGTGGCTCACTCAGTTGAGTGTCTGACTTCAGCTCAGGTCATGATCTCACGGTTCGTGGGTTTGGGCCCGGCATCAGGCTCTGTGCTGACAGCTCAGAGCCTGGAGCCTGCTTCAGAGTCTGTGTCTCCGTCTCTCTCTGCCCCTCTCCTGTTCATGCTCTGTCTCTGTCACTCAATAATAAATAAATGTAAGATAAAAAGGTTTTTTAGGTGAATTAAATTCTACTCCTAGTGAATTTGTCTGTTCCTCATCTATCTTATCTCTTGGAATATCTGCTTTTTAAAAGGCTGTAATCTACCTTTTGCCTTACAGATATTTAGATGATGTATTCATTGGTGATTTTGTCCTTTAATGTGACAAACTATCCCTCTTTGTCTCATGTAATAATTTCTCATTGGATCCCATTTTGTCTGATGTAACATCATGAATTCTCCTTTCTTTACCTTTGCTTCATTTTCCTTGTCTTTGAATATCCTGTCATTGCTAACTTTTGGAATCCCGTTAGGTATGTGACTCAGATTCAGCACGGAGTCGGGTATTGTTTTGTGGGCCAACACGGAAAGATTTTATTCATTTTCCCCTTGTGAGCTAAGCCCCTTTATATTTTTACGTATAGCTGATAGGCGGGTTCTAAATTTCTCATAGTTTTAACGTTTTCTTCTGTTTTTTTTTTTTTCTTAAGTCTTTTATTATGTGCCTCAGGGGTGTGTGTGTGCGTGTGTGTGTGTGTAGTGAAGTTCTATAAATTTTGCCAATGGTTTACCTGTATAATTATAGCTGATATGCTCTCCTTATCTCTAATTATTTGGGTGCTTCTATTCTTTTTTTTTAATGTTTTATTTATTTTTGAGAGATATAGAGATAGCATGAGCAGGGGAGAGTCAGAGAGAGAGGGAGACACAGAATCCGAAGACAGGCTCCAGGCTCTGAGCTGTCAGCACAGAGCCCGACATGGGGCTTGAACCCACGAACCATGAGATCATGACCTGATCTGAAGTTGGACACTCAACCGACTGAGCCGCTCAGGTGCCCTTGTTTCTATTCTTTTTGTAACTATCTTTTAAAAATGTTTTCTTTATTATTCTGAGAAAGGAGAAGGTGCAAGCATGGGAGGGGCAGAGAGAGAGGGAGAGAGAAAGAATCCTAAGCAGGCTCCATGCTGCCAGCACAGAGCCCAACACGGGGCTCAAACTCATGAACCACAAAATGGTTGAACCATGAGATGGTCATGAACCATACATAAGATGACCTGAGCTGAAATCAAGAGTTGGATGCTTAACCAACTGAGTCATCCAGGTGGCCCTGTTTGTATTACTTCTAACCATGAGCCATGAAACAGCTGGCTTATCCCCTTTCACCTTCTCCTGTCATGGCCTTCTGTCCCATCCAATTTAGCCATATTACCTTTCTTAGTGTTCGCCTTTGTACTGTCCACTACATTAATCTTTTATTAGAGGATTTGTAAACTCATAGTTTCCTTCCACTCTCGCTTTTCAGGGTGAGGCTCTCAGAGAGCATACTGCCCACCTTGTACCCCCTGTCCTGTTTCACCCTCCCTGTAGTGTTCTACAGCATCTCCATTCTCTCTGGTCACTATCGATGACCACTTTCATCCTAATCAGCTGGTAACTGTGCTCAGTACCCACGGCCAGTCTTTAGCCATAGTTTCTCCAGGAATGTTTTAGGTGGCTGAACAGTGTCTTCCTGACAGTTTCTTAGGAAACAATAGTCCTTGAATGTTGAAATATCCTGTTTTGTAGCCTTTACTCCAGAAGAATAATTGCTGAGTTTAAAATACGTGCCTCATCATTTCTTCCCTTGCACATATTTTGGTATAATTTTACCATCTTGCACCGAACGTGTGGCATGTTTCTGGGGAGGGTCTGAGACTTATTTATTTCCCATTATAAATGACTTGCTCTTTTTTGTCTGAATATCCAAATATTTATTTATACATGAGTTCCACTAACATCACTATTCTATGCCTGAGTCTTAAACATTTTACATAGAGTTTTGTGTCACATCTGATATAATCTTACAGGGTATATGCTGCAATCCTGATTTTCTTTCTTCAAATGCCTTTAAATAGTTTTCCATTTTAATGGTTTGGTTTCGTTCTTTAGCAATTCCAATTGTACATGTATTGGATCACCTTTCCTTCTGTGGTATGTTTTTCATTTTCTAGCTATTCTTTCTATATATAATTTTTTTTTAAGAAGGCTTCATGCCGAGGGGCACCTGGGTTTCTCAGTCAGTTAGGTGTCTGACTTTGGCTTAGGTCATGATCTCGCAGTCCATCAGGCTCTGTGCTGACAGCTTGGAATCTGTGTTTCTCTCTCTCTCTGCCCCTCCCCCACTCATGCTCTATCTCTCAAAAATAAATAAACATAAAATGACAAAAAAAAAAAAAAAAAAAGAAGGCTTCATGCCCAGCATGGAGCCCAACATGAGGTTTGAACTCATGACCCTGAAATCAAGACTGGAGTTGAGATCAAGAGTCAGGCACTTAACAGACTGAGCCACCCAGGTGGCCATCAACATGTTTTTACTTCCAATTTATTTTGTTTATTTTTCTCACTTTCTCCTCTATGTCTCATAGTAGATCTTCCATGGTATCAATCCAGTCTTTTATTTATATTTTAACTTTTTTAATGTTTACTTATTTTTAGAGAGAGAGTGAGAGAGACAGAGCATGAGCAGGGGAGGGCAGAGAGAGAGGGAGACACAGAATCTGAAGCAGGCTCCAGGCACCAGTCAGCACAGACCCCAACATGGGGCTTGAGCACACAAACTGTGAGATGGTGACCTGAGCCAAAGTTGGATGCTTAACCAACTGAGCCACCCAGGTGCCCCTTCCTGTGCTTTATTTTTATAATGGTTTTCCTTCTTTTGTATATCTCTCCTGGATTCCACCAGCTCATGTTTCATTTTCTCTTCTGGTGTACTATTTCTTCCATGATATTTATGTTCCTTTCTTGTTTTGTGGTCTTTTCTCATAAACACAATTCTTTGCTAAGTTTTGGGGTTTTGCTTCTTTGTTTTCTTTATTGAAGCCAAAATTTGGGGTCATAATTTTTATCTTCTCTAGGGCAGCATTTTTCCACTGAATGCTCTTTATCTGTTAGTAATTTTTGCCATTCTTTTCTTCCTTTTTTTCCCCTTATACTCTCTGCCCATCAATAGTAAATCAGATCTTTTCTCCATCTCATTATCCAACACCTTGACTTTTGTGGAACAAACTTCCTGCTGGCCAAGGAGGAGAAAGTCGTTCTCCACGCTTCCTGGTTTTCACAACACAATTATGCTCTTCTTGCTCCTCCCCTGCTCATAGGTAGGTAGGTAGATAGATGGAAGACAGTGTTCTCCCTCTCACCCCACACTGACTCAGACTCAGGTGCTTGAAAGCATAGATAGATCATAGATAGATGATAGATAGTAGATAGATGATTGATAGATGATAGATGACAGAAAGATGATGATAGATAGATAGATAGATAGATAGATAGATAGATAGATGAAGGAGATAGGTAGACCATAGATAGATAGGTCATAGATAATTAGATAGTAGATAGATGATAAATTGATAGATATCACATACATATATATGTGATATATATATGTGTATCATCACATACTTGATGAACCATCTCTGATGTTACAAAGGATGTTGATCTTTTTTCTTTGATTGTTACTGTCTTGTTTTTTTTTCCTCCATAATTTGTATCTTTCTACCCCAAATTTCACACTTCAAGGCCTCTCTCCTTACCTTCTACGACTCTTATGTTACAAGTGAATATTGTTAACTCAACGCTGGTCCTTTGGAAAACATTTATCTAAGACTCACGTGTCCTCTGGGCACAGTCTGTCATCTACAGTTCTGTTCACATCTACATCCCTTAGAGATTGGCTCCCATGGCTGCAAATCGACACCACCCCTCCAGACCTGCCAGCCAGGGTGTCCTTGACCTGCCACAGAAGCACACTGTGAGCGCAGGCTAGAGAAGTCCCTTTCTCCCTTCAGTCATTTAAAATTGGGACACAAACACTACAATGAGCCCAATAATGGTTTCAACTGAGAGGCTGCTTAAACCTGAGTCTGGGGCAGCCCATTGTATGAAAACAAGAAAACGTTGAGGGCAAGACAAAGAGAATAGGGTGGGGGGTCGGGGAAGGAAGGAGGGAAGGAGGAATCATGAAGCCCAGGGGAGGGAGTTCATTCAGGCTTCTGAGGGACCCCCAGAGAAAGCTGCCTGCTGCCTTGTCAGATCTTTTAAGGCCAAGTCTACTTTTTGATGCAGATATCTGTGAGTTTGCTAATTCTCTTTTCAGATTTCTTTTTTTTTCTTTTTTCTTTTTTTGCTAAAACTAGTATCATCAAAGCTGTTCTTTATAAAGCAATAATTTCACAACTAAGTTAAAAAAATAAGGCAACATGAAGACATCTGTTGAAAAAGAGGTGAGAATAGCAACAAAAAATATTTGAATTAATACAGTCGCAACAGAGATTCAAATTAAAGGCTAGAAAGATAGGCAAGATAAATCTTCTCGTTTGCAGCCTTAACCTACGTGAAATAACTTATTTGTGCTGGTTCATTAGGCTTTGAGGAATCCTCAACGGGGCACATTATGCAGAATAAAATTAGAATAAAATATTGCAACCTCCAATATTTTCAACCCAGCTATGGAAACCTGCTGACACACCAAAATTTTAATCAGATCCTTGAGACCCCTCCAGATTGATTAATCCAGATTCCCAGGCATGGTACCAACAGGATTCTTTTTTTCAGCCAAGTGGGGACCCCCCTCTGGGGTGTAGAGCCATTATTGTTTAAAGACCTTTTTTTTTTTTTTTTTAATTTAAAACAGGAGCCAGCACAGATATGAGCTTAGCAGGAATCTGCAGTCCAAGGACCTAAGCTGGATAGCAGCTTCGCTGCTGGTCGCTAAAGGACACTGTAAGGTTTCAGAGAGACTTAAATGAGATACTAAGTTCCACCCAAGAAAGGAAAGAATCCGATAGAACGATGTCTGTTCACCCAGGGCTCAGCGCCCAGCTTTCACACTGAATGTCTCCTGCTGTGAAGCTAGGGTGCACGGCTGTGTGACCGTGCGTGGGACCGTGCACGCCCTAGCCCAGCACACGCATGTGCACGCTTCCTCAGAGGTGTCTTCGTCCCCGCTTCGCGTCCTCATTCACACGCTCGGAGCTGCTGAACCCTCCGCACTTGCTCACAAGTTTGCAGCCCTCGTTACCTTGCTCGAGCGTGAGCTACCTACCAATTTAGAAAAGCTGATGTGGTGCAAGAAGGAATTGGATCATTTTACCCTCCTTCAGAGCCAGTCGCCCTCATCTGTCTCTGATTATTTACGTAAACAAATTCATTTCATTTTCATGTCCTTCATCGGGGCTGGGAGCTTGACGCGTGCATTCTGAGTGTTTCATCTGTAAATATTAACTTAGAGGCTTGTGTTAATGTTTTTCGCCCCCTATGATTTTGGTGCCCAAGTCGTTAGTTTACAAAACAGTATTTGGAAATGGATTTAACATGCATCTTAAAAATAAGTAGACTCTCGAACAACACGGGGATTAGGGGTGCCACCCACTCCGCCGCCCCCAGTCAAAAACCCTAAGTGGAAGTGGATCTGGGCAGTTGAAACCCGTGTTGTGGTGTACAGCAGGCCACATACTTGACCAGAGGTCAAAGTTCGTCTTTGTAACTTGCGTTGCCCTTGGAGCCCCCCAAACATGGCGGGGTCCCCCCAGCCTCACTTGTCTATCTAGTGGGAGCACAGTGATTTAATAAAAGATGACAAATAAAGGACTGGTCTAGGGCCATTGGATCCACTCTTTGGAATGATCATGAGATGTATTTAATTAAGGCAACGGCTTCTAGCTACCTTTTTATTTTTTTCCAGCACTTGGACATTTTTTCCCTGAAAAAAAAAATCTGATTCAAAACCCCAATCTACAGAACAGCACAAAGTACAAGGCCGGATGCTCTAGTGAAAGACAGAGGTACCCGGCTATTTGGTCGCACCTACCTGACAGGAAACCCCAGAATTCCTTGGGACACAGTCCTGGACCAGGGTAATAGGGTCATGTGCCCTCTCCTTCCGGATGCTTTCTGAAGGAAAACTCCAATTTCTCTCTGTCATAACTTATTATTTGTTTAATTATTATATGAGAAAAAAAGAGAGCTTGTGAAGGGGTAGAGGGGCAGAGAGAGGGGGAGAGAGAGAATCCCAAGTAGGCTCCCTGCTCAGCACAGAGCCGGATGTGGGGCTCGATCCCACGACCTTGGGATCAAGATCTGAGCTGAAATCAAAGGTCAGATGCTCAACCAACTGAGCACCCCCACCCTAGGCACCACAAAGGCACAAGGCTCAGGGAGATTAACCAAAAGGAGACGTCCCGGGGTGGCAGCCATAGCTGATGTTCAAGGTCGCACACTGATCAGGTCAGGGGGCCCGTCCTCCAAGAAGGGCCTTCCTCAGGGCTAACTGCAGCCAGAAACACACCGGGTCATGGTGAGAATAAAACGCGCTGTCCCTCCATTGAGGAGTTTATGAAATAACATCAAAGGCTCATGCTATGAACTGTGAGGAAAGGAAGAGAGATCCGTCTGGGGGTTAGAAGTAGTTGTAGCCTGTCAGGATTGGGATCCAGGAGCAAATAGGTTGAGATTCAGATTATTACTAGAATCCTTTTTATTTTTTAGTTGTAGGGGTTCTGATTGCTGGTGACTTTTTTTAAATTAAAAAAATATGTTTATTTATTTTTGACAGAGACAAGTCATGGAAGGGCAGAGAGAGAGAGGGAGACACAGAATCTGAAGCAGGCTCCAGGCCATAAGCTGTCAGCGTAGAGCCCGATGTGGGTCTCAAACTCACAAACCGCGATATCATGACCTGAACCAAAGTCAGATGCTCAACTGACTGAGCCAGCCAGGCGCCCTGCTAGTGACTTTTTAGAGTTTTCCTTAGCTGAATTTTCTGAACTTTAGTCCTAAACACATCTTTTTATGGTTTACTGAAGAACCATAATTAAGATGGATTACTAAAATAAAATGATAGTTTTATAGTTGGCTTTTGAGATTTGCTCCAGTTTATTTTGTGGGACCTAGCCCCAACGGCTTGTTTTATTTAATGTCTTGCAATCAAACCCCATCACCACTCAGATATTAAGATGCTCAATATTCTGGGGGCCCCTGGGTGGCTCAGTCGGTTAAGCACCTGACTTCAGCTCTTCAGCTCAGGTCATGATCTTGAATTTGAACCCCACTAACAGCACAGAGCTTGCTTTGAATTTTCTGTTCCTCTCTCTCTGCCCCTGTCACACTCATTCTCTGTCTCTCTCTCTCTCAAATAAATAGACATTTAAAAAAATTGCTCCTGGGGCTCCTGGGTGGCTTAGTCAGTTAAGCATCTGACTTCAGTTCAGGTCATGATCTCACGATGTGGGGCTCTGGGCTGACAGCTCGGAGCCTGGAACCTGCTTCAGATTTTGAGTCTCTCTCTCTCTCTCTCTCTCTGCACTTCCCCTGCTCACACTCTGTCTCTCTCTCAAAAATGAATAAACATTAAAAAAATGTTTTAATAGCTCAGTATTTTGAAAACTATGGATGGGGAATGTACGAGGCCTTTGTTAAATCGCCAAAAAAGTAGGTGCATTGTTCCTATCTCATAAATGAAAAATTAAAACACTCAGATATTTGTATTTCCATGCTCCTTCCCGCCTTCACTCTGAATGTTTTGTGGTTGATTTGTAATTATGTTTTGGACACGATAATACAACCTTATCTATGCTAAAATTAGAAATTGATCCTCTAAGTGTGAGGCATCGAATACCACAAATATTTTAATCAGATGAAGTCCACTTTGCCAAAATATATTGTTACTACATCACTCTCTTCTATTGTGTACTCTTCAATTTCTGTTTGTTAACTGAAAAGTACATATTTTGGAACCTCAAGAACTAGGTTCATGTCCAAGGTGTTCCTGATGTAAGAGGGATGGGTAGAGGCTTTAGATCTTGAAACGGGAGTTTAAATCCAATGTGGCCGCTCCTTAGCTGTGTTGTTTGTCTTCTTGGAAGCTCATTTTCCTCGTCTGGAAAATGGCGGTTACATCGCTTGCTTCATGAGATTATTGTGAGGACACAGTGAGGTAATGCCTATAAATCCTTTTGCACTGTGACTGGCACATCATAAATGTTAAATTGCTCTTGGTTCCCGTTCTCTCCTCTTAATCATACATACAAATATTTCAAGTTTATTTAGCTAACCCCCCATGTTACTCAGAGTCCTATGTTCTCCTGACCCCTTGCCTCATGGGTGACTCATCCGTTGGGTAGGGGTTGAAGTTGACAATAGGCAAAAATATCTCAACTCTCTTCAAACATTTTTTTAAGTTATTTATTTATTTGAAGAGTGAGGGAAAGCACAAGTCAGGGAGGGTCAGAGAGAGAGGGACAGAGGATCTGAAGCAGGCTCCACACTGTCAATACAGAGCACGATGTGAAGCTCAAACCTGGAACCACGAGATCATGACCTGAGCTGAAGTCGGACAGTTAACCTACTGATCCAACCAGGGCCCCCAGTCTCATCTCTCTTTAATAAGACCATCCAAGTCCATGATTGCATGTTGGCAACAGTGATACAACAGAAATGTGCAATTAAAGTTTTTTCTTCCCGAGAACTCCCACTGACATCCCACTGACGTCAATGCCATGGAGCCTACCCCAGAGTTTCTACTATGTCCCATGGAAGAAGAATATAAAATTCTGGGGTTTTCCCCCATAAAATATTTAGCAACCATGGATTGCATTAGATCAAACACTGGTCCATTGTGTTCTTCCTTAGGAGGATG
This sequence comes from Hyaena hyaena, assembly GCF_003009895.1. Classification (NCBI taxonomy): domain Eukaryota; kingdom Metazoa; phylum Chordata; class Mammalia; order Carnivora; family Hyaenidae; genus Hyaena; species Hyaena hyaena. Next base: position 1,889,967 of record NW_024080733.1, on the reverse strand, counting down.
TTAATAGTACGGAACTCAAACAGCAAGACAAGGTCCGTGCAAATGAGCATGATTCGGCCATGTGTACACATGCGCACCAAGTCCCCAATGCCTCGCCAAATCAGGTCCCTGAACAGATGAAGTCCAACTTCCGTTTGTTTCTGCTGACAAACTTTCCAACATCGGCAGTGGAAGAAGCTTGTCTTTACAGAATATTCGATGTGTGAACTCGCCTATCACAGAGGTATCTTCCACACCCTCCCTTAGACCTGGCCCTATTTGGGTTTTTGATGAATGATGATAGGGCAAAAATAAAGTAGGGGAAAACAGCATGGAATCAGCCAGATCTGAGCTCAGTTCTGACTTCCCTATTCCATGCTCTGAACTGGATTCACAAATTGACTCCTCTGGGCTTTCGTCTCTTAAAAGAGATCATGAGACCAGACCCACAGAATGCTCTTGCTCCTTCTGTTTTGCTGTTCTGTGTAGCTCCTGTCTGCTTTCCTGTAACCTCTGTTTCCCCCTCCTCACCACTATTTATCTTCATATAACCTCCCCTCCCATCCCAGTGTAACCTGGTATCCTACGTCATTACAATCTGTTTAGATGGAAGAAACAAAAAAGCCACTCAACTATCCTAAATCATTGGGGAGTTGTGTCCGTCCAGTCACTGAGAAGTTTGAGGGTCCCTAGGCTTTATGCATCATCTTCACGACACCCTTGGCTACTTCTCTGGGATTCCATGGGCCCCAGGCCCCTTGCATTTGCTACAGTAGCCTCCAGAAAGATGGCTGCCAGTATGCAGCAGTTTCTTATGCTCCATCTAGGGAAACAATGAGTCTTTCCTCATAGCTCTCCTAAAAATGTCTTCAGGTTCACTGTGTTGGGACCATCTCAATCCATGAGTCCACTCGTTAACCAATCACTAAGACTGGGGCACCGGATGGCCCTGATTGGCCCTGACTAAATACCCACCCAGAACCCAACCCTGCCACACACAGAGAGGACTGGCATGGCTCTGGAGAAGGCAGGTAAAACTTCTTACATTCATTCCCTCACCATCACCACCGCCTTCTACAGAATTCCCTGTTTCATGCTGCTACATTCCAATCTAACCCAATCCCAGAAGTCCATACAGCAGCATGCGGCCAGATGTGCCAGGTGTGTTTCCAGAAGGTCATCTGCTTCGCTGCCCAGTAACAGACAGAGACTTTGTTAAAACTGTATAAAACATTTCAGAAACCACACATAACTAAGAAAGTTTTTTGGCTGCTCCAACATAAAAACTCATCTACAGAAATAGACATGCACACTGGTGAGGAGACACTGCCCTGTGGGAGAGGAAATTAAGAAGAAAGTCCAATCGCAGAAGAATCATTCACTAAACTTTGGTTTATGATTCACTTAACTAACTACTTCAATGACTACAAAGGTGTCCAAAATGCATAGTGTCACGGAATTTACTAATCATTTATATTAAATTGATATTTTTTAAGTTTACTTATTTTGAGAGAGCGAGAACACTGGTGCGGTGGGGGGAGAGGCAGAGAGATAGAGGGAGAGAGAGTGTCCCAAGCAAGCTTCTCGCCCAGCATGGAGCCTATGCAGGGCTCCATCCCACGAACCATGTGATAATGACCTGAGCTGAAATCAAGGATCAGGTGCTTAACCGACTGAGCCACCCAGCAGCCCCAAATTGATAGGCTTTAATGTAAAATGTGTTTACAGTATGATGATATTTATGGGAAATAAACAGAAGCAATGTGTGCTGGGATGGTGAAGACAAAGGAAAGCATGGAAAACATTAGGCATGTCCATCGTTGGGACAATGGATACATTTTTAATAATGGAAAGGGAGAACACAGGTACGTTTTTAAATTAGAGCATACGCTGTCAACAGACTCCATAGAGAGTCTGTCACACTGGAATGAAGATACACAGCCTCTCAAAGTGACTGCTTCATATGAGTCATATCAGTTCTGTTTAGTTTTTTAAAATGCTTCTTATGCCAAATACCTAATAGATGCAAGATGGCACCCACAATACTGGTCCTATGCAAAACTCATTCATACTGAGTTATTTGTCATCTCTCATGCATTTAGAATGTTCTGCTCAGCTCTATTATACCCCCAACATGTACACTATCCCTCAGAAATATTAGCAAACATGCTACATGTATATATACCTTACTTAATTTTAAAACTTTGCAAATGAATACGAAGAGTACAAATGTTCTTATCTTTATGACATCTCATTGTCATCCACCGATAGAACACACCTCACAAACACACCTAGCCTGAGACACCCTATAATACTATTTTTTTCCTCATGAAAAACGGGAGCCACAAGCATCTCCCTGGATGAATTCCCAGATGCCCGCTGCTTTAGTTTTATTACAAAGCTTGCCCACTTTAATCTGATTCTTTCTTCATGATGCATGAGGCCCTCCTTGCAGGGTAAGTTCATTTAGGTGCACTTCTTTCATTCCAAATTAATCGGCTGCTTTCAACATTATCCAGATTGGAGTGTTGATTGTGTACTATTTATCTTCTTAACAAAAAAAAAATAATCTGCCAAAGATACATCCAAGAAGATGGTCTGTTCTCTGCGGCGAGAGATGAAGTGGTCTGATGTTCTCTCGGAGAGTAACATTTGCTTCCTCGTATTTATTTCTGGGCAGCCATTATTTTATTTAAATGTGATGGCTTTCTGGACTTGATGTTTGAACATTATTCCCAGAACACGCATCAGATTCGCTCCAGACCTCACTGAGACAGGAGAGGCATGCTGGCAGGAATGTGGGATAGTGCCTCCTAATTTCCACTTTTAAGCCAACACCGCCACCCCCAGCGCCCAGCATCCCTTTTTTAGGACCACAGGTGCCACACCCACACCAGAAGCAAATGTTGCAAAGAGAATCGCCGGTCTACAGACCCCCTCCTCCCTCCCACCTGCTTGGTGGGGTCCCTTCCTGACTGGCCCCTTGTCCGCCGCTTGCCCCAACCACCTTCCTCCTTCTGGGTCTGTGGTGTGGATGCGGGAGGACCCGCTCATTCATAAAATGCCAGGGAGAAGCCGGGAACACGTCCACAGAAGCCTAAAACATGACATCCGATTCTAATTAGTTCAAGACTCTGCTTACCGAGGGGTCGGACCCGTGCGTCATGAAGAGTAGATACAGAGGGTGACTTCAAGTTTAAGAGATGGTGCAGAAGAGACCAGGGTCTTTCTTTACAACTCTGCTCAAAGGAATACATGGAGGAGATGGGGGGGGGGGAGGGTCATGACGACAACATTAACAGAGGCCTGAGATTAAGTCTTGCTCTCTACATCTTTTTTTTTTTTAATTAAAGCAAACTTTTAAGTTTATTTATTTTTGAGGGGGACAGGCGGTAAGGACAGAGAGAGAGGGAGACAGAGAATCCAAAGCAGGCTCCACACTGTCAGAGCCCAACGCGGGGCTCCAACCCACCAACTGGGAGATCATGACCTGAGCCAAAGGCAGACTCTCCACCAACTGAGCCACCCAGGCTCCCTTGTATCTTTTCTTCAGTCCACCTTTCAGCCTCTAAAAGGTCGTGCCAGGCACCGACCACAAGTCATGCCCTGGAACGTAGCAGTGAAACATAAGGTCACAGCCTGTCCTCCTGGCCGACGTGATCCATGAGTCCGTTAACAACACACACTCTCACAGAGCTTCGTGAGGTGGCAGCCGTTGTTCTGAAAGTTTCCCAGATATTCACAGCAACACTGTATGGAAGTTACTATCGCTGCCCCAATTTTTGCAGAGCAGGGATCCAGGGGCAGGCAGTAGAGGCCCCTGCAGCTGTATCGATGGCTCCTGCTAAACTCGACTCACCCATTAACAACAAGACAAAATTACAGGATGTTCAGGGCCACAAGTCAAGGTAGGGGTCATCTCGTGGAAACTTCTAGAGGTTTGGAGTCAGGAGACCAAAGCCCAGGGAAGGCTGCTAAGAGAACACACAGTTAGACCTGTGGTGTCCCCACATGTCATGTGACCTTCCCTCATGCAAGACTGTCTAAGTCCATGGAGGTGGTCCACTCTGGCTGCATCGCCTCCACCCCACTTTCCCCAGTGTGCACCGAGCAAGCGAATGCATTTGAGCAGAGCTGTCTCTCTCTCTATATATATTTTTAATCTTTATTTATTTCTGATAGAGACAGAGAGAGACAGAGTATGAGCAAGGGAGGGGCAGAGAGGGAGACACAGAATCCGAAGCAGGCTCCAGGCTCTGAGCTGTCAGCACAGATCCCCACACGGGGCTCAAACCCATGGACCGTGAGATCATGGCCTGAGCCGAAGTCGAAAGCTTAACTGACTTAGCCACCCGGGGGGCCCAGTGCTGTCTATATTTTAATCTCAGCCTCTCCCTCTTGTCTCCCTGCCTCTCTGTGTCTCCTCATATACCCTGTGTGTGTACGTACAAGTCTCACGTCACGACAACAGTCACCACAGGCCAGCAAGGCTCCTCGCACGGCGTCCAGATCCCCACGTGCAGTGGGAGGATTCTCTCCAGATGTGCCCGCTGCCAGTCAGCAAGGAGCTGGCCTCCTGGAGCCTTCAGGAAGGTCAGAATGAACCCAACATGTGAATTGCACTCTGAATATAGCCAGGAGTCTCTAAAAGGAAAGTGTAGTAGAGGAATAGGAAAGCGAAGTGTAGTGCAAGATGTGAGCACTGACTGAGCAGTGAGGAACCCACAGTCATCTCTGTTCCACCCAATATGAGCTGTGCTGTTCCCGTGGCCTGCATGTCCTCATTGTAAAATGATGATTAAGAGGATACAGTCTCTAGGGGTGCCAGGGTGGCTCAGTCCATCAAGCATCTGACTTCATTTGGCTCAGGTCATGAGCTCATGGTTCCTGGGTTCCAGCCCCATGTCAGGTCGTCTTCTGTTAGCACGGAGCCTGCTTCAGACCCTCTGTCTTCCTCTCTGCTCCTCCTGCACAGACATACACACACCTCTCTCTGTCTCTCTCTCTCTCAAAAATAAATAAATACTTTTTAAAAAGAGAGAGAACAGTCTCTAGAACAGCAACTACCTCACAGCAAGTGCTCAAATCGGTCGTTCTGATTATTAATGACTGAGGTTTAATCCAATGTCGTTTACTTAGGTGATTTCACTCTGCAAAAGTTTATCGCTTTTGGTTTGTGCCCTTTGCTCTGTTCCTGACATCTGTGCTGAGATGTATGAGATCCGAAATCACACAGACCCGAGTGTACATCTGCAGACATTCCCTCCCACCTTTGATGTTGGGCAAGTCTCCTCCTCTATCCCGGCTTCCATTAATAAACAAAACCAATCAAACTTCCCAGAGTTTTCCTGGGAGATGAATAGTCCCACACACATAGAAACATCTGGACCACTGCAGCTGCCCTTGATAATTCTCACAAGGGAAGAGACGGTGTCTTTTTCACCACCTTTTTTCCCAAATGCCCATCACGGAACATCTTAACGAATGTCTTGCGATTCACTTTTTCTCAGAGACAGCACATGTCCTATCAAAATGACAGAACAGTTTCATTTCAGATGTTACTGAGCTGGAGAACTCATGATATTTCCTTACCCAACCCAAGCAGCAGACAAGATTCACCGGATAATAGCTTCTTCTCCCACCGAGGTTGAGCTCAGAGTCCTGCTGAGTTTGTTAATGCGGTCCTTCAAGACCTGGCTTTAACTGGGCTGTCCCTGGCCAAGAGACGTGGTGAGAGGCAAGGAGTATTTATGTATGTAATTACCTGATTTGCATAGCTAATTGCCCTCCGTTGCTCGTGCCCACGGACAGCGCCAGCAGTCTAGATGCAGGGCTGAGAGCCAACAACTGCCTCGTGCAAACGCTTTCTGCAATTCACTTGCTGAATGGCTAAGACAAATCACTTAGAGCCTCCACATCTCCATTCCCCGCTCTCTGTAACGGTGGCAATGGCTTATACTTGTTTACCAATTAGCTGCCTCAGTTAATAAATTTAAATTGCTTTGGAGATAGGTGATATCGAGTGCGAGGGAAGTATTAATTATTGTGATTTGTGAACACTTCTTAAGTAGCGAGTCTTGTATGCAAATAAGGCAATAACTAGCCTAATTCGGCAAAAAGAAATAAATGCTAAGTAGAAGTTGTGTCAGCAAGTGCAAATGTTTACACGAAAGCAGAAAGGAAGAATTAGAAGACTCTTTGGTGGAAAATTGTCCTCGGCCTGCCAAATTACTCTGTTATTCTCGGTGTCTAAAATAGACTGAGTGACCGAGTGAGCTGGCGAGGGTCCCTCCCTGGGATGGCAGTGTTCTGAGTGGTTGGCCTGATAGCTAATCACGCTGTACTTGGTGGGAGGTGATTATTGGATTCAGTACACCTGGACTGAATGTGTGTTAGGAGCCACACATTCAGTTGGGGTGTGCCACCAGAGAGACACAGGGTAATGAACGATTCTCAGCCTTTGGGGAATTGATCATTTAAGAGCGACAAATCCACACACACAAGTGATTGAAAAGCTCTAATGGACACATGGACACAAGACATCAGGAGAGGCTTCATTTTATCGATCAGGTGGTGTTTGGATGAGGTCCTGCACAAAGACATAGGAATTAACCAGGAAGAAATGGGAAAAGCCAGGGAGTGGGGGTCCTGGGGAAGAGTGTGTAGCTCTGTCTTGTGAGCAGACCATTCCGGCCACTGTTTTGAGTGTGGACAGGATAGGACCAGGGACAGGCAAGCCAGGTGGGAGCTGATTACAAGAGCAGATGACAGGAGAGGTAGACAAGTGAGCATGGAGAGCATGTGAGGCCATCTCGCTAGTACATTATCACCTAGAAAACCGAATCCTCTGCCAAAGACAGAATTTCAAGTCCACAAATGGATCTCTTCCCTCAGTCACTGAAGGTCCCCTTTTCAGTGAACCCGAAGAAACTAAAGCCATGACAATACAGGAAGAGCATTAAAATGTCCGGTTTATGCCATCAAATCCACAACTCTAAGAAAGCCAAGTGTCTTAATTGCCTCTATGTAATGAATATTTATTTCTATAATTATCAGTATGAGAGTATAACCATTTCACTCAATTCTTTACCCAGCCACTGGACATACCTGACCTCCTCCCCCCTCCCCCCCCCGCCAGACCTAGGCTGATATGGTGGACAGTTGTCAGTGTGGGTTTCCTGGGAACCAAAATTCTTCTATTTTGTCTATATTCACAGCCCCTGAACCAAGCAAGAAAGGATAAAAGCAGTCATTTATTTATATCCACGATGTCTTTGTCTTGTGCCTTTAGTTTTCTTAATGTTTATTTATTCTGAGAGAGAGACAGAGTGCACACGCAAGTGTGGGAGGAGCAAAGAGAGAGGGAGAGAGAGAATCTCAAGCAGGCTCCGCTATCCTTGCAGAGCCCAGTGCAGGGCTTGATCCCACAAACCATGAGACCATGACCTGAAGCTGAAATCAAGAATCGGATGCTTAACCGACTGAGCCACCCAGCTGCTCCTGTCTTGTGCTTTCATACAGCCTCTTATATATACCACCTCCTCTAAGCTTATTATCCACGTAAGGATGGTGTTAATTTCCCTGTTTCCTGAAACGGAAACCAAGTCCCAGGAAAGGTGGGTGATTTGCCAGCAACACAGAAACAACCCGTGTTTGCCTGACTCCCAACCCACACACCCTTCTTAGTTCTCCAAACTACAGTTACACCAGATGCAGGTGAGTCTGGTTATCAGTGACACATATCAGCTAACAGCTTATGCAGAAAGAGGGGTAACATGGCAGAGCAAATTAAGAAATTGGGGGCTTATTTTGTGGTTTTACTGTATTATTAGTAAATGATTTCTAATAACCTATAGAGATAGAACCTGTGTTACTTTTATTTGCTCAGTGTAAAAAAAGAAAGAAAGCGAGAAAGAGAGAGAGACAGAGAAAGGAAGGAAGGAAGGAAGGAAGGAAGGAAGGAAGGAAGGAAGGAAGGAAGGAAGAAAGAAAGAAAGAAAGAAAGAAAGAAAGAAAGAAAGAAAGAAAGAAAGAAAGAAAAAGGAAGGAAGGAAGGAAGGAAGGAAGAGAAAGAAAGAAAAAAAGAGGGAGGGTAGAAAAAAGAAGGAAGGAAAGAAGAAAGGGAGGAAAGAAGGAATGAAATGGTATAAAATATTCACAAATCATATATCTGATAAAGAATGTATACCCAGAATATATAAAGAGTTCTTACAACTCAATAATAAAGACAAATAACCTTATTTTAAAATAGATTACACAGATGAGTTCTTAGAAAATATTCCAAGAAGCATTATTTGTTCTAGGTAGGTGAACTTTGTGGTGTATAATTTTTTTATAAAGTTTATTCATTTATTATTTCTGAGAGAGAGAGAGAGAGAGCACACAAGTGGGGGATAAGAAGAGAGAGAGGGAGTCCCAGAATCCAAAGCGGGCCCCAGGCTCCTAGCTGTCAGCACAGAACCCGACGTGGGGCTTGAACTCACAAACTGTGAGATCATGACCTGAGCTGAAGTTGGATGCTTAACTGACCGAGCTCCCCAGGCGCCCCTGTGGTGTATAATTTTTATCTCAGAAAAGTTGTCCATGAGAAAAGGAATGCTATGAGGGCAAATAATAATTATGCCCTCTGACATGCTTTCCTACTCCATAGCCCTACTATTTTGTTTAATAATCGCCCCTGTCCATGGTAGACCACCCTAAGACTGCAGAGAGCAGTGACTCTCAGAGCGACACAGTGAACTAGAAGACGGTGTCTACACTGAACCCATGTCGACGGCAGCAACCCCAACTGGGTCTATGCCTCCAGTGATGACGAAACGAACCCCGTCGTGATTTTAAACAAAGAAATATTATTCCGATGTCAGGACCCAATATGTTTTGGGGGCTGCATTTAATCTCACCATAATTTTTGCCGTCTCTGTTATTATTTCTGTTTTACAGGTGAGAAAACAGAGACAGTGGAGACATTTGCCAAGTTTCATACACGTTGTCAGTTGCCCGGACACACACTTCCTTGCCTTCCAAGTGGGAACTCTTTCTTTTTTTGTATGTTATGCCTCCTTACAAGTACAAATCCCTCATAGTTAATTACTTGCTTCAAAGCTATCAAAAGGTTATAGAAAACAAAGTTATTTCCTTAACTTGTTCAAGGAAATGGGCACCAAAAGACAGCAAAAGTTGTCAGAAGTAAATGCAGTGTGCATGAATGATGACCTTCCTTCCAATTTTAATTGGGTGCTCCTGAAAATGTTTAAATAGCGAGGTACTATGTACAACCCACATTCACTTGCTTTTCTTTAACGCTTGAGAAACATATTTAGTCTTACGTTTTTCCTCTTTAAAAAGGCAACGTAATTAATGCATTCCTGGTTAAAGCACAACAGAAAAAGATCTTTCCATCCTAGAACAGGTGTTAAATTAGCCACAAGGGGACCCTCGTGTTATATCCCAAATGTAATACAATAGAATTACAAGGAATGCATCATTAAAAAGGGAAATGCTTTTCAAACTCCTATTCGCCAGTCTAAATTAATCACTTCTAGGGCTACTGGTTCCCAGAAGGAAACAAGCTGAATTTGTTTACTCCTCCATTTGAATAATCATGTCCATCATGTTCTGTTGAAAGAAAACATACAAAAATGATGAATGTCCCTAGTTAGAAGAAGTAAACAGAATGTGACATCGGAGGAACGCAGGTAGGGTGTTGAAACGGGACATGGGTAATGGGGGGGGTGATTTAGGAAATTTGGGTCTGAAGATGAAGGCAGCGACAGGCAATAATCCAAGAGGGGAGCTCAACCCAGCAGCAGAGAGATATGATCCCTATTATGCACCAACCAGCATTGAATTGAGAACTATTTTCCCCCTCAGAGAGTGTAAGGTCTTCCTAATCTCGGTTCAGCAAAGTGAGCTTCCTTTTTGGGCAACAGGGAGGCAGAAGCCTGGCAGATGGGAATAAGTAGTTCCTAATATAAAGTAACTTTAAAAATTTTTAATGTTTATTCATTTTTGAGAGAGAGAGAGAGACAGAGAGACAGAGAGAGACAGAGTGTGAGTGGGTGAGAGGCAGAGAGAGAATCCGAAGGAGGCTCCAGGCTCTGAGCTGTCAGCACAGAGCATGATGCAGGGCTCGAATCCTCAAACTGTGAGATCGTGACCTCAGCTGAACTCAGATGCTTAACTAACTGAGCCACCCAGGTGCCCTAGATAAAGTTACTTTTACATGGACCTCACAGAAAAAGAAAAAATGCTTCACATTAGCTCATCTTATTGAGCAGGTTAACCTAGCATAACAAGAGATATACAAGCATATTCGTAAGAACCCTGTGAGATACTGTTGTCCACATTTTCCAGATGAGAAAAGTGAGGTGAGAGTGGTTATATGCACTCAGGCTTGCTGTCTGTACCCACCACACGGAGCCCTTCAGCTCCCAAAGCCAGCCTCCCTATCACTGTGGACATCACCTTCCCTTGGGGGAGTCGGCAGACAAAAGGCTGAGTACGATCACCACAGGCACTTGGAAAGGAGATGCCAGCCTACGGAAGTCATTGGGGAAGTCACCAAGGGACAAGTGGTGGGCGATGAAGCAAAAGACTCAGGAGGGTCTGGATCCCGGGAAGTGCTGTAAGGGATTTGTAACAGTCAGCTCTGGCTGCGTAAGAGACAACCTCTGAATCTCAATGGCCTATGAGTCTAAGCATCTATTTCTTGCTTGTATGTTAGAGTATTGCTGAGGCCACTCTCTTCCACATCTGTTTTCTACCCCACTCAGGACCAACAGGCTACAGGACTCTGTTCCTTCCAGATCGATGAGAGAAGCTCAAGAGAACTCACCCAGCATGCAGGCAAAATGGAAGCCACTACATACCATCAGCAGCTACCCCAGTGGCCAAAACAAGGCACAAGACACAGCCCACGGCTGATGGGTGAGAAAGTCCATTTTGCCTTTGCAGTAGGATTACCAGAGCAAAAAAGGCAACACGTGTGGATACAGTGAGGCATGAAAATGGGAGCCAGTCAATCAACCAGCCCCAGCATTTAAAGGAATTTGACTTCAAAAGGAATCTTCTGGGGAACCACTGCCAGCTTTTACTCACAAATGTGAAACAGTCATATTTGTTTTAGGGGGGAAAAAAATCTCTGGAAGAAGAAATCATGGGATGCCTAGTGAGGGAATAACTTTTCCTCTTTCCCGAAGAATGTATGAAACAGAAGAGGTTCACTGTGGCTGAGAAGGGTCGATGGGACCTGCCTACATGCCTGACTCAGGCGGAAGACTTCTGGAATCGGAACACTTGTCAGAGCTGGCTCCTGTAAACACACAAGTGTGTGCATTTTCCTGTAGTGTTCAAAGAAAAACTTGTCAGAGCTGGCTCCTGTAAACACACAAGTGTGTGCATTTTCCTGTAGTGTTCAAAGAAAAAAGATACCAGAAGGGAGCTGGGTTCAGATTTCAAACCTGCTCAGAATTAAGCAACGTACTTACACCTTTATAAGTGTAAGTTTTTTTAAGTTTATTTATTTATTTTGAGAGAGAGAGACAGCGAGAGAGAGAGAGAAAGAGAGAGAGAGGGCATGCACAGGCAGGGGAGGGGCAGAGAGTGAGGTAGAGAGAGAATCTCAAGCAGCTTCCACACTATTAGCGCAGAGCCCGACACGGGGCTCGATCCCACAACCCTGGGATCCTGATGTGAGCTGAAATCCAGAGTCGGGCACTTACGCAACTGAGCCACGCAGGCACCCATATAAGTGCAAGTTTTTATACTCTTCTTCACTAGACAACAATTTAAGTTACCACCCGACTAATTTGTATTGAGTGTATATACCTTTGTATTCAATAAAATTGTGCACTCCTGATGTTGGGTCTTTAAGCTGATTTGAGCATTTTCATAGGCTGTGCCAAGCTTCACCTATCCTTTGAGCTTGCTCTGCTTACCAAAATATGTGTAAGCCTCCCTGTTTCAAAAGCGACCATTGGGGCACTTAAGTGGCTCAGTCGGTGAAGCGTCCGGCTTCGGCTCAGGTCATGATCCCACAACTGGTGGGTTCAAGTCCCGCATTGGGCTCTGTGCTGACTGCCAGCTCAGAGCCTGGAGCCTGCTTCACATTCTATGTCTCCCTCTCTCTCTGCCCCTCCCCCACTCACTCTCTCTCTCTCTCTCTCTCTCTCTCTCAAAAATGAATAAATGTTTAAAAAAAAGAAAAGAAAATCGACCATGTTCTTTTTTTTCTTTCCTTTTTTTTTTTTCTTTTTGGACTGGGAAGTCAAATCCCTGAACACTTAAATTTTCTGAGCTTAGTTTCCTCATTTTTCAAAGAAAAACCCTAATAAAAGACATGGTGAGTGATCGAGAAAACGGGTAGATGGCAGGGTTCTGGTGAAATGCCTCCTATAAAGGGGAACCACAATTACTACCACTCAGTTCAAAGTGGACACACAGTCACAACAACTCAAAGACCACCGGCAATCCTTTTGAAAACACAATCGAGAGGAAAGGTGTTTCTTAAAACTCCATGACTCAAGGAATAGGTTTAAAATGAACAAACAAACAAAACCATAGCATGTTCTCCTCCATGGTCAGTTTGAATCTACCCTGCACTGAGACTGAGAGTTATTACTGACTTTGTGGGCTGCAGTGGAGAAGGTGAAAGGCTCCATCCTCCACTGGGGGCCTTGGATGCCTGTGTGTGGTGCAATAAAGCAAATCCCTTTAATTGCCAGCACTCCTCGAAGATCCTGAGATGGGCAGAGAACCCACGAAGCACAGTGATGTCTGGCCCATGGCGTCTTCTACTGGGGGTTTGAGACCCAGCAGGAGGCAACAGGGAGAGGCTGGAATTTTCTGCTTCACTCCCTTCTTTTCAGAGAGCAAATTAGGCATCTCCGTCCGCAACCTCAACATGTGAGGTAGATTCTGGACTTGAGAATCATATGATGCCAAAGGAGAGTCCATTGTAATCAGCGTGGCCCACATTAGACAAAAGTTTTCATCAAACACACCCGAGTGTTGTATATGCTGTAACGTGAAAGGAGCCATGAAGAAACGAATCAATGTAGTTGGATTCAACCTCTTAAGCACAAGAGTCTTAAATTTCTCCTAAGATCTCTTATTCAATGTTACAGCAAATATTCTCCTTGTGTTTACTTCACCCTCTGTGAAGAAAATACGTGGGTCCTTTTTTTTTTTTTTTCCAAATACGTTAGAGAATAAGGCTCTGTCTTTTGTACAGATTTGTCCTACAAACGTATCATTGGTGTGGATGACTATTTCAGCAATGCATTCATCATTTGTTGAAGTGGACAAAAGCCAGGATAATTAGCAAATGTACTAGATGCCAGCATCGAAATGACCTTAAGAGGCAGTGGCAAAGCCAACATGATGATTAATGAGGATAAAATTCCCTCTACTAGTTTGGGAAGAACCAGAGTTTTTTCTGGTACCCTATTCAACTCCCCCACCCCCCACACACAAACAACTATGATATTTCTATTCTAGCAATACAAGAACCCAGGTAGGCAATGCTAGGTCAGGTCCACTGAGGCAGCCCATGAGACAGATCACTGAGAGGTGTTAGATGGTCAAGCCAGGGCATTATAAACTCCAGATAGTCTACCCAAGAAGTGCTCCAGTCAGAAAGTGGGCCAGGAGCCTTCAGGTAAAGCTGTCAGTCAGCCCCTGAAAGCATCCATTAATTGGGGTCCAAAGCTGGAGACAAGGAATGGGCAGGCGAAGGAATGAAGCCAGCACTAAGGGTGCCGAAGCACACTTGGTTCAGGCCAGGCCTGTGTGCATGGTCTCCATCTCACAGCATCCCATGTATGAAAGGCTCATACCAAGCAGAGGTGAGGCTCTCAGGGGGAGCCGTTGAGATCCATTGAGTGGCTGTGAACAAGCAATTAGTTTGAATGCCGCCATGTGAGGGCACCATAGAATTTTCTAGAAAGACACAATCTCACCACACACAATCATGGAAGGACATCACCATTGCCATATGCTACCGGAGAAAAGCAAGTCTCGGACCCTGCCCACATTCAAGGTGGGTTAACAAAGGGAGTGAGACCCAGGAGGTGGGGACCTTTAGGAACTATGACAGTCCTAGCAGCCACACTGGTCTTTCTGACTAAGGAGGAATGGGGCAAGAAAACACTACAATAGAAACAAAACCCAATACTCCATGGAGGGCAGTGACTCAGACTAGGGCTTAGGCCAGGCTCCAAGTGTTACGGAACCTGGTCTGGATCACCTGGCAGAAGAACCAAGCGGTACTCTGAGATCTTGGAAGGCAGAAGGTTCGTTTTACGCTGGTGGGCTCAGAGGAGATCATTTTGCAGAGGTCTGAGCCCCGAGCATCAACAGAGGCAAAAATTTATAGTTTCTTTACATGGTCAGTGGAGTGGGAAGGAAAATCCTAAATGGGAGAATTCCAGACAGGGCCTGGAATTCCCCTTTCAGTCCCGTCAGCCATCTTGTAACAGATTTTTCCCTATCACAAGGAAGGGGGTGAGTGACCACTGGAGGTTTCAAACGCTGGTAGAACAGCTGGTTGGTTAAGATACCGAGAAAGGGGGGCGCCTGGGTGGCTCAGTCGGCTGGGCAGCCAAATTTGGCTCAGGTCATGATCTCACTGTTTGTGGGTTCGAGCCCTGCGTAGGGCTCTGTGCTGGCAGCTAGCTCAGAGCCTGGAGCCTGTTTCAGATTCTGTGTCTCCCTCTCTCTCTGACCCTCCCTTTCTCATGCTGTCTCTCTCTCAGAAATTAACAACACGTTAAAAAAAAAAAAAGATACCTGGAAAGGATGACATACTGATTCTACTACACAAATACTTGATATCCGGTTTCTGATGTAGAAAACTGGAAAAGAGTTGAACACCTACTATTTGCAGACACTATTATAGATGCTTTGCATAGGCTTTATTTTTTTCCACTAAATGATTGCACAACTCCGTATCACCTCCGTTTTGTAGATAAAGGAAATATGACTCAGAGAGCAGAAGGAACTTTTCCAAGATTCTGTGTCTAGAGAATGTCAACGCTAGGACCTAACCAGAGTTTGTCGGGCTTTTAATTTTATTTCACCTCACAATACGACCATAGAACCATGTACACACGACCCTTGTGCTTGATCACAATGTGGATTTGATGGAGTCTGATCTTTTCCATTAGTGACTAATCACATTACCCTATGAGTCAGAAAGGAAAGCAAATAAGACAGTCACTTCTGTAAACCTATCTCCTCTCAATGGCTTGGCTGGAGGAGAACGAGAAAAGCAGACACTGTAAAAACAGCTTTGAAGATAGATAAAATATTACACTCCCTAAATAAAACTGGTAACTTTCCTGGCTCCCAGCTCTTCCTAAGTAAAATGATGATGATGATGATGATGATGATGATGATGATGATGATAACGTGGCAAGAGCTGGGAGGAGAAATGTGCAAAATAAAATCTTTATCCTGAAGCAGGGGTAGGGACACAGAAGAATTACCAAATACCTATGTTCCTCCAGCATCAACAGAGCGTCCCTACTCAACTCTATAAATCCAGGGGCTTCTCTCAAGACAGAAATTAAAATGCCTTGAGAAATATGATATGGCTCTGCGGGCTGGAGAGGCTTTGGATGTTCCATAAATGCTCTCGATGCAGTGCTTGATTTCTGGAGCTGTCAAGACTAGCAAAAAGGTCTAAGGAAAGGCAAGAATTTCCCTTCAGCTGTGTTCATAGAAACTGCAAATCGCCAAGCACTTGGCAAAGGGAAGATGAAAAAGGAGAATCAGCAGTTAGCAGAGAGGCCACAGAAGGTGAGGTGGGCAGAAGTCAAGCATTAAAAGAGCAGCGAGACAGAGCGGCCAAGTTAGCACCTCCCTTCTGATCTCCCAAATCCTTTTCTGGAATTATCCATACTCCTTCATCTACACATAACCCCTGAAGTGCATTAGGTCATTTTAAGTGTTAGGCGTTTCCTAAATGCTAACATCAGAAATATAGCATTAATTTTTTATTTTTTTTCACAAGACAGGGCTGGTGGAGGGGACACGCCAGCAAGTTGGCGACCAGACCCAGTGTTTGAAACGCTACAATAATGGGCCATCTCCCAGGGCAACACGGTTGCAGAGAAGAGGATGCCGTCATGTGGCTAAAAGGAAGAACTGGTTTGAGCCAAGCAAGCCTTCTTAACTGTAGTCAATATAAACAGGTATGTTAATAGAACCAGAATTTGGTTTCCCATAGTGCAAGGAGGCTAAATCCCTGTAGGAAGACTGGCTACATGTGAACCCCATCTTTAACACTCCTTATCCATGCAGCTTTGAACAAGTATTTACCTTTCCCAAGCCCCAGGGTCCTCAGGAGTGAAATGAGCACACCAACAGTCCCGTCTCTTGGTGTTTTTTATGGACATTGCCAGAGATGGACGTGCTTAACATGCTACCCGAAACGTAACATGCCTTATGTAAATGTTGGTGATTATTGTCATTATAAACAAGATGCCAAGCTTGGATTTGTCCCCTCCATGAAGGGTTTATAAGCTTCATAATTTTCTGGATAGGAACCTCCTTCAAAGACTCAATGGAGCAAGACAGAAACCCGTGCCTCGGAATGTTTGTCTTTGGGGATGGCAGTACTGGTGGACTGAATTTGTTAATGACATTTTCTTGGCATAGGTGCATTTGTTTAGGATATCTGGGACACGTGGGCTACAAAATGAAGAAACCTTTTCCAAGATGACCCAATAACAACATTAAAGTGTTACGAAGGGAAACAGAGTCTTGAGAAAGGAAAACTGCCCGGGCACAAAATGTGTGAACCTGGAGGGGCCATTTGGGGCTTTTAGGCCCTGGAAACACTGGGACCCTAACCCTGCTCCTGGTATCAAAGCAAACCATGGAATCCTCAACAACGGCCAACCGGTTGTCCCGGCTTCTGCCTTTGTCATTCACAATCTTTTTAAAATCTTACCTCACCGCCTCCGTCATTATGCTTTATGGCCCTTCCTCACAACAGCAGGTCTCCTCTCTTTGATGGAGCCATGGGTTGCCCTTCGGTCTACATGTCTGAGTGAACATCCCACCCCATGTCTAGAGCTCTAGACAGGCAGTCCCGTCAAGGACTAAATCCCCTCTGGGCTTGGACAGCCGGCAGTTCTGAGTTGCTGCATGCGTTAGTCAGCAAGCCTGGCCAAGTCATCTGTGCAGCCCAGTGCAAGGTGAAATGTTGCAATATGGTGACAGCTGAGCACTCAAAACAAGCAGAGGGCCCTTCAAAGAGCAGGGCCCTGTGCACCTGCATGGGGTGCACACCCATGAAGGAGGTCCGACCAGGAAACCAGAGCCGCCTGTGGTATTTGAACACAAGAGAACTGAATTCAGGGAGTGAGTGGGATCCTCAGACATGGGAGGCCTGAGAAGACACAGGCAGACCATGAAACAAGCCAGAAATTGGCCATATCAGGAAGCCATCACCAATGAACCCTAGACAGAGGGACAAAGGAAGAGTTTCCAGAGCCGAGCAGCTAGAGGCGTCCCACAAAAACTGCACTGATTGTTGGTCTGTCTGCTCTCCCTTCCTGTCCCCTTTGCTCCCTTCAGTGCCTCCTACTGACAGAAGTGTGTCAGGAGGCAGCTGACCCAAGAATCCAATCATTCAGCCTGCATAGAGGACCCTCCCATGCGAGACAGAGCAAAGAAGGAGAAAGATGAGGGGAGAATTTGAAAGAATCATCAACCTTAAAAATAAAATCACCATTTATTTATTTTGAACCAAGGGACACCTTTCATTCACAACATTTATTTATTTATTTATTTATTTATTTATTTATTTATTTAATTAATTTTATGTTAAGTAAGCTCCACACCCAATGTGGGGCTCAAACTCATGACCCAGGGATCAGGAGTCACAGGCTTCACCGACCGAACCGGCCAGGTGCCCTGGCAGCCAGTTATTTTACTTGAAAAATTAGTTGGAGAAGAGCAGAGGAAACGCAATTCACGACAAGCAAACTTTGACAAGTCCAAAGAGTCCGAGGAAGGCGAGCTTTTATTAGGTTTTGGGAGGAAACTGGGGAGGGCTGTCCTGAACAAAAGCGCGCTGGAGAAGAACAGAGTGTGGGGTCGTGACAGTTTCTCGTTGGCTGGAAAGGGCGGCTGGGGTCATGCTGCTGGAGCAGGGAGAGAACTTCCTTCTCTTTCTTGAAAGCAGGAGATAAAATTCCCATGTGAACAGTATCCTCCCTTGTCAAGGTAGGAATGATCTTCCTTCCTCCTCCTGCTAATGAGGGCTTCAGGGGTGGTACCTGTGTGAGAGCTCCCCCTTCAGGGCTTCCCAACTCTATTTTTGATGAGGTTGTCTTCACTCTGTCACAGAGCCCAGCTCAGGGCCAGCAGAGCCCGTTGACTGTGTACTCAGCATCTACACTCATCCATTTATCATTGAGGAGCAACGATACCTCCATGCACCTAGAGCCAACAGTTCTCCAAGGAAAAGGCTCTCAGCCACTCCCCTTGCTTATCACACCCATTCCAAACCCAGGATCCCACGGATCTGCAGTTCTCCTGATGACATGTGGCTGTGGCTCTACTGGGTCCGATAACCTCTGAGCCACTGGCCACACGGCTCATATGGAAGAGTGGCCAGGCAATCATTGGCTGCTGTGCACACAGCAAGAGTCTAGAAATGGTTCACTCCCTTTTCTCTAACTGGTCGAGAGGCAGTCATTAATCTTTATTACTTCTATCACTCATACCCATTACTGGACACTCCTGCCCTCAATTAGCACCTTGACTGATTTGCATTCTTTCCCTGGCAGAGTGCTTAATGGTCCTTGCTTTACTGAGTCATTACTGTAGTCTATGGCTACTACCATTGAACGTGGAATTATTAAAAGGTATTCTAAGTAAGAGAATCCCCGAGTTTCTAGCTGCATAGTTCCTATTTTTTTGTGAGTAGCAACCTGGTATCCTCTTAATAATTGGGGTCAATCATCCCAAAGAGTTCAGTAATCCCAGGTGCCAATTGGTTCAAAGTCCCAAAGAGCCACAACTAGCCAAGTGGCACTCTCAGTTTCCAACTGAAAGGAACCGATGTTGTATCCCCTGATGGAAGCACTCTTTTCTTGGAAACCAAGATCCCTGGATCAACAGATGTCAGGATTCAAGGGACAGGAAGCAAAGGCCCTGCAAAGGTTATCCACATACTGGTCCTGGCCCATCATATGCCCCATTCTATAGAAGAGCAATCCAATCTGACAGGTGGCTATCTCCACTAATACCTAAACCATCCATGGACATGTAACATGAATTTATCAGGCTACTTGTTCCTAGATAATAGAGCACGTGTCAAGACCAGTGCAGCTGATAGAAGCATTCTGGGCATATAAAACAATCTATGTGAAGGAAGTGAGATCTCTGTGTCCCCCAATCCATTCTAGTAAGCTTACAATGTTGGCATGATCTCTGTTCTGAGGGAACGGGCAGATCCTTCTGGGAGGATCCAGAGAAGCTCAGTGCAGGCCACTGCAGAGTGGCATTCATGAGGTCAGCCTCAGGGCGGGAAGGTCTGGGTGTTGACCCCAAACAGAGCCCCCACTTCTGGCACCAGGCACACTACACATGGACCAGTGAGCAAGTGTCACGCGGCTGCAGAGAACGGCTGGCTCAGATCCACAGGATGGATTTACTTGATCACTTCCATTGCCAAGAGCTTTTTCTGCAGCATATGACCTTCTTGAACATTTGTATGAGGCACAAATATCCTCATATCTCCCTCCATTGCAATGGTCCCAAACTCCTCCTGTTTCCCTAAAACTTTTTCTCACTGATTATGGTGTAATAATATATTTGTTCTTGGCCTTGCTTCCTGGTGCAGAGCTCCTAAAAATCTAGTTTTTAGAGCAGAGGAGTGTCTTCTTTATTGTGAGGACTTTGAGATGACACCACTTTATGCTGATGAAGTGTTCAGGGTAGAGTCCTCAGAGACTCTCAGGATGGGGCTGGTCACTGGACAGCAAAGTAATCAGAGGGCTGGAACTTTCAGCCCCATCCCTCACCTCAGGAAAGGAGGTGGGGGAGTTGAGATTGATCTCTATAAACAGTGTTGAACAATGGGATTTGGAGAGCCTCTGGGATGGTGAACATATGGACAGATTGGGAGGGTTTCTAGGAGGGTGTCTTGAACAGGAACAGCGAGGGCAGGAAAGTTCCACACCTCCCCCATACCCTATGCATCTCTTCCATCTGGCTGCTCCTTAGTATATCCTTCATAAGGAGGAGATTCTTTATAAGGAGGAGAGGATTGTGGGAACCCTTAATTTACAGCTAGTCGATTATAAGTATGTGAGCCCAGGATTTGCAACCAGTGTCTGAAGTGAGAACAGTCCTTTGGGACCAGTCTCTTCAATCCGTGAAATCTGATGCTAACTCTGGGGAGTGTCAGAATTCAACTGAATTGTTGGACACCCAACTGGTATCTGAAGAACTGGTTGTTGGTAGTGGAGAGCACCCTCCCAATCAATTCCAAATCCTTGGTTAAGTGTCTAAACCATGAGGCACTTTCCATGACTAAGTTATATCTACATCTCTGGTCATTTTTCCTTCCATCCCAAATGAAAAGGCTGACATTAGTTCTGGAAGTTCTAGATTTTGGAAGGATTGCCCATAACCACTAATTTCTGGTGTTTTATTGGGGCAGTAAGTCACTTTAGGCCGACGCCAGTATATTTACACAGGATCTTTTGAAAACCAAAACTGAGTTTTGTTCCTTCTCAGTAACTGGCTAAAGGCGATTTCCCTTGAGGCCATAGATTTGGGCTGAGGGAAGGTTAAGAAAGAATACAAAGTCTAAGTCCCCTTCTCATTCAGACTGTTAATAACATATATATCTGACTGTATGTATGTGACACTCCACTTCAAAATACATTGCTGCTATACTCTTCAGCCTACAGTTTGGTGATTGGATATTGACCAGTTTATCACGGAAACCTCAAGTCTTATAGTCTACGTCATGGTAAGTGGTCATCTCTCCCAGGACTCAATAGCAAGCAAGAAGCTAACTATTAAAAGGGCTACAACAGTCCACAGAGGAAGGCTATGCTCTACCCCTCAGGATCTTCCCTGTGATTCTCCTTTTAGGGATGGCCAGGGGTCCTGAAGGCAGTCTTAATTACTATAGATTTCTCCTTGAGCCCCATTAAATCCACTGGACCTGGCTCCAAAGCTGTCTTTTCCTTCTGGGCCCATCCAAAACTATCAGTTTGGGTTATCTCATTACGGGGTTGGAGAAGCACATTTCCAAAGAGCCCAGGGCTCCCTGATGGGAGAGTGTAAAAACAACAACATCAACAACAACAACACACAGGGGCTCAGTCTGTTAAGTGACTCTTAATCTCGGCTCAGGTCATGATCTCACGGTTCATGGGATCAAGCCCCATGGGGGGCAGTACACTGGAGCCTGCTCAGGATTCTCTCTCTCTCTCTCTCCCTCTCTCTATGCCCCTCCCCTACTCATGCTCTTTCTCTCTCAAAATTAGTAAATAAGCTTTAACACACACACACACACACAAATGCTCATCACCAAGTCCAAGACCACATAGATCTTCTCCTGTGTGTTCTATTATGGTTTTGCATTTTACGTGGAGGTGTATGATCCCACTCTCAGTTAGCTTTTGTGAGAAGTGTCAGGTCTACGTGTAGATTCATGGGTGTCTCATTGTCGCAGCACCATTTGTTGAAAACGCTGCCTTTACTGTATTGCTTTTGCTCCCTTGTCAAAGAGACGTTGACTGTATTTATGTATGTTTGTTTTGAGACTCTCTATTCTGTTCATTGATCTATTTGTCTACTCCATCTTCATTATTGTAGCTTTATGGTAAGTCTTTAAGTCAAGTATCATCCATCCCCTGACTCTGTTCTTAGTCAGTCACGCATTGGCTGTTACAGGCCTTTTGTATCTTCCAATAAACTTTAGTTGTTGTTTGTCAATATCTGCAAAATAGCTTCACAGAATTTTAATTAGGATTGCATCGACTCTATAGATCAAGTTTGGAACAAACGGCATGTTAATCCTGACTCGTCCAATCTGTGAACATCAGATATCTATCCACTTCCTTAGATCTTCTTTGGTTTCTTTCATCAGAGTTTTGTAGATTTCTGCATATAGATCCTGGACATATTTTGTAAGATCTAATCCCAAATATTTCCATTTTTGGTACCACTGTGTTTTGTACTTCAAATCCCGATTGTTCATTGCCAGTATATAGGAAATTAATTGATTTCAATGAGATCCTGTATCTTGCCACCTTGCTATGATCATAGTTCCAAGAATTTTTTGGTCAATTCTATATACAGACAATCCTATAAGCTAAGAATAAAGACACTTGTGTTTCTTCCTTTCCAGTTTACATGCCTTTTACTTCCTATTCTTGTCTTACTGTACTAGGTGGGACTTTCCTATGATGTTGACCATGAGCCATTCTTTTAGTTTTTCCATGACCTTATTGCATGACCTCATCCTAGTACACAGATAGAAGGATATGAATAACAATCTACCAAGTAATCAAAAAACTCACACTTTTTAAATCCACATTGTCAGCCCCTCCACTGGCCTTCTGTGTGTATCTTTCCTGTTAAATCTTGGATTGAATATAGCTGATCAGCTTGAACTTACCCTATGCCATCACGATCAAATTGGCTTTTTTTCTAATATCCTATTAAGGGAAGGAAATACTTCCAGGGTCAAGCCCTGAGCTCCATGAGTACTCGAGTCACAGCCCATATTGTCATCAGGTGCCCATCTCAGCCACCCTTCCTTGTCGAGTCCAGTCACACCACCTTCCTAAAAATGTCAATAACCCAATGACAATATTTTTTTTTTCCATAATGCTTACAATGGTCAAGTAAGGGATAATAAAATGACAATCCTAGACTGGTTCCTTCTGGGGAAGGAGCCTTACCGTCAAGGAATAACTGGTCTTTGTTTTCCCCCAGGGCCCATGCCCCTCTGGTCCATTTGAGGCTGAGCAGACCATCCAGCCACCTCCTGCCGTGAACCTCAGAAAGAAGACTTTGTTCAGTTACGCGTTGCGATGGAAGTGAGCGCAGAGAAGGCCCTTGTACAGTGCAGTCAACAGACCTTGATGTTCCTTCTTAAAGAGGGCCATGCCTACGGTGGGGGCAGGTAGGCAGAAAATAGCCTAAAATAGTGAGTGACTAATATGGCAAAAGCATGACTTAAGCTCAGGGTTCCAGAAGGAGGTAGATGCAATCATGCCCACTGTAGGTGCGGCCAACAGCAAGGGGTCTGTGTCCCCTGACTCCAGATAAATGATGCCTCCACTCTGCATGTTAGTTAGGACGTTTGTCTCTGAACATGATGTCCATGTTCAGATTTATGAAGGCTGACTTTAAAAGATGGATGTAGCCACATCACTTTTTGCAGGAAAAAAAAAAAAAGAAGAAGAAGAGGAGGGAAAAAATTCACATAAAGGTGATTAATGGCTTAGGAGTGTAGGTGAGCGAATTGCATTCAATCTGGAAATAAAATACATATTCAGTGGTGTTTCTATTCTCTTCCCAAGGGAGATCCATGATAACGTGGGCTGTGGTTAGGGTGCTTAAAAAGTCTGCTGTCCTTGGGGAAGGAAACTTCTTTGGTATCTAAAGGCCTGGGTCGGGGGAGTCGCCACCATAAGAGGACCTGAGTTTCAGCAGCTACAACTTGGCACACACCTTCCTCGGGCATGGGTATTAGCTCAGGCTGCCTGGTAAGGTGACACTGAACTTCTCTGAGCCTTTCCTGTTTTCTTCTGATAGCTTCCCCTGAATCTCCTTTGGATAACATTGACAAAGCTCAAAATATGTTTGGAGCGCCTGGGTGGCTCCATCGGTTAAATGTCCGACTTCAGCTCAGGTCATAATCTCACAGTTTGTGAGTTCGAGCCCCGCGTCCGGCTCTGTGCTGACAGCTCAGAGCCTGGAGCCTGCTTTGGATTCTATGTCTCCCTCTCTCTCTGCCTCTCTCCCACTCACTCTGTCTCTCTCTCTCTCTATTAAAAATAAACATTTTTTTTTTAAAGTATGTGCTCGGGGTGCCTGGGTGGCTCAGTCAGTTGAGCGTCCGACTTTGGCTCAGGTCATGATCTCACGGTTCTTGGGTTCAAGCCCCACATCGGGCTCTTTGCTGACAGAACCTGAAGACTGTTTCAGATTCTGTGTTTCCCTCTATCTCTGAATCTCCCTTGTTCATGCTGTCTCTCTCTCTCTCTCAGAAATAAATAATTAAAAAAATTTAAAAAGTAAGTGCTCAGCTCCATTTTATCTGATGAATAATAACTATAATGGAATGTCTTGGAAGATCTTGAGTGCATAAGCAAAATTGTAACTGAACTGTGTAGTGGTAGGAGGGGCTGTGGTAAGAGAAGAGCCTTCAGAACTGTTGCCCATAGAGAAGACAAAGGCTCCAACAATACCTCCTTTCCCAGGATGTATGGGTTTGAGAAAGGAAGACACAACATTAGAAACTCAATCTGAAAGAGAGTGACAGCTTCATCAGATCCTAATCATTGAGTCAATATCCAAAGTATTCAACCAGATGGTAGTTATTAAAATTTGATGCAAGAACAACTCAACAGTAGGGACTCATGGCCACAGAAGACCCAAGAAAGCCTACGTGGAATGAAATGTGAACTTCTAGACACAACACACAAGCCTGCATGAGTCAAATGGAAAGGTCAGGATTCCTGTTTGTTAAGGACTGAGTAAGAGTCACACAGCACACAGAGATCTTTGCTCCAGAAAGAAGAGCTCATTAGGCAGGAAGGTGTGCTGGGAGAGGCCCCTCGCAGGGGGGCTACAGCCCTGAGCTCATTCATGTGAGACGTGAATGTCCACATCAGCAGAAAAAGTAAGCCCTTGACTTTCCGGCATTAAGATTCAGAGATTTGATTTATCACTAGCAACTCAGGAAATCCATAATAGAGCATAAAACTCACCAGAGTCCTCAGGACAATTAAAACAAATAATGTATAGAAAGTTCTTGAAACATGCTTAAATTATGTAGGTGGGTGAGTCTAGCAAATGACACGAACTTTGCTTTGCAGTTTGTGGCTTTGGTGTTTGTATTTTATTTTATTTTTTTAACTAAAGGATGGGGAATACCTGTGTGCATTCTTTGTGAATGGGAAAATCAGTTTTGTTTCCTACTGCCAATGCGTAGGGAGTACAGTCAAAGACATGCAAAGGGGGTTGTCTCAGACAGACCGGGCCCCCAAAAGTGTACTTAAGGGTGTCAAGAGAACTGAAGAGGCACAGAGAACTCATTAGGACACAGGGATGTCGACACAGTGGCTGCCATGGGGAAGAGGTAGCCTAGGGGAAGTAAATGGGTCTGCGTAGGCTTCTCTCCCAGCAGAAGCATTGATGGCAATTCGGGACACGATGTCAACCACACAGTGGCAAATGCAAGACCACAGGGGACCGTAATGGCTACCAGCAGTGCGCTCCTGGTGTCCAAACTTTCAGGAAACTCTGAGAGGCCGCTGACAGAGCAGCAGGGAGATCTGGGCTCCCGACATGTTGAGGGTGAAAAGTGCCTGGAGAAGAATCCCCGTTGTGAATACTCAAGGGATCCGGCAGCGGTTCTAGTTGACGATTTCTCAGACGTGACCGTGAGAGTGGCTGGGACAGATTAGTAGCAAAGTGACAGCCTAGAACTGGGAGCAGCGCACTTCCCCTGCCGAGGTCAAGGTAGTAAATGCTTTGGGCTTTGCGGGCCACGTGGTCTCTGCCGCACCCGCTCAGCCCTGCAATTGTGCGCAAAGCATCATGGGACGATACCTCAGCGAGTGAGTGTGGCCGTGTCCCAATCACAGTTTTACAAATTCGGGTTGCCTGCTACGTTTGGTGGCAGTTGGCGATGCGTCTTCAAGGAGAGCCTTTACATGTTTAATACAATGTTAACTTTTGTCCTGATGGTTAAAAAAAAAAAAAAAAGCCATCATTGTGTACAATTTAGGAAAAATCGAAAAGTGTAAAAAATATCTTAAATCACCTCCACATCGCCACTCAGAGAACCACTGAAATATTTTTATATATATTCCACCCAGTATTTTTGCCACACTTTTATGCAAAATTGAAATTCTCATGTATGAATAATCGTGACTACGACTATTTCACTGAAAATCATACCAGGTATATCACCTCATAAAAATTCCAGATAAATATTTGGATCACCGTATACTAATACTATTCTACCGTATGGATATATCAAGTTTTATTCAATCCATATAAGCCAGATAAGGAAGTTGATTCTGATACTTTGCTATTATGAACAGTTTTGAGATACACAAGCGTGTTTTCCCACAAATCTTTAACACGTAAATCTCTCTCCGCGTGTCTTTTAATTTCCTCAAAATCTATTACTTGAAGTAGAATCTACGTACGCAACCCAGGCTATGACCTTCGGAGGACAAGGAGAAACCAAAGCAAGAGCCCCACTACAATATTATGTACTGGCTTCTTTTATGACTGAGCAGAGAATCATTAAAGAATGTTTCTGCAGTTAAAAACGATTATTGCTTTAAGTGGTCATTCTATCACCCTGAAAATTTGAATCCAAAAACTGTGGGGTGGCCAATGACCAGAAACCATAACACAGTTCAATGACTCCATTTCAACAGTTGGGTTTTAAATTTGGATGTTAAGACGAGTCTGGAGATAGAGTTTGGGAACAAAATCTGTTTGGAAAGTAATAGTTATAATAATAATTTACATTTACATAATGAGTGACTAGTTTTAAAAATACTGTCACATATGTTATTTTATTTGCCTGTAGCATTAGTGCTCTCTCTAGATGCGTGTTTTAAGACAATAGATATGTGATCCCAGTTAAGCAAGTCTGCTCCTGGGCTGGGCACACCAGCAACAAAGCAGAGCCACAAAGTCTGTCTTTGTAGGAAGGAAGGAGCTCGTGGGTAGGAATCATCTATTATTTTTTATTTCCCGCACCTGCTATGTTCACACAGCGCTTGATTGCTTATATTTTCTTTTTGATGACAGGCATTTGGTTCTTCTAAAGCAATTAACAGCAGGCTTGGTAAAAAGGCCAAATTAGTATCTGAATTAAATAAAATCTACCATTTAGGTAACGCTATGCAACATATAAAGATCCCACCAAATGTTCGAACATGAACTCTTTAACACTAAATTATGTTTTCATTCTTAAAAGTAATTATGTCCTTTAGTTACTCCTTACCGCGAGGATTACTGTCCATTATATGCTCACGTTCAAAGAATTATTTTGAAATACGATTATGCTGAATTGTGTAAAGGGGCCTCCCTTGTTCAAATCCGCAGAAGGCAGAAAGATGTCTCAATGACAAACTCAGTCTCAGTCCATCCAGGAACCCCTGCAGGGCTTTTCCCTTGATGGTCATAAACTGTGGTAGCCCCTAGATCAAGGAAAACAAAGAGTTAAAGAAAAGCAATGTCTTCTAAGGTGTCACAGTTGGTTTCAATAGAGAGATAGTCTAGAAGAAAATGTTACATTTGTGGGAGATATTCCATGGGGTCATAATCCAAAGCAAAGAAAGAGAATTAAACTTGACATTGAAGAAATAATATTTTTTTAAATTTTTGTCAAAAGTCTGAGGGGTCCCTACTTCATGAAAAGGTATTTTTTAAGTTTATTTATTTTGAGAGAGAGAGAGAGGTGGGGGGAGAGGGAGAGGGAGAGAGAGGCAGGGAGGGGCAGAGAGGGAAAGGGAGAGAGAGAATCCCAAGCAGGCTTTGTATTGGCGCGCAGAGCCTGAATGCAGGGCTCAAACTCCTGAACCGTGAGATCATAACCTGAGCCAAAATGAAGAGTCGGATACTTGACTAACTGAGCCACCAGGCACCCCCAAAAGAAAAGTTTTATTGCATATAACCCACAGCCTATAACAATCAAAACTTTCCACAACATTTTTGACAATTTCTCAAAGATCACACTTCTTTTTTTTTCTTTAATTCCAGTGTAGTTAACATACAGTGTTGTATTAGTTTCACGTATACAGTATAGTGATTCAACATTTCCATACCACATCCAGTGCTCATCATGACAAGTGCTCTCCTTAATCTCCATCACTTGTTTTACCCATCCCCCACCCACCTCTTTTCTGGGGACAATCTGTGTGTTCTCTCTAGTTAAGAGCCCATTTCTTGGTTTCTCTCTCTCTCTCTCTTTTCTTTGCTCATTTGCTTTGCTTTTTAAATTCCACATATGAGTGAAGTCATACAGTATTTCTTTTTCTCTGACTGGCTCACTTTGCTTTGCATCATACTCGCCAGAAACACCCATGTTTTTGCAAAAGGCAAGATTTCATTCTTTCTTATGGCTGAGTAATATTCCATTATATATACACCACATCTGTATATTCATTCATCTATCGATGGACACTTGGGCTGTCTCCATGATTTACTATTGTAGATAATGTTGCTATAAAAGTTGCATACCTCCTTTCAAATTAGTCTTTTCATATTCTTTGGGTAATACCCAGCGGTGCAGTTACTGGATCCTAGGGTAGTTCTCTTTTTAACTGGTTGAGGAACTTTCATACTCTTTTCTAGAGCGCCTGCACCAATTTGCACCCCCACCAACAGTCCTTGAGGGTTCCTTTCTCTCCACATCCTCGCCAACACTTGTTGTTTCTTGTGTCGTTGGTTTTAGCCATTCTGACAGGTGTGACGTGGCATCTCATTGCAGTTTTGATTTGAATTTTGATGATGAGTGATGGTGAGCACCTTTCCATGTGTTCTTAACGTTCTTAAGGTTATCTCTCGGTCAAAACTACTCTTTCCACTGAAATGATTAATTTAATGTATCCATTGTCTAGAAACTCTACAAATGTCCTCTCTGCTACACTGATAGAAAGAATCTCAGGTTACACAGAGACACAAAACAAAATTAAAATAGCTAGAAAACCAACTTTCTTACAGACGTTTTAGGACAGGTGGAGAGTTTATGTCTTAGCAACATGAAGAATCTTCATTTAAAGAGGTTTGTTCTTCAAAGTACCTCTATAAGGACCAGGTATTCAAAGTAAGGACAGGCTCCTGGCCAGGAGTCTAAATGGTGATCCCTGTTTAGAGGTGAGACATGAGCATTGCACCCTTGGGTTGGGTGTTGGTGGGAAAAAAAATGACCAAAAAAATGACAAAATGCAAGGAAACAAGCTGCTTGTAGCTAAAATCTGTGTGAGAATTTTTTTTAATCCCCCTCATCAAACCTAACTAGAGATTGTAGACTAAATATGTGCTACCACTGTTGCCTGAGAAACCTCAAAGAAAAAATTTATCTTAATATAGTCTTTGGTTGATGGTATCAGAGGGAACTGGCAAGAGGAAATCTCTGAAGGAAAATCATTTAGACCCCCACCAGCAAGAAATTCCCAAAAATGGTTTTTCTCAAAGATAATCAGTCAGCGAGACAATCAGTAAAATTTGAAAATAGTAAATAAATACATAAAATAATAAAAGACAAAATAAAAATAAATAATAAATAATGTAAACAATAAAAATCATTCAAAGAAACAGACATTATGAATAAGACCCACCAAGAAAAGTCTAACAGTGAAGTTATCAGAATGAATCGACACAGAACATAGATTGTGGTTAACAAATGTCCTAGTAGAGAAGGTGTATTTTGAGGTATAACCGAGGAGCAAGGGACCAAGTAGATTTGTAAGAATATAAATAAATAATAGAACTTTTCAAAATTGGGGAAATAAATTTTTAAATTTCTTTAGTGTTTATTGAGTTTTGAGAGAAGAGAGAAAGACAGAGACATAGTATGAGCAGGGAAGGGGTAGAGAGAAAGGGAGACAGAACATGAGCAGGGGAGGGGCAGAGAGAGAGGGAAATACAGAATGCCAAGCAGGCTCCAGGCTCTGAGCTGTCAGCACAGAGCCCGATGAGGGGCTTAAACCCACAAACCATGAGATCATGACCTGAGCTGAAGTCAGAAACTTAACCGACTGAGCCATCCAGGTGCCCCTAGGAAATAACTATTAAAACTGTAGACTCAATGACATATTTAGATCTGATTAGATACAGCTAAAGATAAAGTTAGTAAATAAGAATATAAAATATGAAAAATTATTTAGAATACAGTATAAAGAGAAGAGTATAAAATAATTAGAAACATAAGTAACATAAAAAACATAAACATAAGAAAATAACAAAAAACATAAAGAAGAGCTTGACATAATGGAAGATTATTAATAAGAATTCGAGAGACTGTAAAAGGGTTGGGTGAGAGGTAATATTGGTTATGATAATGGTTGAGGATTTTTAAGAATGGCTGAAAAACATCTGTCCTCAGAATTGGAAGCACAATGAATCCTAAAATCAGCTACAAATATAAAGGTATTTTACTGAAAAAAAAGAGAGTTTTGTACCAAAAAGTACTTAAGTAACTTCTAACAAGAACATTCCCAGGAGGGACTAATAACCCGAACTGAAAAGTCAGATAAACAAGAAAATAGCATGAGCACTTATTTTAATAACACATTAGTAACATAATCTACTAAATAGACCAGTAATACTTCTGTTCAATTTGTGGAATTAAATAAAACAAGGTAAAACCAAAATACTGAATAAAAATAGCATAAAAATTAGAAAGAAAGTGACCCCAGTTAAATCATCCACATGAATATCATATTTGGTTCATGAAAACCATAAAAATATTGATTAATATTAAATAATTAATCCAAAAAAAGACTAAGATACAGACTAAGGGACAAAGAGTAAGCACAAAATAAAATGAGAGAAGGAAATTCAAATATATCAAAATCAAAATACGTGTAAAAGAATTAATGATTCTTATTAAATGACAGATTTTCATGCAAGATTTAAGAATCTGGAGAGATCAAAATGCAAAGGTAGAGAAAGATTGCTAGTTATACTGACTGAAAGAAAACTACCATTATTATTACTACATGGGAAAAGAAACTTGGCAAAGAACATTTCAAGAGACAAAGAAAGTTATTATATACTTATTAAAAAGTACAATTCACCAAAAATAGTCAAATAGTTGATTGATTGTGAATTCACCAAATATTATAGCCTCAAATTATATAAATCAAAAGTAAGCTTGAGCAATAAGGGAAAAAATTGAGAAAACAGCCTTTACAAAAATTTTTTAAATGCTCATCAAAACATATAATTTTAAAAACTAATAGGTTCAGCCAGATCCTGGGGGAGAATATTAGCAAAACATATATCTGACAAAGGATTGTATACATACTTTATAAAGTAAGCTTACAACACAATAATAAAGGAAGAAATCCAATAAAAAAACAGAAGCTTTGAGTCGTCACTTCAAGGAGGAAAATATTTGCCCCATATGCACATAAAACATTGTTCATATGTTCCTTCATAATCATCAAGGAAACAATGATCAAAACTAATATTATTCATCACATCATACCCATCACAATATTAAACTTTAAAAGGCCGGAAAACATCTAATGTTGGCAAGGGCATGGAACACCGGGATTGTCATCTGTGGCTGATTGAAATACAAAATGGTTCACTACTCTGAAAAAAAAAAAAATGACTAGCTGTTTTTTTTGTGTGTGTGTGTGTGCATGCATGTGTATTCATATATATATATGCATACATATATGTATATATATGATCTAATAATTCTACTCCCAGGTATGTCTCTACAAAAAATGTGCTAGAATGTTTGTAGTAGCTTTATTCACACAATAATCCAGGACATGGAAACAGCCCATGAGTCCATCAGTAGGAAAATGAATAAAATAACTATGGTGTATCCATATGTACAAAGGAAACCTATTCAGCAATAGAAAGAAAGAAATGCACAATGACATGGATAAATATCGAAATCACTACACTGTACGAAGGAAGGCTTAAAATGAAGGATGCTGTATGATTGCATCTATGAAAGTTCAAAAATAGGAAAAACCGGTCTATGCTAGAAAAAAAAAGTCAGAGAGAAAGCTGTCTGGGATTAGGCAGGGATCTACCAGGGAGAGATATTAGTTACAGTGATGACCTGTATGCTCGTAGGGATTTTGGTGACACAGGTGTGTGCATTCTGTGAAACGTACCAGAAGATACATTTAAAATGTATGCAGTTTAGGGGCACTTGGGTGGCTCAGTTGGTTAAGCATCTGACTTAGGCTCAGGCCATGATCTTACGGTATGTGGGTTCGAGCCCCACGTTAGGCTCTGTGCTGACAGCTCAGAGCCTGGAGCCTGTTTCTGATTCTGTGTCTCCCTCTTTCTCTCCCCCCACCCCCTGCTCACACACATTCTCTCTCTCAAAAACAAATAAACATTAAAATTGTTTTTGATATGTGCAGTTTATTGTAAGTAAATTTTACTGCCCCTAAAACTTTAAAGCATAAGCAATTTTTGTTAAAGTTATGCATGCTGAAATATTAAAGGGAAAGGGAAGTGTACCACTGTTTACTTTGAAATGCATCAAAAGAAAAACCTGCACTGACATATGGAGAAAGGGAGAACAAAATGTCACCTGGAATGGGTAAGTGGTGGTTTTACATGGATCCACCATCAAATGCTTTCAACTTTTAAAAATATTTATAAATATTTACACTAAAACAGAGAAGTGAGTGGTAGGCTGAACCTAAAGAAAAAAAAAAAGGATGATATATTTTTAACCATTTTAAAGTTGATTTATTTATTTTCAGCAGGGGAGGGGCAGAGAGACGAAGAGAAAGAATCCCAAGCAGTCTCCACAGCCAGCACAGGGCCCGAAGTGGGGATCAAACTCAGGAACCATAAGATCCTGACCTGAGCCTAAACCAAGAGTCAGAGGCTTCACTGACTGAGCCCCCCGGTGTCCCCACAAGGGATGCTCTAACTGGAGATATTGGCGTATTCTGTCCTATAAAGAGAGACCAAGCACACAAAAGGAAACATTTAAGGCCCCAGAAGATTTGAAGGAGAATCAAGTTGACCTCATAAGCAAAGCAAACGATGGAAGAATTCTTATTCTTTATCTGCCATTTCAGTACATTTTTAAAAATATTTTTTTAAACATTTATTTTTGAGAGAGAGAGAATGAGAGAGAAACAGAGTGTGAACAGGGGAGGGGAAGAGAGAGAGGGAGACACAGAACCCAAAGCAGCCTCCAGGCTTCAAACTGTCAGCAGAGGCCGATGCAGGGCTCGAATGCATGAACCCCAAGATCATGACCTGACCTGAAGTTGGACATTTAACCTACTGAGCCACCCAGGTGCCACACCATTCAACACATTTCAAAGCTTTGAATCATAAGGACAAATTTATCTTTTTTTAAATATATTTTTTAAATGTTTTTTTTAATTTATTTCTAGGAGAGAGAGAGAGAGAGAGACAGCGTGAGCAGGGGAGGGTCAGAGAGAGAGGGAGTCACAGACTGAAACAGGCTCCAGGCTCTGAGCTGGCAGTCAGAACAGAGCCCGATGCGGGCCCGAACCCACGAACCGCGAGATCATGACCTAAGCTCGGACGCTTAACCGACTAAGCCACCCAAGCGCCCCAGTACAAATTTATCTTAAACTATAATTTAGAATTCAATAACAAACAGATAAAAACTACGTACACATTTGAACATTTTAAGTACTGTATTCACCAATTCTTAAGTCAAAGAAGAAATCGAAAAGCAAATTGAAATGTTTATATTTGAAAAATAATGAACACTAATCCCTACCCAATTAACTGTAAAGGAACACTCAGTCATTAATGCTTGCATTAGAAGTAAAAGAAAGTTGCCAAAAAAGTTTAAGCATTTAACTTAGGAATATGAAAAATTACAGGAGAATAGCCTAAGGAAAGTAGAAGGAAATGAACAGAAGTAGGTAAGGGCCGAAATTAGAGAAAGAAACAAATAGACTCGCTGATGTGAAAAGCTATTTTTAAAAACATATTAATAACATTGTCAAAGTCACAGTAAGCACCCATACTTAATACGAGAGAATTGTACACTTAAAAATGGTTTAAGATGAGGGGTGCCTGGGTGGCTCAGTCGCTTAAAGGTCCGACTTCGGCTCAGGTCATGATCTCAAGGTTCGCGAGTTTGAGCCCCGGGTCAGGCTCTGTGCTGACAGCTTAGAGCCTGGAGCCTGCCTCGGATTCTCTGTCTCCCTCTCTTTCTGCCCTCCACCACTCACACTCTCTCTCAAAAAAATAAATAAACATTAAAAAACAGTTAACGGTTTAATTTAAAAAAATGAGGCGAGCATAACACCAGGGTTAAGAAATAAGATCACACAGAGAGAGAATCTGCCATGATGCCTGAGGTAGAGTAAGAATTCAAGAAATGTGCCTTTAAAAAAAAGTAGAAAACACAGGGAAACAGTTTTAAGAATGAAAAAGTGTTAACTAAAAATGTAGCAGAGAAGAGGAAGTAAGTGTGTTATAATCAATGTAATAACAATAAATTTGAAAACGAAGACTGTATTGATAAATCCCTAGGAAAATGGCACTTTACCAAAATTATCCCTAGAAGAAGTACAGAGGAGCACCTGGGCGGCTCAGTCGGTTGAGCATCCAACTTCAGCTCAGGTCATGATCTCACTGTTGGTGAATTCGAGTCCCGCGTCGGGCTCTGTGCTGACAGCTCAGAGCCTGGAGCCTGCTTCACATTCTGTGTCTCCCTCTCTCTGTGTGCCTCCCTCACTCTTGCTCTGTCTTTTTCTCTCAAAAATAAATAAAAATTCTAAGAAATTTTAGAAAAAGTTGAATATATATAAAAGAACTAGAAATAAGTATTAACTGAGTCCAGATGATTTTTTGACTTTATTGGTAAGTTTTGCTAATCATTCAAGAAATCAATGATTCCAAAGTTACAGAACTATAAGATACAGAAAAAAAGCAACACTCTTCAACATATTCTATAACGATAGAATAAACACAATTAGCATTTCCATAGATGCAAAACCCCTTAACAAAATAAAAACAACACAATTCAGCAAACATAAAAAGATGATCTATAAGAGAAAATAATATATAATAAAGGTCAATAGATGATATATGTCAAAGGCATTTCAGGAGTTAACAGTTGGCTGGTATCAGAAGATTAATCGAATTCATCACATTTTTGAGGGACTGTTCTTCCAAAAGTTGAACAGAATTACCATCTGATCCTGCAATTGCACCCCTAGGTATGCATCCCCCCAAATTAAAAAGTGATACTTGAACAAGTGTATGTACACATATGTTCATAGCAGCCTGATTCATGATAGCCCAAAGGTGGAAAGAGCCCAAATGTTGATGAATGGAGACTTGTGGTATGTAATACAACAGAAAAGTATCCCCCCATAAAAAGGAACAAAGTATTGATACATGCTAACAATGAATGTCAGAAACATTTTGCTAAGTGAAAGATGCTACAGTTTAAAATGGTTACTTTTTAGGGGAGCCTGGCTGGCTCAGTTAAAGGAGCATGCCAATCTTGATCTTGGGATTGTGAGTGTGAGCCTCACATTGGGCATAGAGATTACTTACAATGATGTAAAATAATAAAATAAGATAAAGTAAAATAAAATAAATAAACCAAAACAAAAATAAACATATATACACACATCTACATAAAGAAAAGAATTAGTAGTTGCGAAGGTGAAGGTGAGTTGCAGGGAGCGTGGGGGTGTGGCCTGACCTTAAAGGGCCAAAAGGAGTGATAGCCATGTGGTTCTGGAACCTTTCCCTGACTTCTCTGTGATTGTTACATAAATCTACTCTGTGACAAAACGGCAGAGAACCAAACACTGTATCGATATTAGCTCCTGGATTTGATATCTTTTTATAGTTCTAGAAAATGTAACCATTGGAACAGCTGTGAGAAAGGCCGGTGGGGACCTACCTGTGCTATATTTTTAACTTCCCAAGAGTCTACAATTGCTTCAAAGGTTAGAAAAAGAGTCTGATGCATGGACTACATTAAAATGAAGATCAAGATTTTAAAAAACCCACAGAGAGTGAAAAGTTGAACCCAGAATTTGGTAAAGCGATCGCCCCATCTATAATCAACAAAGGACCGTATGAAACACATAACAGAAAAGCTTACAACTCAGTAATAATCAGAACAACCTAAAAGAAACCTGAGAAAATGACTTAGGGAGCTATTTTCAGTGGAGCGAAAACATAAATGACAAAATATATACATGTGAAGATAAACTCAACTGTATTAGAATTCAGTATGAATTAATTAAGCCACGATTAAGCTGTTTACAACCCCTAGTGATGGAGGGAGACATAGAACAAAGCAAGTTTACAGCCACTGTGGGTGGTACAGAAATGTGACCGCCTACAGGGCAAGAACCAGACGGACTTCAATGAAGTGGGTGACTTGCGCATCCCATGATCTAGCCTTTTCCTTCCCAACTGTGCACCGTAGAGAACCCCCTGTGTCCAGAGGGTAACACAGCACCGCTCATAGTTGATGGTCACAGGAAAGGAAAAAGAGGTGGAAATAAACAAAATGTCCCTTAACAGGTGAATCTGGAGGAACGATGTTTGGTATTTTCATACAACAAAATTGTGGGAAGGACTAAACTGAATGATTACATTTTATAACAGTGGATGCTTCCTGGGAAGAAAAAAATTAGGGAAAGGAAAAAAAAAAAAAAACCAGACTGGGGCACCTGGGTGGTTCAGTTGGTTAAGTGACCGACTCGATTTCAGCTCAGGTCATGATCTCGGCTCAGGTCATGATCTCAGGGTTTGGGAGTTTGAGCCCCGCGTCAGGCTCTGTGCTCGCAGCATGGAGCCTGCTTGGGATTCACTCATGGGTCTTCTCTCTCAACCCCTCACCCCTCCCTCAAGATAAATAAACTTTGAAAAATTTCCACAGAGTGATAGAGTTCTGTCAAATTTCAAAACACGCTAACCTAAGTGAAATGTAGATGGACTGAGATAAAAAGCATACAGGGCAACTAAGACACAGGCTGTCCAGGACTGAGGCTTCATTCCTGGGTTGGAGGACCAGAGGAAGGATGGAATCAAAGGGGAAAGACTTCCCAGGACCTGGTTCTCCTCCTGCTTTTAAGGCAGATGATGAAAATATGGGTGTTTGGATTATTGTACACTTTTCATCATTTAAATCTCCTTTGAACATACTGGATAGTATTTAAAAAAAAAATCTCAGTGAAACAAGTTAGTTGCACCAGTCATTTGGCCATCTTCCCACTCAAGGGGATGGGCGCTCCATCTCCTATATTGTCCGCATCCAGGCGACATCTCTGGCTGCCACCCACTTTCTCTTTATATTCGCTCTATTCAGCTTTCCCTCCTTTTACTTGGTCATGCAAAGTCGTTACGAGCTTTCCACCATTCCCAATGGCAAAGTCATTTCCAAGCCCACTCTTAGGTATTCAAATCCACCACAAAGGCACCATTCACAGCCTTCAACACTGCTGTGGACCAGACACTGACCAATTGGAGTGGACACTGAGATCAGTCAGACCAGACACTGTCCTCGCCAATCCCTCTGCACGAGCCGCATCACAAGCCTGGAGCAAAGTGGGTGCAGTCAACAATGTGAAATACTGACATGGTAATAGGCCTGTGTCTAAGGACGCTCTTTGTAGATGCCATCAAAAATGTGTGTCCTGCAAACATCTGTAGATTTTGCTGGGACCTGATCGGGAACACCTTGCTCAGTTGGGCTAAATGCCAGCAAATCGCTGGCTTGAAAATACCCCCAGCCCAAGCCCCGGATACGTGAGCTGCTGTGTTGTTTTCATTCTATGCCACGGTGTGACATCTTGGGGGATCTCCATGTTCAAAGGCATCTACAAATCCGGGAATGCCCAAGCCTTGACCTCAACACTCTCCACTTCAGCCACCCCCCATCACTCTGAGACCATGCCTCTGACAACGAATCCAAACATTATCACCGCATCCACTGTGTGAGTACACAGTTATCCATAGTCCCACACCCCTACTGGTATATGCCATCTAAAGACAGTTTTCTCTTTGTTCCTGTACCAATCATAATGCCTAGGATAAATGTGAACTGATGGGGGAGCGTGGGGCAAACTGAGGACAAAGTACAAGCTAACACACCCCACCCCTCCGAGGTGGGATGTGTGTGTTATTCCTTGGACACCCCCAGCTGCCCAAGAACAAAGGAAAGGAAAGAAAGCAAATGGCTAACGGGTAAGAGATCACAGTCCTACAGGACATGAATCTCCATGAGTTTACAAATATCTTATTAAGTTACACACACACACACAAAGGCAATCTTATTAATTGTCTCATCTCCAGAAGCCTATAGACTCAGTTTCTTGGAGCCCTCACATCACCCTCCCCTCCATAGTGATTTAAGGAACAAAGGCCAGAAAGAAATGGCAGGTAACATTATATTTCTTTAAAACCCGTAGCCCATTGACTCGAGGCAAATACAGAGTAGAACACTTCTCCAGGAGCCCCCTCCTGTCCTAACGTTACCGCCTTCCCAGAGGGAAACAGCCTGAGCGCCAGGACAGCAAGGCCTCGGGGATGCTGTGAGCCCTCACATCCCCTCGTCAGCACATCAAGGTCCTTCTGGAGGCCTCCCTTTGCCTTTACCTACCCCAACTCCACAGTGTACATCCAGTCCCTCCTCCCAAGCCCAGTGCGGCTCTCTCTGCCAGCGGGTCCTGTCCCCGGGCTCTCATAAAATCGCTTTTTTGCACCAAAGGCATCTTCAAGAATTCATTCTTAGTCGTGAGCTCTGAACCCTACCATTCATTCCCAAATCCCAACCGAACTGCGAGTAAACTCTGGAGTTTACTAGTTAAAAAATGAGAATAAGGTTGCTAGTTCCCACAAGCGTCTGAGGTATTTAAGGATGATCTGTGTTTGATGTCTTTCTTTTATCTTTTCCTGGACAGGAAAACAATTAAGAGAGAAGGGACATTTTATGGCACTGCCACAGTGGCAGGTGCACAGACATTTCTCATCTCCGCTTTGGAAGGGGAACGATTTACTGTTCATGGTAGTTCATCTATAAAACGGTGCTTTTCAGATAACATTCTGTGGACATCAGAAAGCTCATATGGGGGAAAAAATCGTGGTATGGATTTCTCCATGAAAAAGAAGGTTTCAAACTGCAGAACCGTAGCCAGGGCGCAGGAGTATGAAAGCGGTTGGCTCTGTGGTCCCGGACAGACCAGGCTCGGCCACTCACTGCTCACAAAATCCAAAGGCAGAGAAATTAGGCGGTGGAGAAACAGGAAAGGAATATACTTCAGGGAGGCCAGTGTCGGGAAGACAGTGGATTCGTGTCTCAAAGACTGTCTCCAAAGTGCTGAAACTACTTCCAAGTTTAAATAAGGACAATGGGGAACAAAGGTCGGTGGGTACAGCATGCAGGTAGGCAAGAAAGGTCAAGTCCATCATTGTCTTGGAGTCAATTATGGGTGGAGTCTTGCAGTCCTGATTGCTTGAGGGGGGAGTTTTAATTTTTTTTTAATGTTTAATTTTGAGAGAGACACAGAGAGACAGAGCAGGAGCAGGGGAGGGGCAGAGAGGGAGGGAGACACAGAATTGGAAGTAGGATCCAGGCTCTGAGCCGTCAGCACGAAGTCCAGTGCAGGACTCAAACTCACGAACTATAAGATCATGACCTGAGCCGAAGTCAGATGCTTCGAACCGACTGAGCCACCCAGGAGCCCCTTGAGGGAGTAGCTTTAATGGTTCCCATCCCAAGATGCGTTGCCTTTTGCCTGATTTAAAGGATTAAATGGAAAGAAGAACTTACTCAATTAAAAGGTACAAACTAAGGTCCAAATGGAGCTAGCTGAAGGCCTCCTTCAAAACCCTAAATTATACTCCTGCTGGGCCTTAAAATTTCAGGCATTTGAGGTCATCAAGCTGTTATTTAACTTGTTGAGCCAAATTTATTATATAATTCATGCTATATAGAAGTTTGCGAAATTCCAAAAATGTATACAAAAAGTAATAATAAATCATGTATTGTGAGAAAATGTGGAAATATGAAAGGTGTAAAAACATTTATGTACACAATTATATATTTTTCATGATTTCATGTATAGCTTTTAGTCAAAAAACTATTTTCTCATCACATCATCAGACTTTTTTAGATGTTTATTTATTTTTGAGAGAGAGAGAGACAGAGCGTGAGCACCAGAGGGGCAGAGAGAGAGGGAGACACAGAATCCGAAGCAGGCTCCAGGCTCTGAGCTGTCAGCACAGAGCTCGACGTGGGGCTCAAATCCACAAACCACAAGATCATGACCTGAGGTGAAGTCAGATGTTTAACTGACTGAGCTACCCAGGCGCCCCTTCACTTACCTTTTCTAAGATGTAATTATTTTTTATTTAAAATAGAATTCTTTTCACGGTCATGGATAGGAAGACTCAGTATTATCAAGAGGTCAGTCCTTCTGAGCTTGATCTGTACATTGAATGCAATCCTAATCACTGGCCCAGCAAGCTATTTTGTGGATCATGAAAGAATTATTCGAAAGATTATGTGGAAGGGTGAAAGACTCAGAAAACACAACATAATATTGATGGAGAAGAACATGGTTGGAAGACTGACCCTACTTGACTGCAAGATTTACTAGAAAGTTACAGTGATCAAGATGGTGTGGTCTTGGTGAAGAAAGAGACAAATAGATGAATGGGCAGATGAGAGAGCCAGAAGTAGATGCCCATGAAAACAGTCCACTGGTCACTGACAAGGAAGTCAAGACAACACAATGGAGCAAAGATGGTGTCTTCAAAACATGGTGCTGGAAGAATTGGGCGTCCTCATGCAGAACCAACAAAGAAAAGAATTTGGACACAGACTTTACACCCTTCACAAAGACAAACACATAGTGGATCACGGACCCAAAGGTAAAGCAAAAGACTATAAAAAATCCTAGAAGGGACACAGAAGAAAACCAACCATGACCTGGGACATGGCAATGAGTCTTAGACTGTAGGTGTGCGTGACACAAAATGGAGAAACCTTTTAGAATCTCTAGGAATAAGAAAGAGAGTTTTATTTTTAAAAAAATTTAATGTTATTTTATTATTTTTGAGAGAGAGAGACAGAGTCTGAGCAGGGGAGGGTCAGAAAGAAAGGGAGACACAGAATCCGAAGCAGCTCCAGGCTCTGGGCTGTCAGCACAGAGTCCAATGTAGGGCTTGAACCCACAAACCATGAAATCATGACCCAATGTGAAGTCAGACACTCAACCAACCAGGCCACCCAGGTGCCTCAAGGAAGTTTTATTTGAGCATAATTGAGGACAGCTGCTCAGAAAACACATGCTTCTCAGGGAAGAAAGTGCTCCCAAGATTGGATAGTTTTTACAAGGTTAGGTACTTTATGTCCTATAAAAGCTCAGAAGATTACAGATTAACGTATAGGCAGGAATCCCAAAGGAGTGTGGAAGTAGGAGCCCCACTGATCGATCTCAAGGCCAAGATGGTTTTCCTTCAGGCTACCTGTTCACAAAGCACATGTACAGCGGGGGTGTGGCGGGCCATAAATCTGGCTTTGGGTTTGAACAAAGTTTATATATAGTCATGTAGACTTAGAAAGAAATCTATAATGTTGTCTCTTGTATATCAGCCCTTTAGAGAGTTTTTCTCTGATCAAATGATCCATGAAAGAAGTCATTGATATGCTGAACCTTGTTAAAATTTAAGACTTCTGCCCTGTGCAAGACAATGTCAAAAGAATAAGGGGACAGGGGTGCTGGGTAGCTTAGTCGGTTAAGCTTCAGACTTTGGCTTAAGTCATGATCTTGCAGTACACAAGTTCGAGCCCCGTGTAGGGCTCTGTGCTGACAGCTCAGAACCTGGAGCTTGCATCAGACTGTGTCTCCCTCTCTCTCTGCCCCTCCCATTCTTGTACTCTCTTCTCTCTCAAAAAATGAATAAACATTTAAAAGTTTTCTTTTTTAAAAATGTGAACATGCAGGTATAGGACCCAGTGTCTGGAGTGGGACATGGTGGGAGCTGTGGGGGCAAGGGGAGTAGGAGGCGGGGGTAGGGGTGGGGATCCAGTGCCTTTCCATACAGCGGCCACATGCTTGCACATTAAAGGATTCACCGGATTCAATTCAGGGTCCATTTTAAACAATTATTTTTGATATCACTCTCTTTCTTAAGTATGCATTTCAGTATTTCTCAGGAAAAAAACTCGGATGAGTCTATTTCTTGGAATGCTCTGAGCATTTTCAAATCATGCGTCCACTTCATTAGCTTATTTATAAAACATGAATCAAGAATCAGTTAACCTGCATTTGAAAAGTATTTGCAAGAAATACATCAGAGAAAAATGATCGTATGTGCGGAACTTGGGAGCTCATGTATTTTACGAGATTCTGGTCAAGATCCGTGCCAACACACAACAAAGTAAACGCACAGAGGATTTATAACTGTCACTAACACTGAAAATAAATGAATATTTAATTTCAGATGTTAAAGGGTTTGGATTATTTTTATTTTTTATTTTTTTGGCATTTATAGAAGCACAGTGAGTCATTGGTTATTGTCCAGAGGAGGGGGAGGAGGAGGGAGGAGGGGAGGGGGAGTAAAAAGGGAAGAGGGAAGGGAGAGGAAGAGGAAGAGGAAGTTGAAGGAGGAAGAGGGGGAGGGGAAGGAAGAGAGGGGGAGGGGGAGGGGAGAGGAAGAAGAGAAGTTTGAAGAAGGTGGAGAAGGGGTGAAGAAGGAGGAAGAAGAGGGGGATGAGGAGGAGGAGAAGGGAAGGGGAGGAAGGGAGGACAAGGAAGAGGGGAATTTTTAGACTGTGTGAAGGCAAGATGTGAAAGAAAACCAGCGTTGTGTGGACATTCCTGTTCCCTACGCGGCTAGGCACCCGCCGGAAGCCTGGAAGCCACTGGGGAATGCACAGCTCAGCTGGAGGTCAGAGGCTGTGCTCACCACTAGTGGGCGGTCCAGTGACCTTACAGGCTGACTGCTGGATACAGAGAACCCACCCCCCACATCCCCACAAGGGGCTCCCACAACAACGAAGGGAACTAAGGCCCTTGCCCCCACGCAGGAGATGGAAATGCTCTTCTCCGGGTAATTCAGTTAACCCAATAGGAAAGGCCTAAAGATAGTGTCAGTAATTACTCTCACAAACAGCTCTAACTAGTTGGGGTCAAAATTAATGAGCCCTACTCATTTCAGAGCTTCCAATTAGCTTTTCAGTCCCCTACTCTTAATTATGAGAAGATAGCCATGTATTATCATATAGCCAAAGAAAGCTCTAATCAGGGAAAAGAGAGGCTTCCTGAAAATAAGAGGGAGAAAAAAAACAATTTGGAGGAAATAGAGACCATGCTGGCAGAAGAAAACTAAAACAAAACCAAAATTGGGGCACCTGGCTGGATTAGCCGGTTAAGTGTTCCACTCAACAGCACAGAGCCCGCTTGGGATTCTCTGTCTGTCTCTCCACTGCTCATGCTCTTTCTCTCTCTCTCAAAATAAATTTAAAAAACTTAAGAAAAAATTAAGAGAAAGAAGTATTCTTTACTAAAGTAATTTATGTAATTAAGAGGCATATGTGATTATATATAAGATGTTATCTCACACATACATTACATATTATATATATTCCTACATATACTGACCTACTATTAATTGTATATAATTCTTAATAAGTAAGAATTATATATTCGTACTGAATTCTTAATACATAATAATTCTTTTTTTAATGTTTTTAATGTTTATTTATTTTTGAGAGAGAGAGACAGAGCATGAGTGGGGTAGGGCAGAGAGAAAGTGACACACAGAATCTGAAACAGGCTCCAGGCTCTGAACTATCTGCACAAAGCCCAATGTGGGGCTCGAACCCTCAAACTGTGAGATCATAACCTAAGCCAGTCTGACAGTTAACCAACAGAGCCACACAGGTGTCCCAAGAATTCTTAATATACAAGAATACAAATCTCATACATAATTCTTAATAAATATTTTATATACATACA
This sequence comes from Hyaena hyaena, assembly GCF_003009895.1. Taxonomy (NCBI): domain Eukaryota; kingdom Metazoa; phylum Chordata; class Mammalia; order Carnivora; family Hyaenidae; genus Hyaena; species Hyaena hyaena. The sequence goes on along the minus strand of NW_024080733.1, from coordinate 1,846,054 downwards.
CATTTGACAGATGGATGTTTATGTCATGTATATTACATTCAGCAACAAGAATTCATAAGCGTTGAAGACATGATAGCCTGAATATAAAACTGAATAGGAGAATGTACAAGTAAAGTCAAAGAAATCTGTGAAAAATTATTTGAAAGACTAAAAAATGGAAAATCTAAAAGGTAAGACATTTAGTTGCAGGACAGAAGCACACAGTTAAAGTCATTCAGAAAAAGATAACCGAGAAAACAAGGCCAAGACTACCACCAATGAAATAATTCAAGGAACCCTCCAAAAACAAAAGGACATGAAAGGTTCAATTAAAAGGCCTTGTTTCTGGTTTCCAGTTAAGATCTAGGAAGCTGGGAGCATTACTCCAAACCTGCCTCCAAGGGAAAAAAATTGGATAATCTACAAAATCAGACTTCTTCTTGAATCTATCAGAGAGCCAAGATTACAAGACAAAATTTGGAAGACAGACTTCTCACCAGAAACCTTTCAAATTAAAGGGTAGTAAAGGACATGCTTAAATTACTAACTGCAATTCTGGATGAACCCAGAATTCCATACCTACTGAAAATACCTTTTGATAAGAGGCAAAATAAAGATGTGTTCAGTAAGCAAAAGCTTAGGGAAGCCATTAACAGCAGGGATGTTAGGCAGAAATGTGGCACAAAGAAATGAATGTATTTCCTTTGAAGGTACATAGAGAGCTATTCTGTCTTAGTTTTAATTGCTCTAAATTATGATTAGCTGTGAAAATCCAACATAGGAACAACACATTCTGTGTTTATATCATATGTTACAAGTAAAACATATGACAAAACATTACAAATAATGGGAGGAAGAAATTGGATGAATTCAGTTGAGATATCTTTATGCTTCAGTAAAGGTGGTATAATATTTGAAGACAGGATGTGATTAATTCAAAATGTATAATCTAAATCTCCCCTCAAATCACCCAAAAATGTATATTAAAAAGAGGACCAAATGATAATCCAAAAGTGGATATAAAAGGGGAACCCTAAAAATAATGAATTAGGGGTGCTTGGCTGGCTCAGTTGGTGGAGCATGTGACTCTTTTTTTTTTTTTATCTTGTTGAGTTATAAGGTTTTATTTTTTTTAATTTTTTTTTTTTTTTACAAATAGTTTATTGTCAAGTTGGTTTCCATATAACACCCAGTGCTCATCCCCACAGTGCACTGCAAGTGGGAATGTAAACTGGTGCAGCCCCTCTGGAAAACAGTGTGGAGGTTCCTCAGAAACTTAACAACAGAACTCCCCTATGACCCAGCAATAGCACTGCTAAGAATTTACCCAAGGGATACAGGAGTGCTGGAGCATAGGGGCCCATGTACCCCAATGTTCATAGCAGCACTCTCAACAATAGCCAAAACATGGAAAGAGCCTAAGTGTCCATCAATGGATGAATGGATCAAGGATATGTGGTTTATCTATACAATGGAATACTACATGGCAATGAGAAAGAATGAAATCTGGCCATGTGTAGCAACATGGATGGACCTTGAGGGTGTTATGGTGAGTGAAATAAGTCAGGCAGAGAAGGACAAATATATGTTTGCACGTATAGGAGGATTAGGAGGAACTTAACGTAGGACCATGGGGGAGAAGAAGGGGGGAAATGGTGGGGGAGAGGGAGGGAGGCAAATCATGAGAGACTCTCGAATGCTGAGAACAAACTGAGGACTGATGGGTGTGGGGCAGAGGGGGGAGATGGGCATGCGACTCTTTATCTAGGGTTTATAAATTGGAGCCCCACATTTGGTGTAGAGATTAATGAAAAATAAAATCTTTAAAAAAATACTGAGTTAGTGCAGAAAAAGGGAAAAAAGAGGAAAAAACTGGTAAAGAGACAGAACAAATAATAAATGACTAGCAAGATAACAGATCCTAATGCAACCACTTCAAAAACTACATTAAATATAAATGATCTAAACACAATACTTAAAAGAAGAGATCACCAGAATGGATAAAATAGTAAGACCCAAATATCTGATATCTATCAGAGATCTACTTTATATATAAAGACATATGGGTGCCTGGCTGGCTCAGTTAGTACAGCATGTGACTCTTTTGTTTTTGGGGTCTATTCCATGATGGGAATAGAGATTACATGCATACATACATATGTATATACATTCATACATAAACAGACATAGATAGGTAAAAATTAAAGATGTAAGAAGATACGTTATTCAGATTTAAAGATGGAGCTTCTATATGACTATTAGACATAGTAACTTTAAAACAGGTAGCATTGCTATGGATAAAAGGGGTCACTGGATAATTCTCATAGCAACTATGTTTCAAAATATACAGAATGGAAGGAGAAACACAGAAATCCACAATTATAATTGGAGACTTCACTCTTTTCTCAGTAGCCAATATAATAGAAAGTGTGTAGATATAGAGGAACTGACCAACACTATCCACCAATTGGACCTAATTGATATTTATGGAACACTTCCAACTGTAGATTTAAGTGTACATGGTATAATCACCAAAATGGACTTCATTTCTGGCCATAAAAACCCACTCTTAACAAATTGAAGATCACGAAATTGTACTAAAAATGTGCTTGAATCAACGTGGGAATAAAGAGGAAATAAACAGACAAATGTATCTGGAAAACCCGCTCCCCCAAACATTTGGAAATTAAACAAAACACTTAACCCATAACTAGATAATTAATAGGAGATATTTTAATGTAATAAAAATAAAATCACAACACACCAAAATTTGTGCAATGCAGCTAGATTAGCAGGTAAGGGAAAATTTATAGCATCAAATGCTTATATTTGGTCTCAAATCAGTTACCTGAATTGTCATTTTTAGAAAACAGGAAATGAAGAACAAATTAAATCAAATGGAAGCAGGAGGAAGAAACTAAGAACTGAAATCAATTAAATAAGCAATAGGAAAAAAATCGGTGGAACAAAAAACTGGGTCTTTGAGGAAAATCCATAAACTTATAAAACCTCTAATCAGATTGAACAATAAAAAATAAATTAAATAAATATAAACATTAGGAGTAAGAGTAGTGACATCACTGTATGTACTCTGTATACCTTAAAGGGATAATAAGGGAAAAGTACAAACGACTCTCTAGGCAGGAATCCCAATAGTTTAGATAAAATGGAAAATTCTTTAAAAGACTTGTCTGAGGGGCACCTGGGGGGCTCAGTGGGTTAAGTGTCTGACTCTTGATTTCAGTTCAGGTCATGATCTCACAGTGCATGAGATTGAGTCTGGCATTGGGCTCTATGCTGTCACGGAGGAGCCTGCTTGGGATTCTCTGTCTCCCCTACTCTCTCTCTTTCTCAAAAACAAATAAACATTAAAAACAAATTTAAGAATAAATAAACTTTAAAAAATAATAAAAACAGAAAAGAATAGTCTGATACCTATTAAAGAAATTAATTTGACAGTACACATGCTTCCACTGTCCAATTTGGACAAACACTTAGATGAAAAAATACCAAAAGGAATCAAATTTATCCAGAACACAAAAGGGGAGAACATATTTTATGATGCAAGCCTTACTCTGATACCAGAACAAAGACAGTACCAATAAAGAAAACCACAGACAAACATCACTGGTGAACCTAGATGCATATGTTCCCAATAAATTCTTGCAAACAACATCCAGAAATGTGTACAAATGATCATACGTCATGGCCAAGTTTGTTCTTCTCTAGAATGCAAACTGCGTCAACCTTTGAGAGTCAATGTAATTCATCATGTATCATAGATCTCATGTAAAGTATTTTCTCCACGGTAAAATAAAACACTTTTATTTTTTTTCCAATTTTTTAATGTTTATTTATTTTTGAGAGAAAGAACGTGACCAGGGGAGGGGCAGATAGAGAGAGAGACAGAATCCGAGGCAGGATCCAGGCTCCGAGCTGTCAGCACAGAGCCTGACATGGGGCTCAAACTCACAGACTACGATGTCATGACCTGAGCCGAAGTCCAATGCCCAACCAACTGAGCCACCCAGGCACCCCAACCCTTTTCTATAATAATTTGATTGTTTGAGTGTAATATGTCATTGGGAAATCTGAGGGGAGGCCTACTCTTTGTGTTGCTGGGGGATGGGAGTTGAAAGGGCCCCAGGGGGTGTCCCTGTGATGGTGGCCCTCGTGGGACCAAGGAGAAGCTGCACTATCTCCTGGGCAAATTTCCTCACCTGTGAAGCAAGGCTTAGAGCAAAGAGTGGGGCTGCTGCATTTATGTTTCACATCAATGGGCCAAGTAAGAAGAACTATAAGAATTAAAAAGAGGAGAGGGGACAGGTGACCCTTTATCGGCACACCTTGCTTTATTGCACTTTGCTTTATTGTACTAAACAGACATTGTGGGTTTTTACAAATTTAAGGTTTGTGGTGACCTATTGTCCAGCAAGTCTATTGGTGTCATTTTCCCAACATTTGCTCACGCATGTCTCTAAGTCACTTTTGGGTAATTCTCACAGTATTGCAGACTTTTTCATTCTCAGTCTATTTGTCATGGCGATCCGTGATCAGTGATTACGGCTCACTGAAAGCTTTTGTGACCATTAGCATTTTTTGGAAACAAAGGCATTTGTTTTTAACCAAGGCATGTACGTTTTTTTAGACACAATGCTAGTGCATACTTAATAGATGATAGCAGAGTGTAGACATACCTTCTATACTGGGAAAACAAAAGATGCACTGGACTTGCTTTCTTGCATTATTTGCTTTATTGCAGTGGTTTGGAACCACTCCAAGGTATGCCTGTATCTTCTACATTAAAATGTAGAAGGGAGGGCAAATACTGTGGCATTTTACATGTCTGAAGACCCTGGGTCATTCCCACACACATTCTTTTCCTGGAAAATCAATGAACAGAAGCACAGACCTCCCCAAATGGTCTGGTTAATGAGGATTCCAAGCTAATTACTTACATTTAGGGGAATAGGAACTAAAATAGTCCAAAATACAGTTTTTAATTTTTGATTTAAAACTTTTTTAAAAAATGTATTTATTTGTTCTGAAAGAGAAAGAATGTGTGTGAGCAGGGGAGGAGCAGGGAGGGAGGGAGACAGAGAATCCCAAGCAGGCTCCGCACTGTCAGCGCAGAGCCTGACGCGGGGCTTGAACTCATGAACCGTGAGCTCATGACCAGAGCAGAAACCAAGAGTCCAACGCTTAATCCACTGAGCCACCTGGGCACACCCAAAGTACAGTTTTTAATTAAAACCAAGTACTAAATAGTTATTTCCCTTGGTTATTTAAGTGATAGAGGATAAAAATTGTGTAAAAGTGCATCTGATTTTGACCCGTAGCGCATGATTGTTGATGGCTATTCCACTCTGCACAAAGCCCCCTTGGAAGGGGACATCACTGGGGGTACAGTCAGAGGTGGCAGCAAAATGGTAGAGAATTCTGGAAAATGGCATTCTAATAAGCACCGTTCCAGTAGTTACCTGGATATTTTCTGCTTGGATAATGCAACACTATTGTTTGTCTCCTGCCAACTGTGTTTCATGTTGAAAACCATGTAGGGCTCATCAATTGTCGACTTCTACAGATTTTCAAAGGTCAGAGTTTTCCTTGCTCACAATATTAAATTCGGTATGGATTGTTTTTTGTAATGTTCTTTGTATGTCAGTGAAGCATTTAAGCAGGCTGCAGCCTTCTTTTGCAGGGCTTTACTTCGATTGAGAAAATCTTGCAGGCTGGAGACTGTCCTTGAGAAAGTATAGCCTTATAAACAGAAGTCCAGGGGCGCCTGGGTGGTTCAGTCAGCTAAGCATCCAACTTGGGCTCAGGTCATGATCTCGTGGTTTGTGGGTTTGAGCCCCAGGTCGGGCTCTGGGCTGACAGCTCAGAACCTGGAGCCTGCTTCAGATTCTGTATCTCCCTCTCAATCTGACCCTCCCCTGCTCACACTATCTTTCTCTGTCTCAGAAATAAATAAAATGTTAAAAAAATTAAAATAAACAACAAAAAAATAAATAAAAACAGAAGTCCAGGGGTGCCTGGGTGGCTCAGTTCTTTAAGTGTCTGACTTAGGCTCAAGTCATGATCTCAGTTTGTGGGTTCGACTCCCACGTTGGGCTCTGTGCTGACAGCTCGGAGCCTGGAGCCTGCTTTGGATTCTGGGTCTCCCTCTCTCTTTGCCCCTCCCCCCAATAATAAATAAACATTAAAAGTGTTTTAAATAAATGAATAAACAAATAAATGAAAACCAAAAGTCCAGGGGCACCGGGTGGCTCAGTAGGTTGAGCGTCTGACTTTGGCTCAGGTCATGATCTCGCGGTTCATGAGTTCAAGTCCTGTGTCAGGCTCTCTGCTGTCAGCGCAGAGCCTGCTTCAGATCCTTGGTCCCCTCTCACTGCTCCTTCCCCGCTTGTACTTTCTCTCTCTCAAAAATAAATAAACATTTAAAAATGTAAACAAGATAATAATAAACTAAAAATAAGAGTCCACCCCTCTGTGAGCAAGGACAGCTGGGGCTGTCCCCAAGGCTTACCAGACCCCTTACGGCAACAGCGCCTCACACCTTGAAATCCAGATGGGTGCCCCCAAATTAGGGCATTTCCAATTTTTTTTAAATTTTAGCTATGACATTTCATGTTTTCTTTTTTTCTTTAAGAAACTCTAATATGGTCATTGCAGGAGAATAGGAAACACATATTTAAAAATACATGAAAAAATTCACGTAGAGTTCCATTTTCTAGAAAGAACTGCCATTAATGTATTGGCTTATGCTCCTCTGGGTTGACATGCATACACATGTGTAATCATTCCATCTTTCCTAGTTGACCTTGTCCCTTAGAATGCAAGGCTTGCCACAGAATAAGTAAAATGACATTACCATTTTAAATGTGCTATGGGTACGCCATAATTTACTGAAAAAAATTTTAGCTAGATCTAGAGAAGAAGCTTTATCAGTAAGGATGGACTTCTAAGGACAGAAAATGGCAAAAGATCTTGGGAGACTGTGTGGGTGAGCACTTTACATTTTAATAAATGAATCCATTTCCTAAAAACTGTTTGCTGCGAATCTTCTGCACACGTGGCAATTTTCCAGGGTCTGTGAGAGAAATAAGGACAAGTTCCATGGGTAAACATCCACTCAACAAGCAACATCACATGCCAGGAGCACTTTACGGGCATCATCACGGGGTGCGGACAAGTGTGGTAATACCTTGGGGAAACAGCTCTCCACCACTGGGTGGCTGGAGAAGCCTGCATGGGAAAGGTGACATGGACTTGGTACTTCCAACCTAAGAGCCTCAGGTCAACATCAACTAGAGAGGTTCCCAATTCGATTGGGAAAGGACGGTCTATGCAGAATGTACTGGGGAGGGAATGGGGGCGCCCAGATCAGAGCGGGCAGTGAAATTAATCAGACGTCCTATGATTGAAGGTCTCCACTGCCCAAGACAGACTTCCGGGGCCAAAGCAATGGGAGGATTGGAAGAATCCCCCTGTGGGGGCTTTCCTTGCCGAAGAAAACATACACAGTGAGCCTTGAACCCAGACGCCCACCTGCCTGAAGTGGACATTACTGAGTCTGTTTTGTAAATAGTGAGAAACTGAGGCTCAGAACATCCAATCTGGTAAGTGAGGGAGGCCGGTGCCAACCCACGTTAATTGGCTTTCAAAACTATCCCCTTCGACCACAGCACTGCCGCCCTGAAAGTGGTCAAGTACAAGCGGAAGCCTGACCTGGACTCTGACAGAAGAGGTGGGCTCTCATCTGTGCGGGAGTGCAGGGTGGAGGTAAGGACGGCTGGAGAAGACAGCGGCGTCTGAGCGGCAGCGTGGCCCGCAGACCGCTGCTTGCTCCCGACCCTACTGTCAAGAAGAGGCCTGTGAGGTGCCTGAATTTCAGCAGGACCTCTGTTCTCATACGCTGGCCCCTATCCAGGCAGCATAGAGCTAAAACCACAGATGGGGGCTGGCCGGATCTGCAGGGGTGAGAGGTGGAGGCCGCCCACATCCACAGCTTACAGAGCCCACCCCGGTCTTGAGGGATCTGCGGCAGTAGCTGAGCACTGGAGGGAGCTCACATGCCAGCCCCTGCCCATCTCCCTTTCCTAACCACCCTGCACCTCCCTGCAGGGGTGGGGGGTGAGGGGTCTTTGGTTCTAAGAAAGGAAGGGCCCAGCTGAAACCCCAAAGAGCTCTCCTGGGAGCCCCCTTCTCTGACAGAGCTGGGCATGCAGGGGAAGAGATGAGAAGCAGCCGGAGAGAAGGACCATGGCTCAGCTCCAAGCCTTTGGCAGGGGACTGTATATTCATTCAGGGAATTTGGGACCAACAGTGGAAGTGACTTTGCCCAGTTCCAAAGCAGGTGGGTGGGTCCGTGAGACTCGGAAGTTTCTCTGAAAGTGCACTGAGGGAACAAAAGACAGTGTTCCCTGCTGATCGAGACACTCAATTATTGTAAATTCTATTCTTGGCCTCTAGAAGGATCTCTCTCTCTCTCTCTCTCTCTCTCTCTCTCTCTCTGAAGGGACTGGTCGCCCCATGTTTCTCCAACCTCCATGGTCTCTCGGTGCACTTGCTGCCTCATGATAGGTTTTTCCAAAGCAAAGGAATATCCCTAGTCACCTGTCACATAAATGTATTAACTTTAAAAACTTTTTTAATGTTTATTTAGGTATTTTTAGAGACTGAGAATGAGAGAGAGAGAGAGAGAGAGAGAGAACACAAATGGGGAAGGGGCAGAGAGGGACAGGGAGAGAGAGAATCTCAAGCAGGCTGAGCTGTCAGCACAGAGCCCAACGCGGGGCTCAAACCCACCAACTGTGAGATCATGACCTGAGCCAAAATCAAGAGTCAGACACTTCACCGACTGAGCCACCCAGATACCCCTTAACTTTAAGCAACATAGTACAACTGAAAGACTCCAGGTACCAGCCATCCATAAGGCCACACATACTAACTGCACAGATAACCACACTGTCCCCGAGAGTTCTTGCCTGTTGCTTCAGTAAACTTGCTACAGATCAGATTCATCTTCCAATAAAGAGGCACCAAAAGCTATTTCTAGCTCACAGAGATGGCCTAGCCCTACCTCTAAGAAGTCCAAGATCTTCCATGTTTGGGTCAGTTTAATAGTTTCTTCCACAATGAATGGCCACCACTCAAGATGGCCCTTGCCTGCTCTTCCATCTGCCAGCAAGTTACAAGGGGATGGAAAACTCAACTATTCCCTGGACTCAAAGCTCCAAAACAAACAAACAAAAATACAAAAACAAACAAACAAACAAAACAAAAAACAAAAAAGCACCAAGCAATTAGCTGCTGTTACTGGGAACAGATGGGCATTCAGCAAGGAGAAACGGAGGATTCTAACTCGGAGATTGGAGATCCCATGCACCATTCAGAGAAACTAGGAGTCTGGAGTAATGATTACGAGGACAAAGAGAAGAATGACATCTTAGGGCTTTGGAATGCAACTGTACATTTAAGCATGTCTGTAGTCATGTAATATATAGTCAGCATTTAAAGTGATCTTCCTTTCAGGCTATTTCTGTAACTATGTGTATGGGGTACAGGCTGGCAGTTTAAGGCTGAGGCAGAGTGAATCTACAAATAATGTGCGTGTGCGCGCACACACACACACACACACACACACACACACACTGTTCTTATATTTATCAAGAGTAAAAAGAATATACCAAAGTGTGAAAAGAGCTTCTCTTGGGTGGTGAAATTTTTTAAATTTATTTTCTAAGGCAAGGTTATAATTTTCCAAATGTCCTTATACGAACATAGTTTTGTATTAAGTGCCCTTCATATCCTTGTTTATTTCAGCAAAAAGAGCTTGTCCCTTCCCCTCAAGGAAATTAGTGGACAAGAGATGTGACAGCCCTAAAATGTTTGCTTCGATCCTTTCTACAGATCCCAGGATCTGTAGAAATCATAAGTGATTTCACTCGACATCAAAAATCTCTATCAGCAAAACTCTGTTCACATAGAAGAAAGAAGGTGAAAACTCATTTTTTTTTATGTTTTGATTTGGAAAAAAAAAGGTAAAGTTTCATGATAATGTTTTCTTGTAGAAACTGCTAACATAAAGAGCCAGTTTTATATAATAGAAACCGGGTTGTAGGTTTGGCAAATAAAAATGCAGGATTCTCAGTTAAATTTGAATTTCTGATAAACAACAGACAATATTTTTAGTATAAGTATGTCTTCTGCCTTTTTCTGGCAATCCCAAGTGGAAAGGGTCCAGGATAAGAAGACTTACTTTTTAAAAAAAATTATTTATTTAAATGCAAGTTAGTCAACATAGATTGTAGGATTGGTTTCAGGAGTAACCCTGTGATTCATCATTTACATGTAACACCCAGTGGTCATCCCAACAGGTGCTCTCCTCAATACCCATCCCCCAGCTAGCCCATCCCCCCCCCAGCAGCCCTCAGTTTGTTCCCTGTATTTAAGAGTCTCTTAGGGTTTGCCTCCCTCTCTGTTTTCATCTTATTTTTCTTTCCCTTCCCCTGTATTCATCTGCTGTGTTTCTTAAATTCCACATATGAGTGAAATCATGTGGTGTTTGTCTTTCTCTGCGTGACATATTTCACTTAGCACAATACACTCTAGTTCCATCCACGTTGTTGCAAATTGCAAGATGTCATTCTTTTTGATCACCAAGTAGTATTCTATTGTATATTGTGTGTGTGTATATATATATGTATTACATATAATATATATAATGCATCTATACATACAGTACATATATAGCACAACTTCTTTAGTCATTCATCAGTTGTTGGCCATTTGGGCTCCTTCCATATTCTGGCTACTGTTGATAGCGCTGTTATAAACACTGGGGTGCATGTGCTTCTTTGAATTTGCTTTTTGTATCATTTGGATAAATACCTAGTAGTTCATTTGCTGGGTCATAGGGTAGTTCTATTTTTAATTTCTTGAGGAACCTCCATACTGTTTTCCATAGTGGCTGCACCAGTATGCATTCCCACCAGTGGTGCACAAGGGTTCCCCTTTCTCTGAATCCTCTCTGGCATCTGTTGTTTCCTGTGTTGTTAATTTTAGTGACTCCGACAGGCGTGAGGTGGTATCTCATTGTAGTTTTGGTTTGTAATTCCCTGATGATGAGTGATGTTGAGCATCTTTTCATGTGTCTGTTGGCCATCTGGATGTCTTCTTTGGAAAAATGTCTATTCATGTCTTCTTCCCATTTCTTCACTGGATTATTTGGTTTTTGGGTATTGAGTTTGATAAAAAGCTGCTTCATAATGAAAGAAACAACCTAAACTAAAATAGGCAACCGATATTGCAAATGACACATGGGATAAAGGGTTAGTGTCCAAGAAACTTTACTTTTAATGTTAGACTCTTACCCTGTTCCTAGGACCTGGAATTCAATTTTCTTTTATTAAATTCTTTTTAGTGCTTTATTTATTTCTGAGAGAGAGAGAGTCAGAATGAGCAGGGGAGGGTCAGAGAGAGAGAGGGAGATACAGAATCTGAAGCAGGCTCCAGGCTCTGAGCTCACTGTCAGCACAGAGCCTGATGCAGGGTTTGAACCCACGAACCATGAGATCATGACCTGAGCCGAAGTCGGATGCCCACCTGACTGAGCCACTCAGGCGCCCCCCAGTTTTCTGTATTAAATAGGATCACTGGCTACTGACTGCCTTGATGTTCTTTGTAGAGGCTTACAAGGTGAGGCCATGTCCCTTAGGAAGCTCACCTCCCAAAGGCTGTCATTAACTAAAATATTTTTTTGCCAGATTTGGACCAGAGTATTTGGCACATAAACTTTGACATATTTGTACCTGTTTCATAAATTTAATATTTAAGTTTCACTGTTCTAATATTTTTTAATCATATAAGCAGGTTCCACTTCCACTTCATATTTAAAAGGATGTGAAAAAGAAAAATCACACCCATGGCCCCAACAAAAAGGCAAAAGCAACTTCCTAGCAAGTCATTGAGGTGCTGTGGATGCAAAGAAACCCGAGAGAACCAAAGTCAAGAAAGACAAGCCTGTCCTGTGATCAAGGACTGCAGTGCCCTTTCCTGTCACTACTGAGCTTGGTGGTAGGAATGGTGGGGTGTAACTCAATTGGAGAAGGCGTGCTGGGGTAAGAGAACACCATGTGATGTGCTGAAACACCTCTGGGCTGGCATGGCACCCTGGAATCTTGGGAAGACACAGGGCAAAGATAGGCCTTTCCACCTTAACCCTGTGACCCATGAATTTTGATGAGGGTGGCGGAGAGTCAGGGTGAGGCTGGAGAGCAGAAAGAAACCATGAGATCTCACTCCAGCAACATCTGGACCTCAGCCTCATGGCCTCACAGTATCTATGGCTGGAAGTCTCTGGGTGCTTCAGATATGAGACACTGCAGCCTGGCAGTCTCACATCTTTGAGGTGTGGTCGCCTTCCTGTGTGACTCCAGAGCCCTGGAGCCGGGCAAGACAAAGAAGCCTGAACTCCCCTCCAAAATCCATAGCGACAGATGAGCTGAGTCTAAACAAAGATGGAAACAACCAACTTGTGTTAAAATTGAAGGGAGACACCCCTTGGTCTTTCAGGAACTTGGAGGCCAAGTTGATAAATGAAGTAACTCTTGGTGCTTGACTTACTGCTATAGGTATAAAATCCATCTGAGCAATTCAACTCATGATTAGATCATGCTCATCCATCCAAATATTCTAGCTGCCAAACAGACAAAAAGGTTTCCTAAAATAAAGAGAATATATCTATATCTATATGTGTATCAATACCTGTCTATATCTAAACTATATCTGTCTATACGTACACACATATTTTTTTCCAGCATATATTATTCTCTTAGAAAATGTCTGGCACATCAGCATGCCATAATAAATATGCAATGAAATAAATGACTGCAAACCAAATTCTGGAGAAATATCAATCCATAGAAACAAGCCAGCAGATGACTCAAATTTTAGAATCAACAGGCAAGTACTCTATATTCTTTAATATTTTTTAAAATTTATTTTTGAGAGAGAGAGAGCATGAGCAGGGGAGGAGCAGAGAGAGAGGGAGACACAGAATCCAAAGCAGGCTTCAGACTTTAAGCTGTTAACACAAAGACGGATGTGAGGTTCGAACTCATGAGCCAAGAGATCATGACCTGAGCTGAAGTTGAATGCTTAACAGACTAAGCCACCCAGGTGCTCTAGCAGGTAGGTACTTTAAAATAACTATTAAATGAATATAATATGGGGCACCTCTGTGCTGACAGCTCAGAGCCTGGAGCCTGCTTCAGATTGTGTCTCTCTCTCACTCTGCCCCTCCCCTGCTCAGATCTGTCTCTGTCTCTTGACAATAAATACTTGTTAAAAATTTTTTAATAAATTAAGAAAATAAATGAATATAATATATTTTTAAGTATAGAGAAAGAGTAAAGAGATGAAGACTTTTAGGAGGAATTTTTAAAAAGCTATATAAATGACACCATTTATGTTGAACTGAATCAAAATATGCACTATCAGATTAAACTCTTACTGTATAGGATTAACAGCAGGTTAGACACAGAGAAAAAATGAAAAGTGAATTGGAAGAACAGTTATATAAATCATCCAAGTTCAATTATAGGCTGGGGAAATTTATTTTTTAATTGAATACAGAAAATAAATGAAGTATAGACTAAAAAAAACACTACAAAAGATCAATGAAACTAAGAGCTGGTTTTTTGAAAAGATAGACAAAACAGACGAAACTTGAGCTAGACACATCAAGAAAAAAAGACAACTCAAATAAAAAAAATAGAAATGAAAGAGGAGACATCACAACAGCTACAACAGAAATACAAATAACACTATCAACAATTAGACACCAATCAACTGGACAACCTACAATAAATGGATAAATTCTTAGAAACATCTAACCTGTCAAGACCGAATCATGAAGAAATAGAAAATTTGAACAGGTCAATAATGAGTAAGGAGATCTAATAAGTAATCAAAAGCCTCTCAATAAACAAAAAGTCCAGGGCAAGATAGCTCCCTTGGTGAATTTTACCAAACATTTAAAGAAGGATTAATACATTTTCAAACTCTTCTAAAAGATATAAAAGGAGTGAATATTTCCATATTTATTTTATGAAGCCAGTGTTACCCTGATACCAAGACCAAACAAGGATACCAATAAAATAAAATAAAATAAAATAAAATAAAATAAAATAAAATAAAATTATAGGCCAACATCCTTGATGAGCATAAATACAACAAAATATTAGCAACCAAATACAATACATTAAGAGGATCATACATTATGATCAAGTGGGATTTATTCCAAGGATGCAAATATGGTTTAAGGTATGCATAACAAACAATGTAATACATCACATTAACAAAATTAAACATAAAAATAGTATGATCATAGGGGTGCATGGCCTGTTCAGTTGGTAGAGCATGCAACTTTTGATCTCAGGGTCATGAGTTTGAGCCTCATATTGCTTGTAGAAATTACTGAAGGAAATAAAAAAAATAAGGGATGTGTCAGTGGTTCAGTTAAGCATCCGATTCTTGATTTTGGCTCAGGTCATGATCTTATGGTTCATGAGTTCAAGTCCTGCATTGGGCTCTGTGTTCACAGTACAGAGACTGCTTGGAATTCTCTCTCTCTCTCTGTCCCTCCCCTCTTCTTTGTCTCTCTTTTTAAATCTCTATCTCTTAAAATAAATAAAATTTAATAGAATGGGGGAGTTTCTGGGTGGCTTAGTCAGTTGAGTGGCCAACTCTTGATTTTGCCTCAGGTCATGATTCCAGGGTCCTGGGACTGAGCCCTGAGTCAGGTGTCATGGTGAATGTGGAGCCTGCTTAAGATTCTCTCCCTTTCTCCCTCTGCCACTCTCCATACTCACACCCTTTCTCTCTAAAATAAAAAAATAAAGGTGCTTAGGTGCCTCAGTCAGTTAAGCATCTAACTCTTGATTTCAGCTCGGGTCATGATTTCACGTTCATGAGATCAAGCCACATACTGGGCTCAATCTCCCAGTTCATGAGATTGACCCCCATTTTGGGTTTCTCATTGACAGCACAGAGCCTGCTTGGGGTTCTCTGTCTTTCCTCCTCTCTATCTCTCCCCCACTCACTCACTCTCTTAAAAATAAGTAAACATTTAAAATAAAACAATACATAAAAATATAAATAAATAAACAACATTTTTAAAAATGGGCAGAGAAACTGAACAGACATTTTTTCAAGGAAGACACATAGATGGCCAACAGGTAAATGAAAAGGTGTCAACATTACCAATCATCCAGGAAATGCTAGTAAAAACCACAACAAGATATCACTTCACACCTGTTAGAATGGCTGTTATCAAAATCTCATTGCTAAAAAACGCTGGTGAAGGTGTGGAGGAAAAGGAACCACATACACTGGCTGGAGATGTAAATTGGTACCATTATTATGGAAAACAGTGTGGAGGCTCCTCTGCTATTTTACTTCCAGACACACGATGGAGGGAAACAGAATCACTATCTTGAAGTGATACGTGCAGCCCCATGTTCATTGCAGCAGCTCTTACAGTGTCCGAGACAAAGAGACAACCTAAGTTATCTACAGGCGAATGAATACAGAATCTGTGGTTTATGTACAAAAATGGATTATTATTCAATCATGGAAAAAAGAAGGAAATTCTCCCATTTGTGACCAAAGAGTTGGATGTTGAGGGCATTCTGCTGCGTGAAATAAGTCACACAGAGAAATACAAACACTGTGTTTCACTCGTATGTGGAGTCTAAAAAAGCCAAGTGAATAGGCACAGAGACGAGATTCGTGTCACAGGATGGCAGAGCATTGCAGGCAGGTGACATGGATGAAGGTGAGTGATCAAAAGGTACAGACTTCCCAGGGCAAACTTAAAAGGTAAGTAAGTTCTGAGTATGTTGGGTACGGCATGGCGACCAAAGTCAACAACACTATATGGTATATTTTAAGGTTGCTAAGCGAGTAGATCTTAAAAGTTCTTATATCACAAGAAAAAAATCTGTAACTATACAAAGTGATGGATGTTAACTAAGTTTATTGTGGTAATCATTTTCTGATACATACATATATCGAATCATCACGCTGGACACCCAAAACAAATACAGTGTTGTATATCAATTAAATCTCAGCAAACCTGGTGAAAAAGTAATTTGAAAAATGAAGAGCGCCCCAGGGACCTGGGTTGTCAAGCATTTGACGTAGGTGTGATTGGAGACCCAGTAAAAGAACAGGAGGGAGAGAAAAGCCAGGAAGGAAGAATAATTTTTTTAAAATGTTGGCCAAAATGTCAAACTTGATCAAAGCCAGCAAATCAGATATACAGAAAACTCTGCGAATTTAATCAGGATCAATTAAAAAAAAAAAAAGGATAACTACGAACACCAATGATACATAGAAAATCTTAAATGAAACCAAAGAAAAATCCACAATAGATCCAGGGAAACAATGTTTTGTTGTTGTTGGTTTTTGTTTGTTTGTTTGTTTTTGTTTTTTAAATGCTGGACCTCTTCGGGCACTCGGGTGGCTCCATCCATTGAGCTTCCAACTTTGGCTCAGGTCTTGATCTCACAGTTTGTGAGTTGGAGCCCCGCATCAGGCCCTGTGCCATCCCCCTCTCTCTCTGCCCTTCCCCTGCTTGTGCTCTCTCTCTCAAAAATACATAAACATTTAAAAAATTATTTTAAAAAATGTTGGACTTCTCACTCAAAACAACTGAATGTCAAAAGTATTGAAAGTTTAAAGTTGTGGGGAAAATAAAAATTGATCATCCTACACTTCAACATCCAGCAATAAGAATCTTCGATAATAAAGTCAACTGTTCTGAAAAATGAAGGCTGATTTTGTTGCTTTGCTGAAAGACTTGCTATTGCACATGTTTCAGGTTCAAACAAATAGGACACCAAGTGGAAAGCAAGCAGTATCTATAGAAAGAAATTAAGAGCACTGGAAAGAGGAAATATGTAAGTAAATAAAAATATTATTTTGGGGATTTTTTCTTAAAAAATATTTTTAATGTTTTATTTATTTATCTGAGAGAGAGAGAGAGAGAGAGAGAATGTGAGCAGGGGAGGGTCAGAGAGAGAGAGAAATACAGCATCTGAAACAGGCTCCAGGCTCTGAGCTAGCTGTCAGCACAGAGCCCGATGCGGGGCTTGAACCCACGAAGTGTGAGATCATGACCTGGGCCGAAGCCGGAGGCTTAACCGACTGAGCCACCCAGGCGCCCCGGATTTTTTCTTATTTAAAAAATTTTATTACTGGTCAAAGTAAAAAAAATAATAAGAACTATATTTTTGAGGAGGATTTATAACACATGTAGAAGTAAGCCATATGACCACAGTAGCATGAAGAACAGGGTGGGGTGTACCTGGGATTACAAAGCTGTAAAGTTCTTGCATTATATATGAAATGCTATAACGTTAATCGAGGCAGATTATGATGCAGTTAAAGGCACCTATTATAATCCCTGGGGCAATTGTGACAAAAGTAATACAGACATTTAGCTAAAATAAGCCAATAAAGGATATGTGATGACATAATTTAAAAAACCCCAACCAATCCAGAAAAAGACAAAAAGGGAGGAACAAAAAAACAAAAAACCTAAGAGACAAATACAGAACAAATACCAAGATGGTGGATGTAAACCTGACCCTATCAATTTATTACAGTAAATGAAAATGCACTAAACACTTTCAATAAAAGGCAGAGATTTTCATTTAAAAGGCATGAAAGACAGACCAGATGCTCCTGTCTGGAGATGGCCTTGTCCAGGTTGGCCTTGCCCACCATTACGCTGTTTCCAGATTTTATTTTTTATTTATTTGTTAAATACAAAGGTGTGTTAAAAGATTGAAAGAAGAGAAAAAGATCAATTGGACCAGCAGTAAGTATCAGAGAGCGGATGTGATTGCATCAGACAAAACATAATTTCAGACAGGAGTATTGCCCATATGAAAGAATATTCCAAAGTGAGTAAGCTTTGCTAAGAGTCACTCAAAATTGTGCCCCGGGCATATGGAGGAAGCCTGCCCCGGGCAGCTCTCCTGTCTCAATTCCCCAAATGCCCAGAAGTTTTGACTTGTGTTAATTGCAACTTGTCAGTTGCACCTGACCCACCTCCTGGACCATATCCTTCCACTCTGGACTGAAATGGAGATAATGCTGCATCTGTTAGCTAAATAGCCCATCATGTATTAGATTGTCAGTTTAATTCTGCCAGCACCAATCATAATTCTTTCAAAACAAGTTATGTAACCTTGTGTTTTTTGCCTTTGTATGCTTGCGTTCCCCGCTTGCAATTCGGAGCACACTTTCAATTTGGGTCAACTCTGTGTCTCCCTGATTGCAATCCCTAGGACCCCAAATAAACCCTTTTGGTTGCTTTACAGCCTCTTTTGGGTTGACACCCGCTATGAGGAGAATCTCTGCATAATGACAGTAAGGTCAAACAATCAAAAAGTTATAAGTGTGTATGAAAATATATAACAATCTGAAAAGGTAGGAAGCAAAAATGGAAGGAACCGAAAGTATTAACAGCCAACACAGCCCTGGATGGAGATTTTAGTGCCCCGTAAATGACAGAATATTTTTGCAAACAAAAACTCACTACGAATATAGAAGATAGGAATAATATTATCAAGGTAATTGACATTTGTAAGACACTACACATGATATCTGCAGGATACAAAATGTTGTCCAGGGCTCATGGAATATTGACCAAGGGGGATCATGCTGGGCCATGAAACAAGGCTTTGGTACATTTCAAAAGACTGAAATCATAAATACTATGTTCTCTGACATTTCAATCAAATTAAAATTCTATATTAGTGATTATAAAATATGTTTAAAACATCCAAATATTTGGAACATCTGCAACAGACTTTAAGTAAGAAATGGGTCATCAAAATTCCCAGAAAAATTAGGAAATATTTTGAACTGAATGATGAGAAGACTTTTATTGGATGTAAATATAGTGTTTGTAAAGTAAAATTAATAGCTTTAAACAGTTACATATATTTTTAAATGTTTATTTATATTTAAGAGAGAAACAGAGATGGAGACAGAGAGAAAGCAGGCGAGGGGCAGAGAGAGAGGGAGACACAGAATCTGAAGCAGGCTCCAGGCTCCCAGCTGTCAGCACAAAGTCCAACGCGGGGCTGAAACTCATGATCCGTGAGATCGTGACCTGAGCCAAAGTCGGACGCTCAACCGACTGAGACACCCAGGCACCCCTTTAAATGGTAATACTTTAACAGAAGAATAGAAAATCAATTATCTAAGCGTCTAATATAAAAACACTAGGGAGGAAAGAGAGCAATATATACACAGGGAAGTAGAAAACAAATTATAGAGCCTTATCAACAGAGCTCTACTTTGGTGTTTTCAAAAAGACTGATGAAATTTCAACAGAATTAGAAAGAAAGTATGTGTGAGAAGGATGGAATTGGAATGACAACTACAGATTGAATTTTCCAGCTATGAGAAGTATGATAAAGGCACATTATGAACAACACCATGCCAAAATGATTTGCCAACTTAAATAAAATGACCAAATTCCTTGAAAATGTCTTACCAAAGTCTCACAAATTAGAAGATCTGAATTGTTACGTATTTGTTTTTAAAATTGAATTTATAGTTAAAAATCTACTCACAAGTGTTGGTTGCCATCGCTGGAGCTTCCCGGGTGAGATCTGAAACCGGCCCTGTCCCCGAAGAGCTGGGAGGGACAGGGAGACAGGCGGCCATTGGGGATGGGGAGGCAGCAGGTGTCCTGAGCCAGGGAACATGCACAGGGGGCTAGTGTTGGGTTCCTCAAGATGAGCTTTCCGCCCCACCCCTAAATCTGAAATCTTCTACAGGAGCGTTAAATGGGCTCAGTCACTGGACCCTTTAGATGGTCTCAGCTGCGCATCACAATCAAGCCTGTGTCCTTGGGCAGCTTCTGGGAGCAGTGAAGACAAGCGGGACTCACGTTCCTCGAACAGGGGTGAGGTGAGGAGCCACCGACCGCCCAGGTCCTGCTCTCGGGTCAGCTGGCAGTCACGTTCTCCTGGTGACCTCCTCCAGCAACAACAAAAAAACCCTCCAGATGTGGATGGTTTCACTGGTGAGTTACAGCAAATACTTAATGAAGATGTAATGTTAAGCTCTTTCAGAAAAGAGAGGATGAGAAACTGTGAAGCCAGCCTAAAAGTGAAACCCGGTAGAGATCTTACAAGAAAAAGAATTACAGACTACTATTTCTCGTGCATACAAACATAAAGGTCTTCATGAATATTAGCAGACTGAGAGGTGCCTGGGTGGCTTAGTCCGTTGAATATCTGACTCTTGATTTCAGTTCAGGTCATGATCTCAAGGTTCATGAGTTCAAGCCCCATGTCGGGCTCAGTGTTGACAGTGCGGAGTCTGCTTAGGATTCTCTCTCTCCTTTTCTCCCTCACAAAATAAATAAACATTAAAAGGGGCACCTGGTTGGCTCAGTCAGTTCAGCATCTGACTTCAGCTCAGGTCATGATCTCGTGGTTCATGGATTCAAGCCCTGTGTTGAGCTCTGTGCTGACAGCTCAGAGCCTGGAGCCTGCTTCGGATTCTGTGTCTCCCTCTCTTTCTCTGTCCCTCCCCTATTCACACTCTGTCTCTCTGTGTCTGAAAAATAAATAAACATGAAAAACAGTTTTTAAAAATATTAGCAGATTGAATCCAGCATCATGACCTAATGGGGTTCATCTCAGGAATGCAACATTTGTTCAACATTCAGAACTCAATCAGTGTAATTCACACATTAAGATAAAATCATTTGATCACGTTAACGGATGCAGAACAGATGGACAAAATTCAACACTTCTTCATCATAAAAACAATCAACAAAACAAAAACAGAAAGGAATTTCTTCAATCCAGTAAAGGACATCAGAGTTAAAACCTACAACCAACCTCATATTCAATCATGTCATTTTGAATGCTTCCCATATATGATCGGACACAAGGCTCTGATTCTTTTCTTCCACGTTTTGTTGGTGGTCCCCAAAGAATGAAGTGAGACATTAAAAGATAAAAACTGGTAAGAACTGAAGAATAATTGAAGCTGGTTTTATTTGAATCCCATATAAATTTTGCTTAGAAAATCCTGAAGAACATAAAAAATAATCATCAGAATTAATAAGTGAACTTACCCTAGTAACAGTAATCAAACAAAACGAGGTTCATTAATTCTCAGAAAAATGGAAACATATATTCAAAGAAGACTTGTACAAGAATGATCATATGAGCTATTATCCTAAATGCCAGAAACAACCCAAACGTCCCTTAGTAGATGAATGGGGAAGGGAAGGAAAAATAAGATAAAAACAGAGAGGGAGGCAAACCATAAGAGACTCTTAAATACAGGGAACAAACTGAGGGTTGCTGGAAATGGGCGACAGGCATTAAGGAGGGCACTTTTCAGGACGAGCACTGAGTGTCATATGTAAAAGATAAATCACTGAGTTCTACGCCTGAAGCCAAGAGTACACTATATGTCAACTAACTTGAATATAAATTTAAAAGAAAAAGAAAAGCCAACTATAGAAGAGCCAGACAGCAGCAAACTACTCACCAAGAAGAATGAACGGCTTCCTGGTGCACATAACACATGTAAACATCTCAAAAACATCAGAGTGAGTGAAGGTCCAGATCCAGAAGGTTCTATGGTACCATACGATGCCATGTATGGGAAGTCCTAATCTAGCAGAAAGAAAGCAGTTTCCTGGGCCTGGCAATGTTAAGGAAGGGATGAGGGGTCAGAGAAGGGACCCCGAGTAGGAACTGAGCAGGAACAATGTATATTTTTTGTTGTTGTTGTTTAATGTTTATTTATCTTTGAGAGAAAGAGAGAAACACAGAGAGAACATGAGCAGCAGAGGAGCAGAGAGAGAGGAAGACAGAGAATTCCAAGTGGGTTCTACGCTGAGAGCAGAGAGCCCCAGTGCAGGGCTTGCACTCACAAACCATGAGATCATGACCTGAGCCAAAGTCGCAGTGGGATGCTTAAAAGACAGAGCCACCTAGGAGCCGCAGTAACAATGTATATCTTGATTGGTGTGATGGTCACACATGAATATACACTTGTCAACATTCACCAAAGTAAATAAAAGCCTTGCAACACATTGCATATAAACGGTTCCTCAATAAAGTTGATTAGAACCCACAGTGCATGTTCTAGACCCTCAGATGACCACCTTATGGAGGAGCGTAATGTGATTTCATATCCTTCCTTTCACTTAGGTTGGTGAGTAAGCTGATACCACGCCTGGTGCAACTCTGATACTCACAGACTTAATAGAGAACAACAATGAGTCTTTATACATCAATGTTTTAGCTGTGTTGAGTGACCAGTGGCCAAAACTAATGAAGCTTTGAAGCAATTGGAATAGAGGAAAATGCTGGGGAATCCAGATCCCACCAGGCCTGAGTCTTGTCATGATTCTGAGCTCAGAAGACCTGGACTAACAAGGGACATGAGTCTCCCACACATGAGTAACGATGGGACTTCAGGAGTGCCCTCTCGTCTGTCCCCGTCACCAAAGATGGTTCATTTCCATTTCATTGGTGTTGTAGTTTCTTTTCTATCTGATCCTTAAATTCATTTTTATGGTTGCTTAGAAGCTGTAAGCCTAAGAGTCTGTAGCATGTTATGTTTGCATATATTTAAGTAGAATTATGATAAAGAGAACGGAAGTAAACATCGGGGGTCTGTGAGAATATTTTCTCCTTTTAAAGGGATCAATACATTATTCAAGGCTGGGAAATGCTGAGTATTTGTAAATGGTGTTATAATTGGATGGAATCCAGAAATCTTGATTGGATGCCAGGGCTGCCAGAAAAAAAAAAAATGCAGTTGAACTGCCAACGGTGACTCTTTGCACAATTCAGGAACAATTCTGCCTCTGAGCGCACAGAGGCCGATTTGCTGGAACAGCATGAAAGGCATTCTTGTGCAAAAAAAAGGAGGCAATGGCTTAATTTCCAAGGGAGGGGGCACTTTTGAGGATGCTGAGGCCAGGACTGAAGCCATGTACAGTCCCACCATTGTGGTGCGATTTGGGGGGTCTGCTGTTTGAATTGGGATATTAGTGAATTCCATCAGTGAACTATAGGACTTGTCAGGGCTTTTGAATTTGCCAGTGATAGAGAACTCTTCATTCAAATCACCCCGGGGTGGGGGTGGGGGGACAAAAGACGGAGATATTGGCCTTGGTGACTGGAAACATCAGGTAGAACCTTCTCGAGGTTGTGAGGACCTTGCATCACATTTTCCGGACTTCGTCTTCTGTCCTTGCTTTGATTTTCTTCTGCGTTGTCTCCTTCATGCCAAGTAGAATCTGTGACTTGGGAAGCATCTGGCAGATCCGACCTTGATGGTTATAAGATGCAAGCCCAGTGGGGAAGAGAGAAAAGCTTTTGTTTTCAGAAGGTTCAGACATGAGTGTCATGGTCCTCACTAGGACCACAAGAGCATTCCTGGCCTCCCACTGCGGCCCAGGGCCTGTGGTCCCCATCAGACAGTGCTGCCCGAGAAGCAGGTGGCTGAGAAGAGAGTTGGGCTTGGTTCTCTGCAAGATAATCAGGTTAGTGTTTCTTGCCAGAAAAAAAAAAAAGGGGAGACACTGGATGGGTGGCAGCTACTTATAAATCTATAGCCATGGAAGTATCTGTACTTGCCCACAATCTCCAAGAAAATCACTATGAGCATGACTAAGTAATCCTCAGGTGGATGAAGAGTAACAGTATCTTTGGGGTCTGAGGAAGAAATTTGATTAGGATGGAAATACAGACTGAAAGTAAGGAAGGAAAAATTCTTCCTCTAGCCCCCAAGGTCTTCCGGTCGGACTAAGAATGAAATTTACGAGACAGATTAGCAGGAGAGGAAATCACTATTTTATTATGTGTGTCTAACCCAGTCAAGACCTAAAGAAATAACTGAGGCAGGTGGATTCCATACCTTATAGACAAGAGACCATAAATCTGTGAGGCGTTGACTGAACAAAGACAACTTACCTTTGAGAGCTTCAGTGAGTGAGGAATTCTAGCCAGAATTTGTAATCCATTCGTAAAAAGTAACAAGGGTTAGTTATACAGTCTTCCTGGCTCTAAACGTCTTGTCTGTGGTGATAAGGATGTCTCTCTACCTCCGGATGCAGGGGACAGTGCCTTTCACATGAGATTTATTTCTTGCTTCTTGGGGGAAACGAGGATTTCAGTGTCCTTCCCTAGATTGGCTCTTAGGTAAATTATATCAGACTGATACATTTGGGGGCAGTCTGCCCTTGGCCCCTACAGTGGCTTTGCAATTGTTAGAGAACTTTATGCAAGAATTCTCATCAGAGGATTGGTTTCGACCTGAGGCAAACAAGCAGTGGTGTGTCGAAGAGTCCCAAGCTTGGCGACAGACCCGCCAGGAGGCAGTCATCCAATCTCTAGATGAAACACACATGTGCTGGGGAGTTAACTTCCAGGGAGACTGAAGGAGTACCACCAGACTCAGGGGCAACCTTGAATAACTCGTGTAAAAGAATAAGATAAAGACCGATGCCTCGATCCATAAGACCAGCTCCCCAAGTGTGTGCCAAGGAGCCTGTGCCTAATGTCCTGTCCCGGGGGACACCTGAGTGCCGCCTCTCCACTGACTTGAGGTGGGGACCAGGTGTTGAATCCCTCGACCCTCCATCAAACCCTCAAAGGATTGCTTTCTTGAATATTGCTAGAGAGTAAGGTACGACCAGGCAGAGCAACAGAAAAAATTCTTCTTGGCCCTGGATCATAGGGAGATCCCAGGCCTCCTCATGCCTGGAGCTCAAAGCAAGGAGTGTCTTTTCATAGCTGGAGAGAAGACCTAAGTTGCATGTTTTAGGAAGAGAGGAAGAAGTGTGGGTGCCTGAGAGAGCCCAGTGAAGGGCACAGAGAAGCCAGGAGGCCCCTAAGGGAGGGAGCGTTGAAGGCGCCTGGCTGTTCTCAGATCCTGCACGGTGTGGGAGAGGGGCAGTAGAGGGGGGTGGAAGCAAAGATCACAAAAAATACTCCATGTTGTGTTGTCTGCACGTCTTCATTAACTCATCTGATAAACACTTGCTGTGGCTTGGCCACGTGCTACAGATGCCCCTGGAATTCAGTGCTAGAAATACAGAAGTGATTCACGGTAAGCACTCTGGAGCACAGAAGGGGAGAGAGGGGATTGAACAAGTGTGTGTAATGTCATCTTCCAAGTGCTGAGGGGTGTAGACTTGGGAGGGGGGAAAGGCCGCTGGAGGCGCCTTGGGCAGTTTGCTGGTGTCACTCCCGGTCTGGCTTGCAGGCCCATGTCACCACCCGTAGTGGTGGATTCCACCCAAGGCTCCGTGTGCAGGGGAGGCCCATTCAGTTGTGCCCGCGAGTGTGTCAGGGCAGTGACGCACACTTTCCATGCTTCCCTCGGTCCTTGGTTTCTCCTGGTTTAAGTGCCAACCAATGACCATTTCGTGAACAGCCTGTCCCTTCTACTTTGACCTCAGGTTTTTGATTCATGCATGCCAGTGTCCATCTAAGGCCCAGACACCTGGGTGAGCCCATGTTCAGTGTCTATGCAGAAGTGGTCTGGGGACAGGGGGCTCATGATAATGGGCCCAGGATTCTCACGAATCACTTGCTCATGTCTGAGCCCAAGGAGTGTCCCTGACTGACCGTCTCCAGAACTAACTTCTATAGTCCACCCCATCCCCCGTCCTTAGGTCGCCATCACCTCACAGAAAATGTTGAGACACTCCAGAGCATTTCAAAGTCCCCTTGGTATACCATGGAAGGTTCCAGAAACCAACCAGCTTGGGGCTTGGGAGAGAAATCACTCAGGAGGATGCATCACCTGATTCTTCACCAAAGAGGCATGTACCGCCCATTTGTGTTCTCAGCCCCCCCCTCCCCAATACTGCTATCAGCCCAGCCAGGCACGCCTGCATGGCCCACTTTGGGGGGCCTGAGAAGAGAGTAGAAATAATGTCTGGTCTCTGGATGTGCCATATCCGGGCCTGGTGCCTGACTCCTGGGAAGACCATGGACCAGAGATGCAGTCATGAGAAAACATATCTTGGGGGCACCTGGGTGGCTCAGTCAGTTAAGCTCCAACTCTTGATTTTGGCTCAGGTCATGATGTCACAGTTCGTAAGATGGAGCCCCGTGACAGGCTCAGGCTCTGCACTGTCAGCTTGGGATTCTGTCTCCTCCCCTCTCTGCCTCTCCCCTGCTCTCTCTCTCTTTCTCAAAAATAAATAAGTAAACAAACAAAAAAGAGGAAACTTATCCTGTATCAGAAGTGCTCCAGACCAGATTCCAGATTCCAGATTCTGACGGGCTCCTGTTTCATAACGATTGTTTCTGAAACCTTCTCGGCGGCCAACGTGTCTGAGGTCTGTGATGTTAACGCAGTGGATGACTTTAGCGTGTATTAAAAATGGATCGCTGTAGCGCGTATTACAAATGGATCCCTGGGTGCCTCCTTTCGGGGAACTCGGTTTTGCCCCTGATTTTAGAAGAATGTCTGTGAATCATCCCCTCGAATCACTGCTGACGTTTGGCAGGACAGCAGAAGGGTGAGTCTCAGAAGTGCAGTGTAATCAAGCAGCCTGTGCAGCGGGCTGGCCCGGGGAGCAGTTACTCTCAACCCCAGGCATGTATCAAAGGGTAAGCGGAAGTCTGTCGCCTCTGCTGACCAGCGGCCCAATCGAGAACAGAACTTTAATTAGTGGCTTCCTTAACCGCCAGGCCTGCGCTGTGCACACTCATAAAAAGCCACCAGAGGATCAAAGGTGGCTTCTCCTGCTCATTAAGCTGAGTTAGTAGTTGGTCAACCTTCGGTCTGGACCGAAAAAGCCCTGCTCCCCCTTGACTGCCTATGGAAGTAGCTTTTTGCCTCCTTTGGACCCTTGAAAGGTGACAGTTTTATCGCTACTCCTCTTTGCCGGTCAGAGTCTGGAATTCAAGTTAAATGTGGCTGTGCCAAAGTTCTGCACGAAATGAGGTCATGATCTTGCAGTTCCTGAGTTCAAGCCCTGTGTCTGGCTCTGCGCTGGCAGTGCGGAGCCTGCTTGGGATCCTCTCTCTCTCTGCCTCTCTCTCTCTCTCTCAAAATAAATAAATAAACTTAAAAAGTTAAAATAGAAGAGACAAGAGAAGAGTCAACTTTGACCTTGGCCTGGAAACCAATCTCCTCTGTCTGCTGCTCAGGACGGATGGGCACTTACTCTAAGATGCACCGTTGAGTAAGCGAGGCCATGCTTAACTCTGGCTCCCAGAAGGAAAGATGGAGGGAACAGATTTGGGGCAGAAATACACCACGGTCCAAGACTACGCTGGGCTTCCTATCCATTTGGAGATTCTCTTTTCTTCCTTTTGAAGATGAAAAAACAAAGCCCCTGAGATACCAGGTCTCTGCTGCCATCTCTTAATCTGTAGCCTGAGGAGACAGTAGACAAATACAGAAGGAGAGGAAGGAAGGAAAGAAGGAAGGAAGGAAGGAAGGAAGGAAGGAAGGAAGGAAGGAAGGAAGGAAGGAAGGAAGGAAGGAAGGAAAATAAGGAAGGAAGATAGGAAGGGAGAGAAGGAGGGAGGAAGGATCTGAACAATTTGTGGCCAACACAATAAATTCTGAAGCCTGCAAAATCCCAACACTTCCTTGAATTTCTCAGCTAATCAAGGCTGCTGTATTGTTTTTCTTCACTAAGGACAGAAGCACTTCTAAAATTGCTTTCCCCCTTCATTTCATCCCACCACCTCTGAGAGCCTCTGACAGAAAGTGGTTTGGATGCTGGGTCGCACAATTAGCTCCTAATTTTGTCAGGCTTCTTCGTGCTAGCCTCACTGTCATAATCGTGGCTCTCCACTGTGCCCAGGCGGCTGGGACAAAGGCTTTCTGATTCCACGGGAACACTGATTGAGGTGGGATCGATACAGAGACATCGTGATTCCCTCAATCGGACCCCCAACCAATTTTTCAGCTAGAAGTCAATCTTGCCCACATACTCGGAGGGGAGGGTTGTATTATTAGCTACCTGTGCTTGGGACCACCCCCAGTGCAACCACGTGACAGCACTTAGCAAAACAGATGTGAAAGTTAAACACCGCAGGAGAATTAGCCTGGGACCATGTGACCTGCCTCTCCAGGTGAGGTGACAGGAAGAAGGGACATTAGGGGCTTTAAGGCAGAAAGGCTCAAATCATTGTGGACGTAGAAATCCTTAGCCATGGCTTTTTAACTTTATATTTATTTATTTTTGTTTTTTGTTGTTTTGTTTTGTTTTGGGGGTTTTTTGGTTTGGGTTGTTGGGGTTTTTTTTGCTCGTTGGTTAGTTTTGTTTTTGTTTTTGTGGACAAGGGGAAGCAGCTTGCCCTCAGGCTTCCTGTGGCTCCCTGTCCTTTGTGGCGCCCCATGTTCATCTGGCTGGTCCCCTATAAAGAGGTGCGGGAGAACAGGAATTCGTCTCGGGGTCCTCCTCCCCTCCCACCCCCTCAGAGCCTGACATTTCTGGGAAGAGGGGTGTTCTGCATCTGAGCATTCTCAGCGATTCTCAGGTTAACATTGCTCCGGGAAGGCACACAAGCCTTATAAAAATTCCATTTTTGGAGTTAATTTGAACAGGTACTTCCCTCCCCCCCCCCCCCCTCCTGCATCCAAGAAAAGTAACACATCCGATGCCCAGGATCAAAGAGCAAATCCACGTCTGAACCGCACGGGGCTCCGCTCAGCAGTTTAGCATCCTTACAACAATTAACCCGAAACGTTTCCACTCGTGGCGGACAGAGAGCGAGCGAGCAGGGAACGGGGGCCGGGGGGCGGGAGCGAGATTGGCAGACGTTCAGAAGGGACGCTGTGTGGATTTTTATGCGTTTCTTACTCTCACACGTCTATACCTCTGGGTCGCCGAATGTAAAGAGGCAAGTAACTCCCAACAGTCGGCCGAGCTAACGCGGCCTTCGAATTCCAAATCGAACGCAGTTTGGCTCCGGTTTTCCAGCAGCGGCAAAACCCAGCTGTCCGCGGGGAGGAAGGCCAGAGGGGGCCAATTAGGAAGGAAGACATTAAAGCAAAGAATCAAGGAAAAGAAAAGGCGCGGATGAAAGGTCCAGTGGAGAGTGAGTGACTAGGCGGAGCGCGGCAGCCGCGCGGGGAGGAGGGGGGAGGGGGGGGTCTAACAGGTGGGTCGCGCCGCCGGGCCCGGAGCGAGGGGGCGACAGGTCCCCAACCCCCCGCGGCGCGGGGCCGGCGCAGCGACGCCTGGCGAGAGAGCAAGGGCCGCCGCGGAGGGAGCGGGGAGCGCGCGGGGCGGGGGAGGCGGAGGCGGGCGCGCGGGCTCCCTCGCCGGCCTCGGTGCCACCCGCCCGCGCTCCGGGCGTCTCCTCGCCCTCGGACGCGCCGCGGCGGCCCGGCCCGCGGTCGCGGGGTGCGGCGATCTGCCCGCGCCCAGCGGGTGGAGGAGGCGAGGCCGAGCCCGGCGGCCCCCAGGGCGCGCTCGGCGGCGGAGACGCGGGGACGAGACCCGGGGCGGCGCGGCGGAGGGCGGCGCGGGCGCGGACACGGGTTGGGCAGCGCGCCGGGCCAGCCCGCGGAGCCGCCCTAGCCGGGTGCACGCGCCGGGCGGAGCGCGCAGGTGGGGCTGCGCTCGCCGCCCCGCGCGGCTCCCCCGCCGGCCGGAGGGTGGGCGCCGGCGCCCTGGGACCGCGCCCGCCGCTGCCACTCCGGAGCCCTCCGCCAGCCCGGCGCCCGGCCCGCGCCCTGCGCTCATGTACGTAGGCTGGGCGCCCGCCCCCGGGACCCGAGGGTGCATGTGGGGTGTCCGCGCCCGGCGCAACGTTCTGCCCTCTTGCTGCTCGGGAGGACCCCATCCTCCCGCCCCCGACCCCAAGTTTGTAAATCTGGCGGCTCACCCCGGGCTGAGGTCCATCGAGCCAGGGCACTGTTGACCCAGCTCTCCTGGAGGGGCGTTTGGGTGGTGGTGGTGGTGGTGGGACGGGGTAAAGACGCCCCTGGAGCGCGCCCGGCACAGGGGTGGAGAGTGGAGAGCGAGGTGGGCCGAGGCTGGGTTGCCCGCACCCTGAAGCGTCTAGGGTTCTCATGGCCCCTTTGGGCGGCAGAAACTTTGAGATCCAGAGAGGCTTTCGGAGTCGGGGAGAAAGTGAGAGGGACTCGCCCCCGCCCTGCATCCCCGGCCCTCGCGCCCCACCGCACACCTCGGTGCTGCCTGGGCACTTCTGCCCCGCCGCTACGAAACCCCCCCACGCCCCAATCCTGGTTGAAAGCGGTCACGAATGCAGCGCTGCGGCCGGCGCGGGAGGCGGGGGGGGGGGGGGGGGTCTCTCGCCAACCCTCCGAGTCGCCGAGGTCTGGGCGGGCGGGCGCGCGGGGACCGGTGGAGGAGCCGAAGCCTCCGGGACCCCGGAGCCCGCCGCCGGGGGCGGTGGGAGACCAGATTCCCGGCTTTGGGGCCGGGGGAGGAGGACGGGGAAGCGGCTTCCGCTCCCTGCCCTGCAGGCGTTTGAAAAGTTGTTGGGAATGAATCGCGGGGTCCTGGGAGCTCTGTTAACCCCCTCCCGCCCCGTTCCCCCAACGCCCTAAGGCGAGCCAGGGAGGGTTCCCCGCACCCCCCTCCCTGATCATCCCGCATGGTCTCCCGCGTCCAACTCCACTGCGGAATTCTCCGTTTAGTATCCTATGGGACCGCGTGGCTAGCACCCCAGGGGGCACATCCCGAGCTCCCGGATTATGTGGCTGCATCCGAGTTTCGCAGGGGGCGCGGGTGCGGCGGCCTCGGCTCCGCCACCCGCCCAGGGCCGTTCCCTCCGCGGGAGACCCGCCGCGGGCCGGCGTCTCCCCGGGACCTCGCTGCCACGTCCGTGTGCACCATCTGTGAGGTCTGGGGGGCCGGCTGGGCCCCGACGCGGGGCAGCGCCCGGCCCCCGCCCGCGCCGCGCGGCTCGTGGCTCCGGAGCGCCGCCGGGGCCGGGCGGGGGCCGGGCGCGCGCGGGCCGCGGGGCTCAGCTGTGCTGCTGTTCTCTCCGCAGGGACGGCGGCTCCCGGCTGGCGGCGGCGCGCCCCCGGGCCGTGAATGCGACTCGCCCCTCGGCCGCGCTCCCCGCCCGCCCGCCCGCCGGGACGTGGTAGGGGGTGCCCCGCTCCCCTGCGATGGCAGTTGGCGCGCTGTCCAGCTCCCTCCTGGTCACCTGCTGCCTGATGGTGGCTCTGTGCAGTCCGAGCATCCCGTTGGAGAAGCTGGCCCAGGCGCCCGAGCAGCCGGGCCCGGAGAAGCGCGAGCACGCGTCTCGGGACGGCCCGGGGCGGGTGAGCGAGCTCGGGCGCCCCGCGAGGGACGAGGGCGGCGGCGGCGGCGGCGGCCGCGACTGGAAGGGCAAGGGCGGCCGCGGGCTCGCCGGCCGGGACGCGTGGAGCAAGCAGAAGCAGGCCTGGGCCGCCCAGGGCGGGGGCGCCAAGGCCGGGGACCTGCAGGGCCGGCCCCGCGGGGACACCCCGCACGGGGAGCCCCTGGCCGCCGCCGCCGCCGCCCAGGACGCGGCCGGCCCGGACCTGGCGCCCACGCCGGAGCCGCCGGAGGAGTACGCGTACCCGGACTACCGCGGCAAGGGCTGCGTGGACGAGAGCGGCTTCGTGTACGCCATCGGGGAGAAGTTCGCTCCGGGCCCCTCCGCCTGCCCTTGCCTGTGCACCGAGGAGGGGCCGCTGTGCGCGCAGCCCGAGTGCCCGCGGCTGCACCCGCGCTGCATCCACGTCGACACGAGCCAGTGCTGCCCGCAGTGCAAGGAGAGGAAGAACTACTGCGAGTTCCGGGGCAAGATCTACCAGACTCTGGAGGAGTTCGTGGTAAGAGGCGAGCGCCCGCCGGGGCCACTCGGCACCTCCCGCCGCGGGGTGAAACCTCCCCGCGCGCTAGGCGCCCCCGCTTTGAAGAAGAGGCGCGTTCGGGTGCCCAGAGGCGGACAGCGCTGTGCTCGCGTCCCCTCAACACGATCTCTCTTTTCAGAGCAGAGGTAATCTTTAAGGCAAAGTGGGGCCGATCCACATTAATTCCTTAGGTCATCGCCGGAGGAGGGTTTGGAGAGGGTGAGGCCCGCGGCACCGAAGGGACTGCCGGCCCCGGAGCACTAACTGGCTGCGCTGTTCCTGGTAACCCGCTGCTCCTGATTTCAAAAGCGTGGCAGCTGAAACGCTCAACCCGTTTTCAAACACAGGGTAATTTGGCGTGCCATTTGGGACCTAGTCTTCGGCTAATAGCTAATTAAGGGAGACTATTCCTATAAATAAGCCGTCTCCCCAGATTATAGGTTGGGGTATCACGCAAATGTCCTCAAAAGGAAAAGGAAAAGAAAATGCTTGCTCATTGGATGCCAGAACCAGGGGATGGCAAAAGCCAGAAAGTCCAGTTTAGGGTTGTCTATTATTATTACTTTAGGGGCGAACTAGTAACAATACTTACAGCACTGGCCATCTCCCCGGTGCTCACTGTGTGTCAGGTTGGAGGCTGCGCTTTTCCTGTGCATTAACGGGGCTAAACCTCACGGCATGCTGTGAAAGAGGTGATTACCTGTGATCTCCAGTTGATGGAGAAGAGGAAACTGAGGCACAGAACATTGAAAGGACAGGGTGCAGACGAGACAGCTGTTGAGAAGCAGACTCGTGTGTCAGGCTTTTCCACTTGTGCGCTATGCGAGACAGAAGCCCAGCCTTCCTGGGGCGCAGGTTTGGGTGGAGATGTTGGCCCTTTGCCAGTGCTGGTCCCTTGGGGAACTCCAACGCCCTGCGTCTCCCTGGGGGCCTGGGCGGAACCGCACAGGTCTTCATCCAGACCCCCTACCTATGGCCTGCCTGGCCATGGCCTGTTGACCTGGCTGAGAGAGATTTCCTGGGCGGCAGGGGGCGCCCTGGGGCCTGCAGCCCCCAGTGCTGAGCAGGGAAGGGGGGGAGGTGGTGGTGGTGAAAGTGATCCTGCTGGCGTCTCCCCTGGAACTCAGCTTCTGAGATCCATACATTTAGGATATGCTCGGGATGGGACAATCCCTAAGGAATTTTAGGCATCAATCCTCAGCATAGTGGAAATAGAAAGCCAGAAAGGACTGATCTGTAGATAAGGTACCACGTGTGGAAAGAATGCCGGGCTTCGGAGTCAGGAAACACAGGTGTCCATCCTGGCCTTGCCACTAACCAGCTGCACGACACGGACAAAGCACATCTCCCCTCTGGGATTGTTTTCCCTACTCTCTTACCTAAGACTTGTGGGAGCTCTAAGGACCTCACGCCCAGGGTGCATCCCCAGGGCTGCCTGTTGAGCATAGTTGTTCGCTCCAGCCCTTTGGAGAAACAAGGACAACTTTGTCGAGAAACAACCATGAACCAGACCCTGACTGCACACCAGGAGTTAGGTAGGCGCCCTGCCCCCACGATGCTCTTGCTGGTGGGAAGCCGGGCACCTGTCTCTGCAGATGTGTTGGTGCCGAGGCAAAGGTCCTGGCAAAAGCCACAAGAACCTTCCATGTTGGCCTGGGTGGGGGCTGGAGGCTTGGGCCCAACAAAATAATTCTCTGGAGTTTCAGGCTCATGAGAAAATCTATACAAGTTTTAAGAACAAACGCAAGCCATTAGTTTTTATTAGTTAACATTTGTTGTTTGTGTTGTATGTCATTTTGTAGTCATTTCTTAAAAGAGTCTCATGAAGTCGGCCAAGGAAGTGTTGCATTTTGATCTAAAAAGACTAGACACATCATAGGGTGGCCGATCATCTACCTGAGATGATAGAAAGAAAGAAGAATTCAAACTTGTATTTTAGTAATTCATCGCTAAGTGCTGGATGCCACAGAGCTGCCTTTGTGAGCCAGGGAGGGGCGGGGGGCTCTTATTTGATTCCTGTTTTCGAAAATCGGGGACCAGCAACAGAATGTGTTGCAGGCTCTGGAGATGTGAGATGTTAGCCACAAATAGGAGATGGGACAGATATGATCTTGGGAAGAAATCAGATACCCGTGAACCTGTCCTTTGAGTGTTGAGTACATCTCTCATCTCCAAGTGATACTTCATTCCTAACTTTCATCCAATCATTGGCAGCTGCCAGGTTGTACACGTGCATGAGCGTTGCAAAGCAGCTCCATACATTTGATGACACGCTCGCTCCTCTAATATGTGCACCTTCCTAATGATTTCATTCTGCGCAGTGTATATATCATGCTCATTTCTGTGACCGTGGGTTGTAGTTATGCCCGGTGGCGGTGGCTGAGCGCTGGGACACAGCCCGTGTTAACCTGCGTGCTCTGGAGTTTCTGGGCTTCAGCGAGACAACCCCCAGTCTAGGCTGTAGTTTGCACAACACCGTGTACAGGCAGTGGAAAAGGAAAGCGTGTCCTGTCTGAAGCGCTTTGCTCTTCTCCGAAGATAATCTAATTAAAACTGGGGTGTGGTCCAGGTAGGTCTTGCATGGAATGGTGTTCACTGCAGCAAGGAAGGAAGTGAAAGGGAGGCCAGTTCTGGGTCTCCTTCCCTGGGAGGCACACAGGTGTTTAAAGCGTCTGTTCTCTGCTTCCCTAGAGAGAGGGAGGTAGTGTTGGAGGCCGAGTGCTCTCTCCGGGCATCTGTCTGGGATGAAGATCACGTCTGGTGCTGAGATTCTGTGTGTCGGGCCCCTGCACAGATGTGGCTTTTCCCTGACTTCCTGGGCTGCTCTTCCGTGGGCACGTGGCTCCTTGCCCACTTTTCACAGTTCTGTCTTTTCCCTTCTCTCCCTGCTCCCTACCGATGCCATCATAGTCCCTGTTCCTCACAGCCTGGGTGATGATCTCAGCCAGATGTCAGCAGAAGACCTCACTCACCGAGTCCACGAAGTCATCTTATGCGAATAACAATTAGAGTCACATCCTCATTGCTCTAGGGCTATTTGCAACTTAATTTGTAGATCCACATAAAATCACAGGTGCTGGTAGAGTTTTCTCCACTGCCTCTCAAATTCTACCCAGTGGCCTGTTCTTCAACTTATACGAGCAGGTATCCAATTTTGGAAACCTATTGGTTTATATCTTTTATAAATGAATGGCATTTTCACGTGTTTTCCGCTTCCTGGGGATGTGCTCATTTGCTAGTGTCGCCATCATAAAGGACCACAGGTGGGGCAGCTTAAATCATAAAGATTTACTGTTTCACAGTTCTGGAGGCTGGACGTCCAAGATCAAGGTGGGGGCAGCGTTGGTTTCTTCTGAGACCTCCCTCCTCGGCATGTAGATGGTTGTCTTCTCCCTGTGTCCTCACCAAGTTCACCCTCTCTGTGCATCTGTGTCCAGTCTCCTCTCTCAGGTCAGGTTAGATTGGGGCCCACCTCTACGACCTCGTTTTAACTTAATTGCCTCTGTAAAGACCCTGTCTCAAAATGCAGTCGCGTTCAGAGGTCCCAGGGATTCGCACTTGAACATGTGAATTTGGGAGGGGGTCACAGTCCAGGCTGTAACATAGCGATAACAGGTGTCAGAGGCCAGAGTTGACCCCACAAGCAGTAGCATAAAAGGTACAAGGACTGCAGCCTGGGGAAGGCTGCATCGATAAGTATGATTGTAGAAAGAATTTACAAAGAAGGTGCAGGGTGATTGATGGTAAACTCCCTGGCCCAGAAGCATCGTCGGGCAGCCCAGCTAAACCACTCTCACTTGGTGCCTATCCATTCTGAGCGCTGTTAGGACTTACTGTACTCTTTATGGCGGCAGATCTGTGAATCGGACACAGTGCACAGGCGGCTCTTGGGGGCTCCGTTGAGCAGTGTCAGATCCCCCTCCCTCACCCTGGTGACTACCAGACAGGTCAGATTTGGAATTTACCAACAGAAATGATTGCAGTTTGAGCCACAAAATTAAGTGGTTCCCCTTATGGGGGGGGGGGGGTCTCCTGATCCCCTGGGGGACTGTGAGATTAGAAACGGAGTCTGCAAGCCTGTCCCGGTGCTTTATAGAGTCTAATCAATGTATACAACTCCCGCCTATGCATAAGGCCCTCCAGGAATGCTAACACTCCTCACGTCCTCGCTTCTGGGTGGTGTGAGGTCACTTCCGCATGTCCGCAGTGGCTGTCGTAGTGATCAGGAACTCTGATTGGGTATTGTGTAAGGCTTTGAAGAAAAACAGACTTTGCATTATTAATAAGTACTGCTTGCTCACCTGTTTTTCAAAGCGCAAGGCCTGTTGAACTGAAGGCAGCTGGACAGAGATCTGCAGGCACAGGGAAGTGGGGCCGCCGGGCTCTCCCAGGGCATCATTGTCTGACCCATGATTAACCCCGCTGCAAAATCTCCTTTCCAGAAGTTTAGTAATGAAAAAAACAAAAACAAAAACAAAACCCCAACAACTCTTCCATGAAATTTGGAATCAAAAGCTCCATCTAAGTAGATGTCTACAGCAATTATTAAAAGGTGCCAACTGAGAGAGAGAGTCACATTCATCATATTTTTCAGGTTCCTGGTGTTTCTATTCTTCAGGTTGGTGTTACTTAATGTAAAACGATACTCTTATTATTTACCTTTGCAAAGTACAGTGAATCAAGCTGTGTAAAGCTAATGTTCTTAAGTCAGCCAGATGCTTGTGCTATTGCTATGTCTGAGTTTGCTTGGGTTCTGAGTAAGATTTTCTAAATTCTGGACTTGTCAGTTTCTGCCTTTCTGTCCAAAGCCATTTAAACACTAGCAATTTGTTGTAATTTGTTTTAATGTTTATTTATTTTTGAGAGAGAGGAAGACAGAGCAGTACCAGGTGAGGGGCAGGGAGAGAGAGGGAGACACAGAATCTGAGGCAGGCTCCAGGCTCTGAACTGTCAGCACAGAGCCCGACTCAGGGCTCGAACTCCCGAACTGTAACATCATGACCTGAGCCAAAGTCAGAAGCTTAACTGACTGGACCACCCAGGTGCCCCAAGAGTAACAATTTTTTAAAGGGAGAAGTCCATATGCTTTGTCTGGAATTTTGAGATGTGGCCAGATGTTGACCTTTAAGATTCGACATGGTTAGGTGATTTGATCCAAGTCCTGGAGCTTGTAAATGTTGTGACCAGGATCTGAGTCCTAGACTGTTGCACTTCTAATTAGCCCATCTTATGCCCATGACTAAATGGCCATGAAGTGGCATCCTGTATGTGACCGGGAGAATCCCAGGTACCTGGAGAAGGGAAAGCTCATATAGGTTTGGCGCACCTGTCCCACGATTGTGTCCAGTGCTGGATCCACTTGGCCAAGGGGTTATTTTTGTAGACTTGACTCAGGCCATCTAGACCAAAATAAATATCTGCGTCCTTCCAAGTAGGATATCTTGAGTTGGAATGAGAACAGAAGCATTTGGGTCCAGGGCCTTCCTGAGGGCAACTGGAAAGGATTCCAGTGGGCAGTGGACAGACAGTCGATCTCCAGAGGTGGGCAAGGCCCCAGACAGTAAGGCCCACAGTGGGCAGACTGGTGGCGCAAAGCCAGTTGCAGCCCCAAGGAGGTGTTCTGCTTGGCTCAACACACAGAAGACATTTGTTTGAGTGGTGCAGATACTACACAAACGAGACGTTCGTCCACATCCAAGATTGCCCGTTCATTGCCAAAATGGGATGATTCCCAAAATGGCGGCCATCTGCCAGAACTGCATTGGGCTGCTCCTTTAGAAGGGCCTTCATGCTCCAGCTGATCACATCCCCACTCGGCACCATTTACTCATGGCACTACGGCCACATGGCTTTGTAATGCCTCTCTGTTCACAGGCAGAGATTTCACTGTAGGGGCCCAAATCCTGCGCCATCATGTCCGGCTCCTTCAGTGTGAGTAGAGAGTCAGTATCTTCTAGGAGAAGCACTTACCATCTAAAGACGTCTGTGTGAGCCCTTGTGCTGATTCATTCTCGTGCCCCTGAACGCTTCTCAGAGCCTCCTATTTCCTGGTGGTCCAGAGTAAAGAGTATTCTGCTTATCTCTCAGTTTATGAGAAGTAAATGAGAGATATGCGAAAGCGATTAGAATCTACAAATCTCTGAAAAATTTTAAGAAAAGAATAAGCCTGCAGCCAGATGAGTCTGGTCTGGGGGCTTCCTGGTGAGTGTGCATCTTGTGGGAGGTGACTAACCCTCTGGAGGGACTTTAGTCCCTGGGAAGACTGTCTGTGGAGGCTCAGCATTAGGGAGGGACTCTCTGGGGCTTTCCCATACGCATTTCCTTCGGTGGATGGTATCTCCAAATCTGATCAATGCCAACAAAGATCCCTTCTTGAATTTTTTAATTCAAAAACACTTTTTGGTGGGTGCCTGGGTGGCTCAGTCAGTGAAGCGTCCAACTTTGGCTCAGGCCATGATCTCACGGTTCATGAGTTCGAGCCCCGTGTCAGGCTCTGAGCTGCCTGTTTCAGATTCTGTGTCTCCCTCTTTCTCTCTGTCCTTTCCCTGCTCTCTCTCTCTCTGTCTCAAAAATAAACATTAAAAGAAAAAATTTTTAGGACATATTTTTTGGGGTAAATATTTGCCAGGCACTGGACAAGATCCTGGAGACATAACGCCAAACCTTGGAGCGCCTCCAGTAAACGGGCAGCTACCCCAGGGTGTGCGATGTGCCTTGAGGAGCATGATGGGCTCTGCAGGGCACCCAGCCTGGAAGCCGTCCATCTAGACTCTGTTGTCGGAGGTTTGTTTTTAATGATGGAGCAAGCCTGGGACAGGTTTCTAGGGAGAAGAGATAAGAGTTTGTCTCAAATAGAACACTCGTGAGTTTGGGTGGAAGATGCGGTTTTCCACCTCAGCCCAGGCACCCTCCAGCCATCCTTTGCGGTATGTTTCTGACCACATAGCTGGAAATCCTTTTTTTTTTTTTTTTTTTTTTTGCTGTTTCTGTTCCAAGCCTGAGATCCTGCCAGCTGGATTTCACTTCTCATTCTATTTCTGTCGGGCACTGGGGTGCGGCCAGGACACGGAGTGCCTTTCGAATCTGCAGAAAAGGATGATGTCAGGCATCTGCCCATGGCCCTGTGAGTTCTCGCAGAAGCCCGAGGCCCATGGCACAGGGATGGAAACTTAATTTTCCATGGGGCTCTGCACCTGTCCAGTTATGGCAGAAAGGGTTTTGCTTTAAACATGGTGAGACCATGCTTTGCCCAGGGATAGGGAAGACTAGTAGCCCGAAAACCTACCCCTTACGAAACTCGTGAAATCCCAGATATCATAGAAAACACATCATCTTGGGGCGCCTGGGTGGCTCGGTCAGTTGAGCATCCGACTTTGGCTCAGGCCATGATCTCACGGTTTCTAGGTTCAAGCCCCGCATCCAGCTCTGTGCTGACAGCTCAGAGCCTGGAGCCTGCTTCGGATTCCGTATCTCCCTCTCTCCCTGCCCCTCCCCCACTAGTGCTCTGTCTGTCTCTCTCAAAAATAAGCATTAAAATAAAAACCACACATCTTCTTAAAAGCACAACTGAAATGGTACCCCCCCAAAGAAAAAAGTAAGAGAAATTAATCTCTAGAGGTAGGAACCAGCCAGGAAAGTCAGCTTTGCAGTGGTGACCATCTGAGAGCACCCTCTGATGCCTGGGACCAAGGCTGGGGCACGTGACAAGCCCAGGGCCCCAGGGAGAGAGAACATCAGATCAGGATGTGTCTCAGAAGGCCATGCTCTCCCCAAAAAGCATACAGACCCCCTGGCTGGGCCTCAAGGCTGAGCTGAGCTGACAGGTTTTCTCTGATCATTTGCTGTGTCTGGTGCACATTCTTTCTTATGAGCATGAAGCCCATATCCATGCTTCCCTGGGTGGTCCAGAAAATCCAGGTGGGATAATTGTGTTTAAAGCAGGGAGGGGTCCCTGGTTGGCAATGCCGACAAGTATCTGATAGAAACAAATGCTCCCAGGAGGAATGCACTCTCCCCCCGGGGCCACAAAGGATCCCCACAGATAACGTTCCAAGGAACGTGATGGCAAAACTAAAATTATACACAAGAAGGGGCATCACAAGCAAGAGTCTGCTGAGACCGAAGTAATCCAATGAGACCCGGATGTTGGAATCAAAATGAGACTATTTAATATGCAAAAACTCTATGCTGAAGTTAAATGCATAGGTAGACAAAAAAGGCATATCCCCCATACTAGTGGGCTTTGAAAGAAGAATCTGGTAGAACATGTGTAGACCTGTGATATTGGTCTGTTGAACATCTGTAGACCTGTTGAATTGATAATGGGAGGGGTGAACAGTACGTCAGGTACAGGTTATGAGCTAATTTAGCGAACTAGCAGATAGATTTGAAGAAGTCACCCAGAGTGAAACACGGACACACAGATGGGACATAGGAAGGAGATGTTTTGTACACAGAGGACAGAGAGAGAACAGTTACCATGGACCAGATCAGAATTCTGGAACAGGTAGTAGGAGATAGGGGAGAACTGACGGGATGGTGTGCCACACGTTCTAATGGAAACACCTTGATTTTTCCAATTCAGGAATCCCTGTGAAATTAAAGAAAGACAAACAGGGGCACCTTTGTTGCTCAGTTTAGCGTCCAACTTCAGCTCAGGTCATGATCTCGAGGCTCATGGGTTCGAGCCCTGAATTGGGCTGTGCTGACAGCTCAGAGCCTGGAGCCTGCTTCAGATTCTGTGCCTCCCTCTCTCTCTCTGCCCCACCCCTGCTCGCACTCTCTCTCTCTCTCCCAAAAATAAACAAACATTAAAAAATATTTAAAAAAGAAAGATAAACAAAAATACATCCACCTGTAGCCCGTATCATAGTGAGACTACAGAGCACCGAAGGCAAAAGATTTTAAGAGAATCCAGAGAAGACAGACTTTACCTGCAAAATACAGTACCTGGGCCGAAAGCTGACTTCTTGTCACTGGTAACAACACTCCCAGACAGTAGAACATCTTTAAAGAGCAAAGAGAAAAGAAGAGTTCATCCAGTTTACGTATCCAGCAATACCATTCTTCAGGAAGGAGTCTGAATAAAGATATTTTCAAACAAAAATAGAGCATACCACCAAATGAACTATAAGTAAAGGAACTTCAAAACACAGTGTAAAGGATGAAACTCAGGAAGGAGAACAGGACCAGAAAGCCAAGTCACGGAGCCAAGAAGGAATGGAAGAGAAGTTACTACTCACTGACTCGTACCAGTGAGAACCAGCCAGTGGTTCTCAACTGAGAGTCATGTTGCCCATGTGGGGACTTATTCGATGTGTGGAGATGTTTTTGGCTGTCAAAACCAGGGTGGGGTGAGATGCTCCTGACATCCAGGAAGTCGAGGCCAGACCAGCTGCCGAAATCCTACAGGGTGGAGAACAGCCCCTGACGGCCAGCGTTCCGGAGTCCTGGAGTTGGACACCTGGATTTTGAGTTGGAACTTTATCCTTAAACAAACAGGAAATGCCATTAGATACAGCTGGTAAATGTTTTTGGAAAAAAGTGATTACCAGGGTGGGGGGTGGGGGGCAGCTAGCTAAGCTTTAGGCCGAATCATGCCATAGGCGGTGAGCCATTGTAAAGGCCCCTCCTGCTTTCTGGGACTGCTGGCCACTGATGCCACCAAGCTCCTTTTGCCTATGGATGATCATTCCTGCCTCTCCTATGATAAAATTCAGATCGCTTCTGGGTTCCTGGGGGACTCAGTCCGTGAAGCTTCTGACTTCAGCTCAGGTCATGATCTCACAGTTCATGAGTTCGAGCCCCACATCAGGCTCTGTGCTGACAACTCGGAGCCTAGAACCTCTTCACATTCTGTGTCTCCCTCTCTCTCTCTCTCTCTCTGCCCCTCCCCTGCTCGTGCTCTGCCTCTCTCTGTCTCTCAAAACTAAATAAAAATTCTGGGGAAAATTTTTTTTAAAAATTCGGATTGCTTCCAGATGATACGCCTTTCTTTCTTGGCTCTCGGTACCTGTTGTCCATGAGGCAGCTCAGATATAAATAGTAATGTCTCTACGAGAATCTACCAGAACAACTGGTCCTCTTGTATTGCCTCTTTGCTTTCCTCATAGATTAACATGCGACACTAACATATCTCCCTTATTCAGCTTTAAAAACAACTTCTTAGATTTTACTTTCAAATGTCATGTGACTCTTGAAAGAGAGACTTCAGTATCTCAGCGGGAGGGTTAGAGCACAGAAAACACACACTTCGTTTCAAGCAAGCCACGTCTCTTATTTATTAATTCCCGTTACAGTATCAGAAGCGATGGCTGAGCTCCTTGTCCCACTCTTGAATTATTGATGGTTCTATTCTGCGGGACACTGGACC
This sequence comes from Hyaena hyaena, assembly GCF_003009895.1. Classification (NCBI taxonomy): domain Eukaryota; kingdom Metazoa; phylum Chordata; class Mammalia; order Carnivora; family Hyaenidae; genus Hyaena; species Hyaena hyaena. Next base: position 1,803,798 of record NW_024080733.1, on the reverse strand, counting down.
CTCGGCCAGTGGACCGGATGTCATGGTGGCATCTCTGTCCCCACAGCCACAGGGCAGGTGGCCGGGATGCCCTGCACATGTGGGCCTCGACCCGCTGGCAGCTCAGCTGTGTCACACATGCAGACATTTCAGGGGCGGGTAGGCTAGAAGAGAAAGACATCAGACAAGGCCACTGCCTTCCTCTGGGGAGGAGCAGGGGACACAGGCAGCCTGAGGGATCAACTGTGCTCTGATGTCAGCCTTCCGGCTCTGGTCACCTCCTGCTGATGACAGAGATCCCCTCTGCTCCCTGTGCCCTCCAGGAAGCCAAGGAAGAAAGCTCATCTTGCGCCTGGCGACAGCAAGGGTCAGCTCTCGGGGACCTGCCACCTGTGCCTGAGAGCAAAGAGAACGTCTCCTCCACCCGAGCTTAAAAATGCCACAAGAGGGGACTTCCCTAGCTGGAGACATGGCTGGCAGCTTCCTGTTGTAATCCCAGAATGCTCTGGAAGAGGTCCAGCTTTGAAAAGGAGCACGGGGCCAAAGGTGTGAGCCGATCACATCCATTGCCCTGGGCTTGGGCCGTGGTCCAGCGTCTTCCCGGGATCGGCAACTGATGCACACTGAACAGAGTTGTAGGACAGCCAGACTCTGACCTCAGACGCTGTCCAGACGGGTGTCTGCATGGCCACCTGATAGCTGGGGAGCGTGGGCCCTGTTCCTGGAGCCTGGCCAGCCCTGGGCAGAGGAGACAGACACGCTTCTTTGGTCATCTTTGTTCCTCCCTGATGAGGATGAGCCTTGTTCTTGCCGTGTCGAATGAAGAATGCCAACACGGAGTGCGGTTCTGTATTCTTCCAGGGTGTGTGTGTGTGTGTGTGTGTGTGTGTGTGTGTGTGTGTGTTAGGATGAGATATGCCTATTGGTTTCAGCATGTTAAGTGCTTCCTAGTTTGCCCCAGTCCCCACCACTCGCTGTCATGCACCTGATTCACCACCTTGTTTTCTTGCCTGATGGGCCCCCCCAGAAAAAATTTGAATTTCTGACCCTTGAGGGAACCAATCCCATGTCCTCCTCTCCTACCCACCTTTTAAAAGCCTACTCCTTGGACGCCTTTTTTAAAATGTTGATTGATTTTGGAAGAGAGAGAAATTGCAAGCTGGGGAGGGGCAGAGAGATTGAGAGAGAGAGAGAGAGAGTCCCAGGCAGGCTGTGCTCTGTCAGCATGGAGCCTGACGTGGGGCTTGAACTCACGAACTATGAGATCATGACCTAAGCTGAAAACCAAGAGTCAGACGTTCAACCAACTGAGCCCCCCAGGCGCCCCATCTTTGGAAGATGTTTAATTTTAGTTATTTGTGTGTAAAATGAGGACCAAGCCTTGTTTTCTTCTCGCACGGGTTATTTATTTATCACCCTTTATTCTGATTCTAAAACCAGAAGCTTTAGATCCTCCCATTTTTAAAACAGAGAAGTTCGACTTTAAGATCTTTCCCCGGGCCCTTACTGCCCCAGTCTGGCCCCAGGGACATGGCAGTGCCCAGTTGGCAATGTGTCCCTTCCATTCAGGACTTAGTTTAGGAATCTGTGAATGAGCAGAGCATCCATTAAATAGCTTCCCCTCAAGTCTCAATGGCACCCTGCTCCCAGGGTCGGAGGAGGGGGGCTCTGTGTGGGCCTAGTGTCCCAGCAGTGGGGGGTGGGGTGGTCCAGATCTGGCTGCCTGTGGTCACGTGCTCTCCTCTCTCCCTGCCCTGCTCTGTGTACAGGGGTCCAGGGTCTGGAGGCCGGGGGCTGGCCCACCGTGGGCACATGTCTGCCTACACTGCAGAAATTTATAGACATTTACTTCTCACAGTTCTGGAAGCTGGGAGTCTGACATCATGATGCCTGCAGGGTCTGGTTCTGTTGAGGTCCGAAGACGGCCACCTTCTCCGCAAATCCTTGTAAAGCCAACCGTGATTGCCAGGCTTTTCCTTGTCTTCAAAGGACACAAATCCTACCTTGGGGCCCCACCCTCCTGACCTCAGCTCCCATCCCACTGGGGGTTAAGGCTCCAACCTGTGAATTTCACGGACACAAACATGTAGTCCATGACAGCAAGCCGCATGCTCTTTCCTGCCTCTGATCTGACCGTGTGATCTGTCAGGTCAGAACCTTCCAGAATGTCCACCAATGTTCTTTAGCCCGGAAGAAGCAGTCTTCCTCATTCTCGTCCAACTACTCAGCTGTTTGTCACCAAGAGGAACGCACCACATAAACACTGCCACCATTTTTTCCCTTCTTTTAAGTGAGTTCCTGAGTGATCTGTGTTAATCTGAGGGAATTCGTCACGAGGGGATTTGAAAGAGTTGATTAGACAGTCTTGCCACGAGCTAAGCCATAAAGAAGGAAGAGTCACTGTGATGCGGCATTGGGGTGTCAGACTGTTGTCCTGTTATTAATCTGTTGTGGGGCAGGGGATGGCTTTCTTCCCAACACTGGAAAGCTGACAGCTTCTGGGGACAGTTCTTCATTAAGTCCCTTGGTGTGCAAATCCATTCTCTGACAGAGATTGGAAAGACAACAAGAACCAAAAAAAAAAAAAAAAAAAAAAATTTCCTGAGGGTCATGGTGGGGGTGGGGGTGGGGGATGGACAGCGGCTTCTGTTGGAGGCTGGAAGGTGGCTGAGGGTCAAGCCCATTTCACATTGGGTAACAGAAGGCAGGGCAGAGGGGCACATAGGGGTCCGAGCGCCCGGCGCTGGCCCTGACTGATGGAGGGGGCCTGGAGGGTGTGGGCTGTTGGGCAGGTGCATCAGGGTCCCTATAGGACCCTGCTGTTTCCCCGTGTGGAGATGGAGCTTCGCGGGTGCTTTGCCTAGTTTAAAAAGACAGTGTCAGGTAAGCAACCTGGCGTAGCCCTGGGGAGGGATTTGCTTCGAGGGGACCGTGGAAAAGAAAGAAAGCCGTGCCCTGCATGGCACCTTCCCAGCTTCCAGCAGGGAGGGAGCAGGGAGGTCTGGGAAGCATTCATGAGGCTTGTCCAGGAGAGGCACGGTGGTCCAGCCAGACCCTGAGATGAGGCTGCTTGCCCGGAGTTCTTGGCAATTCACCAGAGGGTGTGTGTTTCACTCGGGGGGCGGGGGGGTGGGGGGAAGCACAGTTGAAAGGCAGCACTCCTGCATTTTTCTCAGGCTCGCAAATAACACAGCTCTCGGCAATCTTGGAAGCTAGTAAGACCTGGTGGTTTAAATAGCAGGGGACTTTGAGTGCATCCTGCTGAGTGCTGATGCCTGGCACTTTGGAAGCAGGCTCAGCAGCTGGAAAAGACGCTTTCGCCATCTGGTGACGGAAATGTGACAGTGACTTTGGGAAGCCTCTGCGGTTTTTAGTTGGCGCCTCTGGCAACTTGTTGCTGAATTCAACAGGGTCCTCAGATGAATTGCATGATGGAGTCAGGAGGTGCAGACAGAAGTCAGAGCGGAAACACTGAGGAAGTAATGCTCCTTAGTTTTTGAAGGACTCCTTCGGCTCCCCGGCTCCCTGCGTCTGCTGACGGTGGAAAGCAGGTTCTGTATCAGTTCGGTTGTGAAGTGTCTTTGGGGTGTCTCTGTTCTGTCAGGTCTTAGGAATCTCATCTCTTTGGGGAGAATCAGCATCTGTGGATTTCTCCCCCTTGGCAGATATTCTCATGTACTTTCATTCTTCCCAAGATGGGCTGGAGAGCTCACGGTGGCCTCGGGACCTTGGGAAGGGTACCCTGTCCCCACGACATCCTCTGAATATTGGAGTCTGCTCTCTTCTCTCTCTCCTGCCCAAAGCCACACATTGCCTGGAAAATTCGTTCTGTAAAAGTTTATTTATTTTGGGAGAGACAGAGACAGCACAAGTGGGCCAGGGGCAGAGAGAGATGGAGAGAGAGAATCCCAAGCAGACTCTGCGTTGTCAGCACAGAACCTGACACAGAGTTCGAACTCCCGAACCATGAGACCATGACCTGAACTGAAGTCAAGAGTCAGATGCTTACACCAACTGAGCAACCCGGGCGCCCCTGCCGTAAAAATTCTTAATATGCACACAGCTCAGTTAGCATCTGGCACTGCCTGCCATTCTGTTGGCTTGTCTTGCATGTATTTATGCCTCAGCTCCCTAGCCAGATGGAGCACTGGGGTGAGTGGTGGGATTTTCTTCACACCTCCCTTTGAGAGTGCAGAATTCCAGAGGGCAGGGAGCCTGGGAGGTTGGCGATGGGACCTGCCCCGGGACCCGTGTGTACATCCATCAGCTCAAATCCGCAGGATGGAAGTGTCCAGATCTTATATCTTCCATAGCTGGATTTGAAAACAAGTTTGTCCCTTGGGCTAGTAAGGGAGCCCAGGCCCCCAGCTCCTCAGTACAAATTGTAGCTACTTAAAGGCACCACTGGCAAACAGAAGACAACAGTAAGAAAATATGTCAAAGGAAGACTGTGGTGTGACCATCTGTGCCCGAAGTTTGGGATGCAGTGGTTCTAGAATCTGGAGGCTCTGCGTTCTCAATTCAGGCCATGCATTTTGTGTTTTGATTTCCAAACATTCCTTTACAAGCCCTCAGATCCCTTCTGTAAAGTCACCGCCTTAGCGTTCAGTTCATTCTAGTGACTGCGTATTCCCTTCCATTCGTGGACTAAATGTGTAATCCGAGTCCTGATCCCTCTCAGTAGCAAGATTCGCCTCCATTTCCTTGTCCGTGGGTGTGGGTGTCTGATCCTTGAGTGCCTGTTCATGACATGCTGACCAACTCTTCCTGAGGCAAAGCTGTGGATTTTATTTTTTTTGTTTTACACAATGTGCCATGCAAGTTCATTTCAACTCTTTCTTAATTTTTTAAAGTTTATTTATTTTGAGAAAGAGAGAGCAAGCAGGGGAGGGGCAGAGAGAGGAAGAAAGAGAATCCCAAGCAGGCAGTGGCACTGTCAGCAGAGAGCCTGACATAGGGCTCGAACTCGTGATCTATGAGATGATGACCCAAGCTGAAATCAAGAGTTGGAACCTTAACTGACTGGGCCACTCAGGCGCCCTTAACCATCACTTTCTTGACTCAGTCACTATCTAGTGAGACTGGACATTTGCACCGGCTCAGTTGCCGTAACAATCCTGGATGTGCTGGAGACATGGCCCTGCTCTTGAATTGCCCGAATCGAGTTGACTGCTCACCAGCAGCATGGGATTGGGGCTCTTGGTACCAGAGACTCTGTGCTCTAAGCCAGCGATCCTGGAAGAATTCAAGGGTTTTGAAGAAAGGGAAGGACCGGGGTAGAGGAAAGTAGAGGGAAGTCCAGATTCCAGTGTCCTTCTTTGTTTTCATGTTAATCTCACTTTGTGTCATTGCAGAACCCAACAGTTTGGGGGTTATTAATGGAACACCTCTGGTGATGGAGGAAACAGAGAAATGCAGAGAAGAGTTTACTTGACATTGACTGGGTCTCATTGAGAAGGGTGTAGGCTCTCAGCTCATCTTCCCTGTCTTCTGTGTTGAAATTAATCCCATCTAGGAAAACATTACAATTCTTGGGAAATTGCTCAGGGATGTTCCTGCCTCCCATTTGTCTGCTCTTAAGGAAGCATCTGCGTTTAGCCCAGAATTGCTCCCTGGCCACTAGGAGCCAATGCATTTATTTGGTGGCCGGGGGTTTCATGGCACCTTCTCCAGAAGTTGCAGTAGAAAGTTCCAGATTGGAATATAGTGGTGGTCGCCATTCAGGCAGCAGGATTCAGGTGACACATGGCATTGTTTGCCTCTCACCCAGCCAATGGCTCTTAGGCTGGACTTGAGGGAAGCAGGTGCCTTCTGGTGGGTGGTGGTGAGTGAATCCGCCGTACGGGAAGGAAGAAGGAGGAAGGGTCTGAAGTGAGTTTCTGCCTCCCAGAGTGGAAAGAGACCTGAGACACAGGCAAGGAGGAGATTCATAGTCAATGTGCTTTCTGTGACATTTTGGAGCCTGGCCCTTCTCATGGTTATAATGGTTACAACCACAGCTACCAATCACACAAGGTAGCCCTTACTACAGCTCAGCACCTAATTGGCACTGAGTTCATTAACGTAAGATACATGTGCTAAAATACAGAGCTGCTTCTGCACAGCTTGTACAGAAGTGTTCCACTCAAACTCTGTACCCGCCTGATACAGATTTTTGTGTACGAGGCTCTTGAGTGAAGCAATATCCATTTGCGTTAGGCATCACTTCGCATTTAAGACTTGTCCCATCTATAAATTATGGTTCCTGTTCCTAATTATTTGTTTGGAAATAGGTTCAGTCTTTAGTTTACAGTCCTTATTGCCCGTATATGTGTGATGCAGACAGGTGTATAATTACTGGGCATTATGAAGGTCTAACTAATTATCAGTTACTCTCAAGTTAATCTCTCTCCGGAGCCTCTGCTGTGCACATTGTACTTCTAGTCGCTTCGTTGGGAACGTCCGTCCCTGCTTGCTCTGCTTCAGGCGTGAGGGTGAATTTCTTAGATCCACTTTGAAGACCTGTCATTTGTGTAAGCAGTGGTGGCTGAGGAAGCCAGGACGGCGTCTTCAGACTGGAGACCCTGGATTTGAAGCTGGCCCCAGGGCGCATGGCCTTCTGAACCACCCCCAGCTCTCGCGCATGTGCTCTTACCTTCCAGGAAAATGGCGGAAGTGGTGTTGGTTGGCCTGGGTTTATGGCTGGGATGAATGAAGGATTACCACAGAGCTTCTCTTTAGTGTCACGCCCAGTTACCAGTGTCCTTATCCAACCCATGTTCTGTCCACTCCTGTCACCTAGCAGCCGCCTTGAGGACAGAGACTTTTCCTCAAATGCCCACATGTTCTTCTAGGCGATGCATCTAAATTCTATCCTTTCAAGGGGCGCCTGGGTGGCTCAGTCTTTTAAGCATCCAACTCTTTTTTCAGCTCAGGTCATGGTCCCAGGGCTATGGAATGGAGCCCTGAATTGGGTTCTGCACTGAGTGTGGAGCCTGCTTGAGATTCTCTCTCCCTCCCTCCCCCTCTCTCTGTCTCTCTCTCCCTCTGTCTCTCTTCCACTCATTCTCCCTTTCTCTATCTCTCTCATTAAATAAGTAAATAAATATTTAAAAATATTTGTCTATTTAAAACCTGGATTTGTACCTGTTAGATTGCAAAGAAGGGTATTTCTGTCACAAGGCACATGATACCGCGTGTAGGCTGTGATTTGCTAACTAGAGGTCGTGTTCTTTTGAAGTTAGATTGGCCCCGGAGAAATGTCTTTCAGGATGAGGACAACTTTGGAAGAGGAGAAAGGGTGGCCACGTTTGACTGCACGTTGATTGCCTGGGCAGTCTGTGTTGCGGGTCACAGATGCAGTTGTGCACTGGGCGGGTTTACTTCTAGTTTCCACAGTGGGACAGAGAACAGGGGGTGGCAGTTGGGGACGCTGCAGCTTTGGGGGTGCTCAGACCTGGTGGCTAGAGTCAGAATGGCTGCTTGGAATGTAGTGGTGTCACAGGACAGGCAAACCTCCCCCAGATGCTGGGATCAACCATCCGCACCTGCTACCATGGTGAGAGTGGTGGTGGTGGTTGGGGGGGGTGTCCAGCCATGTGTGTGTCATGGTGAGATGAACCAGAAAGAGGGTCACTGTCACCCGGAATGCCAGATGGACCCCGATGACTGCTGAGCCAAGCCCTGTGTCGAGGTTCTTGGGATCACAGGCTGTAACTGCCCATCTTCTTGCCAGCCTGTCCCCTTCTCCATCAGCAGAGGATCCTGGCGATTCTGGCACAGAGGATCCTGAGCAGAAGGTGCTCTCATTAGGATACGACAGGCGCCCTGACAGTCCCCGTGTGTGTAGGTGGTGCAGAGGCAGGGTGGGACTGGCAGCCAGGAGAACTGCTGGCCCGAGTCCAGCTGGGTCCCATCACACCTTTCCTCGGTGACCGGGTGACCATGAACTTCAATGGCTGCATCTTCTGCTGCCGGCTGCTGAGTTCTCGAGGGCAGATGGGTTTTTGTGGTTTGCAACTTGGCCACCTTTCCTCCGTCCCCTGAGTGCCGCGACGGGCTTAACGAGAAGAGAGGCCTGGTGCGCCTGTGCTGCGGAGGTGGCTTCCTACACGGGGGCATGCGAGCCAGGGCTAGGACAGGTGGGGGCCACCCAACGGGAGCCTCTCCTGGGCGACAGGATAGTGCAGTCGAGCCATCGAAATGCAAAGTAGCAGGGGCACCTGGGGAGGGTCAGTCAGTTGGGCATCCGACTTCGGCTCGGGTCATGATCTCACGGTTCATGAGTTCAAACCCCATTTCAGGCTCTGTGCTGACAGCTCAGAGCCTGGAGCCTGCTTCGGATTCTATGTCTCCGTTTCTGTCTACCCCTCCCCTGCTCACACTCTGTCTCTCAAAACTGAATAAACGTTAAAAAAATTTAAAAAGAAAAAGAAATGCAGAGCAGTTGACTCGGTCTGGTGAGGCCACACTTTGCAGACTGGGGTTGGCAGTACGTTAGTGTGCGGGGTCGCGGCCGGCCTGGCCGTTAGTGAGGTGAAGTCTAAGCATCAGTGATTAGGGCCAGACACCCAGAGAGTGGTGGAAGGGCCCAGCAGGACATCTGTGGGAGACTGGAGAGTTCTATGAGGTGACCTCAGTCCTGGACAGGGTCCCAGGCACCGTGATCGGGTGGGGACCTCTGACTCAGAGCAGGCTGAAGACCTGCAAACGGTGTCTGGGGGAGTCTTGGCCCAAGTGGGACAGCAGTGGACATGGTGTCCCCTGAGGGCGCTGGTGGGGCTGTGGCCAGCCTGGCTCTGTGTGGGGTTCAATGGGGCTGTGCCCCTGTACGAGCCCCGACCTGGGGCTTGAAGAGGGCAGGCCACGCAGGAGCGGAGGCCTGAGTGTGACACACTCAATTATGGTGATCCCGCCTCTGTAAGCAAAACTCACAGTTGAATTTTTGATAACGTTGCAGAACCTTTAAGGAAGTCGCAAGCGGGGCACCTGGGAGTCTGACTCTTGACTTCGGCTCAGGTCATGATCTCACGGTTCGTGACACTGAGCCCCGTGTCATGCTGTGCTCTGACAGCATGGAGCCCGGTTGGCTCTCTCTCTCTCCCCCTCTCTCTCCCTCTCTCAGAGCCCCTCCCCTGATCATGCACACCTGCGCTTTCTCTAAGTAAATAAAGAAACATTAAAAACATTTAAACACAAACCGAGCTTTTGCTTCAGCTTCGGCACCAACCAGGCCCTGGGGTGGAGATTTGAGTTTTTATTCCTGGCATTGGATGGATAGAGGTGCACCCGTGAGCCCCGTCCTTGGCATTTTCCACCTCACAAGTGCCGGCTGGGTCATGAGTGTGGCAGGCAAAGTCACCCGGGACCCCTGCCCCGGGTTGCTCAGCATGACATCCTTCCCCCTCCACGATCTTTTAAGACACACATTTCCACGTCGCTGCGTCTGTGTCCCACTGCTGGGTCTGCATCTGCCGTTTCTGCTTTGTCGCCGATCAGCCCAACACGGTGTCTGGGATTTCCAGGAAAAAAAAAAAAGCCTCCACATCACAGCATGGGTTGTCGTTGTGGCGGGATCGAACTGGCGGTGTGCAGCCTTTCCAGGAATGTTACTGTGCTTGATTGGAAGGATCTGGAAGGTGGAATTGGGGCCAGTGTAGGACAGCAAGGCTAGTGCAAGCCCAGCACAGAGGGCCATGCATCCCTTGATGAACGGGGAGCTCGGGGGAGGGGGCCATCTGGGCTCTTACAAAAGATCTGCCCTTGGCCAGCTGCCCGGCACCTGTGTCTGCCCCCTGATGATGGGGTGGCGGGATCCTAGTGCTGATGTGGAGGTTAAGTGAGGTCATATCTACACAGCTCCCGGCCAGGTCCCTCCTCTCCTCGCCCCTTTCCCTTCCCGTCTACCCAGTGGCACCCGGCAGGGCTATGGGAACGCGGCTCATCTGATGAACTATTAGGCAAGAATTCTATATGATGAATCATCTGTTCAACGTGTAAAGGAAGACCTGTCCTCAGAAGAAAGCTGGTAAAGAAGCGCAAGGCGCTGATCTCTAAAACACAGCCGCTCTGTGCAGGGTTGACAGGGACAAGCCAGGTGCCCCCAAAGGAGACGGGCTGGGCTCTAGCACCCTGGCTTTGTTACCACTCTGCAAACCACTGGGCTGGATACTTCTTTTTTTTTTTTTTTTAACTCTTTTTTAAAGTTTATTTATTTGTTTTGAGAGAGACAGAGACAGTGCAAGTGGGAGAGGGGCAGAGAGCCAGGAACAGAGAGACAGAGAGAGGGAGAGGGAGAATCCCAAGCAGGCTCCGCACATGGCAGAGCCTGACCTGGGGCTCGAACTCACCGACCTTGACATCAGAAGCCGAGCCAAAACCAAGAGTAGGACACTTAAGGGACGGAGCCACATAGGCGCCCCTGGAGAATTCCTAAACCACGTGGCGGGGGGCGGGGGGCTTCACAGGAGGTTTGGGGGGAAGGAAGACAGGAGTCTGCAGGGTTGCATGACGGGAGGTCTGACCCAACCGTGGCCTTGTGTTCCAGGTGTCTCCGTGTGAGCGGTGCCGCTGCGAAGCCAACGGGGAGGTGCTGTGCACCGTGTCCGCATGTCCGCAGACGGAGTGTGTGGACCCCGTGTACGAGCCTGACCAGTGCTGCCCCATCTGCAAAAATGGTGAGTGAGATGCTCGTCAATGGGGCCACATCCTGCCCGTGGCCACACGCCCTGTATGTGTTCACCGCCTACTTCGTGGGCAACAATAGACAAAGCCGTATGCATGCGTGGGTTGGAACGTTGTCCACATGCCCTCGAGGGCCCAGAACATGACCGCCGGCCCCAGGGGCCAATCGGGATGCATCCTCTCCCTCGGTGGTGTCACCCCCGTGTTCTAGGATATCGGGAGGCGCTTTGTGGAGATTTTCAATTTCCAGAGCGAGGAGAGTCTACTTGTTTTAATTTAACTTTGTTTGTTCTGGCAAAGCAGTTTCTCTCTTTCCGAGACAAATCAAACATGCCGGTCGGGCTCATTTGCTTTTCATTACTAAGCGAATTAAACTGGGAGCATAATTGAATATTTTTCATAAGTAAATTAGGCAGGATGAGAAACCCCCTCTCCGGTGAGAGCCTGTGGTAGATCAAAAGCCTCATCTGCTTTATGAAGAAGGACTGGCAGGATGTCCTTGATCATAATTTATAAAGAGAGAGCGTTTCTGTGTCCCAAATAACGAGAATGACTTTGTACCTGAAGTACTGAACACCGTGTGGGCACTGCACTTGAAGAGGGTGTTTGGCAGGAGTGTGTTCCCAGGGCTGGCGGGCTGAGGAGTGATGGCTCAAGAGGACCACTGGGTAGAGCAGTTGAGTTGGAAGTGAGCGGACTCTGGATTCACGATCGCGTCTTCGAGAGTTTGAGTCCCTCACCTGCGAGAGGACTCAGGCTGTGTCCGCACGGCCCCAGGACACGGCGTGAGGGCTCCTGGTGAAAGCCACAGATCGGCTCAGAGAGGTGAAAGCAGTCCCCTGGCCTGAGCGTTTCAGAGAAGGAGTGGGCCGTCTTCCGAGGGCGTCCGCACATCGTTGTGGGGTCGCTGGCCTGAGAGCTGGAAGCCATGGGATGTACCTCTTCATGTGGCCGGTGGCCGCACACGGCTGGTGCTGGTGTTCGAGACAATTCTCAGGGTCTACAGTCATGCCAGTCAAAACCGTGCAGGTGGCGGGGCGCCATGGATGCCCGTCACAAGGTGGATGCAGATGCCCAACTGCATCACTGTGATAAATGCATGGAAGAGGGAACCGAGATCCTGGGAAGTGAGTTTTTTTGATAGTGCAGGAAGCTCACCGCATTGCCTCACGCTGTGGAGGCACTGTTTGCTCAGCCTTTTGAATGGAAGTGGACGGCGTTAGAGATCTTGGAAAGCGTGCTTTCTTTGGGGTCAGCTGCTTTGCGGGTATTAATTGTGAAGGATGAAAACCGCGGGGACTGATGCCATGAGATGCCATGAGATTGAGGGGGCCTTTGAGCACAGACGAAGCTCTTCGCAAAAGAAGGTCACAGTGCCAGCTGTGGGTGGCAGGGGCATCAGTGCGGCTTTCATTGCTAGTGTCTGTGTGAGAATCGGCCAGAATGGAGTCGGGGTGGGGAAGGAGAGGCTGGTAGAGAGGCTGGCAGCCCTCGTGGAGGTGTGGAAGGAAGCGCACCTGCTGAGGAGTGGGTCGGTGCCTGTGGTCCATCCAGAGATGAGGGAGGCTCATGTCTAGGCTGCGGCATCAGCTCAAGGGCTGGGTGCAGAGCTGTGCACTGCACAAGTAACCTCTCATTGAGTCGGTGCTATTTAGCGGTTGGTCTAAATATAGATTGCTCACAAACCTGGCATCCCCAAGTATCTAAGACAGTGTTATTTCTCTTGCCAAGCATGATAAGAAATGAAGTTTTGGCCTTTGATAGGGAATCTTTGTTTGGATGTTTCCAAAAGATGAGAGGATGTGATTTCAATCTTTGAGAAATTTCCAATACCTGAAACTTTAAAAAAAATTATTTAAGTGGACCTGGGTGGCTCAGTCAGTTAAGCATCTGACTTCAGCTCAGGTCATAACGTCTTGGTTCATAAGTTTGAACCCCGCATTGGGCCCACTGCTGTCAGCACAGAGCCTGCTTTCGATCCTCTGTCTCCTTCTCTCTTCACTCCTCCCCCACTCACGTGCTCGCTTTCTCGCTCTCTCTCTCTCAAAAGTAAAGACGTTAAAAAAATGTTTACTTATTTATTTTGGGAGAGAAAGAGGGTGTGCATGGGCACGTGAGCAGGTAAGTGGCAGAGAGAGAGAATTCCAAGCAGGCTCCGCCCTGTCAGCACAGAGTCCCACATGGGGCTCGATCTCATGAACCATGAGATCATGACCTGAGATGAAATCAAGAGTCAGACGCTTCACCAACTGAGCCACGCGGACACTCCATTCAGTCCCTGATACTTTATAAAGGTTTCAAACCTACAGAAAAGTTGAATGTTACAATGAACAGGCGTATGCCCTTCACTATATTTACCAGTCGCTAATGTTTTGCCATTTTTGCTGTATCTCTTTTGGTCGCTGTCTTTATCCCTGCTTTTCCCCATCTCTGTATGTAACCCATTGCCATCAATACATTTACTGCTTTGTTCTTCCCCATAATATACCCTGGAGACCTTCTATTTATACCATCACTGGCAGGAAGCCTACTGAGTAAAGTTCAGGTTTTTCTTCGCAGTTCTTTTTGCTTGTAGGATTTATCCCAGTTAGGGGATAGAGTCAGAGAACTATCTTTAGAAATTATCAGGGTTAATTCTTTTTTTTTCATCCCCATGACATAGATTTTATAACTGAAAGTTTCTACCTCTTGATCCCCTTCACATATTTCTCCCATGGCCCCCCCCTCCCCACCGTGGCAGAGTTAGTTCTTGAATTAATTCCTTATTGGTGTGCCTATATTAAAATTTTAAGGATTCTTACTTTAAGAGACAGCATGGGACGGAATAAAGCAGGATTTGAGGGATGACGTGTTAGAGATTCTTAGAAGGAGCATAAATATGCCTTTTAAAACCAGATTCCAGAGGGATGACAGATTCTAGAAGGATTTGTATTAAAAGGTTTTGATCCAATTATGTCAGAACATCAACAACTTTTTATTTTCAGGAGTACAAGTAGAAGGAAATTTAAATGTGCCGAATCATCTAAATGCTAATAAGTTTTGGTCCATATTCACCAGATGGAATGTGGTTTTCAGCCGCCACTGGCTGTAGGGTATTCTGACCTTGACGGGTTAAATGGCGTTTGGAATTCTTCGCAAACTATTGGCTTGAGAAATGAAGAGTTTCTAGAGAGCATGAGTGCGCTGTAATCATCAACTGAGGTTAGTGAATAATTTGGGGTAGTCCATCCCTGTCACATGCACACAAAAAACAAAAAAGCATTTTTCTAAGAAAAAAATTACATGTGGAATCCCAGATTCTACGACATCAAAAATAATGCCTGGGGCACCTGGAGGGCTCAGTCGGCTGAGCATCTGATGTTCGGCTCAGGTCATGATCTTATGGCTTGTGAGTTCGAGCCCCACATCGGGCTCTGTGCTGACAGCTCAGAGCCTGCTTCAGATCCTCTCTCCCCTTCTCTCTCTGCCCCTCCTCTTCCCTCTCAAAAATACATAAACGTTAAAAAATATTAAAAAAAAACAGTGCCTTATACAAATTTCAGTGCTTGGATAGACGTAGCTTGGATGGAATGAGGAAGGTTTTAAGTCTTGATCTCAGTAAACAGGCCTTTACTCTGCACACACTAATGTCTTGACCTATACCATTACACACCTCCTTCTCCTGACAGAAGGAAAATTACAGCCGAGTCGCAAGCTGTCAAAGTCACTTGCATCACAGGAGTAGAAGTTTGAAACCGGGAATGCGTGGGGTATAAATAAATGATCACAAATCAAGTACACTTAATATATTCACTTTGGTGACTTGTGCAGATCAGCCTCCCAGGAATTTTCTTTTGATAAGATGGTTTGTGTGGCACCGTTTGTGTTTTTCCTTCTTTTTCCCAGTGATCCAAACAGTGCCTGCTATTTCTATGGACTTTCAAGATCTCAGCTGTGCTCTGGTGACAGGTGCATTTCACAGGTGAGGTTCCCAGCACTCATTCCACTAAAGCCCCTCCATCTTAGAACCTGCAACATTCCAGACCAGGAGATTCCATTCTGCACCTGTGCGCTCTTCCTTCACACCTGCAAGTGGGGCATGACCTTGACTCTGAGCCTTGATAAGATCAGCTCTGATTCTCTGAAGGGAAGAACATATCCGAGGTGGTGCGATGTGCTTCAAGAGCATAAGACCCTGAGTATAAAAGTTGTACATCTTGCTGGAATGTCAGTGGTTCCTACAGTTGACCCTCGAATGACACAGGTTTAAACTGTGGGTCCACTCGTATGCAGATGTCGTTCCAATACACAGAGAACAGTTCTATAAATGTGGTTTTGCGTCCTCGTGATTTTCGTAATGTTTTGTCTTCGGTAGCGTACTTTAGAAGTATGGCATTTAATACATACAGTGTACAAAATATGCGTTAACCAGATCCTTGTGTTATCTATCAGTAAGGCTTCTGGTCAAACATAGGCTGTGAGTGGTTACTTTTTGGGGGGAGTCCGACGTTATACACAGATTCGTGACTGCACAGGGTTCAGTGCCCTAAACCCCTGCACCATTGCAGGGTCAACTAGTTTTTTGCAACTTTATTTCCACGAGAAAATAAATATGGCTTTTTGGGGGGAAGGAAATGAAAGCTTTTGCAAAATTTTCAAGAGAAATTCTGAAACTTCACATTGTTAGAAACTTTCATGAAAATGCTTAGTGGGAAACACTAAGAATTAGGGTTTTTTCCCCCTCCTGTGTAGTTCAGAGAGTAGGAAAAGATCATGATTAAATCACAGGTAGTGAGTTGGGCAGAACTGAATGGTGTGTGTGTGTGGGGGGGTGGTGAGAGAGACTTATACCAAGATCCTTCTTACAAGGAAAAACCTACTACCATTTGGCCTCACCATTGAATCTTTCCAAAATTGTTCCCCAAAAATTAACACCAATATCATGGAAATACTTTGTCACTATTTAAAGATGACAAGATTTTGGGGCGCCTGGGTGGCTTAGTCGGTTAAGTGTCCGACTGTCGCTTAGGTCATGATCTCACGGTTTGTGGGTTTGAGCCCCGCGTCGGGCTCTGTGCTGACTGCCAGCTCAGAGCCTGGAGCCTGTTTCAGTCTGTGACTCCCTCTCTCTCTGATCCTCTCCTGCTCACGCTGTCTCTCTCTCTCTCTCCTAGAAATAAATAAAACATTTAAAAAAAAAATAAAGATGACAAGATTTTGTGCATTAAAAATATGGACTGGGTGGCTTAGTCGGTTGAGCATCCGGCTTCAGCTCAAGTCATGATCTCACAGTTCGTGGGTTCGAGCCCTGCATTGGGCTCTGTGCTGACAGCTGGGAGCCTGGAGCCTGTCTTTAGATTCTGTGTCTCCCTCTCTCTCTGACCTTCTCCTGCTCACACTGTCTCTCTCTCAAAGAGAAATAAGACATTAAGAATTTTTTTTAAATATAAAGGAAGCTACAAATATCAGAATTAATACTTGATATAGAGCTGTTGTACAAGGTCAACATGTAAAAATCAGTGGTATTTCTATATACCAGCAGCAAATAGAAATGAATTAAAAAGTACTCTTTCAAGTAACATCATACACATTAAATACTTAGAAGTAAATTAACACAGTTTGGCAAGATTGCCACAGTTAAAAGTATATTTTTAGGGCCATCTGGGTGGCTCAGTTGGTTAAGCGTCCGACTTCAGCTCAGGTCATGATCTCATGACTTGTGGGTTTGAGCCCCGTGTCGGGCTCTGTGCTGACAGCTCAGAGCATGGAGCCTGCTTCAGTTTCTGTGTCTCCTTCTTTCTCTGCCTCTCCCCTGCTTATGTTCTGTCTCTCTCTCAGTTTCTCAAAAATAAATGAAAGTTAAAAAAATTAAAAATATTTTTTAAATTTTATTTATTTTGAGAGAGATAGAGACAGAGAGAGCAGGGGCAGGGCAGAAAGAATCAAAGGAGAGAATCCCAGGCTGACTCCACACTGACTGTACAGAGCCGGACACAAGGCTCAATCTTTCAAACCATGAAATTGTGACCTGAGCTGAAATCAGGAGTCAGACACTTAACCGACCAAGCCACCCAGGCACCCTGCCACTGCTAAAATCCTTAAGACTTTAGTGAGAGAAATGAAAGAAGTCCTAAGTAAGTGGAAGACTATACCAGATTCATAATTGGAAGACTCGATAATGTAAAAATGTCAGTCTGCCTCAAATTTAGCTATTGGTTCAGCACAATTCCAGTAAAAAAAGCCCAGTGATTTTTGTGTATGTGGATGTTACCAAACTGACTCTAAAATCCACATGGAAATGTAAAAGTTAAAGACTAGCAGTGAAATACTGAAGGAGAACCACAAAGCTAGAAAAGGTACACTGTGAAAGTAATTAACATACTGTGATATTGTCCCAAAGATAAAAAGACTGACAAATGGAAGCAGGATAGAATCGGAAGAGGCTCAGAAATAAAGATCACGAGATTATACTGGTACCACAGTATGGGGGGAAAGGGAGAATGTTTCCAATAAATGATGCTAGGTTGATTGGATAGAAAGGGAAGGTACTTTGCCTTCTACCTCACCCTGTACCAAAAAAAAAAAAAAAAAAAAAAAAATCAATCCCAAATAGCATTTAGATAGGAAAGTTAAAATAAAAATACTTTTAGAGGCAAGCATATGAGACCGTCTTTATGATTTATGAGTAGGGAAACACTAATTGAAGAGAACACTCAAAATGTTAACCACGACGGAAGAGTTGATAAATTGGACTTTGTTAAAGTTAAGAAACTCTGTTCATCAAATAACTCTTTGTAAACCAGGGCAACGCAGCCCATATATTTGGGGGGAAATGCAATCCATCTATGTGATAAATGACTAAACAATTCCAACACATAAAAACAAAGTTGAGAGATAGAAAAGAGAGAAAGTGTAACGGGGATTCCCAACTCTCTTTGGCCCTCACTGTCCTTTTCCTCCTTCCAATGATCAGAGAGACTAGTCTTGTCCCTGAGTTTTGGGCACTGAGCTACTGTCACTCCCCACTATTTCTATAACATTTGGAGTTTGGTGAGAGGAACGATTCCTGGTGCAGAGACATGAGAGAGAGAAAAAAATGGGATTCCTGCTTTCGTGAAATTAAATTAGTGTCAATCTAAAGTAGACTGTGATAAATTCAGATGCATATTTTAATTCTTTGAACAATAAATAAAATCAACAAAGGAGCTCAACGTGGCACACTAACAATATTTATCTAACTGAAAGAGAAACAGAGGAATAAAAAGCCAGGAAACTGGTGGGTGGCTTCTCACCCGCTTACCCTGTCGGTAGAGCAAAGGTCAAGCTCCTCACCCAACCCCTGCTTGGTTATACATACCTTGAGCTATACATACCTCTCTGCCCCCTTTAAGAATTGTACTTCTCCCTGTCATTCCAGACTCTTCCTCTTTTTGATTCTGCTTCCCAGGACCTGGGGCTGTGATTGCAGGGAGAATGGAGGTTGTTAGGTGCCTGCACACCTAAGGTCTCATGCACATGTGCTCTGCTGGAACCCCAGACTTCAGGATGCACCCTGCACACGGCCAAACCCTGGTGGGCATCAGAATCACCTCTAGGACTTGTGAAAACATGGACCAATTGGGCTCCACCCCCTAAGTCCATGAGCCGGAAGGTTTGGTCCAGTGTCTAAAAATTTGCATTTTTTAAAACATTTTTAAAGTTTTTTTTAAAATTTATTTTGAGAGAGAGAGTGCACGCAAAAAAAAGGGGCAGAGAGAGAGAGAGAGAGAGAATCCCAAGCAGGCTCTGCACTGTCAGCACAGAGCCTGACTCAGGGATCAAACCTACAAACTGTGAGCTCATGACCTGAGCCGAAGTCAGACGCTTAACCGACTGAGCCACCCAGGCGCCCTTCTCTGGTCTGCTTCTTAAGGAAAAGTTAATTTCCTTATTGCTTCTTCTCCGAAGCCAGAGCCCCTAATCCCCTTGCATTCTGATGCAGGAATTGGGGAGACACCATAATTAAACATGTTCTTTTGTTGAACAGTTGGCTCTTCTTTTAGATTATAGGAGAGAAGTGTGTGTGTGTGTGTGTGTGTGTGTGTGTGTGCATGTGCACCTGTGTGTGTCGCTTTTGTAAAACCTTGCAGCACTTCCTATTTATTTTACTGCCAATACAAAGATGAGGCCAGTTCTGGTGCCTGCCTGTAATGAGCTCATAGTCTAGAGGGGAAGTTGTCCTGTAAATAACTTCTGTCTGCTACTTCGCCCGGATTTATGATGACCGCGAGCAAGGGAGAGAGGAGAAAACCTGAGTAACACTGCAGTAAACATAACCATGTGCGTGGCCCTTATTTGTTTTTGAATCATTTCATTTGGATAAATTCCCAGCAGTGAGGTGATCAGGCCAAAGGTGTGGAACATTTTTATGATTCAAATATGTTATCATCGTGTTGTTTTACTGAAGGTCATGCACATGTGCAAAAGCGTCTGTTTTTTATGTGCGATAACCTTGCTGGAACCTTTTATTAATTTCACTTCTAGAAGTTGCTGCTTATTGTTTTTGATAGTGAGCACCTAAACCCCAAAAAGGTTTCATGGCATTTTTTTTCCCGCAATGTGTTACGCTTTGTTGCCTTCTTAACAAAATCGCTTTGTGCGGGACTTAAATGGTTCTGAAAGTCATTGACGTGAGAAGGAGTTCTTATACCACCCTGGAATCCAGGGAGGTGTCTGGAGTAGCAGTTTGATCAAGTAACTTGATTTCTCTGCATCCGTTCTGTATCTGTGTGATGGATACATGGCTACACATGTGGATTTCTGGTAACAGTTAAGTCACGTGATGGGTTTAGAAGTGCACCACTAATACTGACCGATCGTCACTGTCTGCTATAGAAGACATGTTGGCAGAAGGGAAGAGTTCTGAAAACACAGATCCTGTGAGGAAACCAGGACTCCCCACTACCGCTCTTGAGCAGAGAAGCACATGGGAGAGGAGGGAGGAGCATCCTGGGGGCTCTGGAAACAGGAGGAACCAGGAGGAGGGGGGATCCTGGGCAGGAGCGAAGGCACCCAATTAGGGGCTGAGATAGCCCCTCAAGCCTGGAGGTAGGAGAGAGCTGGGACACAGACAAGCTCACCAAGAACCCTGATGCCACATGAGAGTCAGATTAAGTCCCAAGGCAGTGAGGCGCCCAAGAAGGAGAGTTAGGACAGAAGTGGCACAAATATTTCTGAACTGTAGCAGTCATTCTGGGTGTGGGGCTCGGAACCCTTGGAAAAGCAGGTAGTAGGGTTGCTCTGTTGAAAGACAATGGCTTTGTTCGGCATTTTGAGCGATCAAGTGAGACCAAATTTCTTGAAGACGTAGTGTGGAAACCCCTGGCTTTGGAGCGAAGCAGGTGAGACTTTCCAATTGGACCCCTGTCCCCTTGTTTAATTCCGTTTCCCCACCTGCAGATGGGGGTGACCCATAGGTGCCCCGCAAGCTTGGCATGAGGGTTAGATGCATCCACACCTTCTGCCGAGTGAGGACTCAAGACTATTTTTACCCTCCTCTGCCCCTCCTGGAGCCCCATGTCCAGTTGTGCCTCTGAAAAGTAAACCTCTCACCAGATCATCTTGCAAGGAGCCCCTGAATTTGTGCCACGAACATGGTGGTGGTTTGCCCAGCCTTAGAAGAGGTTAGGTTTCCAGTGGTACCTCACATGCAGAGCCCTTTGCCCTCCAGAAGATGATCCATTCATAGTCCTTGGCCATTATTCATCTGCTAAAAGCTGCCTGGTCATTAATATAGTGGCCTAGAATATTCCCAGCCTGTGTCCTCGGCCAAAGGGAAATCAATTGTCACAATATACAATAAAGCTATTCATTCCAAGGCAGGCAGATATCTTCACCACATCCATAGCGTGATCAATGGCGCCATTACCAGAGGTAGCTTGAACCGCATCCAGAATGCTTACATGCGATGCATTCTGGTAGGAATAGCTGACATTGTGAAGACAAATAGCCCCGTGGATGGCTTCCCTAATCCGTCTCCGTCTCCAGGAGAATGAGCCAATGAATATTCTTTGCGAGGACTTTCAGCAGGCACACTAGGGAATATAAAATACTCCCTTTGTTGATCAGTAGACACATTCTGCTCTTTCGCTAACAGAAAACCCACACCTTTTATTTGTCTTTCAGGAAGATAAACTTCAGGTATAAAAGAGCCCATTACCCCAGGAGGGATCTATAAACCACCAGTTCTGAAAATTGTATCTCATCTTTTCTAAAACAAATGCCTTCACTTAAGAGCGGTTACAATTTGGTAACCCTGACAGCTGTGTACGGAATTCATCTTTAATCACACATTGGCGCAGTGTCTATTGAAAGCACATCAGCCATCATTGAGTAAAGCATTATCATATGGGAGAAAAACATCACCAATTCTTTAATGAGAAGCAATCAGGTTTCATAGATAATAAGAATTGTAGGCCCCTGAAGAGATTGCCTGTATTACAACCTGTGTTGTAACTTGAGTTCTCCGAACATGGCGGGGCAGTAGCCGTTGTTGGAAGAGCTCTGTGGTCACGTGAGGAGCTGACCGTGGTAGGTATACTTCAGATTCCACCCTGGAGAACCTCCATTGCATTTGCATCCAGGTCACTGCTGTGAGAAAGGTTACAGTGCGTGGGTGGCCACAGAATGGCAGACGGGGGACACTTCTGACTATTGGAACAGTTCCTCAAAAGCATTGTGAGTCCGTGGCACCAAATTCAGATATGAACTGAACCAGATGACTTAGAGGGTCCTTGCATGCTCACACTTGATTCTTCTTTAGGACTAATACATAAATGTCTCAGCCATCGTTACTCAGCAGTCCATTTTGGGTGCCCAGAAAGAACAGTGTTCTTTTCTCAGGTTAATTCACACATTTTCTGGTCTTTACCCATTTTTACAGTATGAAGTTGTTTTGTAAATTAAACAAGACAATCGCTTAAAACAAAGATAGACACTTATTCTTTGAAGGGCCATGGAGAGAAGGGCCCACATCACCTCCCACTCACGCAGATGGGGAGACATGTAAAACCTGGGCAGGGGGATCTGAGAATCCCCGAGAGAGCCTGGAGCCCTTGGCAAGCTTGCTGGCTCTGGTTCAACCCACCGCTGCTGCTGACTATACCACCTACCACATCAGGGCCTCAGTTTCTCATCTCTAAAAGGAAATAGATCAGGGGAGCCTGGGTGGCTCAGTCAACTCCAAGCATCTGACTCTTGGTTTCAGCTCAGGTCGTGATCTCACGGCCTCTTCATGGGTTTAAGCCCCGCCTTGGGCTCTGTGCTGACAGCGAGGAACCTGCTTGAGAGTCTCTCTGCCCCTCCCCCATTTGCACTGTCTCTGTCTCTCTCCAAATAAATAAATAAACTTAAAAAAAAGGAACTCCATCAAATGGGAAAGAATGCATATATGTGCATGTACCTTTAGAAAATTTTAAAACTTCTATTATTTAAATGAGAGGAAATGCCTTAGTGCATAAAATAAATGTGATTGATACAGCTGAGCCGTGAACAACACGGGTTTGAACTGCACACTTCTACATGGATTTTCATTTGATAAATATGTACGTACTCTAACACCTTTTCTCGTCCTTTTAATTTTCTTTTTTTTAAAAAATTTTAATGTTTATTTATATTTGAGAGAGAGAGAGAGAAAAACAGAGAGAGAGCAAGGGAAGGGCAGAGAGAGGAAGACACGGAATCCATAGCAGGCTTCAGGCTTTGAGCTGTCAGCACAGAGCCCTATGTGGGGCTCGAACCCATGGACCGTGAGATCATTACTTGAAACAAAGTCGGATGCTCAACCAACTGAGCCACCCAGGTGCCCCATCTTCCTTATAATTTTCTTAATAACATTTTCTTTTCCCTAGATTCTTTATTGTAAGAATACAGTATATACTACATATAACATACAAAATATGCATTCATCAACTGTTCATGGCATTGGTAAGGTTTTGGGTCAACAGTGAGCTCTTTGTAGTCAAGTTACGGGAAAGTCAAAAGTTACATGCAGGTTTTCAACTGTGTGGATTTTCCGTTCCCATTGCCTCCATGTTGTTTAAGAGTCAATGGCATTTACTGGAATACTACATGGCAATGAGAAACAATGAAATCTGGCCATGTGTAGCAACATGGATGGACCTTGAGGGTGTTATGCTGAGCGAAATAAGTCAGGCAGAGAAGGACAAATATCATATGTTTGCACATATAGGAGGATTAGGAGGAATTTGACGGAGGAACAAGGGGGAGAAGAAGCACGGAAATGGTGGGGGAAAGGGAGAGAGGCAAACCATGAGAGACTCTTGAATGCTGACAAAAACTGAGGACTGATGGATGTGGGGGGGAGGGGGGATGGGCATAGAGCAGGGCACTTGTGGGGATGAGCACTGGGTGTTATGTGGAAACTAATTTGACAATTAAAAAAAAAAGGGAGAAAAAAGAGTCAACGGCATTTACAAAGAGTGTCTCGCATTTTCCCCTGAAAACCGCAAATTCCTTTATCTCCTAGTAATTAGATTTTTGGAGCCCTCTCAGTGGTCCCTGGGAAAGAAAGGCACAGCCCCCCACAGCTCCCCAGCTTGTCCGCAGAGCAACCCTGCCCCGCCTGCCTATACCTGCCTTCCCCACGGTGAATGTACACAGAGCTATAGGCCCTGTCTGCCTACACCTGCTTTTCCTCGGTTGCTCAGTTCACCTGAAATGCCTTGCACCCCTTCTGGAAGAAGCAAAACCCCGTCTGTTTTCAAGGACCAGTGCCACCTGCCTGTTCTCAGGCGCCCCTCCCCTGGTATCCACCACTCATTTTTCCCAAGTGGCAGTGGACAGCCCCAGAGCTAGGGGACAAAACTCGCTCATTTCATACTCCCCTGTCCCCTGCCTCACCCACACATGGGGATGGCTGGGCAGACGAAAATGTAAACTATAGTGTTTCTTGATTATGTGTCTGCGAGATCTTGATCCCATCTAACTAAAGTAAGCTGAGAGAGACCAGCTTCCCGTCCCTGCTTTGAGAGAATGACCGACCATACCATGCTTCTTGAAATCCTGGGAGGAGATTTTGTCTCTTTAGCTCTTGTGAATACTTTACTGACTCTCCACCCCATGTCTTCTCTGGGCTCTGAACCATCTTGAGTGCCAGAAACATCTCATGCAACGGCTTCCCACCCCAGGCGCCATGAAATGATTATCACCAAGGCAGCCTGATGTTCATTATCTCAGATAACAGCTGCAGAATAATGAAGACGCAGAGCTATTCCCTCCAGGCCCCATGAGTAATGAAAAGCCTGAAGGAAGGGCTCATTCATTAAGATTTTATAAGCAGGGGAGAATAAAAAGATATTTGTTTTCAAGGAATCCATTTTTGTCCAGTCTGATCTTAACATTAGAAAAACTTTGTAGAGAATGTAACTGCATTAAAAATAAGAATAATAATTAAAAGGAAACCCAGCGCCTGCAGAAAGGGGTCTTTTTACCTACTGGCGAAATGCTCACAAATCCTAATCAGCCTGACAAGAATTTAGTTTTTGTTTTGTGTTCTGAAGGAACGTAAATATGTTTAAGGGCATATGTTGGGATACAAGTTAGGTTTACCTTGTTGAAATGAGCTCTTCTCCTTAAGCTGACAGTGCCTTTACGATTTCTAAGTGGCAGAAGTCAATCATTTGAAATTACTGAAAAGATGAAAAATGAAAACCTTGCCCCGAGGAGGCAACACAAGCCTGGGCTCATAAGGGTTTCAGAAGTCTGGAGCTATAGGCGATCCCGAGAAAGTGGTTGGCGTGCACAGAAATGAGCCATCCAGAGCCTGGAGCTGAGCTTTGAGCCTCTCCTGCTTTGCAGCTAATCATTTTATTAGCAATGAGCCGAGAGAGAGAGAGAGAGAGAGAGAGAGAGAGAGAGAGAGAGAAAAGAGAGAGAGAGAGAGAGAAATAATAAGAATAAAATTATGAAGAAAGGGAGCATTTAGCAAATAGTATTGACTCTATTTCTTGAGGCTATTGATAATGAACTTGTTATTTTCACAAACTTTGTCTAGTTGCTGATGGGGCCAGAGTGAATTCACTGAACACATACAGAAAAACTGGAAAATGTAAGTCTGCTTAAGAAACATTGCTTCCAGCTCAAAAGTTAGTTGTGATTTTGAGAAGACTGTGTAAAGACAGTGATGTAGCATGTGTGGCATAGAAGGTGTGCTTCCCTGTCCATCTCTGAACCGTGAATTCTCATGGAAAGCCACTTACTCTGGGTGAACGTCACCCATTTTCAGTTGCAGGGTTTTTATATTCGTACAAAAGGTAAAACAACAGCTGTCAATGTGTTGTCTCCAATAGCAGAAGAAAAATGCACCCAAAATATTAAAGAATGTCCATTTTCTATCAGTTTCTCCTATGCTTCCCATAGAAAATCAATTCAGTTGTTTTCAAAACAAAGTCAGGTTTGTTTTTGTTTTGTTGTTGTTGTTTTTTTAAATTCCATTCCTGGAATCAAAGCAAAACTTTTGGAAATTAATTCTATCAAAGGTAAAACATCTAAGGCAATTGCTCATTCTGTTCTAGATGTATTTTTTTAAAGTTCAAGGTTGGAAGTAGAATAATTGTTTGCTCTTATGAATACATTTTTGGCAGAGCAGAGCATCATTAAAAAAAACATAATATTGCTAACTTAATAAACCAGTAGAGTAGAAATGCATTTGGAGTTCGTTGTGGCACACATGGTATTTGTAATTGCGTCCATGCAAACTGTGATATCCTAGAAATAAGCATCAAGGTTGTAACTGCCAATATTTTAAAATAATCTAAGCACATCATCCAGTGAATTAAAAAAAAAATCTGGCAGATTTGTTGGTGCCTCTCTCACCAGTTGGATTTTCTTCAGAAACAGTTTAACCTTGGAAGATCTGTAAGGTCAACCTAATGGCCTAACAGTGTTTTTGACGTATTTTTTTAATGTTTATCTATTTTTGAGAGAGGAAGAGAGAGACAGAGAAAGAGACAGAGAGAGCACACAAGCAGGGGAGGGGCAGAGAAAGAGGGAGACACAGAATCCAACATAGGCTCCAGGCTCTGAGCGGTCAGCATAGAGCCTGACACAGGGCTCTAACTCATGAACTGCAAGATCATGACCTGAGCCGAAGTCAGATGCTTAACTGACCGAGCCATCCAGGCGCCCCCAACATATTTTTTTTAATAAAGGCATTGTCTATATTTTGGCTGTATATTTCTTTCAAAATCATTCAAAATCTCTAATCACAGTATTCAACAAATAGAAAAAAAGACTTTAGATTTTGAAGGTTTAGAAAGTTACCATTGTGAAAACCAAACCCGTGATCCAGATGGTACTTGGAAGGCTCTGGAGAGACTGAGTGAATTATACCACAGGGCTGTCACTGTGTTTGATTTAATTTTCAGACTTTATCATTGTATATTGAAATAGATCAGTGTGTGGGAAGACTAGTTTGATTGAGCTCATATGCTAAATTGGATCCCTAGATTTTATTCTGTACAGAAATGACACAAAGTTGGGAGGCCCTGTGATTTTTCTAACATTTGGATTCAGGGAACACTAAAAAAAAATCATACATACAGACAAAATATTTGGTGAATTTTGTCTTAAAATACATTTATTGAAGAAAGTTATTCTACATTACTATAAAGATAATACCTATGAGGGGTGCTTGGGTGGCCCAGTCGGTCAAGTGTCCAACTTCAGCTCAGGTCATGATCTCACAGCTCATGGGTTCAAGCCCCGCATTGGGCTCCGTGCTGACAGCTCAGAGCCTGGAGCCTCCTTCTGATTCTGTGTCTCCCCCTCTCTCTCTGTCCTTCTCCCACTTGCGATCTCTCCCTCTCAAAAATGAATAAAACATTAAAAAATTTTTTTTTAAATAGTACCTATGAAAATATTTGGCACACCCATGAAAACCATGACTAGAAATGAGAATGTCTTCCATTTAACACATTTTTCTCTGCGTGTGTTATGTCATATCTCAGACATAACATCTACAGAGAGAGTTCTCTCAACTAAAAATCTACTCTTCAGAGAAGTCCATTCCATATGCTAATAATTCCAAATTTATATGCCATAAAAGGTAAGTTGAAAAAATTCCCAGGTAATTTTACAGAAACATTTAAAATAGTAAGGCAATTGAAAAATTCTCTCAAAAACGGGATTGTATCGTTCACAGAAGGAAGTTTGTGAGCCATACCAAGAATAATTATTCCTAGCATAGGGGAGGAAATGGTTTTCCTTGCCCCTTTTTGAATCCCTGGCTGGGTCTGAAATGAAAACTAACGGAGACTGATCAACAAGAGAAAAGCACACAAATTATAGAAAATTTGTACACATTTATGGGAGTCTTCCCAAGAGAATGAAGACCTGAAGAAGTGACCAGAGCAGGCAGCTTTTGATGTTTTAAACAAACAAATGATAAGTTTGTGAAGAATTGAGGAGCGGATTTGGGCTTGTCGAAGAAGTACAAGACGGACTACCAGTCCATAAATTTCCGGCCGTTCCGTCAACCCTGACTCTGTCCCTGGAGCAGTGACCGATCTTTCTGTGATTAAAGGAGAAAGAGGGTGTTTGGAGCACCTTCAAGCAAAAAGCCACGAGTCCTCATTCTTTGACCATGTTGTCCATGTCTGTTGAGAATAAACACTCAGGAGTTTGCCCACTTTGGGCGGCTTTCCAGTACCTCCTAATAGTTATTCTCCTCATGTAGTTTTCCTCATTATCAACTGTATGAGGGTTTTTCAGCTACACTACCGTTGCAGCAAGTCTAAGTTTAGTTTTTAATTTAATTTAAATTTTTTAAAGTGTATTTATTTTGAGAGAGAGGGAGAGCTTGCATGAGCTGGAGAGGGGCAGACAGAGAGAGAGAGAGAGAGTCAGAGAGAGAGAGGGAGAATCCAAAGCAGTCTCTGCACTGCCAGAGCAGAGCTCCATGCAGGGACCCAACCCACAAGCCACGCAATCATGACCTGATTTAAATGCCCATTTGAACCTTTGGAAAACTTTATCACAAAAGCTGACCTAAGATATTTACCATAGTCGGGCACCTAATAGGTGTACTGTACAGATATCTATATGTATTTTTTCAGCAAATGCTGCATATTATTTGCCTTATGGTAAATTTAATATTATACGAATCATGTGTATTTGCTTAGGTAAAACTTTCATCTTTAGCAAGTCAGGAAAAAATAATTTATTTGCAATTAATTCTTCTTTGTCTTATGTACACTTACACCTAAGTGTATACTTGTTATCCCAATAACCTTCCCTTATTTAAATATAATATTACATTTTCAACTATTTTTATAATTTCTTGCTTGTTTCATATTCTTATAATGCAATTAGATATCTCAGATTACTATTGTTTTTGAGTAGGGCTTATATATTTGTATGTTTAGATTCTTACGCATTTTTTAACATTTTTGGGTTTTAATAGTCAGTTCTGATACATTTATACTCATGCAGATTGGTGGAAGTTTTGTGCATTCTAGAATGGTACTGTATGTATTTTGATCTTCAGTGTCTTTTAATAACTTGAAAAGTTGTTTGAACTGCTTTGAATTTTATTATTCATCTTAAAGGCAGTAGTGTCTAAATTTTTACACAAGAGTCCAGCCCATTTTGGTGTTTTATTAATACCAAATCCCATTTTCGGTAGGTTTAACACTGTTGCTTGTCTTTTGTTGACTCTTTTTTTCAGTGAAGTATAATTGACACTTATTAGTTTCAGCTATACAACAGAATAATTCAGTATTTGTATAGACTGGGAGATGATCACTTGAAGTTAAGTCTAGGTAATGTCCATCACCATACAAAGTTACAAATTATTTTTCTTGTGATCAGAACTGTTAAGATTTACTCTCTTGGCAAGTTTCAAGTATGCACAATGTTATTGATTATAGTCACCATTCCCTGTATCTTGTCCCCATGACTTATTTTATGACTGAAACTTTGTATCTCTTGACCCTCTTCATCTATTTTACCCACCTCCCAACCAGTGCCCCCTCTGGCCACCATTGTTCTGTTTTCTGTCTTGAGTTCCATTTTTTTTGTTCACTCATTTTGTTTTTTATACTCCACACATAAGTGAAATCATGTGTTTTTTGTCTTTCTCTGTCCGACATATGTCACATAGCTTAATAACTTCAGATCCATCCATTTTGTTATAAATGGTAAGATTTCCTTTTTTATGGCTTAATAATATTCCATTGTATATACGCATCACATCTTCTTTATTTGTTCATCCATCAGTAGACACTTAGGTTGTTTCCCTATCTTGGCTTTTGTAAAAACTACTGCGAAAACATAGGAGTGGATATATCTTTTCAAATTAGTGTTTTGGTTTCCTTTGGGTAAATACCCAGAGTAGAATTGCTGGATTATATGGTAGTTTTAATTTTAATGATTTGAGGAACCTCCATCCACACTGTTTTCCATAGTGGCTGTGCCAGTTTGCATCCCCAGCAACACTGCACAAAAGTTTCCTTTTCTACCCATCCTTGCCAATAGTTGTTTTCTCCTATCTTTTTGATAACAGCCATTCAAATGAGTGTGAAGTGATATCTCATAGTGGTTTTGATTTGTTTTTCCTGGTGATGAGTGATGTTGACCATCTTTTCATGTGCTCGTTGACCATCTGGATGAGTTTTTTGGAAAACTATCTCTTCAGATCCTCTGCCCATTTTTAATCAGATTGTTGTTATTTTTTTTCTATTGAATCGTGTAAGTTCTTTATTTATTTTGGATATTAACCTCTTATCAGTTACATGATTTGCAAGTATTTCTCCCATAAGTAGATTGCCTTTTCATTTGGTTGATGGTTTCCTTTGCTGCACAGACACTTTTTAGTTTTGTGTAGTCCCACTTGCTTATTTCTGCTTTGGCTGCCTTTACTTCTGGAGTCCAATCCAAACAATCATCACAAGACCAATGTCAAGGAACTTGCTACCTATGTTTTTATCTATGAGTTCTATGGTCTCGAGTCTTACACGCAAGTCTTTATTTAATTTATTTCCAGCTGCTTTTTGTGTATGGCATAAGATAGTAATCTAGTTTCATGTTCTTGTATGTCGCCATCCAGTTTTTCCAACACCATTTATTGAAGAGACTCTCCTTTTGCCATTTTGTATTCTTAACTTGTTTTTCATAAATCAATTGATCGTTGTGTCTGGGAATTCATTCCTGGGCTTTCTATTCTGTTCTATTGATCTGTGAGTCTATTTTTATGTCAATATCATATTACTTTGATGACTATATTTTTGTGGTATCATTGGAAATAAGTGAGCATGATGCCTCTATTTTTGTTCTCTTTTTCAAGATTACTTTAGCGCTTTGGGGTCTTTTGTAGTTCCTTACAAATTTTAGGGTTGTTTTTTCTGTTTATGTGAAAAATACCATTGGAATTTGTTTGAATGAGATAGAGAAAGAGAGAGAGAGAGAGGGACAGAGAGAGAATAAGCAGTGAAGAGGGATGGAGGGAGAGAGAATCTTAAGCAGGCTCCATGCACAGTCTGGAGCTCCGCATGGGGACTGATCCCATGAGCTTGGGATCATGACCTGAGCTAAAATCAAGAGTTGGACACTAAACCAATTGAGCTACCCAGGTGCCCCTAGATTTTTCATGTTTCTTGAAGCAGGCTTGTATCACTATGAACTTTTCCCTTAGCACTGCTTTCACTACATCCCATAGATTTTCTTGTATTTCCTTTTTCACTTGCCTCCACGTAGTTTTTCATTTCTCCTTTGACTTCTCAGTTGACCTATAGAAGTTCATTAGCATGTTGTTTAATCTCTATGTATTTGTGATTTTTCCAGGTTTTTATTTCTTCTAATTGATTTCTACTTTCATGGCAGTTGGAAAAGATAATTGATGTGATTTTAATCTGAAATTTATTTTGTTGAATTTATTGAAACTTGTTTTGTGACCTGACATATGACCTATCCTGGAAATTTTTCCATGTGCACTAGAGAAGAATGTACGTTCTGCTGCTTTTGAATGGAAAGTTCTGTGTATATCTATTAAGTCCTTCAGGTCTAATGTGTTTTTCAAGGACACAGTGTTCCCTTATTGATTTTCTGTCTGAATGATCTATCCATTGATGTAAGTCAGTGTTAAAAACTTTTAATATTACTGTATTGCTGTCAACTTCTCTCTTTAGCTCTGTTAATATTTGCCTTAGATATTTAGCTGCTTCTCTATAGGGTCCATAAATATTTACAAATATTATATACCCTTGTTGGATTGACTGTTTTATCATTATGCAAAGTCCTTTTTTGTTTTTTATTACAATATTTGTTTTAAAGTCTGTTTTGTCCAGAGGCACCTGGGTGGCTCAGTTGGCTAAGCATCTGACTCTTGGTTTCAGCTCAGGTCATGATCTCACAGTTTTGTGGGTTCTAGCCCTGCATCAGGCTCTGCACTGGCAGCATGGAGACTGCTTGGGATTCTCTGTCTCCCTCTCTCTCTACCCCTCCCCCACTCGCACTGCCCCTGTCTCTCTCAAAATAAATAAATAAAACTAAAAAATTTTTAAAAATAATAAAATAAAGTCTGTTTTGTCTGATATGAGTATAGCTACCCGAGCTTTCGTTCCTTTCCATTTACATGTAACATTCTTTTTTATTCCTTTACTTTCAGTCTGTGTGTGTCCTTACTTCTGAAGTGAGTCTCTTGTAGGAAACTTAGAGATAGATCTTGTGTTTTAGAAATCTATTCAGCCACTCTGTGTCTTTTGATTGAAGAACTTAGTCCATTTAAATGCAAAGTAATTATTGATAGGTGTATACTTAATTGTTGCCATTTTGTTAATTGTTTCCCTGTTGCTTTTTAGTTCTACTCTGTTCCTTTCTTCTTTTCTCTCTTCGCCTACTTTAGGGGAGAAAAGGAAAAAAAGAAATGACTTTCTTTAGGGTCATTCTTTACTGGATCTTTTTCTCTTTATTTTTTTGTGTATCTACTATAGCTTTTGGCTGCATGGTCACCGTAATGCTCACATATACCAGTCTGTCAACATTAACAGTCTAGTTTAAGTTGATATCTACTTAATATTGAATGCATTAAAACTCTGCATTTTGGGGCCCCTGGGTGGCTCTGCTGGTTAGGCGTCCAACTTTGGCTCAGGTTCTGACCTCACAGTTTGTGATTTTGAGTCCCACATTGAGCTCTGTGCTGTCAGCTCAGAAGCTACTTCAGATCCTCTGCCCCCCTCCCCCCGCCGCACCTCCCCCACTTGTCTTCATTCTCTCTCTCAAAAATAGACAGTAAAAATATTCTGCATTTCTACTCTCCCCACCCCAGATTTTATGTTTTTCATGGCAAATTTTACATCTATTTATTTTGTGTATCCCTTAATTCGTGCAATTATAGCCATTTTTAGTTTTGTTTTTTAACTTTCATTCTAGCTTTATAAGTGATTAATCCACTGCCTTTACTACGTATTTACTTTTATCACAGGGATTTTTACTTTTATGTATTTTGTTACTAATTACTGCCCCTTTTTTTTCAGCTTAGAGAAGTCCCTTTAACATTTAAAATTGTTTTAAATGTTTTTATTTATTTCTGAGAGAGAGAGAGAGACAGCATGAGCAGGGGAGGGGCAGAGAGAGAGGGAGACACAGAATCTGAAACAGGCTCCAGGCTCTGAGCTGTCAGCACAGAGGCCGACATGGGGCTCAAACCCACGAACTGTGAGATCATGACCTGGGCCAAAGCTGGCCGCCCAACTGACTGAGCCACTTAGGCGCCCCCATGCTGTGTTTGTTTCTATGTATTAAGTGAAACCGCTACCACTTCCAGTCTTGAAGGGTTGACCTTGGGTACAAGATGAATCTTACCATTCCACCTTCCCCTAACTCTTGGTTGTCTTTCTCACCTTTGTGATTTTTTAAGGAACCTGATTTATTCTTGATAGTTCCAAGCTGTTGAGGGCATCAGTGTTTCAAAGGGAAGGATCTCAGTTAGCACCCAGCTTCAGGCTGGGCTGTGTGTGGCCACTGGCTTTAGTGAGGTGTCAGATAGCACAGAGCCAGGGTGCGCCAGCCAACTTTAGTGCAGCAGCAGGAGAGGTCAGGGCTGGGATGTACTTGTGCATGCTGTAGAGACTGTGTGAACCTGTCAGTGTGCAAAATGGCACCACCAGTGTAGGGAAGGTGGAGGGAAGGTGCAAAATGGCACCGCCAAGGTAGAGGGAGGGTGCAAAATGGCACCGCCAGTGCCTCACTTCCTGCAGAGAGTTCCAATGGCCTCTGCCCTCCAGCAGACGCTTTAGGATTAGCAAATGAATCTCCCTCACATATAGTCTAGGTACTTTTTTTTTTTTAAATTTTAGATAGAGGGAGAGGAGAGAAAGAAAGAGAAAATCTCAAGCAGGCTCCATGCTCAGCATAGAGCCTGAAGCAGGGATCAATACTACAAACTGTGACATCATGACCTGAGCTGAAATCAAGAGTGAGACATTCAAGTGACTGAGCCACCCAGGCACCCTAGTCTGGGTGCTTCTTAAAGTACTGCTTTTATACCAGGTCCAGGGTGAGTGAGTCTTCACATGAGCCTTTAAGAGCAGTACCTCACTTCCATGACAGTCCTTCGGGTCTCCTGGATGTGAGCCCCAATGGTTCTCAAAGTCAGAAGGGGCCTCCTCTCTCCAATATAGCTCCCAAAGGTTGGGGCACCTGGTGTGGTGCATGAACCACTTGCCTTTCAGAGAGCGGCTCCGGCTTTGTGAGATCCCTCCCGAGTGTACATCGCCACCCAAGAGTGCGGTTTGGGGAAGACCATATATCTTCTCCCCTGCCTATCTCGATGTGGCCCTTTTATCATCTGTCATGGAGGAGCTGTTCAGCTAGCTCTCAGGTATTTCTCAGAAGAAATGATTGGATACGCGGCCATAGAGTCAGCGTTTCCATAGGAGGAGGTCAGCTGAGCATCTTCCCCCACTGCTGTCTTGGACCACATGTTGTCTCCTTTTACCTCTGTACTTATTATTCTGCGGAACAGTAGCCACCGTTTTCTTTGTATGAGACGAGGTGATTGCATGTAATTAAATTTATTTTCTAGGATTTTTTTTAATGTTTGTTTATTTTCGAGAGAGAGAGAGACAGTGTGAGCTGGGGACGGACAGAGAGTGGGGAGGGGAAAACACAGAATCCAAAGCAGGCTCTGAGCTGTCAGCACAAAGCCCGATGAGAGACTCAAACTCATGAACCATGAGATCATGACCTGAGCTGAAGTCGGACGCTTAACCGACTGAGCCACGCAGGCTCCAGTAGGATTTTTTATTATCTGAGTGTGGTTGACACAGAAAGTTACATTAGTTCCAGGAGTACAACTTATTGAGCTGACAGGTGTGTACACCCTGGTATATTCCCTACAGTAGCTGCTAGCTGTCCCCGTACACTCTCACCGCAACATCATGGACTGTACTCCCATGTATTCATTTTTTTTTATTCCACGTATGAGTGGAATCGTATGATATTTGTCTTTCTCCATCTGACTTATTCAGTTAGTATTATGTTCAGAAAAACATTATTTTCATTACTTTCTGCCATTCTTACTGATCCATCCCCCTGTTTACATAATCAGCATTTGAAGTGTCCACTCTGTACAGGGGACAATTGTACACTGTCTGCAATGGCCCCTGGACGCCACGGCTCGGCTCACTGACTGCTAGGAAACTTCTCTGGTAGGGCATTGGGACAGCCCCTCCGGACATCCTTTCTCATCTTAGTCCTTAATTCTATTGCCCCAGGCCGATCTCTGAATATGTTTTCAGACTGAACTTTGTTTCTGGACTCTGAACGGAACACTTATTGAGGCACGATTTACATGTGATAAAATGCACAGATCTTTAATCACCCAGTTTGCTTTGGTATGTCCATCCACCTACCCATCACCCCAGAAAATCCTTCATGTACATACCATTTAATTTCCACCCCCATTCCATTCCCCAGAGGAACCTACTTTCTAGTTTCTCTCTATATAGATAACTTTTGCCTGTGTGTGGCCTTCAGGTAAGGGGAGTCATATGTGAGATGTTGTGTGTCTGACTTCTTTCACACAACCAGTATTTCTGAACATTCTTCCATGGCTTCATGATTATTTATATTTCAGCTCCTCTTTCTTGCTAAGTAATGCCCTCTTGTACAGATATACTATAGTCTGTAGACCCGTATTCCTGCTGACGGACCTGCGGGTCCCTTCCCGTTCCGGCTATAATGAATACACTGCCATGAATGTGTTTGTACCAGTCTTCGCATGGACACACAACTTCTGCGGCTATTCGGTGAACAATAAGGAGTGGGCCGTGTCTGTGTTTAAGGTCACAAGACTTTGGGGCAGCTGGGTGGCTCAGTCGGTGAAGCATCCAACTTCAGCTCAGGTCATGATCTCACGGTCTGTGACCATTTTAGCCACTGGTAGCCAGTCATTCTGCTTCTTTCATCAGGGCTCATTTCTTTCATCACATGGGGCCTTTTGCCTCTGAAATGAGTAACGCATTAAACAACAACAAGAAGGGGCGCCTCGGTGGCTCAGTCGGTTAAGCGTTTGACTTCGGCTCAGGTCATGATCTCACGGTTGGTGGGTTCAGGCCCCGCATCGGGCTCTGTGCTGACAGCTCAGAGCCTGGAGCCTGCTTCAGATTCTGTGTCTCCCTCTCTCTCTGCCCCTCCTCCACTCATGCTCTGTTTCTGTCTTGATAATAAATTAAAAAAAATTTTTTTTTAAATAAACGACAACAAGAAACCCCGTTATGATTATATAGCAGATCCAGCTCCTGATTTTGGTGGGAAGGGTGATGTCCTGAAGATTTTTTTGTCGGCTAACTGGAAGCCAAGCTTTCTAGTGGTTCATCTGTAGGTCAGCAGCTCTCTTTTGCGTTATTATTTCTTCTAGTGAATCTGCTCTCAGATCTCTATTGCTGCTTGTAATGATTTTTACAGCCACAGGAGTGTGTTTACAGATTTTCCTCGTGTCCTCCAACTACTGAGATGTTTTCCTTTTGCCTTCAAAAGAAAAGTCAACACAACAGAGTGTGAGGTTTGCAGTGGTGGCCCCCCACCCCCCGTCTCATGACTGTGTTCAGCTCTTACCTCTAGGTCCCTCCTTTCTCAAAGTCCCCCGGAGCAACTCAGAGGCATTCTCTTCCTCTCTGTTCTTGCAAGTTGTAGATCATTCTTTTTTTTTTCTTTAAAGTGTAAGAAAATATATTTAGCTCGTAGAAGTTGCAGAATGCAAGTGAAGCCATTTCCTTGAGAACCACTCCCCTCACGGGGTGCTGGGTGCTCCGTGTGGTTCCAGTTCTCTGACCTCTTTGACATCATGATTTCATTGGAGGTGGAGTTTACCGGATGTGATTGCAGAATCTGTGAATTCACTCTGCATTCCTCTTGGCTTCCTGCCCATTCGGCTGGTGATATTTTCCCGGACTAGTGCATATCTAACATTAATCTTTCATTATTCCTCTCTAGTCAGTGGTTTTAACCTTCTGGAAAGTTCATTAATCTCCATATCCCTAGAAGTCATGGTTTTTTTTTTTTTAATGTTCATTTATTTTTTTTAGAGAGAGAGTGTGGGCTGGGGAGGGGCAGAGAGAGGGAAGGAGACAGAGGATCCAAAGCAGGCTCTGTGCTGATAGCAGTGAGCCCGATGTGAGGCTGGAACTCATGAACCTGAGATCATGACCTGAGCCACAGTCAGATGCTCAACTGACTGAATGAACCAGGTGCCCCAGAATTCATGTTTTAACATGACTGGTGCAGTAACATATGCTGTCACCTCCTGTAACGAGTGACCCTTCTTCTTTTGTTTTGGGAGTCTGTCCCTGGCTCCCAAGTGGAGGGTACCGGTCCCCAGCTGCCCACTCTTCTCCTGTTATTCTTAACAAAATTGTGCATGATGGTGGTACTTTGGAGTTGTTCTAATTAATTTTGAATGAAATATTATTGTCTCTTGTGAACTATTACTCTGTGCTTTTGATCATTGATACCCCAGTGGTTGAAATTTCAACCACAATGATAGAAAGGATCATTCCAGGCTTCTTGGACCCCAGGATTCAGAGATGATGAGATGAGTGTTGTATTTCTTTAACATAATTATTTAATCTGGAGAGGAGAAGGTTTTTTTTTTTTAATTTTTTAAATGTTTATTTTTGGTAGACAGAGAGAACACAAGCAGGAGAGAAGAGAGAGAGGGAGACACAGAATTTGAAGCAGGCTCCAGGCTCTGAGCTGTCAGCACAGAGCCCGACATAGGGCTCAAACCCACCAACCGTGAGATCATAACCCGAGCTGAAGTCAGATGCTTAACCTACTGAGCCACCGAGGCGCCCCGGGAGAGGAGGAGGTTTTGAGGGTTCTAGGGAGAAATGTGATAACTGAGTACTTATTTCATGCGGAAGGAACTGGATTTGCTCTGTGTAGCTTAGAGGCCCTTGTGTGTAGAATGAATTCAGGTGGCAGATTTGGGCTGTGTAAAGAGAGACTTCGCATAATGAGAGCTGCTACCAATTGAAATGGACACTGAGGGAGGTGCTGATCTCCAGCTGTTGGAGGTAGATGGTCAGAGACTGAGTGCCCGTGTCTGTTTTGGACATTGAGAAGAAATTCTGACTATAGCAACAACCTGTTTGGAGGTGGGGCGGGGTGGGGGGGGTGGCCAGGGATAGGTGAAGGCACCTAATTATGCACTTGTCGTGATGGGCACGAAGACAGTGTAGGATTGTTGAATCCTTATATTATACACCTGAAACTAATAAGGTACTACATTCACTGGAAGGGAATTAAAATAAAAAATTTAATTTAAAAAATTCCAACTTAGTAAGAATAGACTTTCATTCAAAAGGATTATTGCCAAGTGGGGAAGGGACCATCACAATAGGGCAAAAATCCCATGGCCGTAAGAGCCACACATGTCCCCAGCTAGGCCAGATAGGTTTTCTTTGATAGAGGGGAGGAAAGAAGGCAGACAGAGCGGGGTATGGGAACATGGGATGATGGGGAGGAATTACTTGATCATCCATCAGAGAACATGCGACCAGTGTGGTGTGGTAGAGACAATGCTGTGTGCTTCTCAGCCTGACTGTGGCCTCAAACTCAGGGGCCTGGAGAAAAGTTAACCTGCATTTTGTTCCCATTGATCACGGGGGATGAAACTGTTCAGCTCATCATTCATGAGGCAAGAGTGGGGATTTCGAGGGTCTGTGTCTGGCTTCGTCATGGGTAAACTGGGAGTACCTGTGAAACTCATCTGAGTCATGTGGGGAAGAGGTAATCCTTGGCCATCAGCCATTTTCCAGAACACAGAAGAGTGTGGGGATTCCTTGACCTTCAGATAAAATTCAACATTGTCAAGATTTCTCGAGCGTTCTTAGCTTCTTGGCAATGAGCTGTGCCCAGTTGTCCTTTTACTTTCCTAAGCCATTTACCAAATGCCCATGAGGTGCTCCACCAAGCCCTGGGGTTAAAAGCGTGGCTCATAAATGGACCCTGCCCCAAGGAGATCATGCTAAAAGTGTTCCGGGGAAGAAAGCCATTTCCAGAATTGCACCTACAGACTATGTATGCCTTGAGTTGGAAACGTACAAAATCCAGGAAATCAGGATGAGTAGAGCCAGGACTAAAAGCCAGGAAAGCGGCGCTAGCCCAATTTGCTGCCAGATCAGATTGGGGCATGAAAGAAAGGCGTCCAGGTGAACTGCAAGGAATTCAGCCTGAGCAGCTGGAAGAATGGGGTTGATATTTGTGGATGCTGAGAAGCATGTGGACACATCGAGATGGTGGGGGACAGGGTAGGAGTCCAGTTTTAGATGAGTTACGTTTGGCAAGCTAGTTAGAGACCCAAGTGGTTTTATCACTTAGAGAATTGGGAGTCTGGAACCCACAGGAGACACCCAGGCCAGAGAGGTGAATGTGGAAGTGGCCTTTGCATGATCTTATTCAGGGCCTGGAAAGTTGGCCTTGTACACTGGGGACAGTATATTGGTTGGGCAAGACCAGCGGTGGCCCTCAGGAGTCTCCCAGGCTGATGGGTAGGATTTGGGAATGAGGCAGGGTTCCTGTTTTCCAGAACCATCTCCTCTGATCATTGAGCAGGGCTGTTGTGATTCACCAAATGACATTTTATGGGTCATGTGGGCCTTGGGGCCGACTTCAAGGTTGACTTGATGCAGTTCATTTGTGTGTTGCTGTGTCCTCCATTCATAATCCCCAGTGGCTAATTCGTTTCCAGGAGGGACTCCATGGGAATCGAATAGTTCAATTATATGGAGAATGAATCTGGGCAGAGAACTTTCATCACACAAAGAAGCTCATACTGGAGGCTTCTACAAAGCTTTAGGAGCAGAATTCCAGTGAGAAAATGTATATTCATGCAACAAGTTAATGAACAAGTTGATGATTTGGTAGATTCATTAGTCCTACTAAGTGTCAATGTATATAGTATATGCTGAAATATTAGTAGGAAATACAAGGGTTTCTGGCAACGTGGCAGACAGAGCTGAAGCTCATGAAACCCCTCCAACTGACCATAAGAAATGCTGGGGAGGGGCGCCTGGCTGGCTCAGTTAGGCGCCAACTTTGGCTCAGGGCACAATGTTGCAGTTCATGATTTAAGCCCGGCATAGGGCTCTGTGCTCACAGCTCGGAGCCTCGAGCCTTCTTCGGGTTCTGGGTCTCCCTCTCTCTCTGCCCCTCCCCTGCTCATGCTTTCTCTCTCTCTCTCTCTCTCTCAACTAAATAAACATTTTTTAAAATGCTGGATAAGTTATGTATTTTTTTTTAAATACGTAGCTTTGGTGAAAGAGAAAAGTAAGTAAAAGCCCCAGACAGTCGACACCGCAGTGACCTGGCAGTTTGGGAGTGCCTAGCGGCTTCCTGGGGACAGGGCATTTGGCTATCGGTGACCCCTGTAAGGGAGAAAAAATAATTCCGCTTCTAATTTTATGAGTTCTTGCCCAAGGCTCCTGTAATAACAATTAAAAAGGAGAGAAAACAATACATC
This sequence comes from Hyaena hyaena, assembly GCF_003009895.1. NCBI lineage: Eukaryota > Metazoa > Chordata > Mammalia > Carnivora > Hyaenidae > Hyaena > Hyaena hyaena. The sequence continues at coordinate 1,764,158 of NW_024080733.1, read as the reverse complement.
TGGCTATCTGGAGAGACCCAGAAAAACTCCGTCACTCCTCAGGATGGCCCAGGCCACCACCTTAAAGAGCATCTTCAGCTAAAGACAGAGACGCTGGTGCAGGGGACCCGGTTATGGGAGGTGACTAGGAAAACTCCAAAGACAAGGGTAAGGTAGTTCTGAAATTTGAGGCACTCCCTTCCCCAATGATAAGAGTTTTTGTGATTTAGCCTTCCATTTCTTGTGGATGCGAATGGTAATTTGATTTCTCTTATAAATATAAATTTTCCTCTTGAAAGGGCACCTTCTGTTTGCAGAAATTCTCTTGCACCTGTAGCCTTTCAAAAATAATCAGCCCCAAATAATTCATAAGCCAAAAAGGCATATGTTGGGGGTGGCGTATTCCACTCCCCTTCACACCCATGGGCTTAGGGTCCCGATTTTTCTGTGTACGTGGTGGGGATAGGAAGAAACAGGGTTAGAAATGGTCAGGGGGCAGCAACACTGGGCACTTGTGAAAGGGGCAAGACCGACTCTCTTCAGCCCCTTGCAGTCGGGGAGAAAGACCAGTGTAGACGGACCTCAACTTCAGCCAAGACAGGTAAGGGGGTTTCTAGCAGAGAACAGAAGGAACGAGGTTGGGGGACTGGGGGAAATGGAAAGTGATGAAGAGGGGTGGTGGAGAGTTACCCAGTGTGGCTTGGCCGTGTGGGGGGTTGGCAGAGCGTTGAGCAGACTCCACAAAGATGAGGGGAGCTGGGGTGGCCTCAGTGGGCCATGCAGGTGGAAGCCGGCCACAGACAGGTGGGTCCCTGCACAGTCTCAGAGGTCCTGTCCCCACTTGGGAGTTCGAGGTTCACAAACTAACATTTAGGCATGTGGGACCCTGGAGGAAGGGAGCTCTCACCGCTCCAGGGACATTGTTCCAAGGCAGGAACAAAGGACTGAAAATAAGATCACAATGAGAAACAATAATGAACTCACAAGATGGAACGTAACATGGAGACAAGACACCAGCAATATTCAGAAAGAGAAAAACCATGAGACCTAGCCCTGACTTTAATTGAGGTTATCAAATTTAGAAGGAGAATAGGGCAAAAGTACTGAAAAGGTAAGTGAAATTAACATTTTTTTTTTTACAAATAGTTTATTGTCAAATTAGTTTCTACATAACACATTTTTAAAAGATTTATTTTTTAGTTTATTTTTGAGAGAGAGAGAGAGAGCACAGGCAGGGGAGGAGCAGAGAGAGAGGGAGACACAGAATCTGAAGCAGGCTCCAGGCTCTGAGCTGTCAGCACAGAGCCCGATGCGTGGCTCAAACTCACAAACGGTGAGATCATGACCTGAGCCAGAGTCAGATGCTTAACTGACTCAGCCACCCAGGCACCCCCAAATCAACCTTTTTTGAGAAAGGTAAATTTTTAAAATGGATCCAGGAGAAGAATAAAAATCTAAACAGCTACGTAAACATTAAAGAAAATGGAATCTGTGATTTTGCTTTTTAAAGTTGGCCACACATTTGTAGCAATGTGGATGGAACTTGAAGGTGTTATGCCGAGCGAAGTAAGTCAGGCAGAGAAGGACAGATACCATATGTTTTAACTTATAGGAGGATTAGGAGAAACTTAATGGAGGACCGTGGGGGAGGAGAAGGGGAAAAATAGTTGGGGAGAGGGAGAGAAGCAAACCATGAGAGACTTTTGAACGCTTAGAACAAACTGAGGGCTGATAGGGGTGGGGGGATGGGATGGGGGGTGATGGGCATGGAGGGAGGCACTTGTTGGGATGAGCACTGGGTGTTATATGGAATCCAATTTGATAATAAACTACGAAAGAAAAAATTTTTTAAATAAAAAAAGGATTCTAGTACACGGACACACCATAATTTACTCATGATTCCCATTTGACATTGGACATTTTACTTCTAATTCAATTTTTGCTAATACAAATTGTACTACAACAACAAAAAATAAATAAAAAATTAAAAAAACAAAAGTTGGCCACAATCAGGGCTCCTGGGTGGCACAGTCAGTTAAGCGTCCGACTTGGGCTCAAGTCATGATCTCACAGTTTGTAGGTTCGAGCCCCACGTGGGATCTGTGCTGACAGCTTGGAGCCTAGAGCCTGCTTAGGATTCTGTGTCTTCCTCTCTCTTTTCTGCCCCTCCCCCCTCATGCTCTGTTTCTCTCTGTCTCAATAATAAATAAACATTAAAATAAAAATAAATAAATAAAAGTTGGCCACAAATAATAGGTCTAGTTTGTTTTACAGACTCTCAAGATGCAGGCATCTTTTGCTCTTTCTATAAAGTGTGTGGTTGAGTAAAGGATATGAAAGTCACTCAGCTCTTCATTAGGCAAAAAATCCTTGAAAAAAAGTGGTGTCTGAAACTCCGTCCATCAAGCATAGATAAAACAATTACTACATAAAGTATCGTCAAACCAAATCCATCCAAATAAAACAAACACCGCTTGATAATCGAGTCCCATTTGCCCATGACTTCAGAGACGGCTAAGATAAGAAAACCCTTTGAGATAATCCATCACATTAAGGGGTTAAAGAAAGGAATGTGGGATTGCTTCCACAGTCTTGAAACAAAGTTTCTGACAAAACAGTTCATATTCGTGACTAAAAAATAAAATCCAGGGACACCTGGGTGGCTCAATGGGTTGAGTGTCAGACTCTTTTTATTTTTTAATTTTTTAAATGTTTATTTGTTTTTGAGAGACAGAGAGAGAGCATGAGTGGGGAGGGGGGCAGAGAAAGAGAAGACACGGAATCTGAAGCAGGCTTCAGGCTCCAGGTTGTCAGCACAGAGCCCGAATCAGGGCTCGAACCCACGAACTGTGAGATCATGATCTGAGCTGAAATTGGACGCTTAACCGACTGAGCCCCCCAGGAGCCCCAAGTGTCAGACTCTTTATTTCAGCACAGGTCATGATCCCAAGGTTGTGGGATCTAGCCCCCCATAGAGCTCCTCATTGACCTGGAGCCTGCTTAGCATTCTATCTCTGTCTCTGTCTCTCTGTCTCTCCCCCTCTCCCTCTCCCTCTCCCTATCTCTCTCTCTCTCTCTCCCCCTCCCCCTCTCCCCTGCTCAGAAGTGTATGCTCTCTCTCTTCTTCTCTAATTAATTAATTAAATCCACCTTAAATAAAGAATAAAAGCAAAGCTTAAAATCTGATACATTATGAAAACAAAATAGAAACCTAAAGCAAATATACTTAAAGATGAAAGATGTTAAGAATCATCTTCAAGGGAATGGAAGGAATACCCATTCTCATCATTGTCTCATTCAGCATTTTAGTAGAAATCGTGACAAATGCAATGAGACAAGTAGAAATGAGGGGATAAGACTCGGACTGGGAAGGAAGGAAGGCGTTGGAACTGGAGCAGTGTGAGTCCACTCCATGGACAGTTACAGCTCGTAACCACACTGGAGGGGGGGGGGGGTTGTCACACACAGGAAACTTTATTTGTGGCAGATAAAGAGATCACAGGGAATACCTTCCAAAGTCGTGTCTCCTGGAATAGGAGTGGTTTCCCTCTATTTAGAGGGTTAGAATGAACGCGTACTCAGGAAGGAGAGTTTTGTCATCCTACGTGAGGCAGGGAGTAAGGTTGCACAGGCTTACTTGGAAAAGGTGCCTGTGCATACATAGTATGTTGTTGTGGGTTTTTTTTTTAAGTTTGTTTATTATTTTGAGAGAGACAGAGAGAGCACATGCAGGGGGAGAGGCAGAGAGAGAATCTGAAGCAGGCTGTGCGCTGTCAGTGCAGAGCCCGATGTGGGACTCAATCCCACGAACTGTGAGATCATGACCTCTGAAATCCAAGAGTGGGTGGCTTAACCAACTGAGCTCCCCAGGAGCCCCGCATCATAAGTTTATTTTAAAGAAAGTTGTGCTTCTCTAAGGTAAAGACTCTGTAAGGAAGTCAAGGCAACTGGTGATACTTCTTGGCTCAGCTCGGTGGTTGAGCTCAAGCCGGTTTAGGCTGCCTTAGGCTGCCTAGTTCTTGGTCTACCCATAGGTACTGTAGTGGTCTTCAGGTGTCTAAGACCATTTGGGTTAGGAATGCGGGGCCTTGCTTGTTCATGGGGTACCGTATCAGTTGACCTTGAGTCCAGGCTTCTCCAGAAATAGCCAGTGAGTTTGTTAGTGGGGTCTGAAAAGAACTAATAGGGAGAAACAGTTCTCTGAAAAACAGACTTTCATTTTTCTGTTAATTTTAACCTAATTAACTCTATAGGGCATGGTTTCAATTCTAGTCACAGAAGACAGAATATAGAAAATCCAAAGATTCTAGAGGTCAACCATCAGAACGAGTAAGAGAGTTCACTAAATTGTCAGTACAAATAAATAAATAAATAAATAAATAAATAAAAGAAGGTAGTGGTTTTCCTATACACCAAAAAGAACTGATTAGAAACTGTAATAAATGGGTTATTGATTTGTTGTCACTGGAAGGACATATACAGACTATTGCCACGGGTTGTCTGGCTTATTAACACTTTTCGTTTCCTTCTTTACAAATTTTTTCTAATTTGTTACAATGACCATTATTTGTTAAATCAGAGGACTGTTGAAGCCTTTACCATGTTATGAGTAAGTTCCTCATATGAAACAATGGAAGATAAATTAAGTCGCTTTAGATGAAAATATGTTTCCTTGGCTTTCTATTCCTGGACGTTACATGAAAATTTGTCGATAATAATGAATAGAAACCAGAAGTGGAGCCTTCGTTAAGTGGCTTGTTTTCATTCAGTTTAACAAAAGTCTGTTTTCATTCAGTTTAATAAAAGTCTGTGATGCTATTTCCAGATTAATCTAATACAGGCATCAAGCTACCACTTTAATTTGGACACAGTATTTTAGGCAGATCACTCAGGAGGTATATTGGTACATATGAAACATACCAGTAAAACTTTTTGAATTAAAATGAAGAGATAAATGAGTGGGTTGATAACTTTCTTCAATATTTTTACACTTAATGATTTTGTTTATGGCTTCTATTCCAACCTCATTTAAAATCTATACTTCAGAGTGTACAAAATTTATAAATACCTTTCTTGGGGGTCTAGAAAAAATATTTCTCAATTCTGATATGTGAAAAGGTATCTATACTTTCAAAGAGAAGTCAAATGTCTGTTTGGGTGTAGACATATCTATATCATACATTCTGTTCAGGGAGAAGTCAGGTCAGGGGTTCAAATCACATTTGTCCTGCCCTTGAACAAAATTCAAAGGACATGAGAATGTGTGCATAACTAATTGCTAAAGAATATAGTCTTTGAAGCCTAAGTTATTTGGCTTGTGTGACATGAAACATTGGCTTTCGAGATGATATGACATGGCAGCCATTGAAGTGAATTGGGAAACGTAACGAAAATGACCCAGTTCTTTTCAAACATTTTTATTAAACATATTCCAGAGAGATGTGAAGATTTTAAATTAAGCATTGCAACTGTGATATATTCAATGAGAAAATATTTAAGTAACAGGCACTCTGTGAAACTCAATGGACCGTGCAAACATTTTTCACACCACCTTGTGTAATCAAACTTAATTAAATTCAGATATTTTACAGATAATGGCTGAAAATTGTGTCTGTCTTTTGCAAAAACTGGTATTCAGCATGAGGAAATCAATAACAACAAGTGACCGGATTATGTGCTTTCCTGTGTGAGGCGGGAGCACAGGTGGAAGAGGACTCTTGTGTGAAGGATTTTTGGGTCCCTTCTTCTTGGCTAAAAATGAAGATCCTTCACTCAAAACCTTGCCTTGGGGTCCTGAAGGCTGGGCAGGGGCATGGAAAAGCCTTGAATGTATCTCCATCACACCTGCTAAAAGACAGGATACTCGCCAGATGTTTGAACTCAGGGCGATTGCTGACATCGTGGGGAATGCGTTGAAACTCAGGTTGGGAAATGTACATTAAAAAAATGGAGCATTGTTTTCTGCACCCCACCTCACTTCAGAAGAGACTTTAGTTATATCTCAATAAAACCGAGAAAAAAGAGAAGCGCCAACATGCACCCAAGATACAGACTACAAAAAGATTTAACATTTAAGAAATGATGCGATCTGGGAGAAAGGAGCAAGATAGATAAATTAATAGCAAGGCTGTGACCCTGAATACTTTCCAGAGGTCACACGCACTTACTAGACGTGAGATACAAATTTTGTTTTGCATTTTCTAGTGCCCAAGGGGAAGAGATCTAGCCCATTACACGATGCGTGGCGCTCATAAGACAAAATATGTTGCGTAGGAGGAGCCTATGTCTTCATTTTTTTGAGACCTCAGAGAAAATGTCCTGTTGGTCTTGATGACTGAACATAATGAAATGCATCTTTGAAATCCTTACAGAAAAGGCAGGCATCATGCTCAAGGGTCTGCTTACCCTCTTCTTCTGTGTATGTGATGGGTCAGGACCAAGCACAGCTCCGTGGAAGCAGATCGAAGAACAGCCCAAGCCCTCCACCCCAGACATGGAGTCTCAGATGGTCTGGCTGGCTAATCCAAGTGTTAAATGTACACATGCTGTGGACCGCAGGGCTCGCCTGAAGGTTCTGTTCCATATCCCTCTCCTGTGTGCGAGCCTGTGATAAGAACTGGGAGATAGAGTCTGGGGGTGGCATCTTTGGTAAGTGCTGAGAGTACACACCCAGGAAAGGTGAGGTGCTGTGCGAGTGTGACACGTCTGTCACTGGAAACTCCTGAATGGTATTGTGTGAAAGGCTTACTGTGTGATATACCTATAATCTCATTTTTAAATCATGGGTTTTAATAAAATTTTTTATGTTTATTTTTGAGAGAGAAAGAGACCTCTAGAGTACAATGGGGGAGGGATAGAGAGAGGGGGAAACACAGAATCCAAAGCAGGCTCCAGGCTCCGAGCTGTCAGCACAGAGCCAGACGTGGGGCTCAAACTCATGAACCGTGAGATCATGACCTGAGCCAAAGTTGGATGCTTAACCAACTGAGTCACAGGGTGCCCCTAAATCATGTCTTTGTCTGCAGATTGGCCCTCTGTTTCATTTCCTAGGGTAATAGGTTGGATGTTTGTGGGGGCTCCGCCTGTTGGCAGGGGCGAGCAAGCCAAGCAAAGGCAGAATGGAAGCAGACCCTTGTCGCTTTGCATCTTGTCCGTGCGGAGGCGCAGCCCAGGGGTGGGTGCTAAGGATGCGATGCTCACAGTTGGAATCCCTCCAGTGGCTGGGGGAGGGGGAGTCTGCATCAACGAGGCTCCAGGGTGTTCCATCCTGGAAACGATGTGGTTGTATACTGCTCTTGGAGGAGACTGTACAGTGCGCACGCAGTGTTCTGACGGAGGCATGAACTAACCTTCTCCTAAAGTCACGATGGTCATAACTATAACTGAAGCTTTTAAAGACCCAAAAATGGGACGCCTGGGTGGCTTAGTCGGTTAAGCGTCCGACTTTCGCTTAGGTCATGATCTCGCAGTTTGTGGGTTCGAGCCCCACATCGGGGTCTGTGCTGACTGCCAGCTCAGAGCCTGGAGCCTATTTCAGAGTCTGTCACTCCCTCTCTCTCTGACCCTCCCCTGCTCACGCTGTCTCTCTCTCTCTCTCTCTCTCCTAGAAATAAAAATAATAATAATAATAAAGATCCAAAAGTGTGCAGGATTTTCTGGGCTACTTTGTTTTGTTTTGTTTTACTTTACTTATTTCATTTTGTTTTGTTTTGTCTTACTTTACTTATTTTATTTTATAAGTTAAGTTTATTTATTTTGAGAGAGAGAGAGCGTGCGAGCAGGGGAGGGGACAGAGGAAGAAAGAGAGAGAATGAGAGAGGTTCCATGCTAAACGCAGAGCCCAACACAGGACTCGATCCCACGACCATGAGATCATGACCTGAGCTGAAATCGAGAGTCGGTTAACTGACTGAGCCCACCAGGTGCCCCAGTATCTTATCATTTAAGCCTGATGGGGACTGTACAAAATAAATGGAATGTACATTTTGTAAATCAAAAAACAAAGTTTAGAAGTGGTGTAGAAGGTGCCCGGTGTCACACGACTATTAACTACAGACTGAATTATGTCTTTCAAAATTCATGTGTTGAAGTCCTGCCCCCCCCCCATATGACTGTATTCAGAGACAGGGCCTATGAGGATTGTTAAAGCTTAAATAGGTCATGAAGGTGGGACACTAATCTGATAGGACTGGTGTCCTGATGAGAAGAGGAAGAGACCCTAGAACTCTCTCTCCACGTGCAGACACATTGAGAAGGTGGCTGTCCATGAGCCAGAAAGAGGATTCTTCCCAGAAACGGAGCCACCAGCGCCTTGATCTTGAACTTGCTATCCTTCTGAACTGTGAGAAATACATTTCTGTTGTTTAAGTCACGCAGTCAAGGATCTTTTGTGAGAGCAGCCTGACCCAAAGACAGGACGGGAATTCGGACTCTGTGTCCCCTGAGGTCTTGAACTGATGCCCTGGTATCTCACAGGAAAAGGTGATAACTCACAAGAAGCAACATCACCTGGCACACACACAGTCTAAGGCAACCAATACTGAAGGGGAATCAAGGCTTTGCTTGTCTTGTCTGGAATCCCATCAAAATTCCTGGGTGAACTAAATAATGTTTCACATTTTGGGGACTGACGTGCAGAGAAACCAGCATAATAATCGTTGAGACTCCTGGCAGCTCACACCTGGACAGATTCCTTATGTCATGCTCGCGGTTGGAAGGTCTGGGATGACATGCACCAAATCCATGCAAGTGGGAGCTTGAAGATCACCGGAAACGTCCTGAGATAAAAGAGCTGCTTCAAGACAGAGTCACCTGACAAAAGAGGGTCGTCTGACCGGAACTGAAGTTTAACATTCACGAACACCACGTTTCTCATTATGGATTCCTGTGTAAGTTACCAGAACCATAAGTTACAAACATTCAAAGCAGGTATAGTGTTTTCTAAGCTATGGGTCCATCATTGTTTTCCCAGACAAATGATTCTAAGGGCCAGATCGTGTCTTCCTAAAGTCAAGACCATGGTGAGGCACTGGGGAGTAGGGAGTACTGTCTCCTTCCTGGAAATGGATACTGGGACACTCCTTTCTCACTGTACGGACCACCCAGGCCCACATGGCCGATTGAGGGTCCTGCATAGACCCCTACTCCCTCCCTCCTATCACACTGATCCCCCATAAAGAAGGCTACCCTGAGAAAGCCATTGTTCTTTGGTAGAGTAGGTCTCCAAAGTGATTTCCTACCGTGGTTTATAGATGAGTAAATGTTTCTTTGGATACTAAGTGCAAACTCTTAGAATCGCCACCATGTTCTGGAGCTTTGGAGAACTTGGGCTAAGGGAGGTCTCTCCCAATGGAGTGCAAAATGTTCTACGAGTCCTGTAGAATGTATACCACAGCATTGAAGTTAGGGTTTCATGAAGCAGCTGCTTAGTGGGGACATCAGACCTTATCAGTGCCTATCTGTGCGTCTGTTTGTTTGGCGGATGTGCTACTGCTGCTTGGGGGGGAGGGGGGAGCACTTAGTAAAACTCCAGTGCTGCGTGAGGATGTATACTGTGGGAGGCAGTGCTGTGGGTCACTAAGCACAATCAGACTAGGGTCCCAAGTTAAGGACAAGTTTGGGAATGCCTTTGCTTTTATTTTGAGATGAGAAGGGGTATTGAAAGATTGTGGGGTTTTTTTTTTTCTTCCCAAATATCTAAGACACTTGCTTCAGTGTAACTTCAAGGAAAGCTTTTTGCATAATAAGCTGTTTAGTCACCATTTTGTTGATTTTTGTGGACCTGTTCAGGAAAATTCTCATGAGTTCCCAGCTGCAGCTTCAGTGGACTTCAGGTTCACGGTGAGACAACCCCTCGTATATTTTGTTTGTTTCTCTCCACCCTCTGTCTCCGGCCGCCGAGGCTACGTGTGGTGTCTGCAAGCGGGCAGGCCAGCTCCTCCTCAGTGAGCCTGGGGGTGCCCTCGAGGGGCTAGAGGAGGACAGGCTGGAAAAGCATCAGGGGAAGAAGGAGAAAGAACATTTTCTTCTTGATTGGATCCCCCCAAAGGAGAGGAAGTGGAAATACTTGGTCTTATTTTGAGTGTATGGAGGAGTGAGGTTTGGGATTTTTTTCTGATGAGACGTAATATGTGTGGGAGTGAAGCTGTCTGTTCAAGCCTAGGAAGAATTCCAGAGAGAGTGGTCTCCATGTGTGAAGCTCACCAAAGGACCCTGACGGTTCCCTGTTGACATGGACAAACACAGCTGAGGTTCATGGCCATTTAGGAAAACTCAGTGACCTAAGATATTACACATTGGATTTTTTAAAATGTTTATTCATTTTTTTGGCAGAGAGAGACAGAGCATGAGAAAGGGAGGGACAGAGAATGAGGGAGACACAGAATCCGAAGCAGGCTCCAGGCTCCGAGCTGTCAGCAAAGAGCCCAACCCAGGGCTCGAGCCCACGAACGGTGAGATCGTGACCCAAACTAAGTCAGATGCTTAACCAACTGAGCTACCCAGGAGCCCCACATGCTGGATTTTGCTTAAGTAAGAGAATCAGGCAAAAGCAGTAAGCACAATTATCACCTCAAAGTACTATGGGCAAGTGGAAATAAGAGATTTGGGTGGAGAAAGGAAATTAAATGTGTTGGTGTCATTTAAGTGAGGGATTCACCACTTAAATGTGGATATTAAAGTTTTGCCTAACTGTCATGCCTCAGAGCTCCAGGTTGGCAGTGCGTATTGGAAATCTCCAAGAATCGGTAGAGCAAATTTCCTGAAATCACTTGGACGTGGAGCCTTTTCCCTTGGACCCTCGAGTAGGCGAGATGTTCTGTGAGGCGCATGGAGATGAGCTTTGTGGTACAGATTTACTTAGTGCAGCTCACTTTTCTGCAGCTCTGTCACCTAGTCGATGTCCTCATATCCATGTGGCTTAGAATGCGGCATAATTCACAGAGACATTTTGCACAAAGCCTGCTTCTCTGCGAAATCAATGCTCGCCTCTGCACATTTCTGAGCACCAGAAGCTGTGTGGGGGGCCTTAGTGATCACCAGGACAGGTGTCGCATTCTGCTGGATAGAAAATGAGCCACTCTTATGAGGAGAACCCTGTAGAGTCTGCTCTTCTAGGGGACAGTGTTAGCATTCTATAAGCAGCAAACAGACGCGAAATGTTAGCTCATATGCATGTGTGAATAAATAGCTGTCTTGACACCATAATTTATATGAGAATATTGTCATTCAGGAAATTAAAAAAATGTTTATAATATATTATCCACTGCCTTTATCTTAGAAAAAACACGTGCCATGTTTTTATATTTTGTTTTGTTTTGTTTTACTTTACTATATTTTGGTTTTTATTATTTTATTCTATTTTTATTTTATTTTATTTGTTTTATGCTATTTTAATTTTAAGTGGTTGCCTGTTAGAGATGCTAGTTCAGACAAAACAGTACAGGAGAACATAAAAACTCAGAGATTACCTGAGAACAAAGTGCCATTGTTGGTAAGGTCCACACAGCAGTACTTGATAACATGAAATGAGTGCAGACCCTCATCTATAGGATTCTTCCAGAAACAGATCACCCTGAACCTGTGTTAGTGAGCTTTATCAAGGAATTCTTGCGAGAACAGTCTATACACTTGAGTACTGACCAACTGTCGTTAACGTTATTGGGAAGAAACAAAGGCTGCTGCCTTTCCGGGAATTGGGGAGTAACAACGACAGAGCGTGGAGGCCAGTGTGACCCTGCAGGAAAGTCATGTTCCCCACACATTCCCCCCTGAGATTCTCACATGCTTTTGCTTTAAAATCTCTTCATTACTGTAACTGATAAGAGATGGCAAACACAAGACTTCTAGGATTTGGCCCTGATGCCTTATAACTCGAGGTCCGAGAAAGTCCTAGGCCGTGGATCAAGAATCATCAGTCCTCTGACCCTGTTGGGTCAAGAACAGGTGTGGCTTGGTGAGGTCCAGGAATTGATGAGGCCCACATTCCAGAAGGTTCTATGCATGTGCCTCTGTTACCATTCAGGAAGTAAGGGGCCTGCTGCTAATTGATTCCGTCCACAAGGGTGCAGCGCAAACCACTGACCCCAGAGCATTCTCCTATTTTCTTTTTTAAATATTTTTTAATGTTTTTTTTATTTATTTATTTCTAGGAGAGAGAGAGAGAGCGTGAGCAGGGGAGGGTCAGAGAGAGAGGGAGTGACAGACTCTGAAACAGGCTCCAGGCTCTGAGCTGGCAGTCAGCACAGAGCCCGACGTGGGGCTCGAACCCACGAACCTTGAGATCATGACCTAAGCAAAAGTCGGACGCCTAACCGACTAAGCCACGCCCCTCTATTTTCTTTTTTAAATACACTTTTTAATGTTTATTTATTTTTGAAAGAGGGAGAGATAGAGTGCAAGCAGGGGAGGGGCAGAGAGAGAGGGAGACACAGAATCTGAACCAGGCTCCAGGCTCTGAGCTGTCAGCACACAGCCCAACACGGGGCTGGAACTCAAGAACTGTGAGATCATGACCTGAGCGGAGGTTGGATGCTTAACCGACTGAGCCACCCAGGCGCCACAGCATTCTCCTACTTCCCATCAGATCCTTGATTTTGGCTCAGGTCATGATCTCAGGGTCGGGGGATGGGGGCCCGCCTCAGGCTCTGTGCTGAGCATGGAGCCTGCTTGAGATTCTCTCTTCCTCTGCTTCTCCCCTGCTCACGCACTGCCTCTCTCTCAAAAAAACAAAAACAAAACAAAACAAAACAAAAAACCAAGAAAACAAAAAAACAAAAAAACTCTAAGTATCCCCCTTCAGTGAATGATTTCAGTAGTTACAGAACAGGTTTTCCATCCCAAGTGCCTGCACTTTATCTGCATGTGCTGTTCCTCCTCAATTCCCGGAAAGGCAGCAGCCATGAGCTGAGGAGACCAGTCATGGGTAGTGGTGGCTGCTGCACCAATATCGAGGGAAGGTTCTGGAAACAGACCCATGTGTTCTTTCGGCTTGCCTAGATCTGGGGACCTGTACCCCTCTGAGACAGTGTGATGTGACCAAAGAGATGTTTATCTTGGGAAGCGACCTCAAATACGTTTTGGAAAGGGGGGGTGCCAGATCAACTCCATGGAGCAGAGCGGTGATTGATAAAGAGCGTGCCAAGGAAGCACTCAGATCAAACTATCCACAGGGACAGGGTTTTGAGACACGGGGGTAAAAATTTTCATTGGTCATCATGTAAGAAGAGAAATGTGTGTGAGCGTGCACACACACTCGCATACCCGCCCCCTCTCCTTCCCTCCTAGATGCTTGCGTCCACCACTCCGACATGACACCCTTCTGGCCCTGTGGTCCCGCTAAGGTTTGCCACAGAGGAAAAGAAGGCTCACTCCGTTTTGTGCCAGGATGTGCACTTGAGTTTCCTTTTGTGAAAGTGTCAGCATCTTCTGTTAGGAATTGTCATTTGCCTCTAACGCACCACGGCGGGTTGTTGTGTTGAAGTGACAGATTTCTGTGTGTGAGCACCGACCACTGTCCTTGGCCCTGAAGATTCCGTCTGGCGTTAGCATCTGACCGATTTCACACAGATGTGTGGACTGCCTCTCTCTCTACATTCTCACTCTCTCTCTCACTCTCTCTCTACGTTCTTACTCTCTCTTTCTCTCTCTCTATGTTCTCACTCTCTCTTTCTCTCTCTCTACGTTCTCACTCTCTCTTTCTCTCTCTCTACGTTCTCACTTTCTCTTTCTCTCTACGTTCTCACTCTCTTTCTCTCTCTCTCTACGTTCTCCTCACTCTCTCTCCCATGCATTGGATCACTGTTACGCTTCAGTCTTTTTTTCTTTTCCTTTTTTTTTAGAGAGAGAGAGAGTGCAAGCAAGGGAGAGGGGCAGAGGGAGAGACAGAGAATCGTGACCAGGCCCCGTGCTCCACGACAAACACGACCCTGGTTCTGATCCCCGGTTCCCGGCCTCCATGCATCGCCATCCAGGGGGCTCCACAGCCCAGCCCAGAAACCCGTGTCATCAGATCAGCCTGGAGTGTCCCCGTCCTTTCTCATCCCACCCCTTCTTCCCCATCCATTGGGACCCCCCCACACTGGCCTCTCACCTCCCCCTCCCCCTGCAGGACTGACAGATGAAATAGTATCTAAGGTGAAAATGTTCTCACGACACCGCCAGGTGTGCATCCTTCCTGTGGCATCAGACGTAACCATCACGTTAGGTTACAGCTTCTAGCCCAAGCACTTGTGCTGTGTGGCCTCAGCCTCTGCCGCTGCGCATGGGCCCCGCTGCACTCCGGGCCTGCGGGCCTTACTTTCTCCCTCACCTCTGTCTGCACCTGCCGTCCCCGTGCTCACGGCGCCCTTCCCACCTTCCTGATGTGTGGTGGCCTCGCAGGACTCAGGCAGCCCCTCCTTAGAAAGCGTGGCGTCTAAGACGACTTCTCTGCCTTTATCCCAATGTCGTTATTGTTACCATCGCCTGACTTCACCCCTGCCCTCAACTGCACCACCACACACACCTTTCCCTGTCCGCAGCCGCGGGGCCTGCGGAGTTGCTGACCCATTGGGCCCTCGCTACCCGATCGATCTGTCACCTTAAGTCATGGTTTCACAGCAGAGCAGTGCACCCATTTCCCCGCCTTGTATTTCGCTGTAAACGCAGATTGCCCGAGAGCCGTCTGACAGACAGAAAAGTACGCTCCCTCATCATCCTGACACCTTGGCAGTTTCTCCTGGATGAGGTAAAATATTATGATACAAATATCTGATTGTTTTTCTTTGGAAGAATAATTAGCAGTTTGACAGATTGCATCTGTGAATTATTCAGTGTGAGGCTGTGAATTTCCTGCAAGCAGGACTCAGCTCTGCCTTCACTGAGCAGAAGGCCTGCGTTAAAAACCGCGGATGCCTTTGCAAACGTTGGTTTGTTATTGGCAAAGTGTTTGGAAAGGAGAGCGAGCTGTGGGGATGGTTTCGCTGTAAGAACAGATGGATTTCGAAGGGGCCACTCCTGGGGCGCCTGGGTGGTTCAGTGGGTTGAGTGTCCGACTTTGCTCAGGTCATGTTTTCCAGGTTCATGAGTTCGAGCCCCACGTCGGGCTCTGTGCTGACAGTGTGGAGCCTGGAGCCTGTTTCAGATTCTCTGTCTCCATCTCTATCTGCCCCTCCCCCATTGTGTTCTCTCTCTCTCTCTCTCTCTTTCAAAAATAAATGAACATAAAAAAAATTTTTTTTTAAAAAGAAGTGACAGCATTTTGTAACACCATGACCAAGCCGGGCGATAAATTCCTTATCTGACTAGGATCAGGTATGTGACCTCTGACAAATTATATATTGCCTGTTAACTTGGACTAATGTGACCTGTGTCACAGTAATGTGACCCAGAGCCCCCAGGGAGGAGGGGTTGAGGGTGGCTCAGGGCGGCTGCTGTGCTTCTGGAAGGCCCTCCTCCGGACTCGTTTGCTACCTCCATCTAGGCAGCTGGGTAGACCTGCGAGGGCGGCCTCTCCGGTCATGGGGCCCTGATGACAAAGCCCCAGAACAGGGATATAGGACACCGGGTATAGATCCCCCCACATACTGAACGCAAGATATAGAGTCCCTCAGAACACAGGAGCACGCTATATAGACCCCTCCCTCCACTGAACACGGGGTACAGAACACCAGATATAGATCCCCCCGGAACACAGGAACACCAGATATAGATTCCAACCCCCACACACACCCAACACGGATAGAGAACAGCGGATATAGATACTCCCCCTCCCCCGGAACACAGGGTACAGGACATGGGATATAGATCCCACCCCGCAACCACAAGATACGGATCCTCCCTGGGAACACGGGATACAGGAGCCCAGGCTGATGCAGAGTGACACGCCCAGCAGGGTGCCTGTGTCGTGTGAGGTCCTGCGCCCCTGCTTGTGAGCACGGGGCGCACAGCACCCCCGCGCCCACGTGTGTCCTGGCCCACGGGACACAGGAGGCAGGAGCCCTTCTCCCACGGGACCCGGGCATGGGCTCCGACAAGCATCTCTGGCTCTTGTTTCCAGAGCAGGGGAGGCGGCGCCCAGGCAGGGTCTCTCCACCGCTGATCCCCCTGTCCCCACGCCTGCCAGGCCTGAATGGCCCCAGCTCACTCTGTCACAGTCTTGGGGACCCCAGTCCAGCTGCAGTGGTTGCTTGGGGAGCTTTGGAGGGAGAACGTGCCAGGCCTCCGTCCTGTCCTGCGCCGCCTGAGTTGCTTGGGCCTCGTGGCTTTACACCCCTCCCCCCAGCCATGCCTCCATCTTCATGTGACCCTGTCCCCTGTGTGTCTTCCTCTCTCCTAATGATGCTTGTCGCTGGACTTGAGGCCCCCAGGGTAATTCTGGATGATATCATCTCGATATTTCTAACTTAATTACATCTACAAAGGCCACATTCACAGGTCCTAGGCGGCTACACCACTGAACCCGAGCCACCAGGCCTGCTCGTAGCAGACCAGCATTTACAGAGGCCTGACTACGGGCACAGAGCAGTGACAGTTAACACTGCTGTTAATAGTGCCCAGCGGCTATTTATCCAACGGATACAGCAGTGCTGATTTGAAGGGGCACATGCACCCCAATGTTTATAGCACTGTGTATGTATATATATATACACACACACAATGGAATATTGTACATATATACACAACGGAATATTCCTTGGCAATGAAAAAGAATGAAATCTTGCTTTTGCAACTACATGAATGGAACTAGAGTGTAGTATCTAAGTGGAATATCAGAGAAAAACAAATATCATATGATTTCACTCATAGGTGGAATTTCACATATTAAACAGATGCACGTAAGGGAAGGGAAGCAAAAGTAATATAAAAACAGGGAGGGGGACAAATCATAAGAGACTCCTAAATACAGAGAACAAACTGAGGGCTACTGGAGGGGTTGTGGGAAGGGGATGGGCTACGTGGACGATGGGCATTGGTCGGAATGAGCACCGGGTGTTATATATAGGGGATGAAGTACTGAATTCCACTCCTAAAATCATCATTGCACTATATGCTAACTAATCTGGATTATAAATTAAAAACAAATTTAGGGGCACCTGGGTGGTTCAGTCGTTTAAGTGTCCGACTCCGGCTCAGGTCATGATCTCACCGCTTGTGGGTTCAAGCCCTGTGCACTGGGCTCAGTGCTGACAGCTCAGAGCCTGGAGCCTGCTTTGGGTTCTGTGTCTCCCTCTCTCTCTGCCCCTCCCCCTCTCGTAGTCTATCTCTCTCTCAAAAATGAATAAATGTTAAAAAAAATTTTTTTTAATGTAATTAACATGTACACAACAAAAAAAAAGGAAAGAAAAAGAAACCAAGTTGAGGCCAGAAGATTGTGAGTTGAGTGCCACATCACTGTAAAAGTCATTGCGTTATTACTTAAAAGATGATGACAATCTATATTATTATTATTATTCAATACTTCTGTTGTTTAATAGAGACATGTCTATAATTGTAACAGGAAATAGAATATAGGATGAGACTACCAATTTGCTGAGGGAATGTTGGTGAGATGTTGTGGGTTGAAATTTGAACATTAAAGAACTATTTCAACTCATTTAAAAAAAAAAAAAAAGTGCCCAGTGGCTTTGAAGTGCCTGGATGGCTCAGTGGACTAAGTATCCGATTCTTGATTTCGGCTCAGGTCAGGATCTCACAGTTCATGAGTTCGAGCTCCGCATCCGGCTCTGTGCTGACAGTGCACTGTCTGTTTGGGATCCTCTCTTCCTTTCTCTCAAAATAAAGAAATAAACCTTTAAAAAAATTTTTTAAGTGCCTGGTGGCATTGACAGTGTGTAGCCATGCGTGAGGAAGATATTCTAGAACCTGGGACCCAGCCTGGGGTAAAAAGCCCTCCCGCCACGATGCAGGGGCTGAGGTCGGGCTGGCTCCTCCCTGCCCCTCGTGGGACACTCGGTGGGGAAGACTGTCGCCTGCGTCTCATCCGTGGTCCGGCTTCAAGTCTTGCCTGAGCAGCAGAGCAGTGAAACCACCAGCCGGTGAGATCAAGACCTGAGCCGAAAACCAGGACTCTGACGCTGAACCGACCGAGCTGCCCAGGCGTCCCCAGCCCAGGCGTTTAAAGCGAGATGATTTCACTCCATCCGTAAAGTAAACTTTATCATTCTCTTACACTCTGGGGGCAGAGGCATGAAGACACCCCCGTACCACAATATTTAGTTCCTGTTTGTATGGTTATCGCTTTCGTTTCAGAGGAAATGATGGTCTGAGGGCAAAGCGGCTCATCTGTCCTCGGTTGGAGGCTCGCCGCCCTTCGGTGAGTGGACGGAGCTGGGTCTCGCTCCTCCAGACCTAGGTCTTGGGGGTGTAAGTGTCTCTGGCTTAATTAACTTCCTCCAGAGCCTGGTCAGGCACAGGCATTTGGGCCTGGCTTTCCGTGGCTTCCCCCAACTTGACCGCCATCTGTTCTGGAGAACAGATGTGCCCTGGATGGCGGCGCCATGTGGTGGTGGCTTCCTTAAACCGCAGGCTCAGGCCGACCCCTGCAAATCCCGGAGGACAGGGGTGACCAGAATGAGTAGGGCGCCATCATCTTTCATAAAAATACAGCCCTTCATGACCCCACATCTGTTCTGACCCAGATCACTTCCCTCTTCCTTCTCGCCCCACCTGGTAAAAGCAACAGGAACAAAGGACAGAAGCAAAATCCCCAGGCACTGAGCCTGGCCCGACCCTGGCTCCAGCCTTGATGGGGTCACGGGGTGACCGGTGAGACCACGGAAGAGGGACAGCCACTGGCGATGCTGTGGTGTCTGCTCTGACCCCTGTTGGAAGTGGGGAGCGCCCGCCCAGGGAGGAGGGGCACCTCCCGCTCTGCAGGGCGGACCTCTCGTGGACGACTGTCTGTGGGCTGCGCTGCGTGACCCATGGCCAATCTGTGGCCGATGATCTGGGGGGCGCTGGGAAGACATTGCAGCCCCAGAAAGCCCGCGTCTGCCCCCTGGTGGCAGGCAGTTCCAAGGATGCAGGGGGGGAAAGACAGATGCTAATATTCCTCATCGTGGTAGAATATGGTAGAGCATATGGTACTTCAACGTGCATCTATATTTCTACCTTTTGTTATTACCGGGGCCATACCGCGAGCCAGCCACATGCTCCAGGGGCATTGTCCCATTGGCCACCATGCCTGGCAAGGTCCCTGTTACTGTCCACATTTGTTCAGAGGAGGAAGCTGCAGGAATTTGGCCAGTACCATATGCTGGAGCTGCCTGCCTCCGGGGAGATGGAGGGGAAATATTCGTCTCCATCGTAAGAAAAATAGAAATTATATAAAGATGTGAAGCTGAGCACTGCTGTGTCTGTTTGGGAGGGACCAAGACTTCTCAGATTCCGTGTGTTAATTTTTGTAATGCTTATTTGAGAGCTAGTGAGACAGAGCTCAAGCAGGGGAGGGGCAGAGAGGGAGACACAGAATGTGAAGCAGGCTCCAGGTTCTGAGTTGTCAGCACAGAGCCTGACACAGGGCTTGAACTCGTGATCGTGACCTCAGCCAAAGTCAGACATTAGTAGACTGAGCCACGCCCCCTCCCCCAGCTTCCATACTTTAAAGCAGAAAAATGAGGGGCGCCTGGGTGGCTCTGTCGGTTAAGCGTCTGACTTTGGCTCAGGTCATGATCTTGCAATTGGTGGGTTCGAGCCCCGCGTTGGGCTCTGTGCTGACGGCCAGCTCAGAGCCTGGAGCCTGTTTCCGATTCTGTGTCTCCCTCTCTCTCTGACCCTCCCCTGCTCACGCTCTCTCTCTCTCTCAGAAATAAATAAAACATTAAAACAAACATTTAAAAAAACATAAAATGAATACGTTTCTCAGTAGAGTGTAAAGTAGGACTAGACAGGATGGCAAGAAGTGCGCACACATCACGTTCTCCATAGTGAGTGCAACGAGTATATTCCATGGCTCCTCAAAGGCCCTTCTTTCTTTTTTGCATGTCGTTGCCTTTGACATTGCGATGCTTTGCAATGAGTGGCTGAAGATTCGCAGTGAGTCAGTGAGGGCGCTTAGTGGGTTCGGAAATGCAAACCACATGCACGAAACCTTCCTTATCAGTGACTTGTGCCGCACTAATAATGTGATTTGCAGTCTTTTTTGTTTTTAGGAACAGAAGGAGCGTTTAGTCATTTATTCATATAACCTAGTCAACAACTGTTTATTGAGACCCTTCCAATTGCAGACACGGGGAGTAGACTGATAAATGAGACAGACAACTTTTCCTTCTCTCCTGGGGCTTCTGTTCAGGGGAGGGTGTCTGGCAAGATGGGAGGGCAGAAAGGAGACAGGTGAGGCATGATCAAGTAAATAAATAACAATGAAGCTATAATTTTAAAGTCCTAGGGGCGCGTGGGGGGCTCAGTCCGTTAAGCACCTGGCTCTCAATTTCGGCTCAGGTCATGACCTCATGGTTTGTGGGGTCGAGCCCCACTGTGGGCTTTCTGATGATGGTGCAGAACCTGCTTGAGAGTCTCTGTCTCTGTCTCTGTCTCTTTCTCTCTCTGTGTCAGCCCCCCTTCCCCATGCATGCTTGCTCTTGCTCTTTCTCTCTCTAAATATACTTAAAAAAAAAGCTTTAATGGAAATGAAATGGATTTTCCTGTATGGTGTGAGGTTGGGATCTGACTTATTTTCATTGTTCTTCAAGTGGATAACACTTGTGTCAACACCGGGCTTTGATTCTGCTACACTGACACGTGTGTCTCTTTCCCTTTCAATACTCTGCTTTCTCACTTACGGTAGATTTACACTAGCCTTACCCATTGGTGAGGCAAGTCATTCCCCCTCAAGATGATCTTGACTGTTCTCTCCCTTTGTTCCTCCCTACAGATGTCCTTGTGATGTTTTAACACACACACACCTACGCACTCTGAGATTTTCATTATAACTGCATTGAATGTGTGGGTTAGTTTGGGGAGAAAGTAAGAACTTCACCTTTTTGAGTCTTCCCATATATATGAATGTCGTAAATCCATTACTCTTTAGCGGCTTTTTTCAAGTTTCATAATTTTATACATAGCAGAGTTTTATGCCACTTTGCTGTATTTTTTAAAGTTTATTTATTGTGAGAGAGAGCGTGCAGGCAGGGGAGGGATAGAAAGAGAGGGAGAGAGATAATTCCAAGCAGGCTCCAGGCTCAGTGTTGAGATCATTACCTGAGCCAAAATCAAGACTTGGACGCTTAACCGACTGAGCCACCCAGACGCCCCCACTTTGCTGGATTTTCTCAAAAGATTTTTAGAGTAAAATACATGACATAAAAATTGCCATTTTAACCATTTTTTAAAAAATATTTTTATTTATTTCTAGGAGAGAGAGAGAGAGAGACAGCATGAGCAAGGGAGGGTCAGAAAGACATGGAGATACAGACTCTGAAATAGGCTCCAGGCTCCGAGCTGGCAGTCAGCACAGAGCCCGACGCGGGGCTTGAACCCACGAACCGCGAGATCATGACCTAAGAAAAAGTCGGACGCTTAACCGACTAAGCCACCCAGGCGCCCCTAACCATTTTTTAAACTTATTTTTATTGTGATATAATTGATATACTTGTGTAAGTTTAAGGTGTAGAATGTATTGACTTGATGCATTTATGTGAAAAATTTTTAATGTTTATTCTTCAGAGAGAGCGACAGAGCATGAGTAGGGGAGGGACAGAGTGAGAAAGGGACACAGAATCTGAAGCAGGATCCAGGCTCTGAGCTGATAGCACAGAACCCGATGTGAGGCTCAAACTCACAAGTCATAAGATCATGACCTGAGCTGAAGTTGGACGCTTAGCCGACTGATCCCTGACTTGATATATTTATGTCTTGCAATATGATTACTGCTGTAGCATTTCTATCACATCACATAATTATCATTTCTTTTTTAGTGGTGGTGGGGACAATTATGATCTAGTCTCTTAGCAACTTTGAGGTTTATAATACAGTATTTTTGTCTATAATCATTATGCTGTTCATGTCCAGGACTCTTTTATAAAATGTTAATTAATTTATTTTGAGAGAGTGGGAGAGAGGCAGCACATGTGAGTGGGGGAAGGGTAAAGAGGGTTGGGGGAGAGAGAGAATCCCAAATGAGCTCCTCCCTGTTTAGTGCAGAGCCTGACATGGGGCTCGATCTCACAAACTGTGAGATCATGACCTGAGCCAAAATCAAGAGCCACTCAGGCACCTCCTGGACTGTTTTTTAAGTGCACAATTTGGTGGCATTTACATTCACATTGTGGTACAGCTGCTATCACCCCCATCTGTTTCCAAAACATTTTCATCACCCCAAAATGGGAAACTATGTGCCTACTCATTAAGTAACAAGACTGATTTTCCTCTTCTCCAACACCCTGGTGAATTCTCATCTAATTTCTGTCTCTGTGAATTTGCATATTCTATTTATTTCCTGTGACCTGGGTCATACAATATTTGTCCTTCTGTGTCTCATTGAACTTAGCATCCTATTTCCAAGGCTCACCCATCTTATAGTATGAATCCTTACTTTATTCCCTTTTGTGGCCGAGTAACATTCCAGCGGGTGCTAATACTACATTTTGTGTATCCATTCATCTGTTCGTGGACACTTGGGTGATTGACACCTTCTGGCCATTGTGACAAATGCTGATGTTTTGAAGAACGTGTATACTGTTTTCCACGGTGGCTGCACCAATTTACATTCCCACCAACAATGCATGAGGGTTTCTTTTTTCTCCGCATCCTCGCAAACATTACTTCTTTGGTCTTTTTGATTCTAATCACCCTCACAGTTGTAAGGTTCTCTTACCGCGATTTTGGTTCGCTATTGCGGTTTTATTCTTGAACTCTGTTTTGTTTCATTGTCTTTTTGTACTCCACATTCTTTTGACTATTACACCTTATAGTATAAGTTCTGAAATTGCATAGGTTGCACCTCCAACGTTTTCCTTTTTCAAGATTACTTGGACTCTGGAGCCCCTTGCAATTCCCTAGGAATTTCATAATCAGCTTATCTATTTCTATAAGAAAGGGTGTTAGACTTTCAGTAAGGATTGTGTCAAATCTGTAGGTTTGGTTTCCTCAGACAATTTTGCCTTATTAACAATCCTAAGTCTTCCAAGGCATGAACATGGGTTTTTTTTTTCTATTTATCTGTTTATTTTTCAGTTTCTTTTAGCAGTGTTTTACAGTTCTCAGTATTCAAATTTTTCATCACCTTAATTAAATTTCATCTTAGATATTTCATTGTTTCTGATGCTCTTATGAAGGGAATCGCTCTCTTACATGTCTTTCAGACTGTTTACTGCTGGTGTGTAGAAACACACTGATTTTTGCATGCTGATCTGCAACTTTGCTGAGCTCAGTTTTTAGCGGTAGTAGCTTTCTTATGATTTCTTCAGAATTTCCTATACACAGGATCATGTTATCTGCGAATCGAGAGTTTTACTTCTTTCTTTCCAGGTTGGATGTCTCCTATTTCTTTCTCTTGCCTAATTGCCCTGGCTAGGGTAACCACACAATCATTGTCTTGGCCCCGATTTAGGGAAAAAGCTGTCAGTCTTTCCTGATTGAGCACAATGTTAGCAGTAAGTTTTTCATTTAAAGCCTTTTATCATGTTGAGGAAGTTGCCTTCTATTTCTAGCTAGTTGATGGTTTTTTATGGCGAATCATTGGATTTTGTCAAATGCTTTTCTCATCAAGATGTTCATGTATGTTGCCATTCCTCGTTCGTTAACGTAATCCATATCACACAGATTGATTTTTGTATGTGTAACCACCTTGTGTTCTAGGAATAAATCTGACTTGGCCACGATATATAGTATTTTCAAGACACCACTGGCATTGGTTTGATAATATTTCATTGAGAATTTTTGCATTTATAGCCATTGTGAATATTTGTCTCTATTTTCTTTTAGTACCTCTATCCAGATTTGGTTATCAGGACAAGGATGTCCTCTTAGAAGGAGCTTGAAAATTGTTCTTCCTTTTGCATTTCACAGAAGGGTTTGAAAAGGATTTGTGCAAATTGTGCTTTCAACGTGAAGCTATTGGGTTCTAAACTTTTCTTTCCTGGAAGGGTTTTGATTACTGAGTCAGTACCTTTACCTGTTATAGGTCTTTTGAGATTTTCTACATATTTTTGAGTCAACTTCAGTCATTTGTTTCTAGGAATTTGTGCATTTCATCTAATTTGGGGAGCCTAGTATTTGTGGTAAAATCTTTCAATCCTTATTTCTGTAGATTCCCACTTTCATTTCTGACTTTAGCTTCTGCGTCTTCTCTCTCTCTCTCTCTCTCTCTCTCTTTTCTTCACCTCTTTAGCTAAAATTTGTCAGTAGTGTTGATTTTTACAAGCACCAACTCTTGGGAGCCCCTGGGTGGCTCATTCCTTTAAGTATCTGACTCTTGGTTTGGGCTCAGGTCATGATCTCATGGTTTCTTGAGTTTGAGCCTTGCTTGGGGCTCTATGCTAGCAGCACAGAGCCTCCTTGGGATTCTCTCTCTCCCTCTCTGTCTCTGCCACTCCCCCACCCATGCTGTCTCTATCTCTCTCAGAAATAAATAAGCGAAAACTTTCAAAAATACAACAAAGAACCAACTCTTGGTTTTGTTTATTCTCAATTGTTTTCCTGTTCTCTGTTTTATCTTTGCTCTAATCTTATCCTTTCCTTCCTCCCATTAGCAATGAAATAGTGTCCTCATTTTTTCTAGTTCTTTCAGGTGTAAATTAGGTGACTGAGACAAGATTTCTTCCTCTTATAATGTAAACATTTACAGCTATAAATTTCGTTCTTCCACTGCTTTCCCTGTGTCCCATACATGTTGGCAATGTGTTTTCCTACTTTTTCATTAATTTATTCTGAAGGACTGGACAGACGATGACCATCATGTGATAAAAGCACAGGTCAGCTTCTCCAGCTTCCACAGGCATGTTGATTTGGCTGCTGTGTTGGATGGCTGTCGCCATTGGTTTGTTTGGGGACTTTTCTCTGCTGTTTATGCAGAGAACGTGTTCCTTGTCATCGTGTCACTGGTGTCTCTGTTTCTTATCTGTTGTTTAGAGAGAAATGGAAAAGGAGACGGCTCCCAGTGTCTGTAGATTGGCCCCGTCTGAGCAGAGCCTCTGCTGAGCCTGGGATCAGCAGCCTGGGATGAAAGCTTAGTCTTTTCAGGAGTTTTCTGATCATGCCTCCTGCATCGGGGGTGGGCATGGCTCTCTAGTCCCACCCCACCCCCCACGTTCATGGGCACTTTTGAATGCTCCCACGCCCCCAGCACACTTGCCCCCAGGCTCCCCCTCCCTCGCTGGGGAGGAGGGCGCTGTGCATGTCTCAGAAGCCCACAAGCCCACGTAGCTGCCTGTGTTTGTCACTTCACATGGTTTGCAATCTCTGTCTGCTGCTTTTCCACCCTGAGCGAGCAGGTTCTGAGCCAGGAGAAGCAGAGACTGGTGAGGACCCTTCTGGTCGCCCCAGGAAGCTTCCAACAGACGTACACAATGATTTGCAAATACACGGGGCTCTGCCTCCCCCACAACCAGGGCCAGGTTCCCACTGGGGAGTGCAGGCTGCGGTCTTTAAGGGGGTCACATAAGGGAAGGGGGGGCACACAGGGAAGGGGGGAGGAGTGCTCTTCCATTTTTCCATCGTCTTTTTCTTGGCACGGTATCCACTTGGTTGCCGTAAACCCTTGACAGTCTTCCAGTTCTGTGGAAGTGGCTTCTGACAGCTCCTGCTTGTTTCTCAGCATTTCTGTAGGAGGATGCGAGCGTGGGGCCGCCTGCTCGGCCATTTTGCTGTTACCTGTCTTTTTATTCTTAAAGGTCCTGTTTTCTGTGGTAAATGGTACATGGTATATGTCATGTTTTCTGACTGAAACTTGTCATGTAGAGGTGTAATTTTGCATATTGACTTTATAAGAACATGGAGTTCGGGGCGCCTGGGTGGCTCAGTCTGTTAAGTGCCCGACCTCAGCTCAGGTCATGATCTCCCGGCTCGTGGGTTTGAGTCCCGCATCGGGCTCTGTGCTGACAGCTTGGAGCCTGGAGTCTGCTCCAGATTCTGTGTCTCCCTCTCTCTCGGCCCCTCCCCTGCTCACACTCTGTCTCTCTCTCTCAAAAATAAATAAAGGTTAAAAAATATTTTTTTTTTAAAAAAAAGAAAGAACACAGAGTTCAGGAGGAGGGGCTACAGGCAAGGCAGGGAACTTGGAAGCATCTTGACAGGTTGTGATCAGGATTGTGCTTGAAATCAGATTCCCTTGGCTCAAATCACGGATCCTGTCCCATCCATTTGGCAATCTTTGATAAGTTGCTTAAACTTTCAGCCTTTCAACCCTCATTTTCCTCACCTCCCAGAGCCCCACCCCATTCTCATCCAGCACCCCACTGGTCTCCATGTGCTGGGGGCACCGGGCAGCATATCATGGTATCTTTGTGAAGGCGATGACTTCATGATGCTTGGCAGCCATTTTGACTAGTTGAGAGACTCCATTAGGAAACACCTGAAATCTCTCTGTTCTTGGTTTTCCTTGTTTTATATTTTTCCTGAAGCCATTTCTTCCTCTGAAAGTCTTTTACCAGTGGGCAATATCATTTTTCAACCCAGAAATTCCTGGCTCCCCATGTTTTCTGTAAATTCTGCTTAGAAGCTAAATAGTTTCCTGTTGGGCTCACACCTCACCCTCCTATCAGTCCCTTGCCATACGCAGCCGGGAGCGGGGCTGACTCTCAGGCACATCCCAGAGCAAAGGAGGTGCCTCTTTTCCCTTTCGAGTTGACCCAGATGTGACATGTGCCAGTAGTGTCACCGCCCCCTGACACTGGCTGTCCTTTGACCTGCCTTAAACCACAGTTTCCGCACTCTAATGCTAATGCCACACAACAGCTTGGGGCTGTTCCCTGGTGGCCTTGGGGCTGCAGGACAGGGCCAGCCCAGCGTGCGAGCCCTTTGCAAGTCCGCTCGTGTTACACTGGCTGACGCTCTGCTGGCCACGGCAGGTCACGCGGCCATATCCTGGATCAAAAGGTGAAGAAACAGACTCCAGTTCATCCTGGGAGGAGACCTCAACTCGCATGACAAAGGGGTGGTCAGGTGCCTCCTTTGGAGGATGGTGGCGAGCCGCTGTTTCCCCATTTGTTAGAAGGAAGAAGTGACGGGAGTTGCTGCCTCATGGGAGGGTCGTGAACACTCCCTTGTAGCTGGACTTCTGGGCAGAGCAGCTGTGTGTGTGTGTGTGTGTGTGTGTGTGTGTGTGTGTGTGACCGTCAGGGTCTATGGGTCTCTGTGTTGTTGGACTGGACCTGCGTTTCCTTCCTTCCCACTCAGACAGAGATGGGGACATGCCTAAGGTGGTTCCAGCAAGGAACTGCAATGAACCGAAGCCCCATCTCTCTGAGGAGAAAGATCCGGAAGCCCTTTTGTGTCTTCTTCTTGTCAAGAGACTCATGACTGAGACTTCAAACAGGAGCAGGGCTCAGCCAGAACTGATCACCCTCATTACCCTGTAACTCACTGTCGAGAGACATATGGCTCATGAAATTTAAATAACAGCACCCCGTGGTCCTGCAAAAACATCAGGGCAGCCTCTCCAGAGTCTGATGGATACGGAGAGGAGTGTGAGAAAAAGCTTCCCATGTCAGCCAACATGCTGTGAAGAGGTTTGGACTTCATTTGTCCACATCCTTTACCGTCGAACTTCTGTTGACCAACATCTCACCGAAAGATCTATTTGAAGATTTTTTCGCTCCTGAAGGTTGCAGAAAAGGACGAGCAATGAGAAGATGGGGCGGGGGGGGGGGCGATGTTTTCTCATCAATTCATTTAGTGTCAGAAAGAGTTACTTGAACCCCGACAGGAGCAGACCGAGAGCAGTGTGACAGAAGGCACATCAGGGTGGCCAAGAGCGTTGCTGGGCATCCTCATTTAGGAAGCGGTGGCCCAGGCTAAATACAGGAAACCCCACGCACTGACACTCATTTGTTAAAAATGAAGGACTGAGTGGCTGCCTGGAGACTCTGCAGAGGGGAAGGTTCTGTGTTGTGCCTGAGAAGCTCTCCCTTCCCAGCTCTGGCTCAAGGAAAGGCTGTGGGCTGAAGATCCAGAGGCCACCTGTCCGTCTGCCACGCACTGGGGGTGGGAATGTGCCTTCCCAGGTGCCCGCTGTCCATGTTCATCAATCAGTTTTCTGATAGTTTCTTGAGTTAGGAACATCACTAGTAGCATGATTTTTTTTTTTTTTTTCAGGAAAATTACATCCTTAGGTGAGAAAGACTCAGCTGATAATCCATTTTCCCTACAATAACTGCGTGCTTGTCTTTGGAAATAATGCTAATGATGCTGTCTTTCTAGAGCCCAGGGAAACCTTAGGTTCAGTTAGCAGGAAGCCTACACTGTTTTATTTATTTACTTAAAAAATTTTTTTACTGTTTTTTTTAATTTAAAAAATTTTCACATCTTTATTCATTTTTGAGAGACAGAGAGAGACAGTGCATGAGCAGGAGAGGGGCAGAGAGAGAGAGGGAGATGCAGAATCTAAAGCAGGTTCCAGGCTCTAAGCTGCCAGCACAGAGCCCGATGCTGGGCTCGAACCCACAAGTTGTGACATCATGACCTGAGCCGAAGTCGGGCACTTACCCAACTGAGCCACCCAGATGCCCCCTAAAATTTTTTTACTGTTTTAAGGCAGACACCAGGTTTGATCCTCTTTGGCCAAATGAATTTCCTGTGTTGTTGTTGTTAATAGCATTTGTTTTATCTTAATTTGTTTTAACATTTATTTATTTTTGAGAGACAGAGAGAGTACAAGCAGGGGAGGGGTAGAGAGAGGGAGATACAGTATTCAAAGCAGGCTTCAGTCTCTGAACTGTCAGTACAAAGCCCAAAACGGGGCTTGATCCCATGAACCGTGAGATCATGACCTGAGCTGAAATCAGACGCTTTCCCGACTGAGCCACGCAGGTGCCCCTATTTTTATTTTTTTAATACTTTAGTTAGTTAATATACAGTACAATATTGGTTTCAAAAGTAGAATTCAGTGATTCAGCATTTACATACAACATCCAGTGCTCATCACAAGTGTCCTCCTTTCTAAATATCCTTGGTGATTCTTTTCTTTGTCTTTTCTTTCACCACAAACCAGCTGACAGTGATGTACACTTATTACTGATGAGAAGAAGATATCTAGGTTAGGCCACCATGTCTATTTGGGGACATATGTTAATATTTAATAAAAAACAGCTGAACCACCCAGAGGGAGAAAAGGTTCTGACAAATGTACCCATATGTGGATTATCAAACACCCATGATAAAGTCTCCTAAGCATTCACACACATTATTTAAATGCTCTCAGGGTGCCTGGGTGGCTCAGTCAGTTAAGCATCTAAGCTCAGGCATGACCTCAGGGTTTGTGCGTTCAAGCCCCATGTTGGCTCAGTGTTGCTTGGGTAAAGCCTGTTTGGCATTCTCTCTCTCTCTCTCTCTGCCCCTCCCCTGTTCTCTCTTTCAAAATAAATAAACTTTTTAAGAAATTCCTTCATGAAGGGAGGTAGGACAGACAGTTACATAGCAGGAAATTTTCTTGCCTCCAGCACACATAGGACATTCTGGAGTGTAATTTTCAGAGGCATAACTTAAACTGTAGCCAGTTTAAGAAAATATCGGTTGCTATTGATCTTCCTGAAATGTAAGTTTTCGAAAACACTACAAGTGATGGAATGTTTCCACTCTCACGCATTTTCCCCGCGACTCTCCGTAGAACACGAGCTCCGTGGGTCAGCCCTGCAGGAGGCTGTGGTGTTCTGTTTGTGCCACACGTGGCACCCTGCGGTTTGGGAGAAGAGGCAGACGCTGACTGACCATTCCGCTCCGTGCGATCATTGCTGTAGGTTAAGCACGTGCGAAGCACATGGTGAACGGTGGATGGAGAAACCCTTCCACCCGGGCTCTGGGGGGGTGGGGGATGGGAGGGATTAATATGGAGCAGGTCTGAAAGGGTGTGGCTCACCAGTCCAAGTGGAAGAGCAGGAGTCCAAGAGATGAAAGATTTTAAAAATCAGGTCCATGCAAAAAAAAAAAAAAAAGTGTCTATATCTATATCTATCTATATGTACATATACGTGTGTGTGTGTGTATAATAAATAGGTGCCTCAGTGGTTCCATTGGTTGAAGATCCGACTCTTGATTTTGGCTCAGGTCATGACCTCAGGATGGTGGGATTGAGCCCCCTGTCGGGCTCCATGCTGAGCATGACGTCTGCTTGGGATTCTCTCTCTCTCTCCCTCTGTCCATCTCCCCCACTCACACCCATGTGCGCACTCTCTGGAAAATAAATAAATAGGGGCGCCTGGGTGGCTCAGTCGGTTAAGCACCTGCCTTCAGCTCAGGTCATGATCTCACAGTTTGTGGGTTTGGGGCCCGCATCGGGCTCTATGCTGACAGCTCAGAGCCTGGAGCCTGCTTCCGATTCTGTGTCTCCCTTTCTTCTCTGCCCCTCCCCACCTCAAGCTCTGTCTCTCTCTGTCTCAAAAATAAATAAACAGTCAAAAAAAAAAAAAAAGAAAAGAAAAGAAAAAAAATTAAATAAATAAATAACTTAGATTCTTATGCTGATCCTTTCGCAAAACTTTAAATCCTTATTTTGATATATGTTGGTCAAGTAATTAAAACAAGAGCCCTGCAAATGGTGATGCTCCTCACCAGAACGGCTGAGATGAGAGAGCCTGGCAATAGCTGATGATGGTGAGAGACATGCTAGACCTGCCCTGACTTGGCGAACTTCCACCTGTGCCTCCGGCTGGCCAAGTGCTTCCGCCCTTGGATACTCACCCAAGGGGGCCGACGGCATCTGTCCACCGAAAGACATTTACAAGGACGCACGTATCTGTTTTAGTCATAAGAGCTCAGAACTAGAAATAGCCCAGGTGCCCATCAGGCTGAGAACGGATTAACACAGTGTGACAGGTTCATACAGCACAGACCACTCAGACGTCAAAAGAAATGAACTACTTCTTATAGGCAAGACATGGTGGAATCTCAAAAATCTGATTCTGAGGAAAAGAAACCCTGAACAAAAGAATACGTACTGTACGACTTTATGTATTTGAAGTTTGAGGTAGTGGGGGGACATGAGGAAGTTTTCTGGGGAAATAAGAGTGTCTGTTGGAGACTGGGGTGGTGGCTACGTAAGTATTTACATATGGAAAATCTTCATTCAACCGGTAAGATTTCTATCTTTTACTGTATATGCAACTAAAACTTTTCAAAGATGAGTAAATGATAGTGGTGATAGTTACTTGGGTAATAATGGACAGGGAGGGTCTGGAGGGTTGAGATTTTCTTATCTGCCTGGGGGAGCTGAGGCCACGGGTGCCCTGTGCATGAGGGACACCAAATGAGGCTCCCCCTTTGGAAGAAAGAGCTGGGAAGCCATGACATTATCATGAGTAGATAACAGAAAATTTCCCCCATTAACCTGGGCTGGGAAAATGCACCGCACATAACGAGTCATGATTACAGTGGAGTCCTTCACAGGAGATGAATGTCACTCTTCTATTTCATTTTATACTGGTCTTGATGGGGGGAACTAATTCAAGAAACTATCAAAAAACTGATTAATGAGGGCCCCTGGGTAGTTGGTTAAGCATCCAGCTTTGGTTCAGGTCAGGATCTCTTACTCTGTGAGTTCGAGCCCTGCCTCAGGCTCTGTGCTGACAGTGCAGGCCCTGGTTGGGATTCTCTCTCTTTCTCTCGCTCTCTGCCCACCCCCACTCATCTCAAAATAAATAAACTTTTAAAAAAATTTTAAGTATTTGAGAAAGAGGCAGATACAGTACAGGAAATATTGATGAAAATAATGCTATGATAAAAGGTTAAAGCTTGGTAGTTTTCACAGAACTGCAAAACTATATGGAAGGAAACGAACTCTGAGCCGGTAGTGTGAGGAGGGAAAGTAACAGTGAGTGGCGAGGATGTGGACAAACCACGCTGTGTGCAGCTGGGGTGACCATGAACCCGAAGGGCTGCTCTGGAAACAAGTCTGGTGGTGTATTTTAAAATTCTAATTGTACACAGCAAACCAGCTTGCCAAGATTGTGCGATTTTGATTCTGGGTAGATAGAGAATCCCTAGTGGATTTCGTACAGGCAGATTGGAACACGTGTATTTGTTAAATCCTTGTTGTTAATAACAGGGAACATATGGAAATGGTCTAAATAGTGGTCTTCAGCAGGATGGAGAAGTGAATCGTGGCACTCCCCTATAATGTACTGCATTTGTGTTTCAAATGTGATACAGCATTCATGTTTTTTTAAACATTTATTTATGTTTGAGTGGGGAGAGGCAGAGAAAGAAGGGGACAGTGGATCTGAAGTGGGCTCTGTGCTGACAGCAGAGAGCACGGTACTGGGCTCGAATTCCCCGACGGTGAGATCATGACCTGAGCCGAGGTCGGATGCCTAGCCGACTGAGCCCCTCAGGGGCACCCAGCATTTGTATTTATGTCAAAAATACAAAGGAGGGAAGGTCAAAAGACATAGCTAAGTAACAATATAAAAAGCAAGATGCATTAGTATTAGTATATTACAATAAATTCCCTTAAATGTAAAAAATCAACCAAATTAAAATCTGCATTATTTTGATGTGTGTGTGTGTGTGCGCACGCGCACACACGAGCATGCCTGCGCATGCTTTTTAATAAAGCCACAGCACACACAGCAGAGATTGGTGGAGGTTTTCTCTGGCGCAGGGGACAGAATGAAACTGACCAAGGGGCCAGTGAGCCCCTCGCCTCGCATGTCACAGCCACGGTTTGGAAACTGCAAACCACACACCGACCCACATCCACACACATCCAGATAAAACAGTTAGAAGCTCATGTTGCTGTTAGGTCTGCCCGAGGGCATTTATGCTCTCTATTCCGTTTTCTTTTCTTTGCTGTACAAACGGGAGCAGAACGCCCAGGCCGGGCCACCTCCTTTCTTAGCCCCGTGGGGCCAGGAGTCAGTCCGGCCAGGAGTCTTCACCTCCACCTCCTTTGTCCAAATGTTTCCAACCACCACCGAAGATCCCTGCCTTCCACCCACCCCTCCCTGTAGGAGAGAATTTTTTGGAATTCCAACTTCCCCTGGAGATCAGTTTTAAATTGTGCAAAGGTACAGTGGGAGTATTTTTATCGCTACCATGTTGTCGATCCAATGGTAAAATGAGTTTCGCACACAGGAATAGAAACTGTTTATGATTTTATTTCTACACAATCAGTTTGTAACAGACAAAAATAACGGGGAAAGTACAAGCGTTTGGATCCGACCCACTCACAATGTGGGGGCCCCCATGTGCTGCGCGCCCCGATTTGACATCATGTGAATGGTTATTCTCTTGGCAGAAGGGGTCATGGTCTGCAGGGAAAACGCTCCTTTCCTTCCTAGCCCCGTGGCCCGGGG
This sequence comes from Hyaena hyaena, assembly GCF_003009895.1. Lineage (NCBI taxonomy): Eukaryota > Metazoa > Chordata > Mammalia > Carnivora > Hyaenidae > Hyaena > Hyaena hyaena. The sequence goes on along the minus strand of NW_024080733.1, from coordinate 1,730,757 downwards.
TCAGCTGCTTCACCCCACTTTGCTCTTGCAGGGAAGCAGTGAGAGTATCTGAGGGACTGTTTTAGAGTTGCGTTATTTAATATATTTTTAGTGTGTAAGATGACTTCCAGACACAGTGAGTACACACAGAGGGTAGTTACTTATTACTGTTGGTGTTGGTAGAGTTTTGTGTCTCCCCCCAGGAGAGGAATCAGGCCTGGTCTTTTCGCCACTGTATCCTTGGCATCTATACAGTAGGTGACACATAGTGGGCGCCTGGTCACCAGTGGCTGAATGAAGAGAATGAACAGAAGACATCAGTTTTTCACTAACACATTTGTTCTGTACAGTAAATGCAAGTCCTGTAATATTTCCGGAAAACCACTTGACAATGGGTATCGAGGGCTAAAAAATGTTCAGAATTTGTGACCTGGGGATTGTACTTCTAGAAGCTTATCCTAAAGAAGTCATACCCTTTGTAGCTGTCTCAGGCATGTAAGTAATCGGTGAAGACCACTATGCTATGACTGAGTCAGTCACGACTGTGTGGGGGTCACTAAAATGTATCGTGCAAGGAAAATGGAAAATACAGAGAAACTTTCCACATGAGGAGCAGTTATGGCTGGTTCAGTAGAGAATATCTATGCCCTCCGTTGAAAAGAACAGATTTCGGGGGTGCCTTTGTGGCTCAGTTGGTTAAGTGTCCGAGATCAGCTCAGCTCGTGATCTCGTAGTTCATGAGTTCGAACCCCATCTCCCCTGCTCGTGCTCTGTCTCTTCCTCTCTCAAAAATATAAATAAACATTAAAAGACCAGAGTTTGATTTTCTATCTGCCACTTCATGGTTGATGAGTTTGGGCAAGTCACATATTACCTATGAGCCTCGGTTTCCACATCTATAAAGTGGGAAAATAGCATCTTGTCTCACAGAGTTCTAAAAATAACTAAATGTATGCAAAAGTTCTTTTAAGACCACAAACTCTCCTTTAAGTATCCGACAATTGTTAGGGTGCATCCAGGGATATGCTCTTCACATAATTTATATTTAATGTAGTACTTGAACCAAATACCGACTTGAAGAAACTATACGCGTGTAAACAAGAGCCGCTCCAGCCCAGGGGTCAAGGGAAGACGTTTCCTTTTCACGAGCCTTGACATCTCATCCTATTTTAAGATCCCCTTCCTCCTGCCTTTTCTCTGACAGTCGGTATCTGTGTTCAATCGTCACCTGTCATGGCAGTTTTATTTGGCATGCAGAAACACGGCATAATTAGCTTGGAAACGATTCTCTTAATTACAGTTGTAGAGTTGCTTTATTTGCTAAGCCTTCACATCTGAGGAATTTGACACAACCTGCCAAGCCAACTTAAAACACAAAGTCTAAATTTATCAGCATGGCGCTTTTGATGTGCTCATTTCCTGGGGCCTTTGCTCAACTCCTTTTGACAGGTTTGGAAGGTGTGCTTTTAACCACATTTACTCCTCAACGTGCTCAGGTGTTACAGGACTCTCTCCTTGGATGCCAGTCCCCTTCCAGAATTAGAGACGATGCCAGAGGAAGCTGGGGAAAGGATGCTGCCACTGGCATCCATCGGTGGTGATGCAGAAGTCACATGAGAGCATACGGAGGCAGACACATGACACTTTCCTGGCCCAGAGCTGGTGCTCGAATGTGTCCCCGAGTCACTTGTTCATTAACTCATCTTTCTGCCCTCCTCCTTTGCCCAGACTCGCAGGCGGACAGATCGTGGTTTGTAACGGCTGTGATTTCTCTGTTAGTGTCAGGGAGGGGAGGAGGTGGACACAGAGAGCTGGGAACTGGGGGTTACCATTCTCCTATCCAGTCATGACTTTTATACCTTAGAGAGTCACTATCTGCCAGCTGCCTTCATTTAAGCCTTTATTATTTTTTTAAATTCTTTTACATTTATTTATTTATTTATTTATTTATTTATTTATTTATTTAGAAAGACAGAGAGAGAGATTGAGAATGAGCAGGGAAGGGGCAGAGAGAGAGGGAGAGAGAGAGAATCCCAAGCAGGCACTGTCAGCACAGAGCCTGATGTGGGGCTTGAACTCACAAACTGTGAGATCATGACCTGAGCTGAAGTCAAGAGTCGGACGCTTAACCGACCATCTTCCAGCTCATTCACTCTGTCTTCAGATGTATCTACTTGTGTCATTCTTACCCAATGCCTTCTTAATGTTGACTATTATATTTCCAGTTCTAGAATTTCCACTTGATTCTTTCTTAATTGTTTCTAGTTCTCTGCCAAAATTCTCAAATTCTGTTTTTTGCCTTCGTTTATATAGTCAGCAAACTTCGTTTACATTCTGTGTCAGTTAATTCCAATGTCTGGAGCAATTATGTTTCTCTATTCTGCAGCTTTTATTCTTGATGTCTGGTCTCGGGTGTTTATTCATTTTCACTGTTTGCTGGATAGTCTCTTTGCAGAAATTTGCAGGAATAATTTGAGACTAACGATGATGTTAACTTACCCGTAGAGGGGCTATATTTGGATATCCGGATGGCATATACCGCAGGCCGATCAGGCAGAGTGAGAGGGAGACCATGACCTCCCGTGGAGGTCATCTGCTTCTACTTTACTCCTACTTGTGTGTATGGTAGGTAATTCAGGGTCCTGTCCCAAAGGGAGTGTGGCATTCATAAGCAGCTCTGTCCCAGTCCCAGTAGGAAGCCCGTGGGCTACAATCTTTGTGATCTGAAATGTCTCCATCCTGGTACACGGGAGCTCTTTCTCTTTGGCTCTTCGTCTTTTCTTTTAATGCTTATTTTTGAGACAGAGAAAGAGACAGAGCATAAGTGGGAGAGGCGCAGAGAGAGAAAGAGACAGAGAATCCAAAGCCGGCTTCAGGCTCTGATCTGTCAGCACAGAGCCCGACGCGGGGCTCAAACTCAGACTGCGAGATCATGACCTGAGCTGAGGTCCAACGCTTAACTGACGCAGGTGTGCCCCTCTTTGGTTCTTGATTCATTTCTTTGATTAGTTTTGTTTTTATTCAAAGAAGTTTTTTACTATCTTTGGTCATTTTACTCATAGAATTTTTAAGTGTGTCTGCTATTGTCTCCCTTCTTTTTCTGTGTATTTATTTTAAAACCCCAGAAAGTTACTTGGTTTTCTGAGTATCATTCTTGCCGGCAGCATCCCCGTAGATTCCTAGCGGCTCTTGGTGTCTGGTACAGTTGTTTTCTTTGTTTCATTGTCTTCAAGTTTAAATCAATGATGACAAGGGGCTTCCTTTTCTAGTCCTTGGTTTTAATTGAAATAATTTTATGCCTCAACATTCAGGAAAATAACTCCTGTTAGATTTCAGTAAACAGTTTTCTTATTTAAAGGCTTTTCTGCTTTTGCAGTGTTTTACTAAGAGTATCTGCTAAATGTTATCAAATGATTTCATATGAAAATGGTTTTTCTGTTCTAAGTATTGATATAAAACATGGTGATAAATCTTCTGCTGTTGAACCACATTTGTATTTCTTAGTCCATCCTACTGTACCGGTTAATATATAATGCTATATATTTATTTCTATATATTTATATCTTCTTTTAAAATTTTGTTTTTGGGGCACCTGGGTGGCTCAGTCAGCTAAACATCTGACTTCAGCTCAGGTCATGGTCTCACAGTTCGTGGGTTCGAGCCCCACGTCGGGCTCTGTGCTGACAGCTCAGAGCCTGGAGCTTCTTCAGATTCTGTACCTCCCTCTCTCTCTGCCCCGCCCACTCTCGTGCTCTCTTTTTGTCTCTCAAAAATAAATAAACATTAAAAAAAAGATACTCAGTCTCTCTCTCCCTCTGCCCCCCCCAGCTCGTGCTCTCTCTCTCTCTCAATAAAATTTAATTTAATTTAATTTAATTTAATTTAATTTTTTTATTAAAATTGAAAATAAAATAAATTGTTATATTTTTATTTATGGACAAATCTGGATTTTCTTTGTGTCGCCATCTTTATTAGCATTTGGTACTAAGTCCTCCTGGCTTCATGCTACTCCTGGGGTGCCCTTCATTTATTCCCAAGACTGAGGGTTTTAAAGAACGGCAGAATTGGTGGTTACATTGAAACCAGATGTCAGTTTACCTGCCCTTGGTGTCTTTTTCCAACAGTAGAATTTCAGTCTATCTTTTCTATGGTAACTCACCTATTCAGATGTTTCTCCCTTTTTGGGGTTCCTTGTTCCATCCTTGGGAGCCAAGATCTTGTTCCGAGACCCCTCCTGGTGCAGTTCTTTTTCCTGAGGAAGCCAGTTCTGCGCCTCACCTGTGTTCAGTTGCCCTCAGGAGTTACTGGCCCAGGAAGTGACGAGGTGACGATACATAGGCTTGAGCACAAGGGGGAGAGCTTGGCCCCACTGTCTGGGCCCTGAATCTCCCAGTTGGCTTCTCTAGTTTCCCAGCTCAGGTCTTGGGTGTGCTGCACACCTACGAGACACTCCACCCCTTCTGGTACGTTAGCTTCTCCTACAGAGACTTTCAGAAGACCAGGGCTGAAATTACCTTTGGGGTAACAGCAAGTCTGGATGACAGTGAACTCATAAAATGCTTAAAAAATTAAAAGATCTAACCCCTACTCCACCTCTCTCCATGGGCAAAACATCTCTTTGTCTTCATTTGCTATGGATTTAGTTGTTTCTGTCTTCTTGGGAAATAATTAGGAGAGTCAAGATATGTTTTATTAGACCCACAAAATGTATGCCATAGTTTTTTGAGAACTTTTTTTTTAAATAATTTCATTTCTTTCTTTCTTTCTTTCTTTTTTTTTTTTTTCATCACAACAAGTGCTCTCCTTAATCCCCATCATCTTTTTCCCAGATCCCACACCCACCTCCCCTCTGGTAACCATCTGTTCATTCTCTGTAGTTAAGAGTCTGTGTCTTGGTTTGTCTCTCTTTTTTTTTCTCCTTTGCTCGTTTGTTTCATAAACTTCACATATGAGTGAAAGCACATGGTATTGTCTTTCCCTGACTTATTTTGCTTAGCATAATAGTCTAGCTCCATATGCATTGTTACAAACGGTAAGACATCATTCTTTTTTTTATGGCTGAATAATATTGCATTGTATACATATACCCCATCTTTATACATTGATCAGTGATGGACATGAGCTATTTCCATATCTTGGCTATCGTAAAAAAGGCTGCTATAAACATTGGGGTGCATGTATCCCTTTCAATTAGTGTTTTTTTATTTTTTGGGTAAATACCCAGTAGTGTGGTTTCTGGATCATAGGGTAGTTCTACTTTTAACTTTCAGAGGACCCTCCACACTGTTTTCCACAGCGGCTGCACCGGTTTGCATTCCCACCAACGGTGTATGAGGGGTCCCCTTTCTCTGCATCCTCGCCAGCACCTGTTGCTTCTTGTGTTGTTGATTTTAGTCATTCTGACAGGTGTGAGGTGGTGATGAATTAACATCATGGTTTTGATTAGCATTTCCCCGGTGGTAGGTGATAATGAACATCTTCCCACGTGTCTGTTGGCCATCTGGGTGTCTTCTTTCTTCCAGACCTTATTGTTTCCATCTATCTTGCCTTGATGTGTCAGTGAAACACACCACAGTCTTATTCTAGGACATATTAACTTTCCTTAAATGCCTTTGATTTGGTTCAATTCCTGTCAGCACAACTACAGAGAGGCTCTTGAAAGGACGTTTTTCTTTTTATGGGGCACCTGGGTGGCTCAGTTGGGTAAGCATCGACTCTTGGGTTCATGAGTTTGAGCCCTGCATTGGGCTCCATGCTGACAGTGCAGAGCCTACTTGGAATTCTCTCTCTCTCTCTCTCTGTCCCTCCCTCACTCGTACTGCCTCTGTCTCTCTCAAAATAAGTAAACTTTTTTTTTAAAAAGTAAGGAAATCCCTCTTTTTAGAATACTGATCGAAATTACTTTTTATCTAATAACTAAAATACTTAGCACTATACAGTCTCATATATATACGTATATATATAAAGTTGAATTTATAGATACATTTGTAAATAATGAACAACTATTAAAATAAAAATGTTCATTATTCGGTATAGTCAATCTCTAATTGAGTAAAGTTTTGCTATTCTTTGTTTAGAGTCACCCTGAAAATATATTATATTTTATATCATTTTATATATAAAGAGCAAAATAATAAATTATATTTTTATATCATTTTATATATGAAGAGCAAATGAACACAGCTTCTTGATAAACACCCAAGTGCCACCTGCTTTGCTTAACTGTTGCACACAAAGTTTTTTCCCCGTTTTAAAACTTGTTTAAAACAGAAGAGGACTGTGCCTAAGTATTTAAGGATGGACTTACATGTACCATAAAACTTAACAGACTGGAGATATTGTTAATATTCGTTCTGTTCTTTTAGCAACCTCGAGGAAAACACAACTAATGTAGCCGCAAGCCCTTCCTGACGGCGAATTTGTCCAATGCTTTTAAACAGGTCTAGAAACCTCGCTTGGCTCCTGAATGTCTCTCTCTGTTCCACAAAGCCTGCCCTTGGCTCCCCACCTCATCTTGTAACATTGTGGCAATAAAGAACAGACTAGAAAAAGAGAGAGGAAAACATTATTCTTTCATATCAATAACCCACCACTGTGTTCCTCACCCTGTTCCCTTTTACTCTTTAATTGTGTGCGTTGCGTAATTTAGATTTCCACTCTAATGGTTGGATACAACCATTAGTATAAGTTGGGTAGGGAATGGGGGGATGGGGCAGAGTGACAGACAGACAGAAGCCTTGTGCTGCAGTACTGACAAGCGTTTGGCTTCCCCACCCCTGGATTTCAGACAAAGAGATGAATGCGGAACCCTTGGGAATGTCATGGTCAAGCAGCCTGGGAAAGGAACTATCTAAGGGAATCAGATTCTCTGCTCTAATTCCTAAAAAGGGAATTAAGGCAATTTTTAGGCAGCAGTTATGTACTTTTCCCGTCTGAATTCTGTTACGCCTTGTCCTTACAGAAGCAGCAGCGAGCCCAAGGCGCAGTTCTGCCCTTCAGCAGACTGGCAGGGATGCACATGCCCTGGCCTGCCCCCGCCGCTCTGTCGCCCGGGGTTTCTTTGTCCCAGTGCACCAGGCTGTCCCTCTGAGACAGAGAGAGCAAGACAAGATCAGAGATTGACATGCAGAGGCACGCCTGGGTATCTCTGTCCGTTCAGTGTCCGACTTCGGCTCAGATCATGATCTCTCAGTTCACGGGCTTGAGCCCCTGCATCGGGCTCTGTGCTGACAGCTCTGAGCCTGGAGTCTGTTCCGGATTCTGTGTCTCCCTCTCTCTCTGTCCCTTCCCTGCTTGCACTCTGTCTCTCTGTCTCTCTCTCTCTCAAAAATAAGCAAAAACATTAAAAAAATTTAAGAAAAAAGAAATTAATACTCAGAAAACAAACTCTTTCACCAAACCAATAATAAAGGTATAACTTCTAACAAGTCAGATAAAGAAAAAGGTGAAAAACATTTCATTTATAAAGTTAGGAGAAACATACAGGCTATCAGAGTTGTGGGGCTGGATTTGTATTACTGAGGAATCCATTGTACAATTGTAAGTTTTAATACGTAATTGATGATTTAATTAATACAACATCAAAATCTCAAAAAGAAGCCTCTGGGCTTGCTAAACACGTCCCAAAAGCAGAAGTAGAAAACCGGAATAGTCTTAAACACTTGTAGGAAATTGAAGTAATTGTTCATTTAGTTTCAGAAAAGTTCTCATGGTGTGTTTTTGCAAGCTTTCAAGAAGCAAATACTAGGTCTCCAGTTAAAATTACCTCATAAAAGGAGAGAAAGTGTCTCAATAAATTTAATAAAATTAGGATAATTACACCATAACCAAATTTTAAAAAATAGCTGTGACAAACTGCCGAAAAATCCCACGTTTTGATTGAGATAGGACAGTGAATTAAATATAAGCAAAATATATTCTAAAATGTAATAGCTCCAGAAATCATTAGAAGTTTTTTCTAAAAACTTTTTTTGAACTACAAGGAATGTCTACTTTAACTCAGGCTCCCACTAAGAGCGAAAGACCGAAATATGCTTTTCAGAAAATCATACCTGTTTTCCTTTTGTCTGGAAGTTCTCTCAAGTCTAATGAGACGTGAAGCCAACATAACGGTTACAATATTGTGGGCAACGAGGATGCTTGTACTCTAACCGTAAATTCAATTACACAGCCCTAAAAATAAATTAATGGGAAGCTAACATAATACAGAATAGAAGTCAGCTGTTTCTTTTGATCCAAGATACACTCTGCAAAGTGGAATTTTACGGGAACAGCTATAAGCAGTGGGAAGGGAAAGAAGGATCCTCACACTCCTACTGTGCAGCCGCTGTGGGCCAGGCGCCTGCCCGGACAGGGGTGCGGCGTGAACACGGTGTGCAGCAACTGCTGGAGGCGACTCTCTCCTGGGGACACATAGGAAGGAGTGCAGGAGGCAGGCAGCACAGAGGAAGGATGGGCTCCCTGACTGCGGGCTGCATCCCTCCGCCACTTGCACCTGCAAAGACAGGGGTGGGGCCAGCCAGCTGCCCAGGGTGGTCCACGGGGAGAGCAGAGACCCTGAGGCTTGGAGCACTGGGGCCCGGGGGGGGGGCCTTGGAGGCTGTGGGAAGTCCGTAGTCACCCCACACTTTGTAGAGTAGAGCAGGTGAGGCGTGCTGGTGTTTGGGCACGACATCTGAGAAAGACACAGGAGTCCAGGATGCGTCCACGTTGAGCTCTGTGCACCCAGAGGCCCCGCAATGGGGAGAGCTGCGGAATGCGACAGGTTGGGGAAGATCAGAGTTTTGATTTGCATTTTTTTTTAAATGTTTTATTTATTTCTAGGAGAGAGAGAGAGAGACAGCATGAGCAGGGGAGGGTCAGAGAGAGAGGGAGTCACAGACTCTGAAACAGGCTCCAGGCTCTGAGCTGGGAGTCAGCACAGAGCCCGACGTGGGGCTCGAACCCACCAACGGTGAGATCATGACCCAAGCAAAAGTCGGACGCTTAACCGACTAAGCCACCCAGGTGCCCCTTGATTTGCATTTTTGATGCGCGTTCGAAAAGGCCCCTGGGCCTTCTGAGTGGACAGGCTGGGGTGTCAGGGAGCAGTGGGGGAAGGAACCCGGAGGCTGAGCAGCAGCCGGGGATGGACGGCTGGGAGCTGGTTGGTGTCTGAAGCCACCAGCTTGGGCGAATGCCAAGTGCATCCTGGGCACCACCACGTGGTGACAGAACAAGGAACCCTGGCAAACCAAGTTGCCACGTGGTTTGTTAGAATTATCTGTGTGCCTTTGAGTCACTTTTAGTAAAATCCCTGGAATATTCAGACATAAAGAATATTCACTTGAAGGCTCCAGTTCTCAGTATTAGACTGACCTCTGCAATGATAATGACGCTCCCTGTGGCCATAAACCCTCAAGTAAAACGCCTCATGTTATAGAGGCAATTTAAAATTATGTGACGGTACTTTCTGATTTTGACTCCAAATGAGTATTTCTTACAAGTATTTCACAGGTCTGCTCATGGCATGTGTAACATCTACAATGTTCGTTCTTCCTTCTATTGTTCATTTCATTTTTATGACAAAATTTCCCCCTTCATTTCTTCATGTAATGTGATGAATTGCTTTCTGTAGAATGATGCATCCCTTAACATGAATCCTTCTGTTTAGGTTTTCTGATGGTCGATTTGTTTTTATGTTCCCTCCTGGCCACATTTTTGTTCTCTTCTTTTGGTTTTTTTCTTCCTTGCTTTTAAGTAAAACGACTCAGCTTTTCGTAGACACAGAGATCTCCTTACAATTGTGGGGCCCGATGAGACCTTTCTGCTCTCTGTTTTATGGGTCCTTTTTTACTTTAGGTTTTCGGGGGGGGGGGTTGTTTTGTTTTGTTTTGTTTTGCATTCAACATCTCTTGTTTGCTTTTATCCTTTCAGTGATTTGAAAAGTTATCTTATTTCAGTTTCCATTGGAGTTTGGGTTGGGCATTCCTTTTGGGACTCTTCTGAGAGTGTACGTGGCAGAGTCTGTCTGCAGGTGCTTTTCTTTCTTATATTTTTATGCTTATTTTTGAGAGAGAGAGACAGCGTGAGCAGGGGAGGGGCAGGGAGAGACACACACAGAATCCGAAGCAGGCTCCAGGCTCTGAGCTGTCAGCACAGAGCCCGACACGGGGCTCAGACTCATGAACTGTGAGATCGTGAAGTCAGATTCTCAACCAACTGAGCTACCCAGGCACCCCGACCCCGCTAAATTGAGCCCTTATTCAGATAACAGTTTAGGTGTCGTATCAGGCTGATAAAGTTATGGTTCTGGCACGTGCTATTCTGTTAGGAATATAGTGCGTTTTTTCTTCCTATTTCATAACATTATGATTGATCCCAGGCTTGCTGGTCAGATTTGGTGAAGTCCCTCGGCCTTTGTATGAGCTCAGTGGGGGGCACCCGCAGTGGGGAGGGAGAGATGCACCCGCCGGGACCTTGCAGGAGCGGCTGAAACTGGGATCCCTATCTCAGGGCAGTCCCGGCCCCAGGGGGTGGGCAGAATTCCAACACACAAGGACCTCCTTGCGGACCTGGAGCTCCTCATCGGGGCTCCCACACGTGGCTTTGGACGGTGGCCACTGAACCTTTATTGGAAGGAAAAGTATGAATTGGAAAGGAATGACAGACTGACTTAACATGGCTTTTAAATACCCCCATTGAATTCAAGAAGCCTTTGCTGTTCTTCAGCTACAGCCCACGCATCCCTGTGTGTCACCATCATTCATACTTGCGACTTTGAAACAGGGAGGCCATCTGGCAGGTAGGTAGATCGCCTCCAGAAAGTTTGAGAGACAAGTATACATTTTGCAAAAGAAAGTCTAATACTCAATCTCAGTTCTACTCTCTTGATATTTCTAGGTTTCCTTTCTCCCACGTGTAAGTGGAGGGAGACTGAGGAGGATATTTCCAAGGTCTAATATTTTGTAGGTTGAATTTGCTAAGCCTCCATCTTCCCACCATCTATCTCTCTCTCTCAAAATAAATAAATAAACTTAAAAAAATTTTTTAAATGTTGAATGTAGACAGACCCTGTAAACTAACCAATGGAAGCTGTTGGCACTACATCGATGTCCAATAATTTATCATGTTTTAAAAGTTTATTTATTTTTGAAAAAGAGAGAGCATACGTACACGAGCGGGAGAGGGGCAAAGAGATATGGGGAGAGAGAGAATCTCAAGCAGGCTCTACACCGTCAGCTTGCAGCCTGAAGCGGGGCTCAATCCCACAAACTGAGATCATGACCTGAGTTGAAGTCAGGAGTTGGATGTTTAACCAGCTGAGCTCTCCAGGTGACCCTGATGTCCATTAATTTAGATTTCAAGAACCATCGCTAGAGACCAGTGCAAAAAGGTTCAATATAACGGGAACATGTCAGTAATTTAAATATACATGTACCTAATTCATACCCTTAAAGTATGTAAAGCAAAATTTGAGAGAAAGAGAGCAATTCCATAATTATAATTGGAAATCTGATTCTCAGTCACATATCAGACAAAGGACCCATCCACGGTATGTGAAGATTTCTTACAAATAAAGAGGAAAACCTTGACAACCCAAAGGAAAATTATGCCCAAAGACTGGGATGGCACACTTAGAAAGGGAGCATCGAAATCATGAGTGATCAAGGAAATGCAAATTAAAACCAGAATCCAGTTTTATGACCCATCCACCAGACCTGATGCACTAGAATAAAAACTAACAAGGGCAGGTGTTACCAGGAATCTGGATGAAGGGGAATTACCACGCGCTGATTTGGGGAGTCTGAACTGGCACAGCGCTTTGGGAAAATGCAAATGTATTCATTTCTAGCAGGGCTGAAAGGTCACATACCCGATGACCCAAGCCCCCCACTCCTGGGGTGGGAGCACATCCCCGTATCATGTCTAGGAATGTTTAGAGCAGGGCCTCCTGGGTGGCTGCGTCGGTTAAGCATCTGGCTTCAATTCAGGTCATGATCGCATGGTTTGTGGGTTCGAGCCCCGCGTCGGGCTCTGCGCTGGCATCGAGGCACCTGCTTGGGATTCTGTCTCTCTCGCTCTCTGCCCCTCTTCCACTTGTGCTCTCTCTCTTTCTCTCTCTCTCTCAAAAAAAAAAAAAAGAATTGAAGGAAAGAATGAACTAAATACAGCTGTGTGCAGCAGTGTGGGTGTCTCAGGAGAGTTGCACAGGGGTGAGCAAGCCCCAGACGGGGGTACACACGATGATTCTCATCCTATGAAGTGCAGACACGGGCAACCTACCAACCTATGACTTCTGTTGCGCCTTGAGGCCCGGGCACAAGGGGCTTCTCAGGTCCCAGTAATGTCCTGTCCTGGTCCTTGGTTTGCATGGCAGTTTCATGGGTGTATTGACTTGTATGTGCTACAACTGTTTGTGCATTTTTCTGGGCAATAAAAAGCATGTAAGAATGTCAACAAAACAGTACCTTCCAGAGCATACAAGGTGAGGGTCCAGAAGGCTTATTACTCGATGTCCAGCAAGTAATCGTTACCTGCTGCTGCTGCTGCTGCTGCTGCTGCTGTGTGTGTGTGTGTGTGTGTGTGTGTGTCAGGGACACATTTTTCTTCATAAGCACGTAGAGTGTTCTATGCATGTATAATCAGCATTTCACTAGGGGCGCCTGGGCGGCTCAGTTGGTTAAGCGCCTGACTTGGGCTCAGGCCATGATCTCACGGTTGGTGGGTTCGAGCCCCGAGTGTGGCTCTGTGCTGACAGCTGGGAGCCTGGAACTGCTTCGCATTTCATGTCTCCCTCTCTCTCTGCCCCTCCCCTGCTTGCGCCTCTCAAAAATAAATAAAACACCACTTAAACAATTTAATCAGAGTTTGACTCTTTGCTGGATCGCTGGTGCGCCGGCTCTCTCCTGCCCAGGCCTCCGCCCTGGAGGAGACTTTCCTTGAGGCCTTGCCCCCGCCGGTCCTCCTGCAGCGCAGGCTGTACACGGTCACGGTCACGGTCACGGTCACGGTCACGGTCACAGGGCATTCCCAAACCCTTGCTTTAACACAGCCTTCAACACGCTTCCAGTACTGATGCCTACCGTTTTCTTCTCCTGGTCTTCATGGATTCTGACCAGTTGCTAACACGATTTAGAATTCTGTAACCAAGGTCAGTAAAAATGGAACCCCGTGGGGCCTCCGCAGCGACAAGACGAGCGGTGCTCCCGTGTTGGGAGACAGTGCGGGCGGCGAGGGCTGGGAGATGGGTGGGTGCGCCCGCATCCCTCTCGGTGGGCTGTCCGGTGCTGCCCCCCAGTGTCCACCCGGGGGCTCTGCAGGCGCCGTGCGCGGCAGTTTACTGCTTCCTGTTCCAAACACTGCTCCGCGGAATAGAAATGTCCATCACGATATTAATACCTGTTTGTGCATAACGGCCTCCTTGGCCAAGTGAGTTTGGAACAGGCACACGCAGGCTCTTCCTCCGAGGTTATCGGCGCCTATTAGCCTAGTGAAGCCTCCCTAAAGATCTTCAGGAGAGGAATCCCACTTGCGTTGTTTAATGAAGCCTGACCCCAATTTATTTGACAGCGGGGACTTTTTTTAAACAGTAAAGCTTTCGCCATTTTTCAGAACTTTGGAAAATGCCCCTCTCATTGCTCCTTCGAGGCTGCCTTATGATTTCCTAAAGCATTTCCTGAGAACCTTGACTTCACTTAAAAATGAAGGGATGGGGGTGCCCGGGCGGTTCAGTCGGTTGAGCGTTTGTCTGACTCTTGATTTCGGCTCAGGTCATGAACCCAGGGTGGTGGGATCGAGCCCCACTTCCGGCTCTTTGCTGAGTGCGGAGTCCTCTCGGGACTCTTTCTCTCCCTCTGCTGTTCCCATGCGGCCCCACCCCCGATTGTGTGCTCTCTCTCTCTCTTGTTTTGTGTGTGTATAAAAAAAAAAAGAAGAACTCTTTTGTTTCCTGAATTTCGATGCAGACTGGGTGGTGTGTGATAAATTGCATCAATTTGTAGGGGCCCAGTGGTTTCCCCCTAAGGTCCAGAAATCAGAATAAGTGCATGTCCCCAGGAAGCCAAAGGAAGCATAAACAATGTAGAAGATTGTGTGTCCTCACAGCATGCTCCCAGAGCCCCCCCCACCCCGACCGCAGGATATTAAGTTTCCAAAACTGTTTCTTTTGAAGAAGAAGGTCTTTTACAGAGACCAAGTCTGTTTCATTTTCATGCATAATTTAGTGCCACTTAAAATTGTTCCTTATTTTAACTGTTCTTTCTTTCCTGCTTTCGGGTTAAAAAATGATTTTGTACTAGACCCTTCCCGGAGGAGCATGCATGTGCCCGTGAACACGAATGCACACACTAACCCATGAACATATACTTGGTTATTTCATTTGACTTGGCAGGGAGATGAAAATGCATGTTAGGAAAACAGTATTTCCTGTCGATTTGAGACCAGTGCCCAACGAATCTCACATACGCCAGGTATATGCGAGAAGGAAATTCAAATGCATTAGATGTTGCTGCTTCTGTACAAAGAACAGCAGGAGATTTCATATTCAGAAGTCAGATTTGTGGGCTTGGGGGCATGATTTACAATAGGGCAGAGAAAACGTCGCCGTTTCAAGACCGGGAACTGATGCGGAGTTCGGTATACTTGGGAATCATTCTTATTTTAACGTCGTGATTGCAAAGGAAAGGATGCCAATAATATAGTGCCTAAAATAAAATGAGCGGCCTTGAGCCAGTGCTGGCCCCGCTGGGCTCCTCCACTGCTGGATCTCTGCTCCGTCGCCCTGTCATTCTCGTGTGCTGGACTGTCCCTCAGTGAAGTGGAGGAGATCTGCCTGCAGGCACGTGTGGAGGCCTGTCTTCATTCCTACCATGTCTAATCGCTGCTCTCCCTGCCTTGCTGTCAAAATAGAAAGCATACTGGCAACTTATCCATCAGCAGCGCCGTTTCAGTTTTATTTTAGTTATGTCAGTTCGTTACTTGGTTCTAAAACTGTAACCCGATTGTGTATTTCCTGAGCTCCAGCTCTGTGCTGCCTGCAGCCCTAGATCCTGGGATGAAACTGCAGTGTCGTTGTGGCTCCTGTGTAGTTGTGGCTCCTGTCCCCGGGGGCTCCTGGTCCGTCAGTGACCACTGGGGAAGGAGGGTCTGCAGGAGGCCCAGGAGCAGCCAGGAGGGAGCCCGCATATAACAAATGTCCCAGCAGGTTCATTTGTGAGCCTCAGCCCAAAGTATAGTGAGTTCAGCACACCCTAAGTGAACACCTGTCACGAGCTAATTGTGCTGGTAACTAGCGCAAAACGAGAGACTCAACACAGACTGCACTTGAAGAGATTCCGTGTGGAGGACCTGAAGGGAATGAGAGATGCTCCGTCCTGTGCATGGCCCTCCACAAGCAGGCACCATGCCCGCTGGCTCTGAGCTATTCTCATTCTGTGCATGAGCCACAGGGAAGGGGGTGCACCTGTTCATGGGGTCCAGATGGTATAGACAGCAGCTTTCACAATCGCAAACCCTTTGCCCTGACATCAAATTAACACAGAGAGGTTCAGTTTGGCAATGTCTATCAGCTGTTGACTTAAACAGCTGTCCCAGAGGTAAGAAAAGCATTATATACTGTGTTCATTTTGAAATTAGCCATCTTTAGCCAGAGTCTTCTAATAACAGCCAGGCCAGATAAACATAGTGTGATATATCAGTAACTAACATGAGCCATGTAACTTGATTAATACTTGTTCTAAATTTCGTTTCCATGTTTGTGAAATATGAAAATTTCATATTTCATAAATATGAAAGTTAAATAGTATAATAAGATTAATTGATAAAGATTAAAAACTGTTTCTCTCTATTCCCCTAGTTACTAATGAAGTAAAATATATGGAAGTTTATTTGCCATTGAATGACCATACTAGCCAGAATCTATTTTTATTCATCAGGATTCTCTGTAGTAATTTATATTTTAGTTTACCAAATTATCATGAGCATTTT
The DNA here is from genome assembly GCF_003009895.1 of Hyaena hyaena. NCBI lineage: Eukaryota > Metazoa > Chordata > Mammalia > Carnivora > Hyaenidae > Hyaena > Hyaena hyaena. The sequence goes on along the minus strand of NW_024080733.1, from coordinate 1,714,812 downwards.
TTCCCTCAAGATTGTTAATAGTTCTTGAGTTACAAGTCTGTAATATTAAATGTTTCATGAAAACGAAAATACAGTCCGTCCACACCTGTGAGCACCAGCTAAAGCAGTTCTGGAAGGAAAATTTATGAAACTAAATACTGACATTAAAAAAGAGAAAACTTCTCCAGTCAATTAAGTCACTTCAAGAAACTCGAAAAGTAAAGGCAAAATAAACCAAAAGTAGTAGAAAGAAAAACTAATGAAGATGAGAGCAAAAATCAATAAAATTGAAACCCGAAAATTACAAGAGAAAAAAATCAATGAAACAAAAACTAATTCTTTGAAAAGATCCCCAAAACTGATAAACCTCTAGCAAAATAAAGGATTTTAGGTGGGGAAAAGAGACAAATTACTAACAAAAGAAATAAAACAAGAAATACCACTCTACACCCAACAGAAGTTAAAAGGAATACTGTCAATAGCTCTACATACATGAATTTCTCAGCTCTGAAGACACGAACCAATTCTTTGAAAAATAAAAACTACCCCAACTCAACTGAATAAGAAACAGGTAACTTATATGAAAACTATTAGGGAAATTGAATTCATAATTTTTAAACTCCCCTCAAAACCACATATGTGGTTCCATTGGAGAATACCACCAAATATTTCAAGAATTACTACCACCTCAACACGAGGTCTTCCAACAATAGAGCAGGGAACACTTTTGAGCCCATTCAATGAAGTCTGTGTTATTTTGATACAAACCCAGGCAAAGACAATATTTTTTAAGTACCTACTAACACCCTGCATAAATATAAACAAAACTTCTTATTACAATATTAACAAACAAAATACTCCAATATATACAAAGAATTTTACACTGTGACCAAGTGAGATTTATGCCAGGTATGCAAAACTGGCCCAGTCTTCAAAAATCGATCATTGCACCTTCCAGTTGCCTTCTGTCCTAAAAACGTAAAACAAACGGAAAAAGCAGTAATTCTTGTTAGACCCATCAAAGATCTAAGGTCGCAGTTTGTAACTGACTGAGTCTGAGAGGCAACTCTTGCAGCAGGACCCACCCACGAAGGTTCCAATAATTTTATGAGTTCTGATGTCTTATGGAAGGGAGAGGGCGAAAGTATCCGTTTTGAAATTTTTCAGATCATTCTATTCTTTTGAACAAGGATTGCCCTCAGGGGAAAATGTTTGACCAGAGCCTAACCCTCTGGAGTGTTGTCAGGACATAACTGACCCTGAGTAGGGGACATACCCAACTCCATCTCACTCCAGCCTTCCTCATGGGAGAAAGGAGCTACCCAAGTGCAGCCCACTCTAGCCATCCTGAACAACCAAAGTGGGGTTGGGGACTAAGAAGCCCTCGTAAAGTGCACAATCCAGAGGCAAAAGCTCATGGAGCGACCGAGATCCAGTCATAGGATATAGAATGCTTCCCTTCCCTCCACACCTCACCACCCACTAAAGTTCTATTTACAGCACTTCCTTTTACCCAATAGATGATGTATCTAACTATTCAAGAAAAAAAAGTACAAGGCATACTAAAAGGTCAAAAACACAGTCTGAAGAGATGAGCAAACCTCAGAATCTGAGTCAGGCATGGCATGTTGGAATCATCAAACCAGGATTTTAAAATAACTATGATTAATATGCTAAGGGTTCTAATGGAGATAGTAGATAGCATGCAAGAAAGGATGGGTAACATAAATTGAGTGATGGAAGCTCTAAGAAAGAATCGAAAGGAAATGCCAGGATGCTAGAAGAATGCTAGAGATCAAAAACACTAACATCAATGAATTCCTTTGGTGGGCTCATAAGCAGAATATCCAAGAGCCATCAAACAACTACAAAAGGTGTAATACATACCTGCTGGGGATGTCAGAAGGGGAAGACACATAAAAAGGAACAGAAGCAATATTTGAAGCAATGACTAAGAACTTCCCCCAAATTATTGGTATACACCTAGCTACAGATCCAAGAGGCCCAGAGAACATCATGCAGCATAAATACCAGAAAACCCCCTACACCAAGGCATACCATATTCAAACTTCAGAAAATCAAATCAAAGATAAGGAAAGAGTCTTGAAAGAAGTCAGAGGTAAGAGCCCCTTCCCCACAGAGGAGAAAATACAGGGACTACATCTGATTTCTCCTAGGAAATGATCCAAGCAAGTAGAGAAAAATAGTTGGCGTTGAGAGAATTCTGTGCCCTGCAAAATTATCCTTGACACATGAAAGAGAAATAGAGACTTTCTCCGGCAAACAAAAATTAAGGGGACTTTCTGCCAAGATCCTCCTTTGTAAGAACTATTAAAAGAAGCTCTTTAGAGAGAAGGGGAATGTAGAAACTTGGATCTACATAAAGGAAGAGCACCAGAAAATAAATAAGCAAAGGCAAAACAAAAACTTATTTTTCATATTCTTTTTAAAAAATTGTTTATGTTTATTTTGTTTTGAGAGACAAAGAGAGACTGGAGAAGGAGTAGAGTGAGGGAGACACAGGACCCGAAGCAGGCTCTGCATTGACAGTGGAGAGCCTGACACAGGGCTCGAACCCACGAACCGTGAGATCATGACCTGGTCAAAGGCACTTAACTGACTGAGTCACCCAGGTGCCCCTTATTTTTCATATTCTTAAATGATCTACCAGATAATAGCCCATTCCAAGTGACACAGGCAGTAATGTATTCAGTTATGTATGGTGATAGGTAGTTGGATAGCGATCTTTATTTATGCTTATGAAGATGTGAAATGAATAATAGTGATGCACTGGCTGGGAGGGAGGAATTAGGCTTATTTGTTATTATTTGTCATTATTCACACCGCTCTTGAGACATGATAGTGTTGTTTGAAAGTGGACAGTTGTAAATGTTTAGGGCAAACTTTAGGATAAACAGTAAAAAAAAAGTTTAAAAAATACAAAAGAAGTATATAAAATGTATTGAAAAAGGAGAAAAAGTGTAATCATATAATAAATGCTCAATTAAACCAGAAAAGGCAAACAGAGAAGGAGACAAAAATAGGAACAAAGAACAAGGGCATCAGAAAACAACAAATCTGGTAGATAGAAATCTAACTATATCAATTTTATTTTTTAGAGAGAGAGAGAAGAGAGCATGCACAAACAGGGGAGAGGGGCAGGGGAAGAGAGAGAGAACCTCAAGCAGGCTCCACACTCAGTGGGGAGCCTGATGCAGGGCTCAGTCCCATGACTATGAGACCATGACCTGAACCAAAATCAAGAGTTGGATGCTCAACCGACTGAGCCACCCAGGCTCCCCTCAATAAGCACTTTAAATATTAATGGCCTAAAACATAGAAGTAGAGTGAATCAGAACTTTAAGACCCAACTATCTATGGTTTATGAGAAACCCAAGTTAAATATAAAACACATATATATTAAAAGTAAGTGGATGGAAAAAAATATATTATTTTAACAATAAGTAAAAGAAAGCAGGAGTAGCTATATTAATTTCAAAGTAGACTTCAGAGCAGAGAAATATATCCAAGATAAAGAAAGTCTGGAGCTCCGGGCTGGCTCAATCGGTTGGGTGTCAGACTTTGGCTCAGGTCATGATCTTACGGTTCATTAGTTCAAGCCCTGCGTCAGATTCTGTGCTGACAGCTCAGAGCCTGGAGCCTGCTTCGAATTCTGTGTCTCCCTCTCTTTCTGCCCCTCCCCTCCTCATGTTCTGTCTCTGTCTCCCTTCCTCAAAAATAAATAAGCAATAATTTTTTTTTAAATAGAAGGTGATTAACATAAAGGTAAACAGGCCATTGCTCCAAGAAGACTTAATAATCCTTAATGTGGTATTCACCAGCAACAGAGTGTCAGAATACATGAGGTGAAATAACCAATAGAATTGCAAGAAGAAACACATGAATTCAGTTGGAGACTCCAACATCTATCAGAAATGGACACATCCAGCAGACAGAAAATCAGTAAGGACAGAGTTGAATTCCATACCTTCAATCAACTGATTATAATCGACATTTACTGAGTACTTTATCCAACAGTGGCACAATAAACATTCTTGTCAAGTTCACGTGGAGTATTTGCCAAGATAGACCCCAGCCTGGGCCACAAAACACACTGTGTAAAAGAATAGAAATCTTTTAAATGTGTGTCTGCTCTCAGGCCACAGTGGAATTAAGCCAAGAATCAGCAACAGAAAGACACCTAGAATATCCAGATATTTGGGGCGTCTGGGTGGCTCAGTTGGTTAGGTGTCCGACTCTGGCTCAGGTCATGATCTCATGGTTCGTGGGTTCGAGCCCCACGTCGGGCTCTATGCTGACAGCTCAGAGCCTGGAGCCTGCTTCTCATTCTGTGTGTATGCCTCTCTCTCTCTCTGACCCTCCCCTGCTCACGCTCTCTCCTTCTCTCTCAGAAATAAATAAAACATTTAAAAATTTTTTTAAAAAGAAAATCCAGATAATTGGTCATACACAACTAACTTCTAAATAACACCTGGATCAAAAAAGGAGTCTCAAGAGAAATATTAAAACACTATTTATTTATTAAAATGAAAACACAACTTATCAGAAGCTGTGGGATGCAGCAAAAGCAGTGCCTGGAGGGGTACTTATGGCATTGAATGCATATATTAGAAAATAAGAAAGTACTAAAATCTGTCTAAACTTACATCTAAGGAACCTATAAAGAGAAGAGCAAATTAAATCCAAAGTAAGCAGAAGGAAAAAAAATTAATAAAAATTTGAGGAGAAATCAATTAATTTGAAAGTGGGAAATTAATAGAGAAAGTCAAAGAAACCAGGAGTAAGTTCTTTGAAAGAAAATCAATACAGCTAGCCAGCCTGGAGAAAAGAGAAAAGACACAAATTAGTAATATCACGGAATGGGGGACATCACTCCAGACCCCACAGACATTAAAAAGATAACAAAGGTATACAGTGAACTGTTCCGTGCCTACAAATTTGAAAATCCACATGAAATGACAGTGTGGTATGATGACTAGATCAATAAACAGAATTGAGAACCCAGAAATAAACCCACATACATATAGCGACCTGATCTTTGACAAAGAGTAAACACAGGACAATCAAGAAAAGATTGCCTGTTCAGTAAATGGTGGTAGAACAATTGGGTATCCACGTGCAAGAATATATAACCATATGGTATTTATCTTTCTTCAAATGACTTATTTCACTTAGAATTAATACTTTCTAGTTCCATCCAGGTGACTGCAAATAGCAAGATCTCATTCTTTTTGATGGCTGGGTAATATTCCATTATGTATATATTCCACATCTTTTTTATCCATTCACTTATCAGTAGACTTCCAGGTAGCTTCCATATCTTGGTGATTGTAAATAATGCTGCAACCACATAGGAGTGCACATATCTTTGATTATTTTTTTTTTGAGAGAGACAGAAAGAGAGAGAAAGGGACAGAGCATGAGTTGGGGAAGGAAAAGAGAGAGGAGACACAAAATCTGAAGCAGCCTCCAGGCTCTGAGCCATCAGCGCAGAGCCCGACATGAGTCTGGAACTCACAGACCACAAGATCATGACCTGAGCTGAAGTTGGACGTTTAACCAGCTGAGCCACCCAAGCTCCCCTGCACGTATCTTTTCAAATTAGTGTTTTTGTTTTTTTGGGTAAATACCCAGTAGCAGAATTAGTGGGTGATAGGGTAGTTCTATTTTTATTTTTTTGAGGAATCTCTATACTATTTTCCACAGTGGCTGCACCAATTTTGCATTCCCACCAATAGAGCTCGAGGGTTCTCATTTCTCTACATCACCACCAACATTTGTTATTTCTTCTCTTTGATTTTAGCCATTCTGAGAGGTGTGAGGTGGTATCTCATTGTGGTTTTGATAGATGTTTCCCTGATGATGGTTGCTGCTGAGGATCTTTTCGTGTGTCTGTTGTCTTCATTAGAAAAGTATCTATTCAGGTCCTCTGCCTAACTGTAATTGAGGCTATTAAAGCTCAAAACAATGAAATAACTTATTCCAAGATCACATAACTATCAAGTAGTTGGTAAATCTGAATCCAGATTTTTCTAGAGAGGAGACATGTGAATACCTATACCTATGAGTATGGATTTTCTGGGCAATTGTGCAAAGCACACAGACAGAGATTAGGGCAAATTAGAAGGATATCGTGTCCTTAAACTCTGCAAAGGAGACAAATGGAAAGAAAACATGCCAAAAAGAGCTAGAATGTAAGATTCATGGGTGTCTCCTGTGCCAAGTGGGGCAAGCATTGACAAAGTGAGTGCCACCCAGAGTGGCACTGCCACTGCCATTATACTCTCTGGCTCTGACCTCACAGAGCTGAGGAAGTCAGCCCATGCCAATGAGCTTAGAAGGCAGCCCGAGTGGGTTTTGGGGGAATGCAAGGAGACAGAGGACCTCATGTTGGCCTACTGGATGGGCAAGGGTATATATTTAAAATATTGCAATTTGAGGCACCTGAGTGGCTCAGTTGGTTAAGCATTTGGCTCTTGAGGTCACAGTTTGTGAGATCAAGCCCTGCATCGGGCTCTGCACTGACAGTGCAAAGCCTGCTTGTGATTCTCTCTCTCCCCCCGTCCCTCCCCCCTTCCTCATGCTCTATCTCACTCTCTTTCTCTCAAAATAAGTAAATACACTTTAAGGACTGGAGCTGCCAACACGGATTCATACCCAGATGGATGATTGCTAACGTTTCAAGGTCTCCAAGGGAGAAAAGATGAAATCAAAGGATGAATCCTAGGGCTGTGTCTGGGTGGGGAGAGTGGGGGCAAGATGAAAGCAGAGTCCCTGGAGGGAGAAGGGGCTGTGTGCACTGGGACATGGGTTCAAGTGTGTGATAGGCGCTGGTACACTTTGCCGCATGGCTGATGGGAAAAACAGTAGCCATAAAAGCATGAGTTTTTCTCCCTAGAATTATTGTTGGGTTTTTTTTTACAACTTTCTTTTTTTTTTTTTAAGTTTATTTATTTTGAGAGAGAGAGAGGAGGAGGAGGGGCAGAGAGAGAGGAAGAGAGAGAATCCCAAGCAGGCTCTACACCATCACCCAGGAGCCCAAAATGGGGCTCGAACTCACGAACCATAAGGTCATGGCCTAAGCCAAAGTCAAGAGCAAAACACTTAACCGACTGAGGCACCCAGAAGCCCCTCACGTTACTCTGTTTTTTATCCTGGAGCTTGTTTGGATCAGTTTGTTTTGAAAAATGGTGTAGGTGAATGAATGTTTTTCATCTCTCTCTTTTTTTTAATGTTTTATTTATTTCTGAGAGAGAGAGAGAGAGAGAGAGAGAGAGAGCGAGCGAGCAGGGGAGGGGCAGAGAAAGAGGGAGAAACAGAATCTGAAGCAAGCTCCAGGCTGTCAATACAAAGCCCGACATGGGGCTCAAACCCACAAACCATGAGATCATGACTTGAGCCGAAGTCGGACGCTTAACTGACTGAGCCACCCAGGTGCCCCGTCTTTCATCTCTTTTACGACTTCATACATCACAGTTCAGCCCATTTTGGTAGCGAGCACATTCTCAAAGACTGGAAGCAAAGGAAGGGAGAATGAGAATGCGACTTGCTGCTCGAGTTCAACGCTGGCCCTTATTTAGGCCACGGTAATTCCTGACATTTCCGCTTGGGAGGGAGGTCTGGAGTCAGATCAGCTGTTTGTATCGGGATCAGCTGTGTGAACCATAACATAAAAACGGTTCGTATCAACTCATGTTGGATATCATTTCTTCAAGGGTAATATCATTTCTTTATTACCCTTGACCTTGCATAGAGTAAGATGCCGATGGCTGAGTGAAGCTGATTGAGATTTGTAGGGATCTTTGGCACCCGTGGAAGCCTGCAGAAGACGCACAGACTGGTAAATGCTAAGATGGTGCTTTTCAAAAGCGTGGGCTCCCAGACCACCATGAGTGGCAACAGCACCTGGGAACTAGTTATCACACCAGAGTCTCTGGTCCCATCCCACGCTTAGGGAGTCAGATGCTCTGGGGGTGGGACCAGCAACCAGTGTCGCAGGAGCCCCTCAGGTCAGATGGTGACATCTGGAAACCTGTCGTTTGCTTATTTAAGCTCTCTCCTGTAAAGGTGCCTTGAAGAATAAGATGGGTTCTTTGGAGTTACATTTCATTAACTTCTTTCTAGGATTACTTAGAATTAATCAAATCAAATAGTTGCAGATGTGACTTATGTAGAAGGCCCCCAAATGGAACCGTTCGTGAAAATCACAGTATTGGCCACTCATAAAAAATGTAAATAACGCCAGTTTCATTTCAGGAAAAAAAAAAACAGTGGGGGTACTTCATATTCTGTAGACTATACCTTTCCACTGTCATTTATAAGAGAGTGAATAAAACAGATACCATAAAGCTGACTGCCGAATTAAATGCGTTATACATTTATGCACACTCCTGGTAAAACACATTTTTCTGTGTTCCAGGTCCCAACTGCTTTGCAGAAACTGCTGTCATCCCAGCTGGAAGAGAAGTCAAGACGGACGAATGTACCATATGTCACTGTACTTATGAGGAAGGAACGTGGAGGATCGAACGACAGGCCATGTGCACGAGGCATGAATGCCGGCAAATGTAGGCACAGGACCATAAAAAAACAGACATTTTTCTAGAATATTTTACTGATGGAAACATTCTAGATGACTCTGGGGAATGTCCTCCAAAAGGAGAAGACTTTTGATGAGGAGTATGGAAAGTTGTGCATACCTTTCACGTTTCTCGGTAACCATTTCCTGCAAAAGAAGGAAATTGGTCTATTTCCAAACGTCCACAAGAACTTTGGGCACAAAATCCCCCTCTCTAAATAAATGTGCTATTTTCACAGTAAGTACACTGAAGTACACTATTATATATTAAATGTATTTCTATAATCCCTCTATTAGAGAGCTTATATAAATGTTTTCTATAGATACAGATTAAAAACGCTGTGTTGTCAACTGCCTTCACTGCATACCTGCATATCTTCTTCGTTTCTGATTTCATCACACGAGATTGTTTGTGCTTGCTGATTCTCCCTCCCATCTCAGAACACTGCACCTGTCGATGGACTGTAAGATGATGAAATACCGAAGTCCTGCCCCCATTCTGTTTCATCACAGAGATCGATCTAGTGTCCTTAGGAGACCCAGTCTACTTCACATAAATACATTTCCTTCTTCTGATGACTTACTGTTTTGATCCCCTCCGTTCTCAGTCATTGATTAATCATTATACCAACATAACAGGCACGCCCTTTTCCTATACTTTTGACGCCTCCATGTTGGGAGCCATAGATGGACACACACATACGGTTCATCCTCCATTCCATTACTTTCTCTCCTGAGCGTGCCTTTCAGTCATCTTGTAACTTAAGCAACAGGGTAAGATGGACAACTTGCATTATTGTTCTGTAAAGCTGAAGCGTGCAGGGAGGGAGGTTTCTTGATTGTCTGTCTGGAGCAGAGCTGGAGAAAAACAGATCCCAGACAGGTCTACACCTGGTGCAGATCCAAAGTCTCCACTAGATGGACACACGTTTCTTACTGGACCAATCACCTACCCTCCATAAAAGACAGAGTAAAATCAGAAGATAGCCCTGTATTTCGAGAGTAGAGTAAAGGGCTTCCCATCCAGGATGTCAAAACAAGCAGTGCTGAACGCTACGTCCACTCTGTGACTTTTGTGTAGTTAACGTGTAATTCTAAACCGATTTGATTTGTCTTCATTTGCACACAGAATAAAAGAAGCCACCACTTAAGGAGTAGTACCTATTAAAGAATATTTCCGCTGTTACCGCTGATGCTTGGCACACTGGTGGAAAAGGTTGTCAGTCTGAATCAGTGTAAAGTGAAAAAGAAAAATTATAATCACGATTTGAAATCTTGGAAGTTTTTCCCCAGACTTTTATTTACCCCAAAAGTTTGAATTGAGCATCTATTAATAGTGCACATCATTTGATGACAAAAAAAGGGAATAAGGCATGAATTCTTGCCTTCCTGGCCTTTCGGCCTTTGGCATGACATGAGTAAGAAATTTTAGTGCGTTGTGGCAGGAGCTCAGTTAGCGGTCAGCAGAAGGAGGTTGGAAAGCTTTCCTTAAAAGAGCAGAGAATACCAAAATATCATCCACTATCTTAAGAAATCATTCAATCATGAAAGGTTGTGTAATCAAGAAAAATTGATAAATTTGTCATTAGTGAAAACGTGAGCCACTGTGCACCTTAATAAATGCAAAGCCAGCACTAATTGAAGCCTCAAGAACTTTCCATATGCTTACTCGTAATTTTAATCTTGTCTATCAAGATCTCGGGCCATATGGGCTCCACACACATAGATTTTCAAGAAAATACTCAGGGGGAGTATTAGCTAGTTGCTTTCCAAAACTTAACCTTTGGCACTAAAGGCTGCTAGGCATTGGCCATCATCATTCTATTATCCAAAGGTAGATTTTTTTTTTTTTTTTTTGAGACCAGGTCATATAAGTGATGGTTTTGCCAACAATGGGCTCTGGTCCCCATGAGGAGGTGGGTCATTAGCTATCTCTAGCACTACACAAAGCCGCCTCTTCTCTCCCCATCAGGCATGCCGCCATTAGAGACTCTATGGATGAGGCCCAGAGCCTCCCTGCCTCCCTTGGTGACGTAGCCCCTACCTGGATGGGTGGTGAACTTGGAAGTGATTGCAGTGGCGCCTCAAGCACTGTGACTGTTCAGGAAACCTGGTACTTCGTTGCAAACAGAAAGAGTGAATGGGAGACCCTCTTGGGAAACTGACGTTCACTTGCTCTAAAGGTGTGTGACTCACCCTTGTCCCAGGTCCAGTCAGGAGAGCTGAAGGGCAGTGGCTGTTGTTACACCAAGTAACTTTCTCTCTGGTTCCAACCCCGTGGCCCTCTTTCCACGTAACACAAATACATAAACACAACATGGCAGACCTGGGTTAATGACACTGGGTATCCTTAATGTAGAATGATATTTTTTTGCGTTTTTGTCTAAGAGAAGCTTTTATGCTTAGGTTATTTCTTGCCATTAGCATAGACTTCCACATCTATAAAGCTATAGCAGGTCGACATTTTATTTTCCTCTTCCTTTTTACCATAGAACATTTTACAGAGATTTTAACAATGAAACTATTCAATGAGTTTAACAACCTTAGTAAGTGCATTATAAAAAGAGGGAAATACAAGTCCAAGTTATCTGATTGCAAAACATTCTGGTTTGGACATAGTCTGGAAAAAGGAGCCTCAAAGCTCAAGTACAGACGTTTTTGGAGAGCTATCATTCTTAGTAATCCCATCAGCCTGGTCCATGAGTTCCCTTGATTGTTGTTAGGTGACTTATTCATGATGAAAGCGGAAATCGCGCTTACAAATGTATTACATGAATTTATTTCAAATTACTCAACCTACACATCCAAAAAAGGGAAACGACGTATGTAAGCAACAGGATGATTCTGAAAGTGACCTAATCTGACCTTCTTTTGAGGTTCATTCTTTCAGTCACAGGATCTTCCCTGTGTCGTTGATGGATCGGTCAGTACTTCTACATTTCATAGAGGCCTTGGGTAATTTCAAAACCTTGCATTTTATTCTTGCATGCAGCATGCATTAGATGCATCTGGACCATGTACCAGGCAGGGCCAGAGGCTAGGGCAGGTGCCGAGGTGAGAGCATCCTTGACCTTGGAACTTATATGCTTTGAAATGATCTTACATGTCAGTATTTTTCTCTCAACTTTTTGATACTTTATATTTCTTCATCTCCTTTGTGTGGTCAAGCATGTTTAAGAGATGAATTCTTACACATTTAAAAATTTATAGTCATTAATATGCTTAAGAAAATCTCCTTTTGGGGCGCCTGGGTGGCTCACTTGGTTAAGTGTCCTATTCTTCTTGACTTCGGTTCAGGTCATGATCTCACGGTTCGTGAGTCTCTCATTGGGATTCTGTCTCCCTCTCTCTCTACCCCTCCCCTGCTTGCTCTCTCTCTCTCACCCAAAATAAATTAAAAATAAACCTAAATAAATAAATAGATAAATAAATAGAAACTCTCTGTTCCCTCAATACAAACATTATATATATATATATATATAATATATATATATATATATAATGTTTTAAAAATCCAAAAACTTCAGAGAATTCAGGTATTTTCATATTTTGGTTTTTGTTTTGATTTTAAGTAGTGAAATATGTTTGATGTATCCATTATTTGGAATGTCCCCAATACACACAACAACCAAGACTTGTTGAAAACTACATCTGTTATTTGAAAATATAGTTTAAATATATAGAAAACAGAGTTAAAGACACAAGCCATTTTTAAAATTTATTGTCAAGTTTGTAACATGCAGTATACTCTTGGTTTCAGGAGTAGATTAATGTGATTCATCACTTACATACAACACCCAGTGTTCATCCCAAGTGCCCTCCTCAATGCCTATCAACCACCTCTCCCACCTCCCATCCTCCACACCCATCAACTCTCAGTTTTTTCTCTGTATTTACGTGTCTCTTATGGTTTGCCTCCCTCTCTGCTTGTAACTCATTTTTCCTTCCCTTCCCATGTTCATCTGTTGAGTTTCTCAAATTCCACATAGGAGTGAAATCTTACAATATCTGTCTTTCTCTGACTATTTCAATTAGTATAATAACACTCCAGTTCTATCCACATTGTTATAAATGGGAAGATTTCTGTTTTTTTCATTGCTGAGTAGTATTCCATTGTGTGTGTGTGTGTGTGCGTGTAAACGTTGGGGTACGTGTGCCCCTATGAATGAGTACTCCTGTATCCTTCGGATCAATTCCCAGTACTGCTATTGCTGGGTTGTAGGGTATTTCTATTTTTAATTTTTTGAGGGACCTCCACACTGTTTTCTAGAGTGGCTGCACCAGTTTACATTCCCACCAACAGTGCAAGAGGGTTCCCATTTCTCCACATCCTCTCCAACATCTGTTGTTTCCTGGGTTGTTAATTTTAGCCACTCTAACTGGCTTGATGTGGTATCTCAAAGTGATTTTGATTTATATCTCCCTGATGATGAGCGATGTTGAGAATATTTTCATGTCTGTTGGCCATCTGGATGTCTTCTTTGGAAAAGTGTCTATTCATGTCTTCTGCCCATTTCTTCACTGGATTCTTTGTTTTTTGAGTGTTGAGTTTGGTAAGTTCTTTATAGATTTTGGTACTACTTCATCCTCTACGTCATTTGCAAACACCTTCTCCCATTCCATAGGCTGCCTTTTATTTTTGTTGATCATTTCCTTGGCAGCATAGAAGCTTTTTATCTTGATGAGGTCCCAACAGTTCATTTTTGCTTTTATTTTCTTTGCCTTCAGAGATGTGTCAAGTAAGAAGTTGCTGTGGCTGAGGTCAAAGAGGTCATTGCCTGCTTTCTCCTGTAGGATTTTGATGGTTTCCCGTCTCATTAGGTCTTTATCTATTTTGAATTTGTTTTTGTGTGTAGTGTAAGAAATTGATCCAGTTTCATTCTTCTGCCTGTTGCTGTCCAATTCTCCCAGAACCATTTGCTAAAGAGACTGTCTTTTTTCCATTGCATACTTTTTCCTGTCTTGTCGAAGATTTGTTGGCCATATACTTGTGGGTTTATTTCTCAGTTCTCTCTACTATTCCAGTGGTCTATGTGTCTGTTTTTGGGCCAATACCATGCTGCCTTGATGATGACTGCTTTGTAATACAGGCTAATAGTCTGGGATTGTGATGCCTCCAGCTTTGGTTTTTATTTTGCAACATGACTTTGGCTATTCAGGGTCTTTTGTGGTTCCATACAAATTTTAGGATTGTTTGTTCTAGCTCTGTGAAGAATGCTATTTTGATTGGGATTGCACTGAATATGTAGTTTGCTTTGGGTAGTATCAACATTTTAACAACCAATCCATGAGCATGGAATGGTTCTCCATTTCCTTGTGTCTTCTACAGCTTTCTGTAGTTTTCAGCATACAGATCTCTTACCCTCCAGTTAGATTTATTCCTAGGTATTTTATGGTTCTTGGTACGATTGGAAATGGGATCGATTCCTTAATATCTCTTTCTGTTGCTTCATTATTGGTGTATAGAAATGAAACCAATTTCTGTACATTGATTTTATGTTAGAGAATACTATGAAACATTGCCAAAAACCTAGGCAATCTGGAAGAAATGGACAAATTCCTAGATGCCCACACACTACCAAAACTCAAAAGGGAAGAAACTAGAAAATCTGAACAGACTCATAACCAGCAAAGAAATTGAATCAGTTATCAAAAATCTCCCAAAAAATAAGAGTCCTGGGCCAGATGGCTTCCCAGGGGAATTCTACCAGACATTTAAAACAGAGTGAATACCTATTCTTCTCAAGTTGTTTCAAAAAACAGGAATTTAAGGAAAGCTTCCAGACCCATTCTCTGAAGCCAGCATCATTTTGATTCCAAAGCAGACAAAGACCCCACTAAAAAGGAGAACTACAGGCCAATATCCCTGATGAACATGGGTGCAAAAACTCTCAACATGATACCAGCAAATCGAATTCAACAGTATATTAAAAGAATTATTTACCATGATCAAGTGGGATTCATTCCTGGGCTGTAGGGCTGGTTTAATATTCGCAAATCAATCAATGTTATACATCACATTAATAGGAGAAAGGATAAGAACCATATTATCCTGTCAATGAATGCAGAAAAAGCATTTGACCAACTACAGCAACCTTTCTTAATAAAAACCCTCAAGAAAGTCAGGAAAGAAAGAACATACCTTATCATCATAAAAGCCATATATGAAAGGCCCCCAGCTAATATCATCCTCAATGGGGAAAAACTAAGAACTTTCCTCATAAGGCCAGGAACACGACAGGAATGTCCACTCACACCACTGTTGTTTAACATAGTATTCGGACTCCAAGCATCAGCAATCAAACAAAATGAAACAAAGGGGTCCAAATTGGCAAAGAAGTCAAACTTTTACTTTTCACAGATGACATGATACTCTACATGGAAAATCCAGAAGAGTCTACCCAAAGACTGCTAGAACTGATATATGACACAAGCCAAATTAAACAAATATTAACAATGTACCATATTTGCTTTAAAAGACAAGAGATCAAGTCTACTTTCATTAATTTTTTAAAAAATTGGATGCTTTTATCCAATGCAAGGTAATAAGGAGAGGTGAGGGGGCACCCAGCTGGCTGTCAGTAGAGCATATGACTCTTGATCTCAGGGTTGTGAGTTCAAGCCCCACATTGGGGGTAGAGTTTACTTAAAACAATATACTTTGTTTTATATATATATAAAACAAATAAATATATAACAAAGTAGTTTATTTAATAGTTTTTAAAAATCCAGACAATTGATAAACATAAACTCTAAGCCAAGATTTATGCTAGGTGCTTTAATTTATTATCTCATTTAGCCTCACAGGTTAATATTCTCCCCATTTTTGCAGGAAAGTAAATGTGGGCTTGGGGAAGTTCAGAAATAGGTTTAAATTTCAGTCTAGTGAATGATGGGGTTAAGAGCCAAACTCTGCTTTACACTAGATCCTGGGATTTGAAGTCTTATCATTCATGTTTAGAGTCGGGACCTCTATGATGGGATTTTCAAAATGCTCTTGTACTCTACTCCTCACAGATACAGGGAATGGATACCCTCCTGACACCATAATTCAACTATGGCGATCTTGACACTCATCAAAGTGAAGGGTAGCTCCTCACAAAAATACGTGACCTCCCTCCCTTGTCTAAATGTTGGTCATATATTTTGATTCCTAGCACAATGATATCTAAATTTCTTATTAAAATTGTATTTGAGCATCAGTGGTGTTTTATGTGTCTTTTGTTAGGTATGGTCCTTCCACTGAGATTTACGAAATATGACCAAATATTATGACCCAGTCTTCCAGAAGCCATGTGAAACAAACTGCCATTTACTGTGTGCCAATTATAAGACAAGCACTAGAGTAGGCATTTCAGATTCTTTCCTTTGATTTCTTCTTTTTGTCACCTGAGCTGTATCAATGAGGAAATGAACACATGGTAGTAACCTGTTCAAATGTCAGGGAGACAACTGAGGCCGGCTCCCTCTGGTTCCATTATCCTGCATGGGGCACGGTCAGGGCTGGAATGGATCGCCCTACCTGCATCAAATACTCTTCCACCACAATAGCTGTTGACCTCACTCAATCATTTATATCATCCTATAGATATGTATTGGGTATACGCTATGTGTCAAGGATGGTTTAGGCCTCGCTGACTAGGAAATACATAGTCCTGGGGCCCACGGAGCTCTTAGTCAAGTACACCTACAGAGGTTCATAAATCAGTAGACACAGGGTGGCATCACAGGCCATTTTGAACTTGGCCTTAAATTCATTAACTTGCATCAGTAACACCACTTATAATTTAAAACAAAATCTTGCTACCTCCCAGTATACATTAGCTAGTGACTGAATGATGAAGCTCATATTGTATGGAACCAATGACTTTAAAACAATTAAGTGCCTTCTTGGGTTAATTATGCTCTCTCCACAGCACACTCTGCACACATTTTCCATTTTAGCCTTGCAAACTCCAGTTTAATATGAATTGATTACAAAGTAAACTCTACTCTGTTATGCAATGTTAAATCGGTGATTTCAAAGCACATGCTATTTCTGAAACTGATCCTAGAGATGGCAGAAGTGGTAGCAGGAGTAAGGAGGTCCCTCTGGCTGGCAGCTGCAGACCACTGGCCAGGTTGATCTGCCTGCCCCCGCTCCCCTGCTCTCCTTGCCATTTCCTCTAGAAGAAACATTCCCATTTACAAATAGGCATCATTGCAAAAAATAAAGCTTAAAAAAGGGGCACCTGGGTGGCTCAGTTGGTCAAGTGTTCAACTCTTGATATCAGCTCAGGTCATGATCCCAGGGTCCTAGAATGGAGCCTGCTTGGGATTCTCTCTCTCTCTCTCTCTCTCTCTCTCTTTCTCTCTCTCTTTCCCACCTGCTCCTCCCCTGCTCATACTCTTTCTCTAAATAAAATAAAACAAAAGAGGCATCATTGCAATAAAAGGTCTTGATATAAAAATATTTTCCATCTGTCTTTTTGTATGTTGTAGATTAACTATGGCATTGATACTATTAAAAAATAGAGATCTTACAAACAGCAACACTGAAATGAGAATAAAAAATGTGTCCTTTGCAAAAACCTAAATCTCTTTAAAAGAAACACGATGGGATTATTTAGTACAATAAACAGATACCTACACTTGAAATAATGTTATATAATAACTGGGGGACTATAAAGGGAGTGATTAACTTGGATATGAGACCCAAAATGGAAACGTTAAAATTTAGAGTAATCCAATTTTTAAAAGATGTCTTAGAAACCTTTAAAACATTGAGAAGCATTTCTTAAAAACTCAACAATATATAATGAACCCCTTTCTTAAGGAAACAATGAAAATAATAAAACAAAAGTGGTCGATGGGTGAGATGGTTTTCCCTCAATTTATTCTTCAAAATATCTTAATTTTCCAGTTGAAAGCTTTCCTTCTATATATGCATGCATTTATACAGATGGATAAAATTACCTTCTGAATTCACCAAGATCTAAAATATAAATATAAGGAGGGTATGTTGGGAATAAAATGAACAAAAGATGAAAGAAGCAATGCATCACTGGCTAGACATTCCTTTTAAGTCAGATATCAAAGAAAGCTGGGTATAAGCAGTAACAGGGGCACCAGAGTAGATGGAGAAAGGCTCTCTTCAGCCGATTTTGTCATTCTAATTTTTCTATGTAGACACAGCTTCATGAAGCCTGTAACTATCTGTACATAGCTATAAATATAAGCACGTGTATATACATATATGTATTTAATAGCGTTATTTACTACTTATAGTTTGAATTTATTTTTTTGAGGAATTTTGAATACTTATTCCATGGCACCAGTATTTGAAAGTGAAAAAAACTAAGACCTTAAAGGGCATCATTTACAAATATATGTGATGCCTCACAAGGTACCAGATATATATGAGATCGTATCTTTGTGTTTTCTGTTTAACAGGCTGTTGTAGGAAAACATATACTAAAACATTACATTTATGAATAACAGACAGTTTTGTATAGACTGAGAACAATGATATATTTTTATAAGTTCTTTCTTGAAAGTGAGTGTGTCAGTAAGTGTTCACGCCCTGGGTATAATGATACCAATTTTATGTGCCAAGTGTACCCATGGAGGGCTCTTCGACCACCGTGTTTTCTGCTTATTGGACATGTCGACGCTATTATGCTCAGTTTGAAAATACCAAGAGGAATTCCGAGTGGGGAAGAAGAGAAGACGTTGATCCAGAGGGCACGCTGCTCTCATGATGCTTTAGGGGACAAAGGCTAGTGTATGCAGGTTGGAGGGGATGGCTCTGCCACCTGCAGCCAATGACAAGAGTTAGAAGGCATATGCAAGTGGTTCCCATCGCTGGGAGGGGCCTTACTCCACGTGTGTAGAATCGCAATGGCTAGAGACCAAGGCCAATACATCCTTTTAACATTTATGTCATAAATATCCTCAATAAAAATATAAATAAATATTTACAATCTCTTTGTTTTATGTGACTTAGCAGTAAAGAGTTTGGCCATTCGATGTCTGATTCTAAGCCCAGCCCTACCACTTACTGACTGTTGATCAGGTACCTGATACCTACCTCTGTACTTCAAATCGCTCTTTAGTGAAGTGAGGATGGTAGTGCCAACCCCTGAGGTCACTAAAGGAGTTAATTACATTTGCAAAACACACAGGCTAGAATAGATACTATTGATCAAGCACAAGTTCTATATGAAAGTGTTTATTACTTAATACACTGGAAATAAGAAAATATTGAAATTAAAACATTTTGAAGATTCTAAATCAGTGCGAGTGAACGTCTCGATTTATGACTCACTTTTTCCTGTGTTTAAATTTAAAACATATAATTTATATGCTATTGTAGCTTTTATCTCATTTATATATAATATGTGCCAGAAAATGTTTTGTAATACCTTAATATTTTGTGGAACTGAACTTAATGATCAGGCCCGATCTGTATATGTTGTTGCATGAGTGTGTATGGTGAACTGGTTTATAAAATATTTATTAAACTGGGTTTTGCACTTGTAGATAGAGTCACATGTAAGAGAATACCTTTGAAATATTTCGGCCTTTAAACTAGATTAAACAAGAATAAAAAGTGTATCGTTAAAATACTCAAAATTTGACATTTATTTTGAGTTATTTAAATATAATCCTTGAAGGTTATTCAAATATATATTCTGACTTCCACTCCTGTTATTTAAGTGAAGGATGGATGCTGCTTTATACTGAAGTAATATCTATCATAGAACTGTGTCCCACAGCATAGCTGTGATGATTTTTAAAATTTTTATTTTGTCATTTCTAAATTTTTTTAATGTTTTATTTATTTATGAGAGAGAGATAGAGACACTGTGAGCAGGGGAGGTTCAGAGAGAGAGAGGGAGATACACCATCCGAAGACAGGCTCCAGCCTCTGAGCTAACTGTCAGCACAGGGCCCGACATGGGGCTTGAACCCATGAACTGTGAGATCATGACCTGAGCTGAAGCCGGATACTTAACTGACTGAGCCACCCAGGCACCCCTATTTTGTTATTTCTAAAAGTAAGTGCAATGCTCCTTAAATTAAATAACTAGAAATATAGACTAACAGTAAATAAATATCTTGACTTCAAGTTCTTCTTAGTTTCCTTTGCTATGGCATGAAGAGAGGCTTCTTTAAAAATAAAAACAAAAAACAAACAAAAAGTCCTTTTAAAGCTAAGAAGTTCACTCACATTCTTGAATTGGAAGATTAGGTAATTTAGAAAAATCTTCCTGCCAAAGTCAATAAAACAAATTGGACAGAAAATGTAATCCCTTTTGAAGTACTTGGTGACCTAAAGACCTAGGAAAAACTATCCGACCAAGAGCTAGAAAAGCCTAAATGCACAGTATAGGCTGGCATTCTGAGCACATTTGCTGAGCAGAACTCCTATTTAGGATAGTGTACTGAGACACTGAGGAGCAATTTTGACATCTGACGGGGTGACTACTTAGGGTAAAATTTGGGGTCTGGTGCACCAAAGATGGGGCTTTGGTAACCTCCCCACACTTTTGTTTGTGATCCCAGTGGGCTGCCTGCAAGGTGCACAGGTGATCTGAGGGTGCTGCTATCTTAACTGCAGCCCACCTCTGAATCATCCGATTACTCCAGAAAGTCACAACTGCTGAAACTGGGCCAAAGTGATCCTAGGTGGCTGCTATCTCTGGTTCCTCTTTGGAAGTATATAACCCTCTGACTCTAAATTATGATTACACATATTTTCAAACACAAAGCATATTGTCAAAGCTAAAGAGGCACACGGGGCTGAGACAACATTAACACAGGGGAGCGGAAATTAAGAACAACAGGTGCAGAATCGCAGGTTCTGCCATGATGCAATGATCAGATCCAGAATATAGAGTAAACGTGCTGCACGCAAGCAGGTACAGGACAAAATTAAAACCTTCAGGAGAGGAGTAAAAACCTAAACTGACCGAGCAAAATTGAAAAAGAAAAGTAAGAATTTTGGAACTGAAAATTGTAAGGATTCAGTTGAATAGGTTTCACAGCATATTAGACACAGTATAAGAGAGCATAATGAACTGGAAGACAGAACAAAAGAAAAGAAGCACAGGTAGGAAACGCATAAGGAAGTATAAGAGAGTGATGGATGCAGTGACTATTTAAAGCTATGGACGGGGAAAGAGAAAAGGATAGAAACACCTATTGTTATGATTGCTTCAATTTTGCTTATTTTAAATTTACTAAGTCTTTACTATCATTTTTAAAGCAGTCACTATTCATTCAGCTATATTGCCATATTTGCCATTTCAGTGGGTTTTATTCCTTCCTTCATCTTTCATTGCAAATACTTTTTCTTCTGTCTGAAAAATACTATTTGGTATTTCTTTTAGTGAATTTCTACTGGTGATAATTTTTTCCAGTTTTCATTTGATTGAAACTGTCTTTATGGCAACTGCATTCTTAAAGGATAAACATATAAAATGGTAAGAGGACCATATAAATATTAGAGCTTGATAAGGATATATAGTATAATCCACAGGGTAATATTGTTATATGTAACTGGTGGAATAAACAGGAGACATAAAAGATACAGAAGACCTGAACAGCAAAATTAATAAAACAGATGTACTAGACATGCACATGATTCTTCCTAAAACATCTGCACAATGCATGTTTTTAAAAATACAAGCAGAAAATTTATACACGATGACTTTAAACTGAGCCATAAAGTCTCAACTTATTGTAATCTGACATCATGCAGATTATAAATCTTGACAACAGTTTAATTAAACTGTAAACCAATAAGAAAAATTAAAACAAAAGCTCTCCATATGTTGTAAATCAAGAAACAGAATTCCAAATATCCCACAGGACAAAGGAGATGTCACAATAGAAATGATAAATCCGATGTGACTGAGCAAAAAGAAAAAGAAGGCATAAATAACCTATTTCAGGAATGGAAAAGGCAAAATCATGACAGATCCTGAGGATACTAAGATAGTGAAATCACATTACAGGAGACGTGTGGTCCTGCCAAAATAAAGCAACCCCATTCCTCCAAGATTCTCCTTCTTACTCCTAAAGTCCTCAACATAACAAGCTTAAGAAACCTCGGAAAGTTGGAAAGGAGGAGGGGGCTGCCTAAAAACTGCATCCCAAGTTTCCTTCCTGCCTCCCACACATTCCAGGACCACCAATAAACACGGAAGGTTGCTCCAGGAAAAGCAAGAGGTTAGGAAAATGACCTAACACCAGAAGACCTTTCCGGCTGTGAATGCACCCTACTCCAGGCAACACAAGAGAACCTGTACCTCCACCCCCAGTTTTGGTGGTCCCATTGGGACTGTCATCTCATCCACTTCCACCCCGCAGAAGAAGATGGCACTCCTGTGCCCCTGCTGGGTGGTGTTGGGCCCACTGCTGCACCTCCTACATCGTGAGGTGGTCCGGACCTTGGCTGGATACTCTTCTGTGCAGGATTCCAAGCCTGGGGGTCAGGGCTTCTGTCAGCCTGGGCAGTGGTGCTGTATATAGAGTGGGTAGATACACATCCTTGCAAGCATGAGCCACTGGGAAGAGCTGGCTGTCACCAGTTTGCTACTACATGGATGGCTGGTGTCCTTGAGGAATAGTGCCCTATTGGTGACTCACTATTGGTCTCTGTTTGGGATAGATTTGACATTCAGAGGTGACATTAGCTAGAAGATCTGGGGAAGTGGGAGTCCATGCTCTCAGGTCCATATATAGCCCCATCACTCTATTCTGGCCATTCCATTTGTGTGTCCATATTGAGTGCTAGTGCAGCTGTTGATGAAATCTGGCAAACATCACCTGGCTGAGACATTTTATCACTTGGTCAATCATTCAGTACCTCTTTTAAAGGGTCACATGCTTTTTGTTGGATGTTAATATGTGTTTAAGAGTCTTCACACCTTGGGGCACCTGGGTGGCTCAGCTGGTTAAATGTCTGACTCTTGATTTCAGCTCAGGTCACCACCTCACAGTGTGAGACTGAGCCTTGTGTTGGGCTCCATGCTGAACATGCAGCCTGCTTAAGATTCTCTCTCTGCCTCTCCTGATCTCTCTCAAAAAAGTCTTCTCCCTTTGTACCTATGTCTGTATGTCCATTCATAGTACTCTGTCCCAGATCTCCTTCTCTCCAATCTTCAGTCTTTTTCTTCTAGGACCCTGATTATAGCCAGACTATTTCCACTGACTAAGAATAGTCTATCGTTTACCCTCTCCAGTCTTGCAGGGGCACCTCTGAAATGGGATAACCACTCTCAAATTCTCGCTTGTAACCACTGAGAGCCAATCCACTCACAAATCAAGCTTGGGATTTCCTTATCCTTGGGATTTTTCCTTATCCTTCAGCTGGCTGAATTGATGTCAGCTTAGAGCAGAGCAACGGTACACTTGCTGTTGGTGATGTGGGGGTCTGGATTATCAGCTAATACAGCTTCCTTGGCCCATCTGGTCTTACCTGGACTCAGTTCTCAATGGACTATTTCCATCCAACGATGGATTGCTGCTGGGTCAGTCCAGACCCAACATAACCATCATAATGGACAGCTGTGGGCTCACAGTCACTTGGTGCCCCACATCCAGGCATTCCTTAAGACTTTATTACTTGTATTTCTGTGACTACTCTCCTCCGACTACAGGAAACCCACCAATGCTCAGACCAGCACATCCCAGATGGCCCCATGAATGGTGTGTCCTTGAACTCTCTTGTGGACCATAATACTGTTGGTTTCTTTTAGCCTCACACAATTTATCAATTCCAGCATTCTTTCCTCTGCCATCTTCTGGGGAAGCTCAGGCATTGCTGCTTTGCTCAGTGTGGTCCACCACTTTTTCCAGACATCTAATAACCCTCCTCACAGTAAGTTTCCCCATGACCGGGGTACTTTGCCAGAGGGCTAAATATCACATCCCTTGAAGTGTCCTTGTCAGTGAATTCTTTCACAGTTGTACATTCCAGTTCCTTTGATCAAACACCCTCAAACTCCAACCCCCTGGTTCCTGCCAGTACAAGTAATAGGGTCTTTCTGTATGCTACCAAAGAGGCCTTTGGCTTTCACACATGGTCTTATACTGCTTGTTAAGGGCCCTCCGTTTCACATTATTTCTTCCCAAAGCATCAATCTGCTAACCTGTTGGCATCACTGTCCCCTTATCTTTCAAGGACCTAAGTCATCACAGCCTGCAAGGATACGCCATTCAGCGGAGCACTCCCTCTGTCCACTGGGTTACCAGCAAACAATTCCTGAAGCCCCATCTCCCTGCCTATATTCTCAGACCAGCTTCTGGCATTACTTGGGTTCATTTGGATCTTCTGGGAAACAGTCACAAAAATAGGAGTAGTTATGTAAGAGATTAATTTGAGAAAAGTGTCTACGAGAGAAAAAGGAGAAGAAGAGAGAAGAGGCAGAGAGAGCCTTCATGTAATGAGGCAGGTAGGATCCCATGAGGAGAGCGGATAGGCAGGTCTTAGGCAGAGTTGTAGACTGTAGTACAGTCTTAAGAAGGAACTGGCTGGGCTGGTGAGCAGGCCTCTACCTCCAGCTGCCCATCAGGAGATTCCCCCAGACCTAGATAATGGGTCTGCGTCATGACCCACTGCTTAATCACTGGTGGCAGCAGTCTGTGGGAATCATGGCATCATGCAAGCAGGGGTGGATTCAGAAGGGCAGCAGTGTGGCCATTGGTTGGTTGTTCCATCCAGTAGAAGACTCACAGCTTTCACACTTGTACCACCACCAGCCCCACCTAGACTTTTACCACAGGACCAGGGAGTACTCAGACATGTGACGGAGAATCTCGCATTCCTTCCTGCTCTATTGTGTTATGGCAACTCAATTCCCCCTTCATGGCTAGGTCAACCCATCCAAACCAGTACCATCACCAACTTTTTACCAGTTGGTTCAAGAGCATGAGGTGGAAGTTCCAGCTCACAATTTAATAGAAGCACTCTTCCCTTAGTAAATGATACCTCTACACTAGCAGAATCCAAAATAGCAGAGACAAGAAGCAAGTGTTTTCGCAGTGGATAGATGGAAGATCCTGAGAAGCCATTCCCATCATCTACCCCAAAACACACACAATTCTGAGCCCCAGGAGTCTTAACTATAGAATGACAGCATGGTATATTAGTGTCATAGGTAGTGACAGTTCTAGGGCCTCCCACCATGCCCATCTTACAATAATCACTGTGACTCCACAGGCACAAAATCAGTGAGGGCAATGTGGCTACTTGCTAGCAGTTGGTGATTGGGAGCATAAATCATCACACCCAGGAAGACATTACTCAAGCCCCAGTGAGTGATGTCACTCGGCTGCCACCATAAAAGTCTTCAGCCTTAGTCCAGATGGCTTCAAGGTGATGGGGAACACAGTAAGGCCAGTGAATTACATGAGCATGAGCTCATGGCCACATTTAAGTTCCTACAAAATGAGTTCCCTGGTAGCAGCAATGCTGTGAGGAATATAATGACAGCAATAAAGGCATTTGGTAAATCCACAGATGGTGGTTTTGGCGGAGATATGGTATGGAGGGAAGGCAAATCTCTACCAGCTCCAGTGTGAGCTAAGGGCTGCACCTTTCATAATGCCCTTGGTCCAATGTAATCAACCTGCTCTTTCGGTGGCTGGCCGTCTCTCAGGGGCCACACTGGGGGCTCATTGTTGGACTCAGGTGCTGGAGGACTAGGCACTCAGAAGTGGCTGTAGCCAGACTGGGCCTTGGTAGCTGGCAGATCCTCTGTCTTGGTCACTGTGGCCACTTTGTTCATGAGCCTCTTGGCAAGGAAGGGAGAAGCTGACCATCCAGTGGGTCATGATGCCCATTGCAGTATTAAGGTTCTCCTCTGCTAAGTTTCTCTCTAGTGTTCATTCCTTCAGCTCTGTGCTCATTTGGAGAGATCATACACGTTGTTTAAACCCTTTGTCTCCAAATTTCCAATCTTGTTCCAAGTCTTTGATCAGTGAGCCAAACTGCTGACCTACTACTGCTTAAAACCTATGTAGACTTGTACCTCTAGTCATCTCTCATTCCCGAGCCCGTGGAAAAATAGGTGCACTGCTCAAAGTTCTACCTACGGAGAAGATTCCCCTTTCCCACTCCCCTTCAGGGCCACCCCTGTGAGTATAATTGGTACACAACTACTTAGGACCCAACCTCTTCTCCCCCAGCAAGTTTGTCATGGAGAATACCACACGGAGGTGACAGGTGGGGGATGAAGTGAGGACGCAGCACTAGGAACCATGAGAGTCTGAGCCAGTCCTTGTGCTCTCAGGGCCTGCCCGAGTCCAGCTCACACACACCTGCACTCCCGTCCCCCTGGCCGGCAGTGCTGCTCTGCATGCCCAACTTCACGGCTCCATGCGTTAGAGTACAACAATTTGCTGGCAGCTCTAGAGCACAGAACCAATCCAGAAGCTGTTTCTCAAAAGGAGAACGGCTAATCTGGAGAGGACAGCCTGGCTCTCTCACAATCCAGATGTTCACACGGTGAGTTACCTCACCTCCACAAACCTCCACAAGATGCCACACTATACCCCACCTGCTGTGACGTTTCCTGTGTGTTTGGATTGCCTGGGTCACCTTGCCCACATGGGGAGCAGCTTGGGCAGTGGCTCCAGTGGATGGAGGGAGATCTCTTGCTCTGAGCCTCAGTCAAAACTGGTGGCCTTTCACGCTGCTTAGTAAATGAGCAGAAACGATGCACTCAGCTGAAATAAATGCGGACTTCAAAACCAAGAGAACTCTCCTCTTAGGCAATGCACATCTTTATCTGTTGAAGAATTAAAATAAATTCGTTCATGATCATGGAAGGATAATGACATACCCCAGATCACAGGATCCCTAGAATTTTTACCAAGGTGGCAGGCTCCTGAATTTTTGTGGGGCTTGTATCCATCTCTCAGACATGCAGAATCTGATAATTCCTGTGTGCCTGAAGCAATCATAGTGGTGCCTTTAATGTAGCAGATGAGCATGGCGCACCACAAAATGGAAAAATGGGCAAATTGCCTGAAGACAAGATTATGACAGAAACTAGAATACAACACAGCCCTGCAGTAGGACAGTGAATTGGGCTTCTGGCTGGCCCGCTGAAAACAAACCGCTTCCGGTGGTCTCTACCTACAAGAATAGAAAGTATTCACCAGGTCCTCAGCTGCATTCCATAAACTGGGGACTATTCTAATTTATTTTAGTAAACAAAATCTGTGAAAGAAGCTGTCACTGGACCCCACCTGATCAGGCTGGATGGTCATTCTCCGAGATCCATCTATCTCCTGCAGAGGCCAAAGGGACAAGATGTATGATGACGTGGAAGGAATCACTCTCTCCATCATTCTGGCTTTTGGAAATGGCATTAATCTCTGCAATCCCTCCAAAAATGCAGTATTGCTTTGGCTTATTGTTGTGCTAGGTAGGGACAGTTCTAGGGGCTTCCACCAGGCCTTTCTTATAATCACAGTTAACACCATAGTTCATGGAACCAGAAAGCGGAAGATGTCCAACTGCTCTTCCAACTATGTATTCTGGAACTTGCAGCGGGCCCGGAGACTCATCTAGCCCACTATGAGATGAGTGTAACCCTAAACTCCTTCATTAGTCTGTACCTGAGCATAGAGGCATTTTGGTTCCCAGGAGGAGCATCAGGTGAGAGGAAAAGGCTAGTAATCTCTAAAATATTTGCTGGTTTTCATGACCCTTTTA
This sequence comes from Hyaena hyaena, assembly GCF_003009895.1. NCBI lineage: Eukaryota > Metazoa > Chordata > Mammalia > Carnivora > Hyaenidae > Hyaena > Hyaena hyaena. The sequence goes on along the minus strand of NW_024080733.1, from coordinate 1,687,522 downwards.
GGAAGCCCCCCTATCCAGTGGCCATGGGTCTCTTTAGGGAAGGCCAGAAAGACTTGCAGCATAGATATTTGGCAGAGTAGTGGGTCCTTCCTCAAGAGTCACTGTGGGCTGCCTCTGCCCCACTCTGTCCAAGGTGTAAACACCTCTGGGTCTGAGATTCAGTTCTGACAATGAGCTATGAAGTCATCGCTCAGCTGTTGTGACTCAAGTCAGTCTTCTTTGAAACAGACCTGGAGCTCTGACAAATAAACCTAGATTCTCATACAATGGTGGTCTGAATCGCCATCCATCTCTTTCAGCCTTAGGACACCGTGAACATCAGACCCAGGCCGAAGATCCCAGTGGAACAAATCACTCTTATCACTGCTCCAGCCCTGATGCCCACCTGTCTGCGACCTCCTATTGGCACAGCGACAAGATGCCATCTGTCCGTCATCCTCATTTGTGGAGTCCATTTCAGTGACAGCACTCCAGCTCTCGTTACTGGACCACAGAGAGCCTCCATTACAGAGATGTCAAGAAAGCCAACACTCCATCCACCAACACCTCCTCTAAGCTCTGGTGAAAGGAGTGTCCTCTAGACCTATCAGGGGCTGGAAGTAAGGAAGCGGGTACGCAGATGTTATCCACAAAAAATCCACTTCAGCATTCCAGTCTTCCCAGCCTTCAGACCCCCTTCTTAGCATACCAGGTACTCCCAGTCTCGTCAACTGCATTCAGCATCACCCGCCACTGGGTGCAGGTTGATTCACGGACTCCCAAGTCAGTCAGATGAGCAAACGTTTAGTGCTGTTCTCGGCTGCTCAAGCAATACATTGAATCCAGAATCTCTGATAATTCTATCCATCTCAATAAATTCAGTCCAATCCAACACTCCTTCCATCCTGTGTAAGCTTGGGATCCACTCCCGTATGTATCAGTTATGAGTCGTCTATCGCTGTGTAACAAATTACCACAAAATGTGTGACCTGAAACAACACCCATTTATCATCTCCGTTTCTGTGGCTGGGGGTGAGGGGATCTGAGCATGGCTCGGCTGGGCCCTCTGTGCAGGACTCAGCTTTAGCTAAGGGGTTAGCTGGGCTGGGCTCTTCTGGAGTATGGAGTCCTCCTCTTAGCTCTCGTGGCTGTTGGCAGAGTTGAATCCCTTGTAGGTGTACAGTTGAGGCCCTGATATGTGCTAGCTGACAGCTGGGATCGCTCTTGGTGTCCACGGCCCCCAGCAGGTGCTTGCCTGTTGGCTCTCTCACAGGCCATCAGGATGTAGCAGCTCACTTCTCCAGGGCTGTCTGGAGAATCGCTTGCTCCATTTGGATGATACAAAGTCTCACGTAACATAAGGTAATCATATGAGTGACCATCCCACCTTTGACATCTTCTATCATCTAAAATCAAGTCATGGGTACTTCCCACACTCAACACAGGATTATACAAGATGTAACTCATTGGGGGTAGGGCCCCCAAAGGGTGTGTCTGTCATAGCAACTGTATATCCCAGATCTCTCCAGATAGTAACACTTGATACCAATGGTCTGGGCACTGTCAGGATTCAAGTTTAGGTATAGGTTCTGAAGCAATGAAAAATGATAATGGTTTTGGGAAGGAGGCCAGACAACTATTTTAGGAGAGACAATAGGTTCTTCAGACAAGGGGAAGACTAACCTCCTCTTCGGCAGAAGCAGCCCAGGACAAAGTTGGGTTTAACATGCCCAGCTTCAGTGGGATCTTCCATACCCCCTCATCTCAGTTCTGAAGGTCCTCCTCTCTTTCCCAATCAATGTCTTATCTCTAACATGAGAAACCTTATTAGGTTGTGATTTCAAGATCCCTGGTCATTGAGCCCACCATCTGATTAGAACTTATCAGAAATCTGTGTGGCCGCAGTAAAAAGGGCTATTTTCATGGCAGTTGTACAGGATTTCTGGTTCTCCAAAGCCCTGAACTCATCATTTTCCTTCATCTGGTCTTTATACTTCATGGTCTTCATTAAAAAGTATTATTTCATCCGCTGCTTGGATGCCGAAGCCTTGTCTTCTCCAGGCACTTGACCCTGGGTAGAACAGATGTTACTTTACAGGATACTTGGCTACTGAAAACCATGAGTTACCACGAGTAATAGAGACAATATTATCTCTACATCTGCAAGAAGACAGGTCTGTGGAAAGTGAGGCATCTGGGAAGGTTCCTCCTGCGAACAGCACCGGGCGGCATGCTGAGGTCACCGGGGGCCTGTGGAACAGAGTCCCAAGGCGAGACATGTGCAGAGTGGGGACCAGCTGAGCCACTGAGGCATCTTTGCATCTTCTGTCATTACGCTGGAAAGCGAAGACCCAACCCAACAGAACTCAACACAACGGCCCCTTGGATATCAGAATCTGACCGACGTCAGCCTGTGTGTTCTGGGCCCCTGACTTCTGGGAGACAGTGAACTGAAATCAGAAAGTGGAATGTAATGGAGAGGTTAGAAACAGAATCTAATCAAAAACCTTGTACCAGTTTGATGGTGGGAGGATCTATCTTGTCCACTTGCATGAGTGACTGGGAGGTGTTTCTCTTTTCTCTCTTTTCTGAATGGATATTTTAAAGTAACTACTCACTTCTCTCCCACCCACATTATATTGGGTAGCTTGGAGGCAAACGGTCGACCTAGACCACAGGGGCCCTGGACCTGATGGAAGCTTCTGTGCATCTCCCATAAGTCTGAACGTCCACTTGGATATGGTGACTGGATGAGAGTCTGAGGCTGTACCTCTCGGGGGAAGGCATGAGCATTTCCAGTGCGGAACCATCCCCTGAAGGGAGGGTCCCGATGCAGACTGAAGGGGAGCTCTGTATGACTCACTGACACCCATGCCAAGTACATGCCTTTCATTCCTTTTTCTCTATTACTGAGAATAAAATATGAATGGATCCATTTTCCACTCTTATAGTGTCAGGGCCTTGTGACATTACCTCATTCAATATAACATAGACGTCTGTAGAGGGTTTTCACTTTCCTCTTTCGTGTCTGAACTCAATGCCTAGAAGCATGACTGTGAGGGCAAAACTGCACTAGGGCAGGAGGAGCAAAGAAAAAAAAAAACAAGAGGGCTGAGGGGAGGAGGTGACCGCGGAGCCACTGCACCAGCTCTAAACTGACTTTGTTGGACGTGAGACAGAAAGGAAGCCACCAGACCACGGCTCTGGAACTCACAACAGAAGCAAAAGGAAACTGGCACACATCCTCACACCCACCCGCCGCGTGAACGGGAGAATTATGAACCTGCTGTGACTCCTTTTTCTCATCGATAAAATGAGAAAAATAAGGCACAGAGTTGGGCAAATTAAATGTGAACATCTACATGAAGGAATTCAAACAAAACCTCTTACGTGGTAAGTAGTCGGTAAATAAGCATCGTTAGCAAGAGCAGCGGCCCTGCGAGACGAGAAAAGTACTCACCGGTACTCAGAAAAACCTAGAATATGGGAAACTATTCCATATATCAAAACAATTTAAAAAGTGATGTCAGAGAGGGCGCGGTGAAGTAGGTACTCAGATAGATTACTGGTGGGACTGTAAAATGGCATCTTTCCTTAGGAAAGAAATTGGCAAAAATGGCCCAGAGGCTTAGACAACCCCAGACCCAGTATTCTACTTTCCGGGAATCCTACTCAGCTTAGAGAAGCCTTCAAAATACCACAGAGCAGTAAGAAAGAAGACGTTAGCTGTAACGCTCTATAGAACAGTGAAACTTTGGAAAGCAACAGAAATGTCCACAAAGTATAAATACAGTCACCACAGTAATTTCGCTAAAATTAGTATCGAATATCCTAGTAATTAAAATTACAACAATGAGGGGAATAAAATACTACGGAAAATATACCATGATAGTAAGGGAAATATTGGCATGTACAGAATGAAGAAAAAACTCACACAGAAGTAAGAGATTTGCCACAATGTTAACCACAGTGCCCATAGCTGGGTTATGAAAGCGTAAGTGGTATTTCTCCCCTCCTGTAATGAATACTCTGTCAGTTTGGGTATTTTCAGCTGCAAGGTAACACAAAATCTAACTGGCTTCAACACAAGGCACTTTCTTCTCTCACACAACCGGGCAAGTCCAGGACAGGCTGGGATTCAGAGCCAAAGGCAGTGAGTCAACATGATCATGGACACATCCACCCTCTCCTCAGAGTGGGCTTCATCCTCAGGCTGAAGCAGGGTGTTTTCAACACAGCAGGTGCCAGAAAGAAGCCGTGTGCTGACTGGTTCAAATCAGGATTGTTCCCTGGGCCAAACACACGTGGTGGTGCTCCACTGCAAAGAAGGGCAGAAGTGAAGTGATACCGGAGAAGTGAGCAATAAAGTCTTCTTCCAACTGCTACTACTTCAACTTTTCCAAGTATGTTTACTGCTTCCCAGATTTTGAAAGTAATCTCTCATTGTAGAAAATTTGGAAAACAGAGGACATCTAAAACACCTGTTCACATGATTCCATTACATAAGACAATTTGTAACATTTGGGTTCATTTGTTTGAAAATTCAAAACAATGCAACAGAACATTCTATCCTATGGAACTAGCATAATTTATTCAACCACTTCCCTTGTGTTCACTTATGTTAATTTTATTTTCATTTATATACAGAATGTGGATATTAACACCATTGGGCATAATGTTCCATCTGATTTCTGATTTACTTTCTTAAAATAGTTTCCTTTAACAGTAAAATTACTGGACCCAAGTTGTTAAGGCTCCTTTCACATATTGCCAAACGAATACACAATCACACATTTATAGTAAGAAAAAAATCTGATGAATCAGACACAAAATGGGGATCCCGTTTTCCCTAACGTCACAGGTCGGTGTAAACGTCAGATTGCGTTAATATTAAACAATGTTTTGTTCCAACTGAGGCATGATACAAATGGAAGACATTATTCTGATGTAAACCAAAATAATGAACGCCTGAAATTGCCATAGGACAATCATCTGTCTCAGGGTCTACTTCCTAATTTTTATCGTACACGTTGTCATCACTTAAAACAACTTTCAACCCTCTGATGTTTGTTAATAGATGCAATTGTTTCTGTTAACTACTGACGTATTTATTCTCATAGGATGATTCTGGGACTCATACTCCCTACTCACCTACTGTCTACTTTTGCCCCAGATCACCTTCTCCCCCTGCCTGGATTCTGACTTCCAATAACAAGCACCAGCACTGTAATTATTACTCTGCTCTGCTCCCCCAGGCTGACTAGCTACTGAGCTGGCATCGTTCATCCCCAGGAGAATGTGTCAGAAGTTAAATCCCTCAGCGTTTTTAAATCCTAGGGGGAAAAAATAACCCAGACTTAGGGAGTACAAAAGAAAATGTATTTCAGTTCATCTCACGACACAACTAAAATCTGGAAAGCTTTAGGAGGCTGCGCTGATTTTAGAGACAGGGATTTAGCAGGTCTTTTACAGAGGTACAGAGAACAGGTACTAAAAGATCCATGATGTCCCTCAATAGTATAATGGCAACTATGTGACTTACTATAGGAAAGAAGGCTTAAAAAAAAAAAAAAGAAAACCTCTAAAAACCATATGAAAACAATTATGTCATGATTATGAAAGTTATAAGGAAGTTTTTAAAAAATATCACCATGGCTAAGAAAGAAATGTCACGTGACTACACTTCCCTTTGTACTTCTGTGAGAATTGCAGGGTACTGATTTGTCCAGAGGATGACCGAGCGAGGGAATAACTGATTAACTGGTCAGTTTTACACGGTTAGGGAGAGCCCAGGTGTGAGGGAACTTTTCCCTGTTGATGCGCTGCCTGGCTGTGCCTGGATCGAACCTGTGTGTGTTTGCCATTTATAAGACACACCTCTTGAGAAAGGAGGGATGTCCAAGAGCAAAGAAAGTTTTACAAATATACACGGAACAATAATTTAAGCATTAAAGTATTAATTTCGTACATTACTCATGTAACGTACCGGTACTTCAATCTTTAAATTTTGGGTAATTTTCCAAATTCAAACACAGCACCCCAGAGTGAGAGAGGGTATGTGGGGGTGAGGAGAAGTATCTGTGAAGTCATAACTGTAATAATAAAGGAAACTGAATAATGGTGATGACTGCTTGATACCTTGGCCCGGAAGTGTCCTCAGGGCGGGAACCTAGAGGCTCTTTCCACACTGTGAAAGTTCAAAGGTTAATGTAGGTGTGCATACAATGATGATTTATTCCAATCTAAAATGTCAAAAAGGTAATTTAAAGACGCCTTTATCCTGAGAAGCTGAAGATCACCACACTGAACTATATTAAAAACTCATGGTGTCCTTGGGACCTGGCCTTATGCTGAAGTGGTTAAAGCTTGCAATAATAAGGTGCACAGGCTTTTTAAAAAATGACCTTGAACTATGAAAGATCAAACTAGAAGCAACAACATCTCACAAAATTAAGTCCAAGGAACGAAACAAGCTGGAATCAAATGATTATGGAAGAATATGGAGGCCTGAGATTAGTCAACATACGGTAAGTGCAGAATGGGAGATTTCAAAATAATTCTGCAATAATCTCTTGGGCTAACACCAATAGAGTATATTAGGACTATTTTTAAAAAGCAGTGATCCAAGAAATACTCCGAAGTCGTATGCAGGTCCAGCGTTGAAGAGTAAAGACCAGTGGGCGCCCCATTCATACAGCATTTGATGTACATGTTTCAATTAAAATGACGCCATAATTTTGTAAAATATATTTAATTTTGGCATAATAGTGATTTATTATGTATTAATATTTCAAAAATATACTTTTGTGTTTAATAAGCCACCAAAGAGCTCAGAAGGGTGGCCTACAAGCACACTTTAGCTCCGTACACCAGGCTGCTGTTGCACTGAAGGCAGTGGGTTCCATCGCGGGGATTATAGGATCCAGGGCTGCAGATCACTGTGAATAAAGAATAACTTAGTAGGTAACACTTTCCTCAAATGCCACACAAATTAATTTTACATGGAGGATACATTTTCAAAAAAGATTCTTTTTCCCTTTCTATAATTTTTGTTTCTTTTAAATTGTGGTCAAATGGACATGAGTGACATAAAATCCACCATATTCACCGTTCTTAGGTGTCCACTTCAACAGCATGAATTCTATTCACATTGTTGTACAACTAATTTCCAGAACTGTTTCATCTGGGAAAAACCGCAGGTCTGTATCCCTTAAATACCTTGCCATTCCCCTCCCCACTGATAATCTCCAATAGCAACCATCGACCAGCTGTTTCTATTTAGGCCACTCTAAATAACTGTGATCCTGGCTTAGACCAAGACTACAAGCTCACACAGTCTTACTCATCACATAACGCTGAGTTCAGAAAGCCAACGGGGTTACCCTGTGTATGCTGCACCAGAAGCCAGGAGGCGAAGACGGCCATACTAGTTAACTACACCTTCGATGTGTAAGGATGGCCCTAAACACGGGAAGGATTTGCAGCTTATTTCTAATAATCCCATGACTTCAAGTCCTATTTCTGTCACTTGCTAAATGTTCAATCTGGGAAAAGTTACTAACTTAACACGGTTTGATCACCCCTGACGTAAGGATAACTGTATATAATGAATATGATACCACAGCTGTCTCAGTGCGACAGAAAGTAGAGATGGGCAGAAAGAACCTAGGGGCCTAGACACTCTCTGTCATGGACTGACTTTGGGATTCTGGGTATGCAACCGATTCTTAGTTCTTGTTTCTTCACTTGTAAAACAGGTACAGTGACAACCAAGTCTGTACCATGACGCAAGGACTGAAATCGGAGACTTAGATGAAAAAGCATCCAGAGCACCACAAGCCTTCAATAAATGTTCTGCCTTTTGTGGGGCCGATGCTTCTCCCCACCCTTCCATTTGGGGCAGGGGCGGGAAGGTCATGTGATGTCAAGCCCTCTAGTTGGGCTGGGGTCTTTGACTATACTGTTCCTCCTTCTCTGATTGCAAATGTAGTCAGCCAAGTATTCACATAGATGTTAACTGTACATCTAAGGTGGGCACCTGAGTGGCTCAGTTGGTTGAACGTCTGACTTCTGGCTCAGCTTATGATATCGTGCTTCATGGGTTCAAGCCCCGTGTTGGGCTCTGTGCTGGCAGCTCAGAGCCTGGAGCCTGCTTTGGATTCTGTGTCTCCCCCTCTCTCTCTCTGCCCCCCCCCCATGCTCTGTCTCTCTCCTTCAAAAATAAATAGGGGCGCCTGGGTGGCTTGGTCGGTTGGGCGTCCGACTTTCGCTTGGGTCATGATCTCGCGGTTTGTGGGTTCGAGCCCCGTGTCGGGCTCTGTGCTGGCTGCCAGCTCAGAGCCTGGAGCCTATTTCAGAGTCTGTGTCTCCCTCTCTCTCTGACCCTCCCCTGTTCACGCTGTCTCTCTCTCTCTCCTAGATATAAATAAAAATATTTAGAAAAAAAAAAACAAAAATAAACAAACATTAGAAAAAATTTTTTAAAATTCCATATCGAAGGCATGGCTATTATGGCCATTAGAAAAAGAAGGCTCTTTTTCTAACACCATGATTCAGTAATGCAGGTCACTGTTTTGATATGGGTTATATTATGTTATTTAATTTCCTATCTTTCTTTCAAATAATATTCTTTCAAACTGGGAAATATATTAACGGTTACTCAAAGAAAGTATTTTTCCTTCTAGATTCAACAGATTTCCTCAAGTTTGAATAGATCTTTTATGTGAAAAATACTGGTTAGACCACATGAAATAGATTTTTGCTGTGGTCATAACAACAGTGTTTAAAGTGGTTATGTACAGGGTAAAAGTGTAACGATGTGATGTTTTCCAAAGATGTGTGATCGCAGTACACCTTCTTTCAAAATGCATTATTAACATTTCTTGACGCACAAGTATGGACAGGCTGAGAAAAGGTATCAGTGTTAAGTCATTATACAGGGAGCAGAGAAATGGGAAACTGTGGGAAGCCTTTACACATACACTTTATACACAGGTTCACCAGCAGAGCGGACACTGGGCTGAAACTGTCTAAACCCCAGATTAAATGAATACGATCTTCTAATGAATGTTCTTAGAATGAACAAATCTTCCTAACACAGTATGTGCAATACCTCAGAAAACTTATCCATAGCCTTCTCTCCTACAACATATCCTAAAATATCATGTTCTCTTTTATTTATTTAAAAAAATTTTAATGTTTAATTTTTGAGAGACAAAGAGAGACAGAGCATGAGCAGTGAAGGGGCAGAGAGAGAGGGAGGCACAGCATCCGAAGCAGGTCCCAGGCTCTGAGCTGTCAGCACAGAGCCCGACGTGGGGTTCGAACCCACAGACTGTGAGATCATGACCTGAGCCAAAGTCGGACGCTTAACCGACTGAGCCCCCCAGGCGCCCCTGTCATGGTCTCTTTTATGTGGAATTGAGGAAAACTGCTACAAGGTTACATTTAAAGTAGAAGATTAGTAAAATTATCTTCTACCTTTTAGTCTCACTGAGCAGAGTATTTCTGAGCTATGGGTAGGAGAGTGACCTGATTAAATCCTGAGTATGGCAATAAGAGGAGACAGAAGCATCGGTGACCAGTCAGTACTAACGTACAAAGAAGTGAGAAGTGGAGGAAAACATCCTCACGAATTTTGGACAGGAAATACTTCCAACCACAGGGAAGTAATGAACCCTAATCTAAAATGTATGGCACATGTGGTATTAAAATTAAGAACTTAATTTAATAAATCATAGAAGTAGTGAGTCAAGTAGCAAAACTGGGGCACAGATGTAGAAAAATAACCGATAGAATACTATTCAGAATATACAAATGGGAAAAGGACAGAAAACCAATTTAAAAATAGGAACAAAAGAGGAAATACAAATGTCCGACTAATGTCATTTTTACTGAGCCACCAAAAAAAAAAAAAGCAACTTGGGAAATGTGGGGTGCCTGCCTGGCTCAGTCAGTAGAGCATCGACTCTTGATCTCAGGGTTCTGAGTTCGAGTCCCGTGTTGGGCGTGGAGCCTACTTCAAACAAAAGAAAGAATTTGGGAAATGCAAATAAGCATCAAGCTAACAGACTGAGAGTGGCTCAGGCAGGATGGCAGCCCCAGGCCCCCAGGCTCGCATGGAAATATAAATAAACCACTAGGGAGAGACTGGTGAAAACAACCTTGTAGGTGATCTGGAAAGTGGTCAAAGATCAACAGCAACCAAATGAACGTCCAGTCAAGAAGTCATGCTCAAAATGGTGTCAACTCTGTGGCACTTTGTGCGCCCTTGCCCCAGCTCCTGAGAACCACAAGGTGACTACAGACCCCCAGACACCTGGGGAAAGAGACAGGCGACTGAGGACTGCAGAGAGAACACCCAAGGACCACAGGAGGAGCGGGGTGCAGACTCCAGGGAAATGAAGATGTTTAAGAACAGACGAGTGTAACACAAAATAAAAAAAAATAAAAACAGCTAAGTACACAGAAGAATCAGAAGAAAGCACATAGGACCAAACATACGAAAAAGTGCTCAACCTTTTCAGTAATGATTGGAGAAATGCCAGTCAAAACAACAATATGCTAAAACTTCACATCCATCAGAATGGACACTGTCAAAAAAAAAAAAAGAAAAACAGGGAGGAGGAGGAGGAAGAGAGGGAGGAGAGGGAGGAGGGGAGGAGGAAGAGGAGAGGGAGGAGGCGAAGATGTGAAGAAACCAGAGCCCGTGTACCCTGTCGGTGGGAATGTAAGACGGTGCAGCTGTGAAGGGAAGGGACATTCTATGCCTTTGTTCACTGCAGTATTTACCAGAGCCAAGAGGTGAAAACAATCTAAGTGTCCCTCAGCGGACAGATGGCTAAAGAAAATGAGGCATTTACACACACCAGATTATTATTCAGCTTAAAAGAAAGAAACCTTGCAACGTGCTGCAATATGGATGGACCTTGAAAATATTATGTTAGGTAAGATTAAGCCCGTCACAAAAAGACAGTGCATGATTCCACGTACAAGAAGTATTTTTTTAAGTTTATTTATTTTGAGAGAGAGAAAGAGAGCACAAGCAGGGGAGGGGCCCAGAGAGGGACAGACAGAATCCCCAGCAGGCTCCATGCTGGGAGCACAGAGCCCGACGTGGGGCTCGAACTCACGAACTGTGAGATCATGCCCTGAGCCGAGCTCAAGAGCCACTTAGCCAACTGAGCCACCTAGGTGCTCCAATAAGTATTTGAACAAATCAAACTCCTAGAAACAAAAAGAGCTGTGGTTTCCAGGAGCTGAAGGGAGGAAGAAATGGAAGTTGTTGTTGAAAAGGTATGCACTTTCAGTTGATGGAAACATCCTAGATATCTGTTGCACAATGATGGAAAGTTAAGCCAACTGAACTTAAAAATGGTTCAAGTAGTTGATTTTACGTTATGTGCTTTTTAACCAGAATTGGAAACAAAAAATTACAGTAAAACATAAGAAAACAAAAATCTCCAAACAAATTAGAGGCCCCTCCAATCCCCATGTCTTCACAGGTGAATTCTCCCAAATTCTAACAAAACAAAACAACACAAAACAACAGAATATTAACCTCAATCCTTCTCAAACTCCTCCATAAAACTGAAGAGGAGGGACACCTAGACTGAATCTGTAAGGCCAGAACTGCCCTCTCACTAAAGCCAAAGACAGTACACGAAAACAAATGAAAGGCTACTATGCCTTATGAGTATTGATGGAAAAGTCCTCAACAAAATAACCGAATTTAACAGCATATGAAGAGGATTATATTATATATCATGGTCACTTAGGACTTACTTCTAAAATGTAAAGAGTTCAATATATGGAAACCAATGCAATATATCACACTAACAGACTGAGGGGTGTGGGGGGACTCCATACAGTCATCTCAACTGAGGCACACAAAGCATGTGGCAAAATCCACCATCCTGCTCGGGTGAGAACTCTGCTCTAAGCAAATCTCAGTTAGGTAAGGGAGTGTTATCCCCCATAGTTACTGTGTTATACGTTAGATCCTTAGACTTTATCCATCTTCTAGCTGAAAGTTTGCACCCTAAGAAAGTAGGACTTAAATGTTCTCACCAAAAGTAAATAATAAAATAAAATAAAATAAAATAAAATAAAATAAAATAAAATAAAATAAAATAAAATAAAAATACGACTATGTGAGGTGATGAGGGAAATCCTCTCAAAGGCACACATACAACAGCCCACCACAGAGCACACTGTGAGTATCTGACAAGTTTGTCGACTACACCTCAACAGGTGCCACGGGAACAGACATTAAGGAGCCCAAGGCAAAGCAGCCACACAAACAGGAGTTCCACAGGGAGTCAAATTTGGTTCCAAATTCTCATTTTTCACTTAATATCTTTATGAATGCATGCAAGTGCCCTAAGATTGCCAGCATTCAAGCTGCGTGATTACGAAGTTAGGATACCTCCTACATCAAAGGGATATATGATGCTTAACATTGGCCAAACTTTCAGCAAAGCTTCAGTTATTATCATAAAGAAAGCAGTGAAATGTGTATTTCTGTGACTGGGCCTGAAACACTTGATATAAAGTGGACAGAAGTCAGTCTTGTGCTCTTCTCATCCCTGAGCACTGAGGGCAAACCTGTATCATCCATCTGGCCCTTGTCAGATGGGCAGTCATTGTCACTTATACTTTCGTATGTTCAGATTTATATCCAACTAGATGATATATTCCTTAAAAGCCAAAACTGTGTTGTGTTCTTGATAATTCCCTCTCTTATCATTTAAAACCATGTTTGGTGGTGGATAGTACAATAGATACTTATTTAATGTTAAAAAAAAAAAAGGAATAAAATGGATTTTCTTCAGTCTGATAAAGGGCCTTCATGAAAATCCACAGCCAGTATCATAATTATAAAAGACTGTGAGCTTTTCCTCTAAAATCAGGAAAAGGATAAGAACGACTACTATCTCTGCTTCTTTTAATACAATATTGGAAGTCTTATCCAGAGCAATAAGGCAAAAAACAAAAGTAAATTCAAATTGGAAAGGAGAAGTAATGCTAGCCTGTCCACAAACAGTATGATCTCACATGCAAAAACCCTAAAGAATCCACCAAAAAATCCCCTCATTTACCTAGTAAACAAAATTCAGCCAAGTTATAAGATACAAAATTGACATGTAAAAATCAGTTGTGTTTCTATACACTAACAATGAACAATACAAAAAGGAAATAAAACAGTTCTGTTTGCAATCAAATAAAAAATATAACATTTAGGAATAAACTGAACTGACAAATCATAATGCTTCTACATAGTAAAAATTACTGAAAGAAATCAAAGACGACACAAATAAATGACAAGACATCCCGTGTTCATGGGTTGGAACACTGACCATTGTTAAGCTCTCAATACTACTGCAAACCATTCATGGATTCTATGCAAATTCTATTGAAATCTCAGTGACAATGTTTTCAGGAAAAGAAAAATCCATCCAAAAATTCACTGAAACCTCAAAAGACCAAGAGAAGCCAAAACAATTTTGAAAAAAGAACAAAGTTGGAAATCTCACACTTGCTGATTTTAGTTCTACAATAATAAAAATGGTGTGGTCCTGGCATAAAGATAGAGCGAGAGACAAACAATAAAATAGAGAGCCGAGAAACAAACTTGGACAAGGGTACTGAGATCATTCAAATGAGGAAAGACAGTCATTTCAACAAAGGGCAGCAGGTAAGGCGGATATCCCCATGCAAATGAAGAAGGCTAAACTCTGACATTACATGTTATGTAAAAGTTAGCTCAAAAAGATTAAAGATCTAAACAGAAGAGCTAAAACTGTAAAACTCTTGGAACAAAATGTAGGAAAAAAGCATCATGACATTACATTTTTCAATGATTTGTTTATATAATACCAAAAGCATATGGACAAAAGAAAAACAGATAAATTATTTGGGGCAAAGTATATATCAGACAAGGAGGTTAATATCCCATATAATAATAAAAACGAAGAACTCCTATAACTCAACCACAAAAATTAACCCAATTAAAAAATGGGCGAAAGCTTTGAGTAGCCATCTGTCTGAAACAAGACCTACAAATAACTAATGAACACATGAAGAGATGCTCAACATCACTGACCAGCAAGGAAATGCAAGTTACCAACACAATGACTCGCCACTTCACATATATTAGGAGGGCAAGCTGTTAGGAAAAACAAAAAGGTAAAATAACAAATGTTGGCGGAGATGTAGGGAAACTGTAAGCCTTGTGCTTTGTTGGTGGGAACGTGAAACGGTGCAGTCTCTGTGTAAAACAGGGCAGTTCCTCCAAAAATTAAAAACCAGTGAAGATCCAGTGATTCCACTTCTGGGTGGAGGTATATGGACTGAAGGTGTGTGGTTCTCTGAAATGTATATGTTGAGGTCCCACTCGCAGTGTGGCTGTTTAGAGATGAGGCCTCTGAGGAGGTGATTCAGGTTAAATGAGGTCATGAGCATGGGACCCTGATCTGACAGTGTTGGGGTCCTTACAAGAAGAGCAGCAGAGTGCTTGCTCTCATTCTCCTTCACACGTGAACAGAGACCATCTGAGGATTCAGTGAGAAGGGGGCACGTTATGTCATCTGCAAGCCAGGGAGAAAGCACACGCCAGAAATGGAATCGGCCGAAAGCTAGAAGTCTTGGACTTCTAGGCTCCAGAACTGTGGGGAAAAATATTGCACTGTTTGAGCCATCCAGTCTACAGGATTTCATTATGGAAGCCCAAACTAATACAGTACTCATCCAAAAGACCTCAAAGCAGGATCTCAGAGTTATTTGTATGTCCATGGTTCACTGTAGCATCATTCACAAGAGCCTAGAGGTTGAAACAACCCAAATTTCCATCGACAGAGGAACGGATAAAGGAAATGTGGTTACATACATATGGCTAGAGGTGTGGTATATTTCACGGGAATAAAAGGCAGAGCTGGGAAATACAGTCAATGATACTGGGATGGCTTTGTGAGGGGACAGAGGGCGGCCACACTCGTGGTGAGCACAGCATAATGCATCAACTTGCCAAATCACTATGCTGTACACCTGAAACTAAAGTCACCCTGTGTGTCAACTATACTGAAATTAAAAAATATATATATATAAAAAAAAAAAAAAGAAGAAGATGTGGTACCTAAGTGTTAGGTGAACTAACGTGAACTAATGTGGGAATGTGAAACCATGAAAAGTAACATGGGGGGGGGGAATGGGGCTGTGTTCTGGTCGCCTGTCACACATTTTAGGGGATGGGAATGTGGCCCATCGTACCATGGAATATTGGTCAGTCTTGAAAGGAAAGGAAATTCCGACATACGCTACAACACAGATGCTAAGTGAAATATGCCAGTCACAAAAGGACACATACTTGTATAATTCCATTTATATGAGGGACCCACTGGAGGCAAATTTAGAGACAGAAAGTGGAATGGTGACTGTCAGGGACTAAAGGAAGAAGGGAATGGGAACTTATTTAATAGGTACAGAATTTCAGGTGAAGAAGATTTAAAAAGTTGGAAAGACGGATGGTGCTGATGGTCATACAACAATGTAAATGTGTTTAGTGCCACTGAATTGTACATTTAAATATGCTTAGAATGTTAAATTACCTTATGTAAATTGTACCACACTTTAAAAAATGTGATGTGTGACAGAGGGTCATCAGATCTCAAATATTTAAAATCTGATTATGCCAAGAACTGCACACAGGATTTATCCTGCACTGCTGTTGTGAAAGTGTTAGTTAACACACCAAATTTGGAAAAGACACAGATATATTTTAATGAATTACGTATCTTATTGATCCAGCATTAGGTAAAGACTTTGAAGAATCTTGGATAATAGGATATAGACACAAAGATATTCATAACAGCATTGTTCTTCATGGTAGAAAACCCCAGAAGTATGAACTCATTTTAAACAATAAAAGAGATATACACACCTTTATATATACATATAATAGAATATTATATGGAAATAAAAAAATTTTAAGTGGTATTATAGTCACAAAGTATGAATGAATCTCACAAATACAGTCTACAAAATGTGAATCAGTTAAGATTCTCAGGCTGGATTTTTAAAAATCCAACTTTATGCTATTAAAGCAAAAATGTAAATGTTAACTGAATTAATATATACCAGCAATAACCTAAAAATCTCAACCACAATTTTATTTTACGTAACTTGACAATTTAAAACTGGCAACGTTTAAAAAAAATAAATAAGGTGGCTAGTCCTCTACAAACATCAAGGTGTTTAATAAAGGTTTAGGAATCACTGCAGATCAGTAAAACCGGAGAGAATTCCTTAAAAGACATGTATAAGGCATGTACCCTTATTTTTAGATCTGAGGGCAAAGAAAAAAAATTGACATTAATGAAATAAATTATTAGAAAAAAATTTTATCATGACCGTGACGCAGATAAGACTCTTCTATAAAGAAATCAAGAAAATAAGCAGTAGGACTCATACTACATTAAACAAACAAAAAACAGGTACCAAAAACAATGTCCACAATGTTACAAAACAAGTGGTTACAATTCTAATTCTAGATTGTACTATATTAGCCCATCTGCAGTAAGAGTGATGAAATCTGGAAAAAACAGCACACACTATTTGGCAGCACTGGAGAGGTAGCGAAGATGGGCAGATACTGAAGGCATGCGAACTCCAGAAAGAAGGGAACTGTACTGTGTAAAATTGTTCCCTATTTCCGCAGTGGGCACTCACCAGTCCATGTGGCCCCCGGGTAGATAAATCTGAAGCAGAAGTTCAGTCTTACTGGTTACAAAAAGTAAAAGGACAGACTTTCAGGCCACCAGAAGATATGGAAAGTGATGGGAGAAATTCAGTGAATGGCGTCAGGGGCTCTAAGATCTGTATGTAAACTCCACCCAGATAGTTGGCTACTTTGCAAGCTTAGCAAAAAGCAAGAGTTGGAAGATCTGAACAAACTCCAAAGATGATGCCCATAGAGGGGGAGAGAGTTTAGATTTTGAATCTGACATATAATTTAAACACAAAGCAACAATCTTCAGAAGAAAAATCATGGGGCACCTGGGTGGCTCAGTCGGTTGGGCGTCCGACTTTGGCTCAGGTCATGATCTTTAGGTTCATGAGTTCGAGCCCCACGGTGGCTCTGTGCTGACAGCTCAGAGCCTGGAGCCTGCTTTGGATTCTGTGTCTCCCTCTCTCTCTGCCCCTCCCCCGCTCATGCTCTGTCTCTCATAAATAAATGTTAAAAGGTTTTTTAAAAAAGAAGAAGAAAAATAAATCACAAGACTCTTTACAGCACTATCCATAAAGTTTAGTACATCATATACATTATTAGATTTTTCAAAGACCTGGAAAGCTATGACGCATAGTCAAGTGGAAAAAAATCAACAGAAGCACATCCAAAATGACACAGATGTAGTAATCAGATATAAAGTCTTCAAGGCAGCTAGCACTGCTATTATGTATTATGTATAATATTATGTATTATGTATTCAAGGACATAAAGGAATACATTATCATAATAAGTGAGCAGATTGGAAAACTGCATCAGAGAAATGGAAGCCTTAAAGCATATAAAAGAAAATTCTAGATCCCCAAACTGAAACACTAAAAAAACAAAACAGAAAACTTGGATATGTTTAATAGAAAAAATAATGACAAAAGTAGAATATGTCAGTAAATATGAAGATATACCAACAGGAATTGCCCATTCTATAGAATAATGAGACATGAAAGTTTCAAAAAATGAATACCGTGACGTCAATAAAAACATTGACAGTTCCAAAAGGCTGTCCCAACCAAAAAGACCTGAAAACAAACAAACAAACAAAAACTCTCAGAGTTAACTTTGAAAGAAGTCTGGAAAACAGTCAACATACTGTAAATAGTAATATATATGACAGAACTAAATCTTTCCCTATCAGCAATTACTTTTAATGTAAATGGATTAAATTCTACTATCAGAAGACTGAGATTGACAGAATACATAAATAATACATGATGTAACTATATGCAATCTGGAGAAGACTCACTTTAGATCAAAAGAAACAAATAGGTTGAAGGTAAAAGAATGGAAAAAGATATTCCATGAAAATAGTAACAAGAGAGTGATGGGTGGCTATGCTAGTATCACACTAAATAAAGGAAAAGACATAAAAGGGTCAATTCACCAAGATATAACAATTATAAAAATATATATGGGTATACAGAGCATAACAAAATCATAAGATCTCATTAGCGAATTAAAGAGTCACATGATCCAGGTCAGAATTTATAAATCCACTGCGCCCGCTCTCCGCCTGTGGCCACCACTGAGGGGGCCTCCTTAGCCTCCCTTCCAACTGCCATCGTGTCTACAGCAGAGTCTAAGAGACCAAAGAAAGGGCCGTGAAGCTCATCATTGGAGGTTTGATCCTTGAACCAGCGAAGGGAGTCTGAGGGGCTCCCGAGAGGCCGGGGCACGTTCCTGGATGGTGCGGTGACAAAAGTTCAGACACCAAGTGCTGCAGAGGGATTGTGTGTCATGTCGGCCACCGTGGAGGAGGTGGGTGCAGCCACGAAGGCAAGGCCACACAAGGTTGATGGGAGGTGTGGAGCCCAAGAGGGCTGTCTCAAGATAAGATTCTCAAAGGTCTGGGGCCCACTTAACCGTGAGCAAGAGTTTCGCTGGTGGCATTAGAGAGGACACTGCAGCACACCCTCTGAGAATATTTGGCACAGTAGGGAAAACTGAAGTGACTGAAATCCTGACTGAGGCAGTGGCAAAAAAAGAGGCTTTGCTTTTGTTAACGTCTGATGGCCGTGACTTCAGGAAGACCAGGTGTGGGGCACCTGGGGGGCTCAGTCGGCTCAGGGCATGATCTCGCGGTTCATGAGATCATTCAGCGTGAGTGGCCACAGCTGTGAAGGAAAGTCCCGGCTAAGTACAAGACGCCAGGTCACTGTGGCTCTGGAGCCTTCGGTGGTGGTCACGGAGGAGACCGCGGTAAGCGTGGTGGTGGTCGTGGTGGTGGTGGACATGGAAGCAGTGGCGATGGCTCGGTTGGAGCTGGTGGTGATGACGCGATTCTGAAGGTGAGGGAAGCTATAATGGTCTGTCGGCTACCACACTCCATCTTCTAAATGTGGACCCAGGAAATGAGGGGGTTCGGGAGGCAGAGGCCCTGGGCACTACGGGGGGCAGAGGCCAATATCTGCTGTGGTGGCTGCAGCAGGAACTGCAGCTGTGACAGCGACAGAAGATTTTAGTTTATGTCAGGAAACGAAGCTGAGCAGGAGAGGAGGGCCCGAGAAGTGACAGGGAAGTCACAGGTCACAAGGGATCTGTGGACTCAGCCAGGCGCGGTGATGGCAGGGCCCCGCTGCTACAAGGAAGACAGGTTTGAGACAACAGTCACGTGCCCGGACAAACATCTCGAGGACTGTCACTGCAACTAACTATGCAACAGGTTATTTTAGTTTCTTCAAGAAATTTTTTAAACTTTTATTTATTTATTTTTTTGAGAGTGAGAGAAAGAGAGAGAGAGCATGAGTGGGACAGGGAGACACAGAACCCAAAGCCGGTTCCACACCCTGAGCTGTGAGCACAGAGCCCGATGTGGGGCTTGGACCCAGGAACCATGAAATTGTGACCTGAGCCGAAGTCGGACGCTTAACCGACTGAGCCACCCAGGTGCTCCAATAGTTTCTATTCTATGGAAAGTGCAAAGCATTCCAACAGAGGGTTTTAGTGTAGATTTTTTTTTTGGACCCATGTTGTTTATTGGTCATTGTAACAGTCCGATCACAATGCTGAAGGAATGTGTCTGTTTAAAAATGTGCCGTATAGGGGCGCCTGGGTGGCTTAGTCGGTTAAGCGTCCGACTTTCGCTTAGGTCATGATCTCGCGGTTCGTGGGTTTGAGCCCCGCGTCGGGCTCTGTGCTGACAGCTCAGAGCCTGGAGCCTGTTTCAGTCTGTGACTCCCTCTCTCTGTGACCCTCCCCTGCTCATGCTGTCTCTCCCTCTCCTAGAAATAAATAAAACATTAAAAAAAAAAAAAAAACAACTAAAAATGTGCCGTATAAACGTAGCCTACTCTGAAGCCATTTTGGTAAACTACCCCAACAATGTGCAGTTAGAATCCCTTCAAGGTCATTCCAGGTTGTCTCCCAAATTTATTCCCGACCTGCTTAGGCACAGGAGCCACGGCCTGCAGAACCTCTGGTCCAGTAGAGCTGACGGTCGCTGAGCCTGCAGTGTACTATTAGAAGGATCGCCCGAGTACAGTCATAGAATTCACTTGGCTGTTTCTGGCATACCCTGTGTAATATATCTGAGCTGAATTATGGTATCAGATAAAATTACAAATGGGAATAAAGCTTGTGCATCATATATCACGTGTAATCAATAAATGGCTTAATCTCCTCTTCAAAAAAAATCAACTGCACTCTTATATGCTAACTGGAAAATAAGTCAGTAGAGCAAGAAAACCCCTCAGCATCCTTAAGAATAAATCTAAGAAAAAAACCTGAAAACTGCAAAACATCCTTGAGACAAATTGAAAGGAATTTACACAGATGGAGAATAACCGTGTTTGCTGTCAGGAAGACTGAATATGTTTGAGATGATAATTATTATCAGTTTTGTCTCTAGAATAAATACGATCTATTCAAACTACAGCAGGCTTGTTTGCAGAAATTGGCATGCTAATTCTAAAAGGTACATAGTAATTCAAAACACAGAATAATCAAAGAAATGCTTAAAATGTAGTTTAATAGTTACTACGAAGCTACAGCCATCGACACCTCGGTATTGATGGACTAACAGACATGTGAATGGGCGGGGCGAAATTGAGCCTCTACAAGCATAGTCCACTGAATTCTGACTGAGGTACCAAGGACATTTTAGGACATTTTAATGGAGGAAGACACGTTTTCCACAAATGGTGCTGGATCACCAGGATGGGGTTAATGATCATCAACCCTTCCCTCATACTATATGAACACAAAAATTAACTCAAAATGGACCCCAGGCCTGCACGTACAACCCAGAGTACAAAACAAAAAGCACAGGAGAAAATCTTTGTGGTCTTAGAATACGAAAAGATTTACCAGGACACATGAACCACGCAATAAAAATTAGTAAGCTGGACGTCAACATTTTTCTTTGAGGACGAAAATGGGGGCCAGTCTGGGAGAATTCATTCAGGGCCCATATGAGTTCCCCTGCATCTGAAAGCAGGCCATCCCTATGGAACATTCTGGAATGCTATAAATGATGTCAAGCCAAGAAGCGACTACCACTTCAGAGAATGGAAATCCTCTCTATTTTCTTCAGTTACTGAAAGCAGTTTCTAAGGTAGGTCGTTAATAAAAGCCAAGTGGTGTAAAGTGAAGTCTCAGATAGTGGGGAAAACCTGTATGTTGGAAAATGACTTTGTTCTATGCTGCATTAAGAACTCTTACAACTCAGTAAGACAAAGAACCAGCCTAAAGATGGGAAAGAGCAGACACTGTGCAAACAAAATGCCAATATCCAAAGGGAACTTGAAAATATCTTTTTAAAAGGAATCTGAAAATTAAAACCACAATGAGATACCACTACCACACACACACACACACACACACACACACTCAGACACACACGCGCGCATGCACATGCACACACAATGGAACTGCTAAAATTAAAAGCAGTGGCCATCCATACTCTGCTTTGAAAGGATGTAGAATAACTGGAACTCCCCAACCTTGCTGGCAGAACCTGAAATTGCACAGCCACTTAAGCAAATAATTTGGCTTTTTTTTTTTTTTTTTATAAAGTGAAACATACACTTACCGTATGACCCAGCAATCGCAGTCATAGGTATTTTCCCAGGAGAACTGAAAACATATGTCCACACAAAGACTTGTACAGGAAGGCTCATAGCGGCTTTATTTGTAATGGCCTAAAACTGGAAACAACCCAAATGTCCATCGTCAGGTGAATGGATAAACAAATGTGGTATATCCATACAATGGAATAGTACTCAGAAATAAAGAACAAACCATTAACACGTGCAATAATATTGATGAATCTCAAAATCATTATGCTGAATGAAAGTATTCAGACAAACATTATATACCGCATGACTCCACTTATAGGAAGTTACCCAAAAAATGCAGGCTAATACACAGTGACACAAGGGATATCGGTGTTTGTTTCGGAATGAACGCTAAAGTGGCATCAATTACAAAAAGGCAGAAGCAAAATTCACAGGATTATGGTGAAAACCCTTTTCCTGACTGTAGTGATAGCTTCATGGATGTTTGCATGTCTAAGTTATTACACTGTATGATTTCAAAATGAGAAGTTAATTGTAAGTCAATGTTGAGCCCAAACAAAACAAGTTATAGAGGTTCAGCTAAGTCAATGTGTATTTAGTGAGTATATCATGAAAACCAATAATATCTATCATTATTGACTGCCTCAGTCAATAAAGTGAAAAGTAAAACATCCTGAATTGGGATAAAAAATGCCAAATTCTGGTAACAGATGTATCTAAGCAGAAAGGAAAGACAACGGACTGTGGAGGCCTCGTTTACAGGAGGATTCAGCTGTTTCTTTTTAAAACTGCTTCAAATCTTAGAATAAGCGACAATATAAAACCTGTCCTGAATAGAGACACTTGTTTACTTGTTGCAACGATACATGTGCGTGCTTGCTTACAATATCATTTTATAGGTTTCTAGATGTTTGAAATACACCATTATACCGTTACATATACATAAAAGATCTGTTTCCAAACAGCCATAATAAATCTCTGTCACACCCACACACACCTGCCCCCCAAAAGCAAACCAAATAAGCAAAAATAAACCTCTGGGTACAGATGGCTTCAATGAAGAATTAAACATTTGAAGGGGAAATTATATAAATTTTACAAACTATTTAGACAAAGCAAGAAGAGGGAATGACTGCAACTCATTTTTAAAACCTGCAGTGCCCCTGGGCGCCTGGGTGGCTCAGTTGGCTAAGCACCCGACTTCGGCTCAGGTCATGATCTCATGGCCTAGGAGTTGGAGCCCCGCGTCAGGCTCTGTGCTGACAGCTCAGGACAGTTCAGGTTCTGTGTCTCCCTCTGTCTTTGCCCCTCCCCATCTCACATTCTGCCTCCCTCTCTCAAAAATAAATAAACGTTAAAAAATTAAAAAAAAAAACCCTGCAGTGCCATAATACTAAACTTTTACAAATATTTACAAAACTAGAGATCAAAGTCCCTCATGAATATAGATGCAAATATCTTTAACTGTAAGCATATAAAACCCAGTGATATACAGAAATTATAAATCATACATGATGATCATGGGTAGTTTATATTAGGTAAGCTCATGCAAGGTCAGTTCAACATCTGTGTATCCATGAATCCATCACAAAATATGGCAACAGGTTAAAAACCACGGGATTATCTTGATAGTGTGTAAAAATCATGACAAAATTCAATCACAGTCATCATCAAAAGTCGAAATAAACAGGGAATGGAAGAGAATTCCCTTCGCCCAGCAATGGCACCTCTGAAAAGCCTCTAGCTGGGATCCCACCTAACTGGGAGAGCCTGTGGGCCGTGCCGAGAGGAACAGGAAGAAGACGCCCACTCTCCCCACTTCCGTTAGGCGTTTTTCCGAACACGCCAGCTGGACTAATGGGACAAAATAAACCAAGGGGGTGGGAACTGTGAATAAAAAGTCAAAGTGTCTTTATTCCCGTGTGACACGATCAGGTATGGAAAAAAAAATCCTAAAAATCAAAACTAAACTCTTAGCACAGTAACGGTGTGCAGCAAAGTCAATACTTCTACAAGAAAATAGGAAAAACTCTTCAGGAATCTGGGGTAAGCAGAGATTCCTTGGATGAACACAATTATCCTTGGGCCATCAACAAAAATATTGAGAAAGTTCATTGTGCCAAAATTAAAACTTCTGATGTTTGAAGGACACCACCAAAAAAGTCCAAAGAGAAAACACGTGGACTTTTATTTCCAGAGTATATAAATAAACCTTCATAAGTCAATGTTCAGTAGACAAATAACTTGATAAAAGGACAGAGGAAAATATATGAACGACAATTCACAAAAGAATACGTATGAGTGCTCAAAGAGAACGTAAGACCACAGCTGGTATCGGTGTATGGTAACCGCATATTTGTACTACAAACAGAGAGTATTATACGCTAGTTGAGATGGTTAAGTTTTTAAAAACGGTCCATATCAGGACAGTCAGAATGTGAAACAAGCAGAAATCTCATACATTGCTGGTGGGTGTGAAAATCGTCCAACCAATACCCTTTAAACTTTGGGAGTTTATTAACAGGTTAAACACACCTTACCATATTCCCCTACACTTTAACTCTCACGTAGTCACCCAAGAGAAATGAGAATGTAGCTCCACGCAAAAACTCACGCAGAGGTTTTTTGGCTATTCACAATAGCCAAAACTAGAAACAACCCAAATGCCTGTGAAGAGGTGAATGGATAAATAGTTGTCTTTAATAAGTAGGTGTGAGGGATTACAAAGTGGCATAAGGGAACGATTTGGGGCAGCAGAAATTTCTATATATCTTCAGAGTGGTACTTGCTAAATGGATGAAAACACTGTCAGAAATCACTGAACTGTATGAATAAAATGTTTGCATTTAAAATGAAAATGTGTGCATTTATGACACCTTCATAAAAGTTGATTAAAAAATATTTTCCCACAAATAAAGCTCCTGGCCAAATGGTTTCACTGGTGAATTCTATAAAATATTTAAGGAAAAAATACAATTACTACATATACACACATGAACATATGTGTCATACACATATACATATACGATTTTTCATAATACAGAAGACGAAAGAATATTGTCAACTTGTTTTTTCATGGCTCAAATGTTCATGATGCTAAAACTGAAAAAGAAATTATAATAAAATGCATAATAGAAGTAACACAATTCCTTAAAATATTAGCACCTTAAATACAACAATCTGTAATGGGGATGTGAAGTCTGTCCAAGAAATGTAAGGCTCAATAAATATTTTTAAAGATAAGGTATAATTTTGTTTTATTTTCATAAATGCAGAAAAGCAGTTGACAAAATCCAACTCTCATTCATAATAAAACAGCTCACGAACTAAGAATAAATAGGAATTTCTTGCTCTGATAAAGGATGTATAAAAAACAAATACAGCTAGCATTATACTTCAAGGTGATATGTGGCATGTTTTCCTCCTAAGATTAGCAACAAGATAAGCATGTTCTCATAATTTAAATATTTACTTAAGGCCCCTGCAACAGAGAAGAAGAAATGGGGGCACAAAGATTGAAAGGAATAAGTCATACTTTATTTGCTAACCCATATGATTATTTACATAACGAACCAGAAGGGTCTACAAATTATCTCCTCTAACTAAGTTTCAGAGGTCATGGGAAATAAATCCCACATGTAAACTAAATTAATATTTGTATTTTAACAATCAGCAATGTGAAAAATCAATAAAAAATCCAATTGAAAATAGAGTAAAACATGTGTAAGACACTCTCACTGAAAATGACAGAAGAATACTGATGAGAACACTTCCAGAAGCCTTAAAGAAAGACGGGTACCTCTATACTGGTTTCCATAACAGCTACAGCAGTCTGCATTCCCACCAACAGTGTACAAGCGTTCTCTTTCCTCCACATCCTTCGCCAACACTTGTTCTCTAAGGTCTCTTTGTCTTATTGACAACAACATGATGATATCTCATTGTGGTTTTGATTTTCACATCCTTGGTGATTAGTGATTTTGAGTACCTTTTCATATACCTGTTGGCCATTTGTACGTCTTCTTCTGAGAAATATCAATTCAGGTCATTTGCCTGGTTTTTAACTGGATTATTTGTTTTTACGCTTTTGAGTTGTAGGAGTTCCTTATAGATTTTGGATATTGACCCCTCATCAGATACATGGTTTACAAACAGTCAAAATATGGAAACACCCTAACTGCCCATCGACAAATAAAAGAATAAAGAAAATGTGATTTATATATACAATGGAATATTATTCAGCCTTAAAAAAGAAGGAGATTCTGCCACTTGTGTCAACGTGGATGAACCTGGGAGACATTATGGTACATGAAGTAAACCAGACACAGGAAGACAAATACCGCATGGTTTCTCTCACATGGCAAATCTAAAACAGTCAAACTCAAAGGAGCAGAGAGTCAAATAGAGAGTTGCCAGGGGCTGGTAGGAGGGAGAAATGAGGGGATATTATAGTTTCAGTTATGCAGGATGAATTAAGTTCTAGAGCTCAAAATATAGCACTGTAACTATAATTAATAATATCATATGACATACTTGAAATTTACTAAAGGGGTAGATATTAAGTGATCTCACCACGCACATACACACAAATGGTACCTATATGAGGTATGGGAGGTGATGGATTATCATTGGGAGGTATGGGAGGTTATTTAGCTTAATTGTGGTTATTGTCTCATAATGTGAGCATGTATCAAAACATAAGCTGTACATCTCATACAGAATATTGACATTTATAGCACAACACTGATGAAAAAACTAAAATAGTTCATGAGTACAAAGCCAACATTCTGTCTCAACCATAATTCTATCTGGAACTGACCAGCTGATTCTAAAATGTACATGGAAATACAAAGGACTTTTGCAGGGATAACTAACACAGTATGTCCCGTCCTACACAGTCTTCAATTGTGACTCTGTTGAGCAGTAGTGTCTGTGTTACCTCCTTATGAACATGTGTAGACCTTTGTGAGTATGGCAAAAGTGACACAAGGTGACTTCTGAGGCTAGTCACAAAATACCTAGCTTTTCATTGTTTTCTTAGGACATGAGCTTTTAGATTCTATTGCCATACTATAGTGGAATAGTTCCCAGTGCTCATACTGGGTGGCTTTAGTGCATATTACCATCTTCAGTTAGTATGGAAACCCTCAAGAATGACAGGCATACAGCCTCAGTGTACAGGAAACTCCTGCAATCATAGGGAATAATCAGCCGAGACTGAACTCTGGTTCAGCCTAATAAACCTTAAAAGCAAGATCAGAAATGGTCAAACTGTTTCCCAACAACTTACCTGTGTCAGGACAAAACTCACTAATATAAGAACACAGAAGTACAAAAGCATTCAACAACAAACAACAAAACATGCATAATGTAGAGCAGTCAGTAAAAAATTAACTGGTATGAGAGGCAAGGAAGTATGATTTATAATGAAAAGAAAATAAATGAACTGCAAGCTACTCTGAACACACATGCAAGAACTAGTGAAAGACGTCACTTAAACCATTAATAAAACAATATTCCATAAGTTCAAACCTTGAATCATGGAAGATATAAAAAGTGTTTAAGTTATCTGGAGGTCAAAACCTAAGAATGTGTGAGATGAGGGGCGCCTGGGTGGCTTAGTCGGTTAAGCGTCCGACTTTTGCTCAGGTCATGATCTTGCGGTTCGTGGGTTCGAGCCCCGCGTCAGGCTCTGTGCTGACTGCCAGCTGGGAGCCTGGAGCCTGTTTCGGTCTGTGACTCCCTCTGTCTCTGACCCTCCCCTGCTCACACTGTCTCTCTCCTAGAAATAAATAAAACATTAAAAAAAAAAAAAAAAGAATGTGTGAGATGAAACAATACACGGGGTAGGCTTCACGGTAGATTGGATGTCGCAAAAGAAATAATCAGTAAAATGTGAAGATGAAACAATAGAAACTCCAAAATAAACACACAAAAAGCTGTGAGAAAATGTTAGTTAGGCTCACATGCTTTTAAACGGATTC
The DNA here is from genome assembly GCF_003009895.1 of Hyaena hyaena. NCBI lineage: Eukaryota > Metazoa > Chordata > Mammalia > Carnivora > Hyaenidae > Hyaena > Hyaena hyaena. Next base: position 1,659,767 of record NW_024080733.1, on the reverse strand, counting down.
TCTAAAGGAGAAGGGGTTAAAGTTATTTAAATAAATAAAGCAGAACAATTTTCTGAATTCGAAGAGCACAGTGTCCACAGATCCAATAAACTCAAAGTCCAAGGGCAAGAACCACGCAGAAAAAAACTGCATCGAGGTGAATCACATGTATGTTTTTTACAATCAGTGATAAAGAGAAACTCTTTGAAGGATCCCTGGAAAGAGACACACCTACTATATGAGGGACAAAGACAGAGGTGACAGTGGACTTCCCACTAGAAGCAATTCAAGTTAGAAAACAAGGGGCCACACTGGAAAAGTGGATAAAGAACAGAAAAACCGTCAACCTAGATTTCTATATCCGGTAAACAAAGTAGCTCAAAAATGAAGAAAAAGAGACGTATTTTTCAGAAATTAGAAAGATGAAGTATTTCCAACAGCAGAGTCACACAAGAATAAATAAATAAAATCCTTCAGGCCATTGGAAAACAACTGCGGATGGATGTGAGTCTCCATGAAGCATGAACACTACTGGAAATGGTACTTACATGGGTAAATATGTGAGAAATGCTTATTATTTATGTCCTGCTAAAAGATAATCAGCTAATAAAAATAATAACAAGGTAGTGTGAGATTTGTGATATATACAAAGCTAAAATGGATGCCAAGAATAGCATAAAGGTCAAGAGAGGAGAAATGGAAATATACTATGTGAGGTACTTAGTGCTTATGTGAATGAACAGAATACTACTTAAAGGCAGACTTCAATAAATTAATGATATACACCATAGGCCTAAAGCAACCAGGAAAGTAAAAATACACAGATTTGTACTTAATAAACAGCAAGATTAACAGAATCAGTTATATTCAACTGATTTAGTCAATGTGGAAAAATACATAAAAATGGAACAAAAAAATAAGAGGGAAATAGAAAACAGTGAGATGATACTCTTAAACCTAACAATATGAATTGTCACATTACAATGGGTTTAAAGGTCCCAACTAAAAAGTAGATATTTCCAGATTAGCTTTTTTTTGAAAGCAGAGTCAAATTATACATTGCCAAAATACGTACATCTTAAATTAAAAAAAAAAAAAATTAAAGTAAGGAAATAGTAAACGATGCAGCATAGCATGTGTACTGGTTAGTTTTATGTGTCAGCCTGGCTAAGCACTATTGGCTGGTTACTTGGCCAAGCGCTGAGCTGGGAAGGCATGGCTGCGAAGGCACTGTGTGGATGTGGCTAACACTTACAATCAATGGACTCTATGAAAGGAGAGAATACCCTGGTGGGACTGATGTACTCAGTTACAAGGCCTAAGAGCAGAACTGAGGCTCCCGTGAGTCAGAAGAAATTCTGCCTGTGAACTTCAGCTGTGGCGTGTGGCCATGAGCATTTTGCTAATTTCCCTGAGGTCCTGCCCTATGGACTTTTAAATCAATTAACTAGCTATTAGAATCACCTAAGCCAATTTCTCACAATACATCTCTAAATATCCATATACTTTAATGACTCTATTTCTCTGGTGGAATCCTGACTGATAAACCATATTAACATTAATAAAGAGAAATCTTTGTTACTTATTAGGCAAAGGACAAGCCAGAGGAAAGACAAGGGATAAAGGACCCTTCATAACGACAAGGGTGTTACCATAAACAGAAGGATATGATAACCTTAACCATTTATACAAAAATAGCAGAAGTTCAAAAGAAATGAAAAAAAAACAACACTCATGGAACTAAAAACAGACAACTCAATCACTTTAGTAAGAAAGGTAAATAAACACCTCTAAATCACAGAATAAAATTCAGACAGAAAATCAGGGAAGATGTAGGAGATTCAAACAATATGAACAACCAAACTGACCTGTTTGATATTTACAGAAGAACACTGTACCCAGTGATGGAAAAATACATACTATCTTGAAGTATGAGCGGAACATTTACCAAGATATACCATTTGCTGGGCCATAAAACATTTCGATAGAGTGTTCAAGTTGTGTAAAGTATGTTCTCTGACAAAAACGGAATTAAACTAGGTCTCAATGAAAGAAACATATCTGGAAATCCCCTTAACATTTAAAAATTAAATGCCACACTTCTAAATAACTGACACCTCAAAGGAGAATCAAAAGAGACATGGGCATTGTGAAGTGAATGAAAAGGAAATACAACATGTAAAAATCTGGTAAGCACCATTAGAGCAACGCTAGGGTACTGAAGGATACACATTATCAAAACATTGCCAAGAGAAGAAAATAACCTGAAGAGTCATATGTATTTTAAAAACTGAACCTTTAGCAAAAACCAAAGGACAAAACAAAACAAAAAAAGTTCCCAACAAAGAAAACAAAATAAAAGGTGTACTCTGGCTCTGCCTTGCTGCTCATAGTAAAACGCAGGAGGAAAGAGAGAGATAGAGGACTGCACTGTTAGGCAGAAAGAACCAGATTGTGATCATGAGAAAGGTTCTTGGCCTACTCACATTGCAAGAGATACTGGAATTGGGATATTTGCTAGCTTAAAAGCAAGCTCTGCAGACAATGGTGTGGCCGGATAAACTGTTGCTACTGAAATTAGGTATGTGACTCATAGATCCACTCAACTGTCCTAGAAACCTGGAATTGACAGTTATTCAGGAAAGATCTGTGCCTCCACAGGATTTCTGATTAACGGTGTGAGTATCTAGGGCATACACCAAAAACCTGCAAGGTTTTGTGACTGTTTTATGGCAGAAACACTGCCACCCTGGACTAAAGGGGACAGACAGGATGAAATTAAAGAGTTCCAAATTAGTTCCAGATTTTTACAAGCAGGGAATGGGCCAGTATTCTTACCTGCAAACATGTGCTCTCCTTCGAGGAAAGGGAGGAATGATGGGCAGGAAAGCATCCCCAGGCCCAGTGGCCGACCAAGCCAGAGCCACGGGCCTAGAGCCAATGCACTGGCTCTGTGGACCCAGAAGCCAGTGCCTCTGTGGGTCCCACGGGAAAAGGCCTGAGAGGCAAAGGTCTATTCTGAAGCCCTGATATTTAAAGGACTTTTCCCTCCTGAGTTCCAAACTGGCTGACTCCTTTCTTTCTGCCCATTTCGTATGCGTATCCCGCCATTTTATTCTGGAAGTAGATTAACTTGTTTCCTAAGTTCAAATGTCCATAGACTGAGAGGAGTTTTGCCCCAAGATGGATCACCTGTGGATTCACAACCATACACAGTGTGGAGGACTTTAATAATGGGGATGTGGAACTTCTGAATCTGCATTTAGGTGAGATCTCAGACTTAGAGCTCAAGTTGTGATGGAATGAAATTTTAGAGGATGCTGGGACAGGGAATGTAGTTTGAAAGCGGCACAGTCAAGAATTTTGAGGGGGGCTAAAGGTAGATTTGTAGTATGTTGAATTATGTCCCTCAAAAAGATAGATCAAAGCCTTAACTCCTCTTACCTTTGAAACTAATCAAAACACTATACTTAAATGAGTAAGAGAGCATACTACAGTATCCTTAAATATAAACCATATGTTAAATATAAATGGATTAAAAATCCAATTAAAAGACATCATCAAAATGGAGGAAAACTTGGAAGGTTCAGCTATAATGCTGCTCATAAGAGACACACATTAATTACTTTTAAAAAATGAAAAGGTTAGAAAATATCACGCAAGTAAAAATCTGGAGTGGTTTTGTTAATTTGAAAATTAATTTTAAAAACAATCATATTTGAGAATTTTGACCATTTTTTCTTGGTAAGTGACAAAACCGAACAGAACAAAGAGCCATAGAAGTAGATCAAAAATCCCATTTGAATATAGGATATACTAAACAAACATGCATTATGAAGCACATGAACAAAACTGAGATTTATAGACCAATACACTCAACAACTACAGGATATACACTGTTTCCAATAAAATGACTAAAAACATATGGATTAAATGAACACAGTATTTTCATTCACCACAGTAGATTAAATCACAACTCAATACCAAATTATATTTTGAAAATCACCAAATATTCAAGATGCATTTTTTTCTGAGGAGGAAAAAAATTTTGAAAACAAGGGAAGAGCATCAGCTGGCAGTTTGGTAGTGATGTGGAAAAGGAACAAAGGGGTAAAAATTCAGATCTTTAAAAAAATAAAGAACTACAGCAACAGCTGTCCTTCCTGGGTGACTCTGTCTTCTGAGCGCCTCCCGCACGCCCCGCCTCAACTCTGCCTGCCCCTTTGCGGAGCACCCCAGAACTCCTGGCTCACACCCCACCAGGGCACCCCCTGCACAGAACGCCCCAGGACAGTCACTTTGGTCTCAGCTATCCTCCAGGGTGCCCTTTGTACAGACAGCCCTGCGACCCACTGGCTTCCAAACACTTCAGCTGTCCTCACACGGTACTCTCTCCTTTGAGCACTGGGACCACCTGGTCCACACCAACTTCAACTCTGGTCATCCCACCAAAGCACCCCCTAGCCGTGCTGGCCTCAGCTACAGCCAGCCAGCCAAAGTCACCAGGCACACACTGTCTACAGAGGGAAGGATCATACACAAGACCATTCCTTCAGGTTTACGAGAAGCTATCCAACCCACCTAATTCCCGGAAACACATAAAGTCAATCAAAATGAGACGGGAATATACTTCAAAAAGAAAGAAAAATATAAAACCTCAGAAAAAGAACCAAATGAAACAGAGATAAGCAGTATGCCTGAGAAAAAAAATTTCAAATGATGATTGTAAAGATGCTCACTGAGCTAGAGAGAAGATATGAACTCAACGAAAACTTCAAGAAAGGGAGAGAATATATAATAAAGAACTTGTCAGAACTGACGAATACAACAACTGAAATGGGGGACAGAGGAGAATGAAGCTCTTGATCCTGGTGTCACCTGGGTGTAGAGACAGAGACAGAGACAGAGAGAGAGGGAGAGTGAGAGAAATTAAAAAAAAGAAAAATGAAAAATATACCAGAGGGAATCAACAGATCAGCAGATGCAGACAGATCAGCAATCTGGAAAACAGGGTAGCTGGAAAGCACCCAAGCTGAGCAAGAAAAAAACAAAAAAATTTTAAATGAAGTTAGGCTAAAAGATCAAGCAGACAAAACATTTGCATTATAGAGGTCCCAGGTTGAGAAGATGAAGAGATAAGGGAGAAAAATTATTTGAAGAAAAAAGAGATGAAAACTCCCCTAACCCAGGAAGGACTTAACAAATCCAAGTAGGATAAACTCAGAGACGCACAACAATGCACATTAAAACCTAACTGTTGAAAGGCAACAGTATAGGAAAATATTGAAAGAAGCAAGACATAAGCGATTCATCACATACATGAGATCCTAGGTCAGACTATCACCCAATTTCTCAGCAGAAATCTTCTAGGCCAGAAAGAAGCGGCACTGTATACCTAAACTACTGAAAGAATAAAAGGGTCACCTGAAAATTCTATATCTAGCAATAATGCCCGCCCTCCGAAAACAAGGGAGAAATTAAGGTATTCCCAGATAAAGAAAAGTTGAGGGAGTTCATTACCAAACCACCTGCCCTACAAGAAAAGCTAAAGGGAGTTGTTAAAGAATGCTAGACAGTAACTCAAAGCCAGGTGACTATATAAAGATCTCTGGTAAAAGTAAATGCATGAGGAGTATAAATGTGGGTATTACTATTATTTTAATTTTTAACCACTTTTTTTTATTTTCAAAAGGATTTTCAGACAAACCCATAAAAATAATTATACATCTCGGTTTTGGAGCACACAATATTAAAGATACAATTTAGGACACAAACAAAGGGGGTGTAGAGCTTTTATATTTGAATGAATTAAAGTTGGTATCAGTTAAAATTAGACTATTATAAAGTCAGGTTATTATATGCCATCCCCACTGTATAGCTCTGCTATAAATATAAAGGAAATAAGAAGAGAATCAAAAAGCATCACTATAAAAAAAATCAACTAAACAGAAAAGGACATCAATGGGAGAACTCAGGAACAAAAAAGTTTTAAGAAATACAGAAAAAAATATAAAAAGAAAACCTGAAGCCCCTTCTTTAAGCAATAACTTTAAATGTAAGTGGATGAACTTCTTTAATCAAGGGACAGATACTGGCAGAGCGTATAATAAAAAATGATGCAATTACATGTTATCCAGAAGAGACCCAAACGGGCCTGAGATGCAAACAGGCTATAAGTGGAAAAACAGAAAAACCTTATTTATTACATGAAAATAATAACCAAAGAAAGCTGGAGTGGTATCCTAATATAGACAAAACAGACTTTCAGAGAAAAACTGTTATAAAATAAAAAGATGGATAGTACATACTGATGAGGGACAATTCAGTTCATCATGAAGACACAACAATTATAAACATATATGTGCGCACCTAACAATAGAGTCCTAAAATATATAAAGCAAACTGACAGAACTGAGGGAAAAAGAGTTACACAAAATAGTGACTTGAATACTCCACTTTTAATAATAACAACCAGACAAAAGATCAATACAGGGCTCAAACAAAACTATAAGCCAACAGAACTTAAGAGACATACACAGAAGCCGACATCACATTTTTATCAAGTGCACGTGGGACATTCACCAGGACGGACCATGTGTTGGGTCACAAAAAAAAGAAGTCTTAATCAATTTTAAAAGATTGAAATCAATGAAGTATCCTTTGTGATCCCAACAGAATGAAACTAGAAGTCAGTATAGTAAGAATACTGGAAAATCAACAAATACTTGGAAATCAAACAATATAAACAACCAATGAATCAGGTAATAAACACAAAGAAAATAAATAACATGAGACAAATAAAAATGAGAACGCAATATATCAAAACTTAAGGGATGCAGCAAAACAAATGTTAAGAGTATTATTTATAACTCTAAATACATATGTCAAAAAAGAAGGAAGATCTGACATGAACTTAGCTTAAGGAACTAGGAAAGGTGAAATAAACTCCACACAAAGCCAGCCGAATGAAGGAAGTAATAAAGATTAAGGATGAGGTTAATATGTATATATTTATATACTACATATAATAAATACAATAGAGAAAATCAACAAAGCCCAAATAAAAAAATTGACCATTTCAGCTAGATTAAGTAAGATTAAGAACATTACTGATTTTACACAAACAAAAACATAGGAACATTATTACTGATTTTAAGAATATAAAACTATATAATAATTGTACACCAACCAAACTGAATAACCTAGGTGAAATGGAAAAATTTCTAGAAACACATAATCTATTAAAAACGACCCATAAGGAAGTAAAAAATCCAAATGGGCCTGTAACTGATAAAATAATGAATCAGTAATCAAAAACCTCCCCATAAGGAACAGCCCAGGATTACATGACTTCACGGATGAATTTTACCAAAATTTAAACGAAAGTATCACAAATTCTTTTCTCAAATTCATCCAAAAATTTCCAAATGAGGTAAAACCTCCTAATTCTATTAGGATTTCCCTGATATCAAAGCCAGACAAAGACACTATGAGAAAAATACAGTCCCTTATAAATACTGATGCGAATTCCTCAATAAAATACAAAGAAACCAAATTTAGCAATCAAGTGAGTTTTTATTCCCAAAATGCAAGGATGGTTCATCATATGAAAATTTGATTGATGTAATATACCAGATTAACAGAATAAAGGGAGAGAAATCCAACACATCCTCATCTCAATGAATGCAGGAAAACCATTTTCCCAATGTCAATATTCACTCATGATAAAAATAAACTATGAGTGGAAGAAAACTTTCTAAACATGGTAAAGGCCATATATGAAACACTCATAGCAACAATAAAAGACTAAAGCTTTCCCCCCAAATTAAAATTAACACAGATGTCCACATTTGGCATTTATAGTCATCACAGTGGAAGTTCTAGACAGAGTAATTTGGTAAGAGAAAGAAATAAAAGGAATCCAACCGTAAGTGAAGAAGAAAATTCTTTCTGCTCATGGATGACATGATCTTATGATTTAAGAAAAGCACCCCTATGAATCTAATAAACAAATTCAGTGAAGTTGCACCATATCAAATCAATACACTAAAATAGCTGCATTTCTATAAATTAGCAATGAACAATTCAAGAGAAAAATTTAAAAATTATTCACAATAGCATCAAAAAGAATAAAATTTTTAGAAATAAATTTAAGTGAGGAGGTAGAAGTCCTGTACACTGACAACTACAGCTTTCAACATTGCTGAAAAAAAATAAAGAAGACATAAATAATTGGAAAGACATCTATATTTATGGATTGGAAGGCTTAATATTATTAAGATGAGAACATTAATGCCACACAAGGCAATCTACAGATTCAGTGCAATGCTTATCAAAATCCCAACTGTGTGTGTGTGTGTTTTCAGAAATAAAAAAAGCCACCTTAAAATCCATATGTAAACTCATGTATCTACAAGTAACTAGAAAATCTTAAAAAAGAAAGACGAAATTGGAGGAATCACACTTTCTGATGGAAACAGTGTGGCATGAACACAAACACCCAGACCAGTGGATCAGAACAGAATCCCGGAAACAAACCCTCCCCTACAGGATCCACTGATATCCGACAAGAAAGCCAAGACCATCCCAGGTATGATGGATGGGCTTTTAAACAAAAGATTCTGGAAAACTGAATAGTAAAGTAAATATGCAAGTAAATAACACCGGACCCTGACTTTCCCCCATACACAAAAAACCAATTCCCAAAAGACCCGTCCCCCCCAATACCACGATACTGGGACTTAAAACATATCTCCCTGTACCTATACAGATACTTCAACTGAGCATTTAGTAGAACGTGAACTTTTCAACACACGGGTCTGAGAAACTGGACGCTCAAATTGAAATAAATCACCCTGCAACTTGACATGACAGAAAACCATTTAACTGAGATCTCAGTTATACCACACACTCCCACTTAAAACTTAAGAGCCACACCTTATTCCTCCCGTCCTCCTCATGCTTTCACAATCCACGAATGGTTTTTCTTGCCTGTGCCCCTTCAACGTATGAAATCCATCCACTCTCACTATTGCCATGGCCAGGAATCAGTTACTAAGTACGCCACGCTCAGTCTTACTTTTGTGTTTTTTCTCTCTGCCAGGAAAACTCTGTTCACAGATCTCTGCAGGTCATGCTTCTTCTCATCACACACGGCGCAACTCAGGAGTCACTTTTTGGGTGAAGTCTTCCTCAAAATCCAATTAACGTAGCCCTCCATCCAAACCCTACTTGCTCTCTCTGATGGTCAGTCTCCATTTAAACCACAGCCTGGTGTATTCCCCCCCCCCCTTCTGTGCCCTGTTCTATGCCTCTTGGAGCCAACACTGATAGACTCCTTATCACCCAGGGTCCCTCCCCTTGTGTCTGGCCAGGGGGAGGCTCCCTGAGAGGTCTGCTGGACACGGCATTCCTTTCCCCTGGCCCCCTGCCGGGCATCCGGTGTGACCGCCTCACCACATGCCCACAGCCTGCACCAGCCATCCCGTCTCCCCAGCTCCAGCCTGTCGCCGTCCTCCTTCAAGCCTGCGGATGCTAGATGCTTCAAGGTGCTGTGGTTCTAGATGCTTCAATACACCTTACTGGCCATTCGCCCCGCCCAAACCTCTAACAACGGTACTTTTATGACATGCTACTGAAAATACTAGTGAGCAGGCCTCTGTTTCCTGTTTGAACCCGACTGATACACTAGAGTATATCACATCACCTTGTTTCACGTGTTTTATTGCGCCCTTCACCACGTGCAATCATTTTGTTCACTCCCCTGTTTAAGAGTTGATAAATTTAAACACCAGAGAAGCAACTTTTTCAGGTCGTTCATCAATGTATCCGTAGGGTCTGACGCTGCGAGATAAGCACTGTATTTATCTCTGAATTCTAACAGATGCTTGGATGAATAAAATATAAAACAATGCCACTACGGTGCTCAGGGTATTTATGAGTGGCTGAAAGATAACGAGGAACTGGCTCATAGCGGGTATAGCAAGTTATGCCACGAAGCCAAGGTTTTATTACTGAAGGTTTTAAAGTAAGAAAAAAAAAATGAAGGGATTACATTTGGAATTTAGGGGTGTAAGTGGAAGCTATGCGAGATACGGGCTGAACAGGAGAACTACGGGACACCAGTTAGGAAGGGAATGTGATCATTCCACACGCGTGTACACGCGCGCGCGCACACACACACACACACACGGAACTCAGATTAGATGACTAATAGGGACAGAGAGGAGAAGATAAATTTGGGAGAAAGACCTGAAGGAGAATTTAACTGCAGGTGTGCAGTGAGGGAGAAAGATGGTGCGGAAGAGTTAAGAGGAGGTGACGGGACGCTGTCCAGGGAACAGGCCTTGCGTGACAAGTGTGACATATCTGTAGACTTCAGGGAATTACCCATGCAGCCTGCAGTGAGGGGAGCGACGCGGCCTCACTTTAAATGGCTGTAAAAGTCGGCTTTTTTACTTTTGGAAAAGTGACGCTCACAGTCCATCGAAAGACGTTCCAGAATGTCTATGATTCCACCTCTCTTGTGAGAGGGGTGAAGGCGGTGTGAACGTTTAAAATCGTAATGGAAGAGCAAACCAGAAAATATCCAAAGTGAAAATGCTCATTTTTTAAAATCAATACATTTCTGGAAATGTATACAAGGCAGTAACTCAAAAAATAAAAGCTGATTAAGTGTAATTGTGAATCACCTTTAACATAGTGGTGACAACAGGAAATAATCTACAGTTTAACAGAAAATGCTTAAACATTGCTGGCTGTTGTCGGCTAGCCATTTTAAATAAATAAAACCTGTTTGAGAACAGCAGAGTCATACAGAACGATGCTTCTAACTTAATGGTTAACAGGAAGTCAGTCATAATGACTTCATTATTCCCACTGGGCCATTACTAATAGCTGCTAGGACTGTAAATTTATGAAGACAAAAATCAAGTGAAAACATACAACAGTAAGTTTGAATTATAAGAGGAAAACACCCTTGTAAATTTTTTCTTCACAGCGCCTTTAACAACGGTGGTGAAGCTTTAGGGGAAAATTTAATATTTTTACATCTTATGAAGTATAACACATGAAGAGAAGAAAAAGACATACATGTACAATGTAATGAGCGTTTGCGCAGAACCCTGTCTGGAAACAGTATAGGCTGTAACACAGCATAGTGCCATCACCCTCAAATTTCTCCTGTGCCCCCTCCAATCACTGCCCATTCTGTCCCTCCAGAGGTCAACGCTCTTCTGTTTTGTGGTAGTGATGTCCCTGGGTCGCATGACAGCTTTGGCATTCAGGAATACCTCTCTATACAAGAGTTGAGCTATGCCTACGTTACGTGGATTCTGTGGCATTTAGCCTCTTTCCTGTAAGCGCTGCTAATAAAATGCATCCATGAGTGTGATCCCCACTCATTCACTGTCATTCCTGTCAAGCGCTCCATTGTCTGAACAGATCACCAGTTACTCATACGCTCTACCATCAGTGGACACTTGGGTTGCCTCTAGTTTGGAACTATTAGCAAATACGCTGTGATGAAACTTCCCTGAGCCAAACGCAGGTCACAGAACGTGTGCACCGCACCTTTACTACACCACCGAGCTGTTTTCCAAAGCAGCGTGATCTCCGCTCACTCCAGCAGAGTGTGGCTGCGCCTGGGCCTCCACCCCTTTTTGACACCTACTATGCTCTGTTTACTTCCTGCCAATCTCACAGTTGGGTAGTAAGATCTCATTCTGCCTTTAATGTATCATTTCCTTAATAACAGAACGTTTGAACATATTTTCACGTGCCCATTGATCATCTGGAATTATTCTTGCATTGTACATTTGTTCAAATCGTTTCCCACTTTTGAAAACTGTTTTTTGTCTTTTTGAAAAAGTTTTCTTATAAGTTCTTTAATATGCTCTGGGTACTGGTCCTTTGTCGGTTATATCCACTACAAATAATTTTCCCATCCTGTGAATTACCTTTTCTCTCTGCAGTGTCCTGATAAACAGAAGTACTTAATTTAGCAGAAAAAATTATCAGTCATTTTTTAAAATTAAAGTTGGTGATTTTTGTGTCTTTTTTGGGAATTCATTTTCTGATGCTACTGACATGATGATATTTCTCTACATTGTATTCTAACATATTTACAATTTTTGTTTACACATTTATGTCTATAACATGTCTGGGGGAGATTGTGAGTTTTTTAACTGCGTCCAATTTCATTTCCTTTCTATATGGCTTGGATTCCAGTATTGCTTCTCTGACAATTTTTGTTTTACATACTTAAAACCATGCTATTTATTATGTACTCACAAATTTAACAATATTACATTATTACATCTTCCTGGCAGATTTATTCTTTTATCGTCGTGTGATGCCCCTCTGTGTATCTGGATAGAGATCTTGCGAATTCTGTTTTGTCACTATCAGCTTTTTTTATTATGATTTTTCTTGGTTCTTTGATTTAAAATTAAAACAAAGGTTCAGGGTTGCATATCTGAGCAAGAACAATGTCAGAGTCTAAAAGACCTTATTAAAAGCAACTCTCTTAAATCATTCACTTTTGCTGCATAATTAAAGTACAAAGGCACAGAAGGTAGACTTTATTAATAAAATCATCTCAAGGTATTTAAATACTGTACCTATAACCTAATTATTTCTAACCACTCACTGACACGATATCACTAGCAAAGAGTTCCTTGCTTGAATTTCCCTGGGAGTCCCCAAAGCTTTGAATGAACAGCAGTGAATCTCATGTTCAGAGAAGGCAACAGAAATGAACAATATTACATAAACTATTACTGAGCTATACATTCAATCTGCAACAGTGAAAAATAGTCTGTTTCCCCAGTAGAAGGAAAGTTATCTTATCTGGGTACTGCCTTATCAATGCTACTATTCAAGCATTTAAAAAAGGTATTGCCCCACCAATGCTAATACTCAGGAATCTCAAACTTCCATGTGTATCAGAATCACCTTATCTCAGAAGAAGATGTCTGCTTTCCATACTTGATACATTTTTGAGAAAATCTTTAGGCAATTTTGATACACACCAGTTTGAAAACCGCTGCCATAGTTTAAAGAGGAAGAAAAAGAAGGTGAAGTGGGAAATTATGTCGAAAAATGTTATTTGACATATAGGTGTTTTTTTTTGAGGCAATTAAATAAGAATAAAATGGAGAAAGATAAAAACAAGATACACAGAGTTTTACAGAAATAATATAAACTACAGAAATCATCCAGGAAATCAAATTTCAGAATCTGTGTTTTAAAGAAATTATATTAGGAAACAATAGGATATTCTAGCTGGTCTTTCATTGTTTTACCTTTATAATTTATGAAAATATGTGACATCTAGATTTCACAAATGAAATTAGAATCTTCTCTCTTCAGCATCAAAATAATTGACAAAATCATGACAAAATTAAGCAATGCTAACTGTGAAATGAGGGGAGGGTTTTACAGTGAAAAGTAATTTAAAATGCTAAACAAATTAGAAGTGAGCAAGATAACATAGGTAGAAATGTTAGGTCTGCACCAGTATATAAGTAAGCCATCTTTATCTGTCATCTAGAGGTAAAAGTCGCAGCAGTGAAGTACAGCATCCAAAAAAAGAAGAAAACATCCAGTGTTCCCTTAACCAACTGCTGAGAAAGTAAACACATTTCTCTCACATTCTTGTCCCAATCAATCTTCTTTGTTTAAACATAAACTTGCTGTCTCTTCATTCTGGAAATAAGTTGTTTTACAAAGTACCTCATATGTTTTCATTTGCTTCTCTCTAGCATTCCATTTTATACTCGAATGGATTTAAGTTCATTTAGTATGTTAATTTTTCCTTGTAACCAGTGGTATATTTTATACTGCTTTCCAATTCAAAGAATGATCAAATGTTTTTTGGGCAGCATTTGCTCTCTAAAAATTCTGGAGGGATGGCCTCGTGTAATACAGACAAAAACTACTGTATGTGATGGTCACATTATACTTAATGAGCTCTGTTTTAAAAAGACAGCTCAGTCTTGCTTCACTCGTGTAACAGAAAAGATAACAGCACAAAGGTAATTCTAAATGGAAATATTTATTTACCATATGATGGCATAAAACGAAATTTAGCAAATCACTATAATAAGTATACTGAGCAATGATAAGGATCCCGTAAAACTGGAAAAATAAATTTCATTTCTCTCCTCCAGTCAAAGGTAGGACTCCTGCTGCCACATGAAAGTTGAACCCTTCCACTCTGCTCTCTCCAAGCCCTGCTAAGCCCAGAGCTTTCTTGATAGCAGCCCTCTAGCCCTAGTTATGCAACACACCCCAGCCCTCCAAAACCTGATGCTCCTTCAGGCCCCTTGCCTGGATAGTAACCGTGACCCCTGCATCTTCAAAGTCCTACCTCAAGTCTCACATCAGCCAGAAAACCAACCGTGTCTCAGTCACATCCTCTGAGACCCAGCCTATCTGTAACTCAGTTTCCTTTATATTTCCTTTTCATTCTCTTCCCTAACTGTTCTACGAATGCATTTCCTGTGTCTCTGAACTCTGTGGGCACAGACCACATGTCTGGGAGAACAAAACAATGTTTTAGAGGCGGGAAACATTTCTGAGGCTTGTAAGCTTCATTACATACTTCCCATGGGGTCTGCTGCCAGGAGTAAAGATGCATAACAAACTGTTTTAATTACACGGTAAAGTGAGAGAATCTGACAATTGTAGTATTATCCAAAATTTTACAAGTGCAAAAAAATTTGATGTGCCTCTCAGAGATTCAACCCTATTATTTCACTAGAAAAAGCTATGCTTAACTATTTCAAAATTCTTGAAATTAATGACATGCAAATATTTAAACTTTTTAGTTTATCTTAGGTCTTTACAGAGTGAAAATACACAAGGTTGCTAAACTACCAGGTTCTGGTTTAACTGTTTGGGATTTCCAGGCTTTCTTCACCATTGTCTGTGTTCCAAAGTGATGTACATAATCACAGATTATCCAAATAGTTACAAAGTTGGCACGTGTTTTATTTGTTAAATCTGTGTCATATTTCCTAAAATAATTTTTCAGGTATATTTTGTCAAATTTCATATCCTTAACTAAAAACTAACTCAGGGGGAAAAAAATGAAAAGTAATTTCTAGCCAATTAAATAAAGCAAAGCAAAAAGAAAATTAAGTGCTCTGTTATATGAAAAGGATCTGATTTAACTTAAGATAGAGAGTAGAAAAGAACAATCAGAGAAGACTGAATGAAAATGGTACTAATTTATTGATGTTGATATTAGAAAGCCTTTTAAAACTGAAGATTAATTGCCTCGTTCAACTTTTGAAAACAAAAATTCAAAGACTCTGACTCCATGAATTAACTCATTCTAAACAGCTTGTATAAAACTCTCTTCTTTAATAAGGAGAAGACAGATGAAAGCCAGATAGCTCAGATCCCTCAGAGCTCAGATCAAAAGTCAGAAAAACAACTGGTAAGAAAACAATTCATATACTTATTGCAAAAAAAGAGAAGGTAAAAATACAGCTAGTCTAGACTGTACAAATGTAAGCTCATCAATAACCGATTCTAAAAATACATCATTTGGCTCTTTTTAGAGTAAGTAAATGACTCACCCCTATTATTCGTGAGTCCTCCCAGACAACTGCCTAAGGCCCAGAACCCCTCTTTTCTAGAATGTTAATACGAGGCCCAAGTTAAGCCAGAATTTTTTCTTTTGTATCTTCAAGTTCATGTAGTCTTTTCAAACACACTGCTTAAAAGCAACTAAAGAAATATCTAAAGGATAGTAAAAAGAAATACTAGGCATTCACTTAGGCATCAGGAAAAGAAGGGAGTTTTCGTAAATATAAACCATGAAATTATAGTTCATTACATACCACAGCATTCAGGACATTTTGGATGTTTCAGGGTATTCATTCCATACCCTGGAAAGCAGCGATTAATCCATACCATTTGAAGAGTACCTTCAATATAGTATATCTCAGGCAATGGCTCTGCGCGTCTGCCTAGAACTTCTACTTGCTGATTAAAAAATCTCTCTATAAGATTTTTAGCCTAAAATTGAAATACAATATGAGAAAATTATTATCAGAAATAAGTGGAATTTTTGTACAAATAAGGCTGCTTACGTATTTAGAAGCAGTGAAAACAAATTCTTGAGGTCCTTATTTATTCTCGCATTCATAGGACATAAATAACATATAAAAATTCGAAAATGTCCCCTATAAACATCGAATTTCCAAATAGACTTCAAGTACAGCTGCAAAGAAACCATTTGAATATATAACCAGCATTTTGGTCCCTTTGGATTTCGAATAATATATGGATGGGTATGAGCACAATCAAAACAGCTCTTTGGAATTAAACATACTCTCAGAAATGTAGTCCAACAATTAATGTGCTTAAAAATGTACTTTAAGAATCTTTAAAAAGCATATCCTTTAAAAAGGAATACCCTCCACTCTTTCCACAAAGAAAAATCAAGAGGAAATACGGTAAATATTAAAATTTCCACCTCTGTGCTCCCAAAATTAAATTAACAAAGTAATTAAGACATCATTCTGATCAATAATTAATTACCTTTTTGTCTGTAATAGTTATTCTGGAGTGACTCTTAAAAATAAGAGGCTTTTCGGGGCGCCTGGATGGCTTAGTCGGTTAAGCGTCCGACTTTCGCTTAGGTCATGATCTCGCGGTTCGTGGGTTCGGGCCCCGCGTCGGGCTCTGTGCTGACTGCCAGCTCAGAGCCTGGAGCCTGTTTCAGCCTGTGACTCCCTCTCTCTCTGACCCTCCCCTACTCACGCTGTCTCTCTCTCTCTCCTAAAAATAAATAAAACATTAAAAAAAATTTTTTTTAAAAAAAATAAGAGGCTTTTGTGCTTTCCAGTGTTAAAGCATGAGGTAGGGCCATGAGTTCAAACCCTCTACGAGCCAGTTAGTTCTACTCAATTTTATGCTCTAACTTGTAACATCTAATCTGGTCAGGAGTAAGAATTAAAGGACTCATGCTGATCTCTAACCACTGAAGGTGTACCTTACTGATTTCTTCACATTTCTTGCAAATTGCATTCCTTGCACGAAAATTTATTTTAAATAAATATACCAATGTTTGCAACATTCTGCATTTTAGGCAAATACTCTTATTCTATTAGTCAATTACTTACCAGCTTTCTATAGTTTAAATGGTTTGCTTTTGATTAAGCTTTGGTAAATTTTGTTGGTGACACATATTTGTTTGGTTTATTTGGTGAAACAGAAATTTTGGGTAAGGGAAGTACTTAAGAATTAATTAGATATAAATCTGGTATCTAATTAGCCATATTTAAATGCTAGACCATAATTAAAAGTTACAGGAGCATAGTCATAATCACTCAGCTTCCTAATACCACTTCAAAAAAAAATATCAATGCAACTAAACATGGGAAAATCTGATAGGGACCAAAATGATCAGATAAATTAGATTCCTATTTCCTATTTTCCATCTAAGAAGAATAAGGATAGATCTCTTATTTGATAAAAAATAAAAAGGCAAAAAATGTCTTGAATTATTAATTAAATTTTTTATACTAAGTATGCTGATGGCTGATGTGGGGTTAATTATTTGTATCAAAGGGTGAAACTGACAAATTCTCTGAGTGGGTAAGGATGATGGATTTTAACGTTAAAACTTTTTGGATCAGTGTGGATGATATAAGAAGAAATCATAGTTATAGAAACTCTCTCTAAGTTAATCATCTGGTCTAAGATATAAAGAATTCATCTGACTGAATAAACATCAGACTTCCCAGTCCCTGCTACTCCCCCTTCACCACCCTCAAAGAAACTTTAAAGAATGATTAAGCATATATGGGAGGACCATGTTCTACAATGACTGGTCATTGATTCCAGGAAGGGCTGGACCGAAAGGCCATTACTATCTCAACAATGAGCAGCTTGTAAAGTGTATGAACTTTTACAGAGAGAAGTTGAACAGCTTGTATTAAATACCACAGTTTGCTCACTGACCATGCCAACCAAGTTAGGTTCCTGGAAGGGCTTTAATATTTGCTTCCTACATTAAGCATTACATTAGCCCAGCAAGCCTAGAAGGCAATAACTAGTTAATATCATAGGAGATCTATAATAGGTAACGCATATCATATGTTATACAGGACCAGGGTCCAATTGGAGGTCCAATATCTACTAGGGGAGAACTGACATCTATCAGGTATTAAGATATTACACCTGTAAGTTAAAGTCCTCCCCAAACCCTTGGTTAACACCTATATTTGGAAATCTCTGTGGAAAAACAACTATGGTCATCAGTTGGGGATGGAATTAAGAAACAAACAAGAAGACAGAGCTTAAAGGTATCTTGGATGAAATGGACAGAACTGTGAATTTGCACAAAAAAGATCAGAGATACTGGCGCTGAGGGAGCAGGTGAAAGGATATCCCATCTCCTAAGAGAAGGTCCCAATGGAGAGCTATAAACAATGATTAAACAGAAACACAAAGTCGTCCTCACGGCGGGAACACTGTAACATGGATACCGTGTACACATCAGTGAGTCGGGCACAGAACTTGGCGGGTAAAGCTCAGCCTCAAAGCAAGAGCAAAAGCAAGAGGAGGAAAGTAAAAGGCCATACAACAGTTTGAGATCCATGGACGTTGGAATCCATTCCTGAGAGGCACACTGGATCCCAGCACTTCAGAACAGAGAAGGTTAACTCTGCAAGGTGGAGAGACTTTAACCTTGCTTGCCAAAGACCAAAGAACCTACTCTCCACTCTGCAATGTCACCGAAGTGCTGGCTGTTTGTTCCAAAGGGATTCAACTTGCACCAGAAAACCAGGCTCTTAAGAAGAAAGATTAAAGGCAAACTGAGAATTTAATCAGAGATTTGAATGGTCATATTAAGAATTTTTGAAGTAGTATATTTCTAATTGACATAAGCAAGTTACAGGCGGTGGGAGTACAGAAATGACGTTTCAAGATATAAGAAACTAGGGCACCTGGGTGGTTCAGTGGACTGGGTGTCTGACTTCGGCTCAGGTCATGATCTCATGGTTCCTTAGCTCCCTGCTGTCACACTGTCAGCACAGAGCCCCCTTCAGAACCTTTGTCTCCTCCTCTCTGCCCCTCCCCCACCTGCACTCTCCCCTCCCCCTCCCAAGAGCTACAAGAAACAATTTGCATTTTCAACTATATGGCATACTAGATATCTTGAAAAATCCTCCTGCTAAAAATCACCTAACTGAACATATTTCAACAACGAGAGAAAATTTAAAAAGCAAAGGAAAAGGACAGGAAGAGACAGAGAAGAGGCCAAAAAATGAGGAAAAAAACTACAAACGTAATAGTAGCTAAATTCCTGACTCATTTCATGCCAGTCTGAGTACTCCAAAGCATTTAATTTACCAGCCTAAAGAGATAGGGGGAAAAGCCTTTTAAACCTGTTAAAAACAGAAAAACTCTGTAAAAAAAAAGAGCCAAGAAAAACATTCAATCACAAAAGGGAAATAAGAGGAAAGCTTCTCTCTATCACAGCTGAGGGGGGGAAGGGGACAGGAAGAGGGCTATGGAGGGGAGGGAATGGGGGGGGGGGACAAAAAGTCCCCTGGGAATTCCTACGTAAGGGTTTGCTTTCAAGGGGGTTGGGTTTTTATTGCATTTCCTGTGTGGGCTAAGATCCTGGCGCTAGAAGTTAACATAAAATGTGGCTTTTATTTTTGAGAACACCCCTGGAGAGAGAGGCAGAAGTAACCCCAGAAGTCCTGTAGAAGCTTACCCACCACTTAAACAAAGGGACTGTCTGCTGTAAAGGCTGATAAACACGACTTCATCGACCGGAACTATAAGGAAAAGGATGAAATGAGAAGCAAAGGAAGAAACAGCGAACCACCAAATTAGATCATCAAGAAATTCACGCAACAGAATTTCAGTTACCTAAGACACAAAAGTGATATGCAATATGTTTAAAATAAAGACACAAAAGTGATATGGAAATATGAAAAAGGAAATGTATACCATAAAGAAAGGTAAAGTACATTTGTGAAATGACCTCCTTAAACTACAAATGATAAATGGCTTGCAAAATGGAGTGAAATTAAAAACTCAAAGGGCAGACTGAACATCAGATTAGGCCCGGGGGAGGCAAAATAATGTAATACAATAAATATCTGAGATTACTTAGAATATAGAACATAAAAAAGAAAAAGGTAAGACAGTAGCAGAAATATGGAGAAATCAATGAAATCATCTAAAACATATTAAAAATAGAAGTTCTGGAGAAACAAATGGGGCAAAGGGTAATTTTCAAAGTTAATCCAGCAGAAACCTTTCCAGAACTGATGATGGTAATGAATACTCAGATCTCAGTGGGACAATAAACTCTGGAAGAAAAAAAAATGACATGAGAAGGATGGACTGAGATACAAGGAGGAAAAGTATAGAAATGGATAAAACTGTTGGTATATATAAACAGACATTGCAATTATGAAACAGTATTAATAATAAATGGAAAAAACTTTTAAAACAACTAAAATACTGTTTAAAAAAACATAAAAAATGATCAGGTCATCAGAGGTATAGGTCTTTATGTCTCTTGTACTGTTTTGAAAATAAAATAAAATAAGTAACTTTTGGTTCTGCTATCAAGAATACATTTTAAAATTTGAAGCAAACCCACAAAAAGAGTAAGAAAAGAATAACATCCAAATAACCAAGGAAAGATACAGTTAAAAAAGAAAGTTTAATCAACTCAAAACATATATATAGGGAAGGAAGAAAACCTGAAGAATAGAAAACCAGTGTAAATGATATGTAGTGGAATGACAGAAACCAATCTACATAAAGCAGTAGTTTTATTTGAAAACAATAAAGCAATGGATAAG
This sequence comes from Hyaena hyaena, assembly GCF_003009895.1. NCBI lineage: Eukaryota > Metazoa > Chordata > Mammalia > Carnivora > Hyaenidae > Hyaena > Hyaena hyaena. The sequence goes on along the minus strand of NW_024080733.1, from coordinate 1,638,939 downwards.
GCAAATATGAAATAGAATTTTTTTTACAAGACATAAAGCACAGTCAACCAAAAGAAACCGGAATAAAAGGGAAAAGGTTACAAAGAACAGATGGAACACCCCCCCCCCCATCCAAACAGAAGGGTGTTGTATTTAAACCCAAACATAATTAAATTAAATATAGCTGATCTAAATATTCCAATTAAAAGGCAGATATTGTTATCTGGACTTAAAAGATTGTTAACTAGATTGTTAATTTGGACCCCAAAAGAAAGACATCAATAAGATGGCAGAACAGAAGGTCTCAGTTTTCACCCTACACAGAAACACTGTTGGACAGTCACCATGGATGAAAACACTTGGTAAGAATTCTTCAATATAGCAGAAATGTTCCAGCATCCCCAGGGACCACAAAACCCAAGATCAGATACACTGAATATGGTTGGAAGAACAGTCTCACTTTGACTACATTACTGCTCCCCTGGGCCAGCAAAACTCAAAACCCAGAAAGATCCCTCTGGCCCACAACTTACCCCATGGGGGGAGACAGTGCATGTGAAGGTCTGGCTTCCCAGACTGATGGGGCACTGCCCATGAGGCCTTCTCCTGGAGGTCTACTTCTCTGTCTGTACTCAGAACTCAGAGGAAATCAGCAAGGCTGGATCATCAAGGGAAAGCTAAGAATAAGGAAAAGGGATGGAGTTCGTTGGAATGAGCCAAGACACAAAGAACTCCAACAGATGGTACACAGAGCTAAGCAACCAGTGTGAAATTCAGTAACAAGTGTCACTCTGCAAAATTTGGAGAAGGTATACAAACCAGAAATTCTCTTCAGGAAAGAAGGAGACAAATGGCGCTTGTACTCATTGGCCAAGAATGTAAGTGGACTGCCTTAGGGAAAAGAGAAAGGTGACCCTTTGGGCAGTTGGCATGCCTTCACAGGCTACACAGGAGCAAAAAAAAAAAAAAAAAAAAAAAAAAAAAAAAAAAAAAAAAAAAAAAATCTTTAAATATTTTCTTTAGTAGGGTGGGAGAGAAATGGTAACGGTACAAGGCCCTGGCATTTCAGGGCATCACCAGAGGGAAAAGGACTGAGTTGCCCCCAAACACCTGATGTAGTTCTCAGCACCCAGCATGGCTCTGTGGGATTGAGAGAAGGAATACAATTCTAATACATTTCCCGAGAGAGAGAGAGAGAGAGAGAGCGCAAGCGAGCTAGGGGAATTCAGCAGGTGCGTCCACTGAAAGCGTTTGAGAGACTCCCCTCCGCCCTCCCCCCGCAAGATATTTTGTCAGGTCATTCCCTCTCTAAAGCAAGACCATAAAGATTGGAGGAAGTGGCAATTTGTTTAAATGGGCAGACACCAACCAAGGCTACCAAGGCCACAAATCATCAGGGAAACAGGACACCATAAAGGAAGGGCAACAACAACAAATAAAGCTCCAATAGTTGACTGCAAAGATGAAGATCTGTGAACTGCCTCACAGAGTATTCAAAGTACATTTAAAGCAGCTCAGTAAGCTACAAGAAAACACTGAGAGATAACAAGCAAAATCAGGAAAACAAGACATAAACAAATAAAAAGTTCAACAAAGGGACAGAAACCATAAAAAAAAACAAACAAACAGAAACTGGTATGAAGAATATAATGATTGAACTGAAAAATTCAATAGAGAGCTTCAAAGGCAGACTTGATGAAACAGAAGAAACAAACAAACAAAATCAGCAAACTCACAGACAGATCATTTGAAATTATCCAGCCTGAGAAGACAAAAGGAAAACAAAGTGAAGAAAACCCACAAGACTCATTTGACATCATCAACTAAACCAATAAATGCATCATGAAGGTCTCATAAGAGAAACACAAAGAAATTAGAAAGCTAATTTAAAGATATAATACCAAAGAACTTACTAAATCTGGGGATAGAAACAGACATCCAGATTCATGAAGCTTAAAGAATTTCATATGGGTTGTACTCATCAGTACTACTGCAGACACCAAGAAACATTACAACTAAACTGTCAAAGTTCACAAAGACTGAACTATGAAACCAGGCAGAGAAGAGCAACCAGTGAAATAAAGGGTACTCCCCCCCTCAAACACCTAAAGATACCATCAGTGGATTTCTCAACAGAAACCTTACAGGCCAGAAAAGTGCGTAATAATATATGCAAGTGTAGGAAAAAAAAGAAACCGCCAACCAAGAATACCATACCCACCAAAACTGCCCTTTAATAATGAAGGAGAGAGGAGAACATTCAAACAAACTGAAGGACTTCGACACCACCAGAAGCCCCAGCATCTGAGCGAGAGCCTTGCCTTGCAAGAGGTGTTAAAGGGAGTTCATCAAGATGAAGTAAGAGGATGCTAGATCGCAACATAAAAAGAATGAAAAGTGTAAATCTCACTGGTAAATGTAAATACATATGCAAATACAGAATAATGTAATACTGTAAGGGTGACACACAGATCATATTTAAAGCCAGTAAAAAAGTTAAAGACATAAGTATTAACAATAAGTGTAACTACAAAAATTTGTTCATGGATGTACGATACCAAAGATGTAAATTGTGATACTAGCAACAGTGTCTGGGGGGCAATAAAATCATAGAGTTCTCATATGCAATTAAGTTAAAACAGACTGTTATAAATATAAAATTTATATATAAGCTTCATGATAACCACAAAGGAAGTATCTAAATAAAAGAGTCAAAGCATATCAATACAAAAAAAAATTCACCAAATAACAAAGGAAGACAACAACAGAGGAAGACAGTAACGACTACATAGCAGACCAAAAACAATTAACAAACTGGAAATAGTAAACCCTTACCTAACAATAATTACTTTAAATATAAACAGATTAAACCCTCTCATTAAAAAACACAGAGTGGCTTTGTGGATAAAACAAGATCCCACTCTAGGTTGTGTACAAGAAAGTGACTTTATATTTAAGGGAATTCATAGGCTGAAAGTGGAGGATGAAAAGAGATCTGCAGATGAAAACCAGACAGCAAGGATGCTGTACTTAACATCTGGGGAAAAATCCCCTTCGCATAATAAAAAACTATCATAAAAGACAAAGAAGGTCATTATATAATGATTAAAGAGTCAATTCAATGGGAAGATATAATAATTATAAATATATATGCATCAAACACATATGTTTATATAAACATATAAAGCAAATATTGACAGAACTGAAAAAAAAACCATGACATCAATATATAATATTAGAAAACTTCAATACTCATATGTTTGCACCTATAGGAGGATTAGGAGGAACTTGACGGAGGAACAAGGGTGAGAAGAAGGTGGGAAATGGTGGGGGAAAGGGAGAGAGGCAAACCATGAGAGACTCTTGAATGCTGACAAAAACTGAAGACTGATGGATGTGGGGGGGAGGAGGGATGGGCATGGAGGAGGGCACTTGTGGGGATGAGCACTGAGTGTTATGTGGAAACTAATTTGACAATAAACTATTTGTAAAAAAAAAAGAAAACTTCAATACTCAATTTCAATAATGGATAAAATATTTAGACATGCAATCAATAAGGAATCATCAGACTTGAATAACACTATACACCAAGCGTATATATTTAACAGATATATATAAAACATCCTATAAACAATCATGTTTTCAGACACATTATTCACAGAAGCCAAAAAGTGAAAGTAATCTATATGTCTATCAGTGGATGAATGGATAAAATTTGTCATAAACTTAAAATGGAATGTTATTTGGCCTTTAAAAGCAAGAAAATTCTAAGACATAGTAAAATACAGATAAATCCTAAGAACATTATGTTAAGTGAAATAAGCCAATTACAAAAATTACTATACTACTGAACTTATATGCAGTATGTAGAAGATTTAAACTCAAAGGAACAGAAAGTTGAATGGTGGCTGCCAGGACCTGGAGAAGGGGAAATGGGGAGTTAACGCACCCGACCACCAACTAGTGGAAATACTGCACAGAAAACCAGCAAGACTCTAAAAAGACATAAACAGTGTTATCACCCAATATGATATAATCATCATACAAAAGAAGCCACCCAACAAGAACAATACACTCAAAACATAGATCATGTTTTGAACCGTCTAACAAAGCTCAACAAATTTAAAAGAAATTAAATCAGTGACATCCTTTGAGTAAATAACCAGTAGTGCGACTGCTGGATCATAAGGTAGTTCTATTTTTAACTTTTTGAGGAACCTCCACACTGTTTTCCAGAGTCACTGAACAGTTTGCATTCCCACCAACATTGCAAGAGGATTCCCCTTTCTCCACAGTCTTGCCAATATCTGTTGTTTCTTTGTCCATTTTAGCCATTCTGACAGGTATGAGGTGGTATCTCACTGAGTTTTGATTTACATTTCCCTGATGATGAGTGATACTGAGCATCTTTTCAAGTGTCTGTTGGCCATCTGGATGTCTTCTTTGGAAAAATTCTGTTCATGACTTCTACCCATTTTTAATTGGATTATTTGTTGTTTGAGTGTTGAGCTTGATAAGTTCTTTATATATTTTGGATACCAACTCTTTATCAGATATGTCATTTGCAAATATTCTCCCGTTCTGTGGGTTGCCTTTTAGTTTTGTTGATTGCTTCACTGTGCAGTAGCTTTTTATTTTGATGTAGTTCCCAGAGTTTATCTTTGCTCTTGTTTCCCTTGCCTCGGGAGACATAGCTAGTAATAAGCTGCTACAGCCAATGTCAGAGAAGTTACTGATTGTGTTCTCTTTAAGAACTATTATGGCTTCAGGTCTCACATTTAGGTCTTTCATCCATTTGGAATTTACTTTTGTGTATGGTGTAAGAAAGTGATCCAAGTTCATTCTTTTGCATGAGGCTGTCTAGTTTTCCCAATGCCATTTGTTGAAGAGACTGTCTTTTTCCCACTAGATATTCTTTCCTGCTTTGTCAAAGATTAACTGACCATGTAGTTGTGGGTCCATTTCTGTGTTTTCTATTATGTTCCATTGATCTATGTATCTATTTTTGTGACAGTACCATATTGTTTTGATCACTACAGCTTCATAATGTAACCTGAAGCCTGCAATTGTGAAGCCTCCAGCTTTGGTTTTCTTTTTCATGGTTGCTTTTGCTATTCAGGCTCTCTGTGGTTCCAAATTTCAGAATTATTTGCTCTAGCTCTGAGAAAAGTACTTCTGGTATTTTGATAGGGATTGCATTAAATGTGTAGATTGCTTTGGGTAGTATGGACATTTTAACAATGCTTGTTCTTCCAATCCATGAGCATGGAATGTTTTTCCATTTCTTTGTGTCTTCTTGAATTTCTTTCATTGGTGTTTTATAGTTTTCCGACTACAGATCTTTTACCTCTTTGGTTAAGTTTATTTCTAGATACCTTATAGGTTTTTGGTACAATTATAAATGAACTGATTCCTTGACTTCTGTTTCTACTGCTTCGTTATTGGTGTATAAAAATGTAACATATTTTTGGACGTTGATTGTGTACCCAGAAACTTTACTGAATTCGTGTAATCAGTTCTAGCAATTTTGTGGAGGAGTCTTTTGGGTTTCCTATATAGAGCATCGTGCCATCTGCAAATAGTGAAAGGATACAAAAACACTGACTTGAAGGGATACATGCATTCCAATGTTTATAGCACCATTATCTACAATAGCCAAATTATAGGAAGAGGCCAAATGTTCATCAACTGATGAATGGATAAAGACGACGTGGGTATCTATATAGAATGGAATATTACTCAGGCATAAAAAAGAATGAAATATTCCTATTTCCAGTGATGTGGATGGAGCCAGAAAGTATTATGCTAAGCAAAATCAGTTAGAAAGACAAATACCATATGATTTCACTCACTTGCAAGTTTTAAGAACCCAAATGAACATAAGGGGGAAAAACAGAAAGAAAGACAAAGCAGGAAACAGACTATTAACCCTATTAACCACGGAGAATAGGCTCCTGGTCACCAAAGGGGAGGGGGCAGGGAAATGGGGGGAACAGGGCATAGAGATTAAGGAGGGCACTTGTGATGGGCATTGGGTGTTGTACAGAAGTGATGAATCACTGAATTCTACACCTGAAACTGATATCACACTGTATGATAGTTGGAATGTAAATAAAAACCTGGAAAAGTAAAATGCAATCAATGACATATCAAAGTACGTGAGACAGAGCTAAAGCCAAGCTGAGATGGAAATCTACAGCATGAACCTTTCTATGAGACAAGACAGAAGAATATAAGTAACCTGTCTCAAGAAGCCACAAGAATACTAAGACAAGGAAGGAAGGAAACAGAGAAAAGGAAATAATAAGTTGGAAGTCAAATTTAATGAAATTGAAAACAGGGAAACAATAAAGTCAATGACACAAAAAGCTGATTCTTCATAAATATCAATAAAATTAATAAAGGTCTAGCTAGAGTGACAAAAATAATAGAAGACCCAATAGAAATATCATCAATGAAGTGGAGAGTATCACTAAGAGGCATTAAAGGTCACTAACAGAAGAAAATTCCACACAACTCTATGCTCAAGCAAAGGACAACTTAGAAAAGGATTAATCTTCAAACACCAAACTATAAAAATTCAACTATAATAAAAACAATTATCTGAATAGCTCTATAACTATTAAAGAAACTAAACATATAAGACAAAGCTCCCTAAATATTAATATCCAGGTTTCACAAAATGCCATCAAACATTTCAAAAATTAATGCCGAATTTAAATAATTTCTTTCAGAAAATGGAAGGAAAAACTTCTGACTTTATTTTATGAAGCTAGTATTGCCTACATACCAAAACCAGACAGAGCCTGTATTAAAGAAAAACTATGGGGGCGCCTGGGTGGCTCAGATGGTTAAGCATCTGACTTTGGCTCAGGTTATGATCTCACAGTTTGTGAGTTCTAGCCCTGGGTCAGGCTCTATGCTGACAGCTCGGAGCCTGGAGCCTGCTTTTGATTCTGTCTCTCACTCCCTCTCTGCCCTTTCCCCACTGGCAGTCTGACATTCTCTCTCTCTCAAAAATAAATGTTAAAAAATAAATTAAAGAAAAACAAGGGACTAATATGTCTCTCATGAATTTATATGCAAAAATTCTCAATATAATATTAACAAACTAAATCCGTGTATAAAACATATACAGCATGACCGTGTGTGATTGATTTCAGATATACAAGGTTGCCTCAATATTCTAAAACCAATCAATGTAATCCACATATCCACAAGTAAAAGAAGAAAAATCATGTGATCGTAACAATTAACTCAGAAAAGTCTTAGACAACCTCCAATACTTATTGTTAATAAAAATTTTACCAGATTAGGATTACAGGGGAACAGTCTCAAAATCATTTACAAAAAGCATCTACAGATCACCTACAAGAAACATCAAACTTCATCCCGAAAGGATGAATCCCTTTCTCCATAAGCTCAAGAAAAGGAAAGGATGTCTACTCTCACCACTCACATTAAACTCCTAAACCACTCAACACTTTAGCTATGTCAAGAAGTTAAAAATATCAATAAAGAGGCAAACATCCAGCAGGAAAGGAAAAAAATAAAACTGGAGATGATATGATTATCACCAAAGGAAATCTCAAAGAATGCAAAACAGTCCACAATACAAAAGACCTCCTAGAACTAATATGTAAGTTCAACAAGTACCTCAGAAACAAGGCCGACACACTGATAAAATGCATTACTAGGTACGAACAGTGAACATAAAGAAACCAAAATTAAAATGCAGTATTTCTTTTTTTTAAGTTTATTTATTTTGAGAGAGAGAGACAGCAGTCATGTGTGTGCTTGTGCACGGGAGAGGGACAGAGAGAGAGAGGAGAGAGAGCATCCAAAGCAGGCTCTATGCTGCCAGCACAGAGCCTGATGTGGGGCTCAATCCCAAGAACCATGAGATCATGACCTGAGTCAAAATCAAAAGTCAGACACTCGGGGTGCCTGGGTGGCTCAGTCAGTTAAGCATCTGACTTCGGTTCAGGTCATGATCTCATGGTTTGAGCCCCGCGTCGTTCTCTGTGCTGACAGCTCAGATTTTGTGTCTCCCTCTCTCTCTGACCCTCCCCTACTCATGCTGTCGCTCTCTCTCAAAAATAAATAAAAAAAACATAAAAAAAAAAAAAAAGCCTGTCACTCCCCCAGGTGCCCCAAAACACAGGTCATGCTAGCAGGTTACGTTTGCTAAAAATTACAGAAAGACAATTTAAAAAATAACCAAAGACTTAAAAAGATGTTGAGACATACCACATTCATGGATTGGAAGAATGAGCATAGTAAAAGTGCAAGTTATTCCCAAGCTTATACAAAGGCATATCTTGCAGAAAGCGTGGGTTTGGCTCCACGACCACTACAATAAAGTGGGAATCACAATAAAATGAGTCAAATGAAGTTTTTGTTTTTCCTGGGCATACAAAAATTATATTTACACAATATTGTAGTCTATTAAGTATGCAATAGCTTTATGTCTGAAAAACCAATGTACATATCTTAATTAAAAACAACTCTATTGCTAAGAAATGTTAGCCTTCATCTGAGCTATCAGAAGTTGTACTTTCTGCTGGAGGAGGGTCCTGCCTCAATGCTGGCGGCTGCTGACTGATCAGGGTGGCGGCGGGAGGATGGGGTGACCATGGCAATGTCTTAAAATCAGACAACGCACTTTGCTACATCGACTGACTCTTGCTTTCATGAATGGTTTCTCTGCCGTTTGACAGCATGTTACCCACATAATTTCCTTCAAAATTGGAATCAATCCGCTCAAACGCAGCCACTGATGCTTTACCCGCCAAGCTGATGGAATGTTCTAAATCCTTCATTGTCATTCCCACAGTCTTCACAGGAGTGAATTCACCACGAGTAGATTCCATTGCAAGAAACTGCTTTTTTGCTCCTCCCTAAGAAGCAACTCCTTGTCCGTTCAAGGTGTATCACAAGACACGGCCATTCAGTCTTCAGGCTCCGCTTCTGATTCCAGTCCTGGCTGTTTCTACAGTGGCTTCTTCCCTTGAAGTCTGGAACCATCAATTTCTAAAAACATGCAATATCCGTGAAGCGCAATAAAGCAAAACACAATACAACGAGGTGTGCCTGTGCAGGACTGATGAACAGAATTCCTACAAAAATCCCAAAGGTTTTTGTACACATACACAAACATATTCTAAAAAGTACTGAGTGGTGCACAGATACTAATACAGTGAAGACACTCTTGAAGAGTCAGGAATACAAGGTGATGAGTGACTGCCCATCATTAAGGCGACAGTATTGGAGACAGTGAGATTTTGAGGGAGGCATAAACACAAAGAAAGGAAAATAATAAAGAACTCAGAAGCAGAGCCACACAAATATTCTCAACTAGGATTTAACAAAGGTGTACTAAAGTTATTCAGTGGAGAAAAGACAGCATTTTTAACAAATGGTGGAGAAATGTGACACCCAGAGGCAACAACAAAAATAGCTTTCCCCTAAATATCATGCATAAAGCAAAAACTAACTGGAAATGATCACAGATACCAATGGACAATGCAAAATACATTTTAAAAAGGGAGAAAACTCTTCAGAATGTAGGACTATGCAGAGCTCTTATATTTGACCCCAAAAAAAGTACAACTCATAAAAGGAAAAACTGATACACTTGAGCTTATAAAAACAATGCACTTTTTTCCTTAAAAACCCATGTGAAGAAGAGAAGCTAAAATGTAGGAGAAAATATTTACAAACAACATCGGAAAAAGACTGTATCTAGAACAAACGAAGAACCCTCTTCCCTCAACAGTAGAAAAGTAAACAGGTTAGAAAAGGAGCAGCAGATATTTCATCAAGAAGGACATGCACATGGCGAATAAGCATGACAAAAAATGATCAATGTCATTAGCAACTGGAGAAATGCAAATGAGAACCATCATGGGATATTGCTAAATCACTTTCCGGGTGGGGGGAGGGGGGGAGAAAGGAAACCACAGTTATCCACCACCACCTGCGGATCGGACGGAACACGGAGACGCCGGACCGCTCACGCACGGTTGACGGGAACATGAAATTAACTATGTCACCCAGAATTAGTCCTCCAAAACGGTTGATTATTTTCCCATGTAACTTTGTACACAAAGTTTATAAAAGCGTTAATTTTAGCAGTCAAAACATGGGGTCAGTCCAGATGTCCTACAGGAGATTAAAAGCTAAACAAGCTGTGGTCTACGCACCGTGGATTTGCTAACTCAGCAAAATAAAGAACAAGCTACTGACAGATGAACCGCCCTGGATGGAAATGTAGGAACTTCTGCAGACTGAAAAACACCCAACCCCTAAAGGTTACAGTCTCTGTGATTCCTTTGTTGTTGTAACATTTTTAAAATGACGAAACTGTGACACTGTTCTCCACTGGTGTGTTTGCAAGACGCCACCATGGGGAGACACTTGGCAAAGCGAGCAAAGAAATTTTCTCGGTAATATTCTTACAACTCTCTCTTACTTCAAGCTCTCCATATTTTCAAGTAAAATAAAAAGCTGAAGGAGTTCCTCACCGCCAGACTGGCCTTATGAGAAATGAGGAAGGGAGTTCCTTAGGCTAAAACGAAAGCATGCCAATTAGGAAAAGGAAAACATGTGAAAGTGTAAATTTAAAGGAGAAGGCGAAATCCACAGTGGAATTCTGAATAATCTAGTGTTAACAGGTTAATCGCTTATAAATACAGTCTGAGGAACAAAAGCAAAAAGTGGTAAAAAAAAAAAATAACTATAATCATAATAAGTATAGGAATTAGTTAATGCATACACAAGGTAAGGAGATTTAAATAGAGGGGCGCCTGGATGGCTCAGTCGGTTGAGCCTATGACTCTTGATTTCAGCTCAGGTCATGATCTCACAGTTCATGAGTTCAAGCCCCATGACGGGCTCTGCGCTGGTAGTGCGGAGCCTGCTTGAGATTCTCTCTCTCCTTCTCTCTCTCTGCCCCTCTCCTGAGCCCTCCCTATTTCAAAAATAAGTAAACATTAAAAAAAATATTCATTAAGGGGAGTAAAAAATATAGAACTTCAGAATGTACATGGACTTTTTTCAAGTTAAAAAATTTTTTAAGTTTATTTTGAAAGAGACAGAGCATAAGCAGGGCAGGAGCACAGAGAGAGAACAGACAGAATCTCAAGCAAGCTCCGTGCTGTGAGCCCAGAGCCCAATGTGGGGCTCAAGCTCAGAACCACAAGATCACGACCTGAGCCAAAATCAAGAGTCAGATGCTTGGGGCGCCTGGGTGGCTTAGTCGGTTAAGCGTCCGACTTTCGCTTAGGTCATGATCTCACGGTTTGTGGGTTCGAGCCCCGCGTCGGGCTCTATGCTGACTGCCAGCTCAGAGCCTGGAGCCTGTTTCAGTCTGTCACTCCCTCTCTCTCTCTGACCCTCCCCTGCTCACGCTGTCTCTCTCTCTCCTAGAAATAAATAAAAAAGAAACATTAAAAAAAAAAAAAAAAAAAAGAGTCAGATGCTTAACAAACTGAGCCACCCCGGGGACCTCAAAATGCATGTGAACTTAAGTTGTTATCAGCTTAAAACAAGATGTTATAAGATGTTTTATGTAATCATCTGTAAAAACCAAGCAAAAACCTACAGTAAGTACACACAAGAGAAAGAAACCTCCATATACCATTACAGGGGCACCTGGTGGCTCAGTCAGTCTGACTCTTGATTCGGCTCAGATCATGATCTCACTGGTGAGACTGAGTCCTGGGTCAGGATCTGTGCTGGGAATGGAGCTTGCTAAAGATTCTTTTTCTCCCGGTCTCACTGTCCCTCCCCTACTAACGCTCTCACAGTAAATAAATTAATAAACATAACTTTATAGAAAATGTTCAAATCACAAGGAAAGTGAGCAAGAGAAAAAGAAAGGAAAAAAGGAATTACAAAAATCAATAAGGAAACAGACATACTAGACCAGAAAAACTTGACAGATAAAATACATTCCACCAAGTAGCTGCAGAATAATACACTTTCTTCTCAAGTGAACATGACTCATTCTCCAGAACACATCATATGTTAGGTCACAAAAGAAATCTGCATAAATTGAAAAAGACTGAAATCTTACGAGTACTATAATCCTCTTTTCCAACCACGAGGGAATGAACAGGATGCCTATCACAAGAAGAAATCCTGAAAACTAACAAATACAGGAACATTAAACAACATGATACTAAGCAACCAACAGGTCAGAGAAGAAATCAAAAGAAAAATTAAAAACAATCTTAAGCCAAATGGAAATTGAAATATAACATACTAAAACAAGAATGCAGCAAAAGCTGCTCTATGAGGGAAGTTTATAGCGATAAATGCCTAGTGTCAGATATAAGAACTATCTCAAACCAGCTAACTTTATACCTCAAGGAATAGAAAAGAACAAATGAAGCCCAAAGGAAGGAAGAAAGTAGCAGAAAATAATAAAGATCAGAGCAAAATAAATGAAAGACTCCAAAAAGACAATAAAAAAGTGAACAAAGAGCAGTTTAAAACATAAAATAAACAATATGGGCTTTTACCTACACTCATGAAGAAGAGAGCAGATTCCAACATAAAAAATCAGAAATGAAAATGGAGATATTACATATGATACCACAGAAATGCAAAATATCATGAACAATTATACACCAACAAATTGGACAACCCAAAAGAAATGGATAAATATTTAGAGACATACAACCTACCAAGAATGAATCACGAATAAAGAGAAAATATGGACATATCAATTACTCATAAGGGAACTGAATCAACAATCAAAAAACCTCAACAACAAAGTCCAGGGCCAGATGGCTTCACTGGTGAGTTTTACCCAAAATTTAAAGAAAAAAATTAATACCAATTTTTTTTTCAAAGTCTTTAAAAATACATACAAAAGGAGGGAACAAGTTCGAATCCATCTTACGAGGCCAGCATTACCCGCTACCAAAACCAGACAGGGACACTACCAGAAATGAAAACTGAAGCCAATATCCTGGATGAACCAGCAGACAAAGATCCTCTACAAAACATGAGCAAACCAAACTCAACAGTACATTAAAATGATCACACATCATGATCAGGTGACATTTACCCTAAGGCTACAAGGAGGCCTCAACATAAACAAACCCATCAGTATGATACACTGGATTAAGAAAATGAAGAATAGGGGCGCCTGGGTGGCTCTGTCTGTTAAGCGTCCGACTTCGGGTCGGGTCATGATCTCACGATTCGTGGGTTCGAGCCCTGAGTCGGGCTCTGGGCTGACAGCTCGGAGCCTGGAGCCTGCTTCAGATTCTGTGTCTCCCTCTCTCTCTACCCCTATCCTGCTCACACTCTGTCTCTGTCTCTAAAAAATATATAAATGTTAAAAAAATAAAAAATGTTTAAAAAAAGAACATGAAGGATAAACACCATATGACCATCCCAGTAAGTGGTTAAAACTCATCTGACAAGGGGCGCCTGGGTGGCTCAGTCGGTTAAGCATCCGGCTTCGGCTCAGGTCATGATCTCACGATTCGTGGGTTCGAGCCCCAAGTCGGGCTCTGTACTGACAGCTCAGAGCCTGGAGCCTGTTTCAGATTCGGTGTCTCCCCCTCTCTCTGACCCTCCCCTGCTCATGCAGTCTCTCTCTCTTTCTCTCAGAAATAAATAAAACATTAAAAAAAATCATCTGACAAAACTCAGCATTCATTCATGATAAAAATTTTCAATGAAGTGGATTTTGAGGAAATGTACTTCAACATAACAACCCCCCAGCTGACACAGTCAGCAGTGAAACTCTGAAAGTCTTCCTCTGAGATGGGAAAAATAGGAGGACGCCCACTCTCGCCAGCTTGATTCAACACAGAACTGGAAGCACCAGTCAGAGCAAGGAAGAGGTACAACAAAGTCACAGGCATCAAAGGAGCAAAAGGCATTTGAATTGCAAAGGAAGAAGGACTCTATTCGCAAATGGATAATATTATACATAACAACCCTAAAGACTCCAGCAAAATAAAACAAAACAAAATAAAACAAAACCCAAATGAATGCAGAAGAGGTGCAGGTTATAAAATCAACATACAAAATTAGCTTCATTTCTATACTTTAAAAATAAAATATCAGAAAGATAAACTAAAAACAATCCCATACGCAATTACAAATCAGAAAGAATAAAATACCTAAAAATAAATTTAACCAAGGAGGTGAAAAACCTACGTCCTGCCAACTACATGACAGTAATGAAAGAAAGTGAAGAAGCCACAAATAAATGGGAGGACAGTCCATGCTCATGGGTTGGAAGAATTAATATTGTCAAAATGTCCATACTACCCAAAGCAGTCCGCTTATTAAACGTAATCCCTATCAAAATCCCCATGGCATTTTCCATAGAAATAGATCGAATGATCCCAAAATTTGTATGAAACTGCAGAAGACCCCGAATAGGCAAAGCAATCTTGAAAGAAAGACATAAGCTGGATATAGCACACTTCTAGATTTCAAACTATATTACCAATTCATAGTAAATACCAAAAATGTATGGTATCGACAGAAAAACATACACATAGATCAATGGAACCGAATGCACAGACCAGAAATGAACCCACACGTGTACGTTTAATTAATTTACAACAAAAAAGCCAACAGCATACGATGGGGAAAGGAAAGTCTCCTCAATAAATGGTGCTTGACAACAGGCAGCCACATGCAAAACAATGAAACTGTACCCCTCTCTTACGCTGCACACAAAATCAACTGAAAATGGATGAAAGACTTGAATGTAAGACTTGAAGCCATAAAACTCCTGGGAGAAAAGATAGGGGGTAAGTTCCCTGAGATCGGTTCTGACAATGACTGTTTTGGACTTGATACCAAACACCAAAATAAACGAGTGGATCTGCAGCAAACCTAAACGTTTCTGCAGAGCAAAGAAAACCAGCAATAAAAAGGCAACTATGGAATGGAAGGAAACACTTTCAAATCATATATCTGTAAAGGGGTTAATATCCAAAATATATATGTAAGAACTCAGACAAGTCAATAAAAACAATGACAAAAAACACAACATGGGCAGATGTTCTGAACAGACATTTTTCCCAAAAGAGAACTTACAAATGGCCAACCCATACATGAAAAGGTCCTCAGTGTCAGTAATGGTAAGAGAAAGCAAATCAAAACGACGATGAAATATCGCCTCACACCTGTTTAAAAAAAAAAGGCTATTATCAAAAAGACAAGAAATAACAAGCACTGGCAATGACGATGAGAAAAACGAAAACCTTGTGGCTGTTGGTGGGAATGGAAATTGTACAGGGACTACAGAAAAACAATAGAAAAGTTCCTCAAAAAATTGAAAACAGAACTATCAGATAATCCAGCAATTTTACCTCCAGGTATATATCCAGGAAGTCACTATCTCAGAAAGATATGTGCACCCCTATGTCCACTACAGCATTTATTTATATACCCAAGACATGGAAACAACCTAAGTGTCCATCGAAGGAGAAACAGGTAAAGAAAATATGGTGTGTGTGTGCATTTACACACACATATGTATTTATAAACACACACACACTGTGTATATATGTATGTGTATGTGTATATACATCTATGCAACTATAAGTAAACACACACACATACACACATGTAAAATAAAAGGAAATCCTACCATCTGCAACAACATGGATGGCTCTTTGGGACACTGTGCTAAGTAAAATAAGATAGAGAAAGAAATATTGTATGACCTCCTTTATCTGTGCAATCTTAAAATAATGAAACTTGGGCAGCGTATGGGATGTGTCAATAGGTGATAAAATGGCACAAAGCTCCAGTTACACGAGTCCACCCTTACCAGGGAGGGTACATTTCAAGATCCCCAGTGGATGCCTGAACTGTGGATATTACTCAACCCTGCACGTACCATGTTCTGTGCTATACATATATTCCTACGGTAGAGCTGAGTTTATAAATTATATCACTTACTGTGATTAACAACAACTATAAAATAGAACAATTATAATAATGTGCTATTACACAAGTTATGTGAAAGTAGTCTCTTTATCGGTCTCTTACAATATCTTACTGCACTGTCCTTGCCCTCTTCTTTTTCTTGGGATGATGTGAGATGATATAAAAGCCTACGTGAGGAGATGCAGTGAGGTGAACAATGCAGGCACTGTGACACAGCACTGGACCACAACTGACCTACTGACAAGCATGAGAGGGAAGATCATGTTTTGGGGCCATAGTTGACCACCGGTAACTGAAGCCATGGACAGTGAAACCGCAGACATGGTAAGACAACTGTATAAAATAAGTAAGGGGTTACTCTGGTCACAACACCACACCGTAGAGTTGAAAGTTGCTAAGACAGTACATCTTAAAATTCTCATCACACATACACACAAAATTAGCAGCTCTGTGTGGTTATAGGTGTTAATTTAGTGTCATAACAATACTGCAATATACACATACATCAAATAACTTTGTTGCGTACCTAAAACTAACAGCGGTATGGTGTTATATGTCAATTATATCTCAATATAAATAAATAGATAAAATGAAACTCTGAAAATATACTCAACGAATGAAAAAGAAAAAGGGGAATGAAATTACAGAAGTAAGGGGAAATAAGGAAACAATAGTAAAATAATAGGCATAGATCCAACATACATTGGATCAATAATTACATTAAATTTTTCTGGAATCAATTATTCCAATTAAAGATTATTTTATTGAGAAGAAAGGGGTCAATTACATGTTGTCTACAAGACCCATACATTTTAAATATAAAGACAGATAATTGAAAGTAAATGGTTAGAAACATATATCCCTTACAAACAGGAAGCATAAGAAGACTGAATTAATAATGTTAATCTTAGATAAAATTTGACAGCAAGGGTGAAAGGGGAATTTTATAAGGATAAAAGAACAAACTGCAGTTTTTAGTTTAAAGGTGTTGCGTGTCTTCTGCTAAATCTATAATGAAGATATGTGGGTTTTTTCAGTAAAGGCAGAATTAGTATTTAACACAATTGAACTAGAAATGGAAAAGGAGCCTCCTTGATCTGGTAAATGGCATCTATGAAAATTTGGAGCTAACAGCTTAATTAATTAGTGAAAGACTAAATGCTTTCCCCCTGACATCAGGAAAAATAAAAGGATATCTACTCTTACCACAACTACCCAACCTCATACTGCAAATTCCAGCCATTCAAACAGGATCAGTAAAGAAACAAAAGGCATAAAAGTCAGGAAATAGCAAAACAAAACAAAACAAAACAAAACAAAGCAGTCTCCATTTGCATATGACACAGTGGTTTACATAGAAAATCCTAAGTAATCTTTAAAGTAACTACTATAGCATATGAATTTAACAAGGTGGCAAATATGATACGCAAATACAGGACATGCAAACATCTACTGAAAACTGAAACTGACTAATGAGTTTTTTAAATAATCCATTTAAGACAGTACCAAAAAACCCCCTGCACAATACTCAGGAATAAATTTAGCAGAAAACATGCAAGGCATTTAAACCAGAAACTGCCAAAAAAAAAAAAAAAAGTGAATTTTTAAAACCTAAATAAATTAACATGATGAGATATTGGAAAACTTCTTATTATTAAAATTTCACTTCTCACCAACTGACCAGCAGATACATGGCAACTCCAATCAGAATCTGGGGCCTTTTTCACTTGTTTTTAGAAATTTGACTCGTTGATTTAAATTTTTTAGAAATAGGGATGCCTGAGTGGCTCAGCCAGCTGAGCATCCAACTATGGCTCCAGTCATGATCTTGGGGTTTCTGAGCTGGAGCCCCGCATCAGCTCACTGCTGTCAGCGCCGAGCTGCTTCGGATCCTCTGTCCCCCTTTCTCTACATCCTCCCCCCACGGGTGCTGTATCTCGATTGAGTGTCCAACTTTCGCTCAGGTCGTGATCTCACAGACCGTGGGTTCGAGTCCTGCATCGGGCTCTGTGCTAACAGCTAGTTCAGAGCCTGGAACCTGCTTCGGATTCTGTGTCTCCCTCTCTCTCTGACCCTCCCCTGCTCATGCTGTCTCTCTCTCTCTCTCTCTCTCTCTCTCAGAAATAAATAAAACATTAAAAAATTTTTTTAGATAAATAAATAAATAAAACATTAAAAAATAAAATTTTGGGAAATACAAAAGACCTAGAAAATACAGAATGATGTTGAAGAGGAACCAAGATAAAATACTTATACTATCTGACATCAGATTTGCTGTAACAGTACAGTAATGAAGAAAGTAAGGCACTGACCCAGGATTAACAAACACATCAATACAAGAGAACAGTGGAAAAACATAGTGCATCTAAGAAGAAACAGAACATATTTGGATCAAATCTTCAAAGAACTACATAGATAGATAGATCTTCACTGCAGCAAATAGGACCAGATAAGTCTGAATTTACCATAGTCTGGGGAAAATTTCAAGTTACTTAGATCTTGCTAAGTTCAAAGAAGTGTATTTAGTAATAAATTAAGAAGCTAATACAAAATGAAAAGGCCCTAAAATTGAAAACTGAATGAAATGAACACTAAAGCAGATAACATTAAATAATTTTTTAGATCTGTAAACGAAAGGCCCCAGAATGCCTCTTTGGAAATACTCTGGCCTGGAAATTCTGAATTCTTCTTTTTTCTTTTAAGTTTATTTATTTAATTTTTGAGAGAGAAAGAGAGAGAGACAGCATTAGATGGGGAGGGGCAGAGAGAGGGAGATACAGAATTCAAAGCAGACTCCATGCTCCGAGCTTCAGCACAGCACAGCAGGGCTCAAACTCATGGACCATGAGATCATTACCTGAGCTGAAGTTGGACCCTCAATGGACTGAGCCACCAGGTGCCACTGAATTCTTTTTATTACTATGCTGACCATTATAGTGTTACTACACTACCATCAAGCCAGAAAAGCACCAGTCTTCATTCTGACATAATAAGCAAAAGGAGGCATTTTTACATCCAGAAAAGAAAAAAAAGAAGGGCAACAGCAAGGAGGACAGAAGACAAAAAAGGAAGCAAAGAGACAGATGAATAGCAAAAAAAAAAAAAAAAAAGGTATCCAAATGAAAGGAAAAGTCACAGGGCAGAATGTTCCAGGGGCACCTTATTCAACCAAGTAACATTCTAAAGGCACAAAAAGAGTTAATAGGATTGCAGACCTTTCTTACAAGCTTCATGGATTGCAGAATTTGATTTCTTCTGTTTCCATTTAAAAAGTAGAAATAAAATTGACTCAATGTTAAATGACATAAGTAAACTACAAATGGGCACCGCCATGAGGTCACCCTGAAGAAAAATAATAAAATGTGTCCGTTTCCTTCCCTACTCCTAATGTCCAGGCTTGAACACACATTCCCACTCCATCACCAAAGAAATGAAGGTCTATGAGACTATAAAAGTTTGAAGACTGGTAGAAGTCTAAAAGATGTGTTAAAAACTTAATACTCGTTAGCACAGCGCTCATGGTTAAGAAATAAGATTCCAAAAATAAGACTGACTGCTCCCTGTTCCTGGTGCCCATAATTTAACACCTATTTTCAAAAGTAAAGTTAAAAAAAATTTTCCCCTAGGTGAAAGATAACCTCTAAGGAAAAATTTTAAATGGAAACACTTGAAAACGTATAGATCGATGACGTAGCTCTATTATTTCAGGAGGCTTACTGTAGGCACAAATTAAGAAATCATCAATCAATTTCACTGGGCAAAAGTAACAGATATTGACCTGAATATGCAATACCTGTACCTTGAACAGGACATTTTTACAACCATCCTAATGTAAATAATTTTATATCCTAAGTATTCAAAAATATCACCTTTTTACAAAGTGCTTATGATCACTGCAGAGGTAGCCACAGGAAAACACTTTTGTACGTTATTGAGCACGGAGTATGATGTGAAAGAGAAAATACCTGCCTGGAGTTTCAGCATAATTTTTATCCTGAGCACTGAGAGAATTCTACTTGATTAGTAACTATAATTACATACACATACTAATATACATATAAACAGTATATATAACATACTAACATACATATATAGACATATGTACTAATTACATGAACAACAAATAAGGCCAAATAAATGGAAAAATAATCTTTCGTAATATATTCGTAAGATGCTAAATCTTATGCATTTCATAAAAATTATAACTCTATTAAGTTCTTGGCATTTATTATTTGAAGTTTTACTTTTATTGTTGAATTTCCCAAGTGTGAGGTTGGATTTGATATGTTGTATCAACAGCTAAAAGTCTTACTTACACACTGAGCATGTTCATTGTTTTCTCTGTCTCCAGCCTCACATAACATACCTTAGACAGTCTTTTGGAAGATTCACAATTACGATCTGCACATGGCTTAGGTCCTTTTTCAGTGTCTAGAGATGAAACTGAGAAAATATATTATATTTTATCATGGGCCCAAAATACTATCTCACAATATTAAAATTGGCTTTTGAAATATAAAGCATTATTTATCTAATACTTCTCTTCCACTAGTAATTAAGCAATTTTCCTAATGTTAAACTACTCCTTTCAGCTACAAACCTAAGCCAAAGAGTTGTTTAATATAAATCAGGAAAACCTCACTATTATACTGATCCTAAAAATTAATAATAATGATAGTAACAATAATAACCATGCCTTATCATCACAATAAAGATTAGAGCAGAAATGTATGAAATAAAGGACAGAAAAAGCCTCACCCAACTAAGAGTTGCTCCTTTGAAAAGTAAACAAAACTGACAACCCTTTAGGAAAACTAACCAAGGAAAAAAGGAATGTCCCAAACCAACAAAATTATAAATAAAAAAGGAGGCACTATCACCGATAATATGGAAATTTAAAGGATCATTGAGAGACTATGAGTAACTATATATTATTTGACTGTATAACAGGGAAGATATAAAAACTTGCAGACATAAAAGCCAAAGGAGGAATAAGACAAAGAGGCCTTAAAAGGGTTCCTTAAATAATCTTTCTAAATTATCTCATTAACCTAATTACCAGGGTTCTAAAATCCTCAATCACTTTACTATTGACCAAGATACACAAAGTCTGATTTCTACCCCTAGGTCTATCACTAACAAACACAGGCATATTATTTAATGCCTCCTTGAGACTTCTGCTCTCTGCTCTGTAAAACAACAGGCTAATTATGATTTTGCCATTCTTCCTAGTTGTAAAAGTATGATTTAAAATATAAATATGTCAATCTTAATAATCTAAGCTCTTCTGTAAATGAAGCGATCATGACTACTGTACTTTCTTCAAATTATCACATGCTACCCATTAGCCATTCTAGAATGTTTCCCAAATATACTCTGTGTTGTGTATATACATGACTTTACGTTGCTATATTATATGGAATTCTTTCAACACACCAATAGTTTTTCATGGACCTCCTTAACTGTTTATCTCCTAATGACATCTCTACTTTCACAGCAGCCACAGAACACCTGGAATTTCTGCCAGAGTATTTGCTGCACTACTGTTACGTGAACATCATCCTTTAAGTAGAATCTGACCTTCCTGAAGAAAGATCCCTGCTCAATATGACTGACTTTGCCTGATACGTTATGTAAAATATGTTGGATGGATAAGTAGCGATATGAAGATAATAAAATTGACCACAGAAGTATTAATAAATGCAGAATACACTAGTAGAATACTGGGAAATCATTATTTCAGTATTTTTTTAATTTTTATTTTTTTAAGTTTATTTAGTTTAATCATTACAATTAAGAGAGAGCACGCATGCACAGCAGAGGGGTGGAGAGAGAGAATCCCAAGCAGCCTCCATGTTGTCAGGGCTGAGCCCAACGCAGTGCTAGATCTCACAAACTGCAAGATCATGACCTGAGCTGAAATCAAGAGTTAAATATTTATCCGAATGAGCCACCCAGGCATCCCTTCAGTATTCTTTTTTAATATCTCCCCAAACCAGTACACATTATGAACTTTTTCTGTTGCCATCTGAATTAGTATCATAAAGTATTATCAAATATCATAAAAAAGACAAAGCATATCAGCGTGATTGTATAAAATCAAGCAGAATAAGATGTTTAAACTGAAGCAGACCTCCAAACAGGGCTGTAGATTTGGAGGGAAAAAAAAGTATTTTTATGGACTATTTTTACCTTAAATCCTTTTAAAATGACACCATCCTAAAATTGGACCCAGAAAATGTAAAATTTCTAAATTTATATATCAAAAATACACAATGAAATTAAAGAAAGCATTTTCGAAAATATTTAAAATATTATTCACCCAAGGCAATGCTTTTGAAACTACAGCTCATGGAGTAATTCAGAAGATGATAGACCTGAATCTACCAATTTATCATATGATTATGAGATCAGATCATCATGAAGATATATAATTTTATTTTTCTTTATTTAATGTTTATTTATTTTTGAGAGAGAGAGTGAGAGAGAGCGTGTCTGAAGGCTCCAGGCTCTGAGCTGAGCAGTCAGCACAGAGCCCAATGTGGGGCTTGAACTCACAAACTGTGAGATCTTGACCTGAGCCAAAGTCAGATGCTTAACTGACTAAGCCACCCAGGTGCCCCCCACAATTTTATTTTTAATTTAAATCCTGATAAAAGTTTCAGGCAAATTTAAAAAATCCATTAAAATCTATTTATCAAGCTAAAGCAAAATTGTTGGAAATAGTAACACAGAATCAACAGAAATTATCCAGTCTTCAGCATCAGTCAGTACAGACAGTGATTAATCAAGTCACTAACATCTAGAACATTTAAGTTAAAATCCATTACTAAAGATAGTAAGGGCTAACAGGCAGTAGAGTCCCCTCCACCATGTCAGATAAACCATATAACACTCACATTCTCTAGATCAGTTCACTTCATTAATTCTCTGGATCTGAGAGAGCACAATTTCTTCCTGAACTCCTGCCTCCTATGATACACTGCTTTACTTAGGCTGGATGGCTAGCCTCTTGATGTATGAAACTATGCACCCTGTTTTGTTTTTTTAGATTAAACTTTCTATAAAATGAAAAAATGATAAAGACATAAATGGTATCAGTAATATGGTGAATTAGGATACTTCAAGCCATGTCCCACCACAGAAATGCTGACAAAAATAACCCAAAATAGAGTCAAGGTTTCCTGAAACTCTGGAAAATAGCTGCATTTTGACAATGGAAAGAATTCAAATGGTTCTCTGGTTTTTTAATCAATGGTCTCTGAATCACTGATTCAAAAAAGCCCGAATTAACGGAAGCTGACTTAAGCACAGCACTGAAGGAATCTCTCATGAGAACACAAGCTAACATCAAGCTAAATACAGGAGACAAGAGAGACCACACACAACAATGAATACAGTCTTTAGAGAAGTGATTTTAGAGAAGTCACTAAACCAGCAACCACCCCCCACACGAACAATGACAACAGGCACAAAAAGAGGTGGAAGAAGCTGGTTTCATGAGAACTACCTGTAAGAATATTAAAAAGGTACAGTTTTCAAAATAAAAAATTACAAGGAATGAAAGAAAGAGGAGAGTATGAACCATTCAGCAAAACAAACTATCCCTGAGGAAGCACAGACATTTTAATTGCTAGACAGAGACTCTGTAACAACTGGCTTACATCTACTGTAAAAGCTAAAGGAAATAATGAACGACAACAAAAAGGAAAATGATTTCTCAACAAATATATCATATTAATAAAGTAAAAGGTTATATAAAAAGAAACCAAACAGAAATTCTGGAACAATTATAACCAAAATGAAGAACTCATACAGGTTTTCAATTGATCTTGTGAAAGAAAGAACTTGTGAATTTGAGGACTGGTAAACTGAAATTATCCAGTTAGAAAAGCAGGAAGAAGCAGGAAAAGAATAAAGGACTAAGAGACCTGTTGGACATCAGGTATACCAACATAAGCATAATGGGGGCCATGACTGAGGAAAAGAAAAGAAAAGAAAAAGACTGGAAGAACATTTGAAAAAATAATAGCCAAAAATGTCCCAATCTGATAAAAGATATGAATCAACATAGTCAAAAAGATCATGGAATTATTGTAGGATATGTGCAAGAAATTCAACAATGAAAGAGATTATAACCAAACTGTCAAAAATCAAAGAGATAATCTTGAAAGCAGAAGAAAGAGAGAGAGGAAAATAAAAGGAAAAACAAGCAACTTGTCACTTCCTTCAAGTCCATAAAAAGATTAACAGCAGGTTTCTTGTAGAAAACCATGGAGGTCAAAAGGCAGTGAGATAACATATTTAAAGTATTAAAAGAAAAAAAGCTTTCAACCCAGAATCCTGTGTCTCAAAAATGAGCATTCAGAAATGAAAAAGAGTAAAATTTTCCAAACACAGTGTTTGAGACGTTAGATAGTAGCAGGACAACACAGAACAATTTGATGCTATACAAAGAAATAAATAACAGTTGTAAAGTTAACTACCCAGGTAAAAGGCAATATTGCTGTATTTTTATTTTTTAACTCCACTTTTTCCATGTATATGATTAAAAAGAAAATACAGAAGATAATAATCATAAACCTATGTCAATGGAAAACAACATATATAAAAATGCAATCACTGAGAATACCATAGAGAGGAAGGAACAAACTATTCTGGAGTAAAGTTTTGGTACGCTGTTCACACTAGGCTAACATTAATCCAAACTATATAGTTACATATTCAAGATGTTAATTGCAAACCTCAGGGTGGCTACCAAGAAAATAACTAGAATATATTCAGAAAAGGAAATGAGAATAAAATCAAAATGATATAGTCAATTAAACAGAAGACAAATCATTAACAGAAGCACTAAGAAACAAAAAGATCTGAGAGAACTTCTGGTTTACAGTCCACCATGAAAGAAACGTGGATGCTGTCACTCCCATCCTCTTAAGAGGTAAACAAACTGAAACTCACAAACTCTTCTTTGATTCATCAAATCAGTAAGGTCTCTGGGAAGACCGCTCTCCACAAAACTAGAGAAAACAGGGTGGATACAGAGAATGACTGCTTACCCGGAGAAGTCCCCAAGCCAGAGGCTGCCACGGGAGCTAGTACCAGTAAGAAAACTGTAATTTAGAATCTGTTGAAGGCTCACAGTGAGCAAACTCAAGTCTTAGAAACTTTAGGGTAATTCCATCTTACAGAGACCTCCACACGTTCACAATTTTAGCCCTCCATTCATCCCAAGAGGTTCTCGTGTAAAACGTCTTCCTCTTGAAGATGAGGAAAAAAATCAGAGTAGATGTGGATAAAGTAAAAATTCTGTATAAACAAATGGAAATATTGTTGAAGAGACAGGAAACTAAAAAGCAGTTGTGGAGCTGATAAGTGTGAGAACTGAAGTGTATAACTAATTTGAAGGCAGATTTGATCAGGCAAAAGAAACAAATTAGCCAACCTAAAAACAAAACATTAGAAATTATCAAATCTGAGGAAAAGAATAAAACTTAGGGACAGTGATCAGAACCCAAGATAACTTCTGAACAATATCAAATGGACCAAAATGTACACCGTGGGCATCCCAGAAGGAAAAGAAAGTGACAGAGAAATCATTTTAATAAACAGTGGCTTAAAACTTGCCAAATTTGGTGAATCATGAATATAAAATCTAAGAAGTTCAACAAATACCAAGTAAGGTAAACTCAAAAAGACTTACAGATGACACATTATAATGAAGCCTCTCAAAGACAAAGAATCATGAAAGCAGGAAGAGAGAAGCAACCTGTCACATACAAAGGATCATCAATAAGGTGATGAGCAGATTTCCCATAAAAAATGTTAAAGGTCACGGGCTGATGTAATCAAAGTGCTAAAAACTGTTTTTTTAAAATGTCAACCAAGAATCCTACAACACACAAAACTGCCTTTCAAGAGTAAGGAAGGAATTAAGACCTTCCCAGATAAACAAAAGCTGAGGGACTCTGTTACCACTAGTTCTGCCCTCCAGGAAATGCTCAAGAGAGTCCTGCAAGGTGAAAGGGAAGGACATGAGATAGTCATTCAAAGCCATATGAATTAAGATCTCAATAAAGGAAAATATATGAATCATGGTAAAAGCTGCTATTATTGTAAGACTACAGTAACATTTACATGATGTAAGAAGATATTTAAAAACAGCCTAAAGGTAGTATGACTGTAACTTTGGTTTGTAACTTCATATTTACTTTCTATACAATTTGAGAGACTAAATTCACTTAAAGTAATTATTATTAATAGTTTACATTTTGGCTCAATTTATAAAGTCGTAATTTTATGACATCAACAACTGAAAGGGTTGGGAACAGAACTGCTAAAGGAGAGTTTCCAGACGTTACTGAAGTTATGCTGGTATAAATTCAAGTGAGCATTTTGACACTCGGATATTAAACGTTAGCCCCTGTTTTGACAACAAAGAAAATACCTATAGAACATACACAAAAGAAAATAAAGAACGCTTTAAACATTTAAGTACAAAAAGTCAACTACACACAAAAGAAGACTATAATTGGGGCACCTGGGTGGCTCAGTTGGTTGAGCATCTGATTCTTGATCATGGCTCAGGTCATGATCTCTTGGTTTGTGAGACTGAGCCCTGCTTCAGGCTCTGTGCTGACAGCGTGGGATTTTCTCCCTCTCTCTCTGCCCCTACCACACTTGTGCATGTGCTCTCTCTCTCTCTCAAAATAAATAAACTTAAAAAAAATAAAAGACTGTCATGAAGGAAAGGAGGAACAAAACCACTAGAGAGCAAATAGAAAATGAGTAGCAACATGGTAGAAGTAAAGCCTGTACTATTGGTAATCACTTTAAACGTAAATGAATTAAACTCTTAACTCAAAAAACAGGGATTGACGGAATGAATTAAAAAAGCCATAATCCAATTATGTGCTGTCTACAAAAGACTCACTTTAGATACAAAAACACAAGTGCACTGAAAGTGGAAGGACAGAAAATGATATCCCATGCAAACAGTAACAAAAAGAGAGCAGGTGACTATACAAATATGAGACAAAATAAGCTTGAAATAAAAAAGAGCATAAAATAACATGAAATATTATTCAGTCTGAAAAGGGAGGGAAATTCTGACATATGTTACAATGTGAATCAACTGTGAGGACTTCATACCAAATGAAATAAGCCAGTAACAAAAAGGAAATGACTGTATGATTCCACTTATGTGGGATAATTAAAATCACTAGAAAGCAGAATGATGGATGCCTGGGGCTGCGAAGAGAATAGGGGACTTTATTTAATGAGGATAAAGAATCTGTTTTCAATGATGAAAAGGGTTTTGGAGATGGATGGTGACGACTATGACACAAAACCATGAAAGTATTTAATTAATACCACTTACCTGTGTATTTGAAATAGTTAAGGTAAATTCTATGTTATGTGTATTTGGTCACAATAAAAAACAGAAACTACTTGTAAAAAGTAT
This sequence comes from Hyaena hyaena, assembly GCF_003009895.1. NCBI lineage: Eukaryota > Metazoa > Chordata > Mammalia > Carnivora > Hyaenidae > Hyaena > Hyaena hyaena. Next base: position 1,611,560 of record NW_024080733.1, on the reverse strand, counting down.
TAAACCAACCTTGCCTTCAGGAACCATGCAAACAAGAGGATAGAGTGAGTAAATCTAAGTACTGAACGAAAAACTGCCACCAAATGAAAAGGCTGAATCCATGCAATTATCCTTCAAAACTGAAGGAGAAAAAAAGACTTTCTCAGATAAACCAAACTTGAGAAAATCTGTCACTAGAAACGCTGCCTTGCAAGAAATGTTAAAAGATGTTCTTCACAGAGAAGGAGAACAACATATGTCCCAAACTTGCATCTAAATACATATCATTAGAAGAAGTAAAATGAAGGTAACCTTCAATCTATTTTTCATTTTCAGTTGATCTAACAGACAATAGCTTGTTCCAAATAATATGAGCACGGTATACTGGATTAAAGCTTAGGGATAATAAGGTACACAACAGTGTTGTTGTAAGGGAAGAGAGAACAAATTTGGGAATTCTGTGATAAAAAAAAAACCTGAATCATCCATATGCTCAATTAAAAGCAGAGAATGCAGGAAAAGTAAACACAAGAAAAGAAACAAAGACAAGGGGACAAAGGGCAGCAAACCCAAAACAGTAAAAAATGTGGTAGATCTCAATCCAACCCCAGCAAAGCCGATTCTAAGAGTCAACAGTCTAAATATACCAATTAAGAGACAGACTGTTGGAATGAATTTCCAAAAAAAAAAAAAACAAAAAAACACACAAAAAACCTAATTATGTCTCAACTTCAAGAAACCCACTTTAAACACAAAGACACTGGGAGATTAAGATTAAAGGGTTAGGGGAAGACATACACACAAACACAAATCAAAAGAAAGCTGGGACAGTAATATTAATTTTCACTGTAAACAAACCAGACATCAGGAAAGGAAAAATGATCAAAAGTAAGGTGATTATATATGATAGATGTATCAATTTTCCAAGAAGGCACACAATCCTTAAGGAGTACAAGCCTAGTAACATAGTGTGTAGATATGTGAGGCCAAACTTAATGAAACCACAAGGTCAATGGAGCAATCCTTTGACGGATGGCCACTTCAAAAATGAAGATGGGCACTTCAACAACTCTCGATCAGTCTCTGACAAATCCAGAAGGTAAAATACCAGTAACAACACAGTGGACCTGAAGAGCAACATCAATCAAATGGATCCAACTGACAATTACAAGGCACCTCATCCGACAGGGGAATGCAAATTCTTCTTGAGCTCACACGGACCATTCACCATGACAGACCGCATTCCGGACCACTGAACACATTTTGAAAAATGTTTTGAAAGAGGAACGACACAATGCACGCTCTCAGGCTGCAACGGAATTAAACGAGAAATACGTGATAGAAAGAGAGCTGGTAGATTCCTGCACATTAAACCACAGACCAATATATACCACATGAATAAACGAAGTCCCAAGATAAATTTTAAAATATCCTCAACCAAATGAAAGTAAATAGACAGACAACTTATCAAAATTTGTAGGATACAGTAAAAGCAATACTTAGAGAAAAATTTATAGTACTAAACTCAAACACCAGAAAAGAGGAACAATTTAAATTAAATAATTAAAGTTTCCATCTTAAGGACACCAAAAAAAGTACAAATTCAATCAGAAGAACAGAAATATAAAAATTGGAATCTGCACTTGTGATGAATACCAGGTGTTGCATGGAATTGTTGAATCACTATATTGTACAACTGAAACTAATACTACACATCATATGTTAACTAACTGGAATTTAAATAAAAACATTTAAAAAATGAAAATTAGAAAAAAATTTTTAAAACACTGAGTCACTGGTATCTATAATAACATTCAGGGGAAATAAAAAAGCAAAAAAAAAAAAAACAAAAAACCCAAAAACCAGAAACCAATAAAATTAAAAACAGAAAACCAGCAGAGAACATCTGTAATCAAAAATAGCAGAAAGAAGGAAACAATACAAAATAGAACAGGTATCAACAAAATAGAGAACAGAAAAACAATAAAATCAAGGAAAATAAAAAAAGTGAGTTCCTTGCAAAGATCTACAATACTCATGAACACCTAAGCAAAGACAAAAAAATTAAAGAAGGGACATTACTACCTATCTACCTTTCATAAATAAAAAGGATAAGAGAGTATTATGTATAACTCTATGCAAAAATATGATAACCTAGACAAAACAAATAGAAATATAAACCACCTAAACCGAGTCACAAAGAAATATAAAATATAAATAAGCATATAATAACAAGAAAACATCAAATGAGTGATTAACAACCTCCCAATAAAGAAAAACCTAGGAATCAATGGCTTCAGTGTGTTTTCTATCAAGCGTAATTAAAAAAAATTCTCAATCTCTCCTGAAAGAATAGAAAAGGGACACTTCCTACTTAATTTCATGAAGCCAACATTACCCTGATACCAAAGCCAGAAAAGGACATCACAAGAAAACTCTGGGCAAATTTATGAATGCGAACATTCTCCACAATATAGTAATGAACAAATCCTAGTAGCATACTAAAGGAATATATACCCTGACCAAGTGGGATGTATCCCAGGAATGCAAAAAGATAGTTCACTATATGGAAATCAAAAATTATAATACATGCATTCATGAAGGGGTTTAAAAAAAAGGATCATCTCATTTGAGAAAGAAGAAACATTTGACAAAATTCGACATGGCTTCATGATAAATACACTCAATAAACTAGGAATTGAAAGGAACTGCTTCAACTTGATGAACTTTCACGAAGAGCCCACGGCTAATATTATACTCAATAGTGTCAGATGTAACCTTTCCCCCCGGGATTACAAGCAATTCAAGGATGTTCACGTGTGCCACATCTAATAAGCAGTGTACTGGATAGTCTAGCAACATCAATTTGGCAAGAAAAAGAGATAAAAGTTGTACAAATTGAAAACCAAGGAGCAAAGGTATTGTTACCCTCATGTAACGTTATCTTCTATACAGAAAAAGCTAAAAATTCCAAGCATAGACAGACACACACACACACACACACACACACACACACACACACACACACACACCAGTTGCTTAGCTAACAAATTAATTCAACCAGGACGCAGGAAACCCACAAAAATTAGTGAATTTCTACATACTAGCAATGAACAATGTAAAAAAAAAGTACAAAATGCACTCACAGTGGCATCAAAAAGAATAAATAAATACATAGTGATAAATCCATCAAGAGGTGCAATACTGGAAATACTGAAGAGTACAAAACACTGCTGAAAGAAATGAAAGAAATCTGCTATGATCTCAATATGTGTATTTTATCCCCCAAGTTCGTATCTTGAAATCCAAATGCCCAATGTGAAGACATTAGGAGGTGGGGGTCTTTGGGAGGTGCTTAGGCCATGAGAGTAGTGCCTTCACGTATGGAGTCACTAGTACTCTTGCAGAAGTCACTCCAGAGAGATCCCGGGCTCCTCCTGCTATATGAGAACAGAATGAGAAGTCTGCAAACCTGAAAAGCTTCCTCCCTGAACACGCTGGCACCCTGATCTCAGAATTCCAGTTTCCAAAAATGTGAGAAATAAATTTCCATTGTTTATAAGCTACCCAGTCCGTGGTACTTTGTTACAGCAGCTCAAGGGTCTAACACAAAGTCCTAAATAAATGGAAAGCTATCCTGTTTTCACAGAATGGAAGACTTAATACTGTTAAGGTGTTAATACTATCTAAAGCTACCTACAGGTTCAGTGCATTCCCTGTCAAAACCCTAATGGCCTTATCTGGCAAAAATGGAAAGCTAGACGCTAAAAGCCATGGAACTGCAACTGACTTCAACTAGACAAAGCAATGTTGAAAGAAGAACGAAAGTGGAGGACTCTCATTTCCAAATTTCAAATCTCACTACAAAGTGCCATCAAAGCCTTGTATCAGAACGGTGTGGGGCCGGGGGCGGGGGGGGCGCCTGGGTGGCTCAGTCAGTTGAACATCCGACTTCGGCTCAGGTCACAATCTCACAGTGCATGAGTTCAAGCCCTGCGTCAGGCTCGCTGCTGTCAGCGCACAGCCCACTTTCGATCCTCTGTCCCCATTCTCTGCCCCTACCACGGTCACTCTCTCTCTCTCAAAAGTAAACATTAAAAACAAAACAAAACAAAAACAGTCTGGTTCCGGTAAAGGACAGACGTACACAACAATGATGTGGAAGAGTCCAGGAGTAAACCCATGTATCTGTGGCTGGCTGGCTTTCAACAAGGGTGCCATAGCAATGCGATGGGGGAGACCAGAGTCTCTTCAAAAAATGGCGCCGGGACAACTGAACATCCACACTTAAGTGAAGACTGGACCCATATTTCACAGTATATAAAAAATATTTACTGAATATGTATCTTCTGCATTTAGCAAAAGGTAAAATTTCAAAATTCTTGAAAGCAAACAAAGGAGTATACATCAACAAAAAGATCAACCAGCAACATAACATTATACTTCAAGGAACAAGAAAAAATGAAAGTAAAAACCTTGTCCTCACGTTAGAAGAAAGGAAATAATAAAAATTAAAAGAGATATCTTCTTTGGAGTAATGTCTAGTCATCCCTTCTGCCCATCTTTTGGATTGAATTATTTTGTTTTGGGTGTTGAATTTTACAAGTTCTTTACAAATTTTGGATACTAACACCTTATCAGATATATCAGATATCAGATGTCATATATCATATATATGGCAAATATATTCTCCCATTCTGTAGGTTGCCTTTTAGTTTTCTGTTGATTGTTTCTTTCACTGAGCAGAAAGTTTATATTTTGATGTAGTCTCAATGGTTCATTTTTGCTTTTGTTTCCCTCGCCTCAGCAGACACATTTTGAAAGAAGTTATTACGATAGTCAATGTCAATAAAGTTACTGCCTATGTTCTCTTTTAGGATTTCTATGGTTTAAGGTCTCACTATTAGGTATTTAATCCATTTTGAATTTATTTTTGTGTATACTGTAAGAAAGTGGTCCTGTTTCATTCTTTTGCCTGTAGCTGTCCAATTTTCCCAACACCATTTGTTGAAGAGACTTTTTCCCATTGGATATTCTTTCCCTCTATATTGACGATTAATTGACCATATTTCCAGATTTTCTATTCTGTCCTAGTGATCTATGTATCTATTTTTGTGCCGATACCAAACTGTTTTGATCCCTAGTGCTTTGTAATGTAACTTGAAGTCTGGAATTGTGATGCCTCCAGCTTTGCCTTTCTTTTTCAAGATTGCTTTGGCTACTCGGGGTCTTTTGTGGTTCCACACAAATTTAAGGATTATATGTTCCAGTTCTATGAAAAATGCTGTTGATATTTTGATAGGGATTGTATTAAAAGTGTAGACTGTTTTGAACAGTATAGACATTTTAATAATATTTGTTCTTCCAATCCAGAGGGGAAGTGGGTGGGGGGATGGGTTAAATAGGTGACTGGGATTAAGGAGTGCGCTTGTCATGATGAGCAGTGGGTGATACACGGAAGTGTTGAATTACTAGATTGTATACCTGAAATTAATATAACACTGTGCGTTAACTACCTGGAATTGAAATAAAAGCTTAAAAGAAATTAAAGCTGAAATAAATGGAATAGGGAACAGGAAAAATAAAACTAGTTATTAACAAAAAAAAGAGCTGGTTCTCTGAATTTTTTTTCATGTGTACTTACTTTTGAGAGAGAGAGAGCGCATGATCAGGGGAGGGACAGAGAGAGAGAGAGGGAGACACAATCCAAAGCAGGCTCCAAGCTCTGTGCTGTCAGCACAGAGCCCAACGTGGGGCTCAAACTCGCAAGCAGTGAGATCATGACCTGAGCCAAAGTCAGACACTTAACTGACTGAGCCACCCAGGTGCCCGAGGTTCTTTGAAAAAATAAAGAAAATGGATAACCTTTAGCTAGATAAGCAAGAAAAAAGACAAGACCCAAATAAATAAAATTATGAATGAGGAGACATTACAACTGATACCAAAGAAATACAAAGATCATTAAAGGTGGCTATGAATAACTATATACCACAAACTGGACAACCTAGAATAAATGGATCCATTCTTAAAAACATATAGCCCACCAGGACTGAATCATGAGGAAACAGCAAATCTGAACAGATCAATAGCAAGTAGAGACTGAATCTGTCACCAAAACGTCCCCAAATAGAGAAATATCAGGACCAGATAGCTTCACTGGTAAATTCTGCCCACTGTTTTTAAAAACCAATGTCAATCCTTCTCAAACTCTTAAAAAACTGAAGAAAAGGTAACATGCCAAACCTCATTTTACATGGCCATTGTTATCCCTGATACCAAAGCCAGATGAAGACACTACAAGAAAAAAAACGATTGACCAATATCCCTGATGAATACAGAAGGAGAGATGCTCAAGAAAACACTGGCAGACCAACTTCAATAGCACATTAAAAACTTCATACCCCATGATCAAGCAGGGGTCATCCCTGGGATGCAAGGATGGTTCAACATATGCAAATTAACAAGTATGATGCATCACATTAATAGAATGAGAAATAAAATCCTATGATTATCCCAACAGATGCAAAAGTATCTGACAAACTTCAATAGCCATTCACAATAAAAACTCCTAACAATTCAGGTATGGAAGGAAAGTGCTCCAACATAGTAAAAGCCTACAGCTAACATCATACTCAATGGTAAAAGGTTGAAAAGTTTTTCTCTAGGATCAGGAACAAGACAAGGATGCCTACGCTCACCCTTCCCACATATAATAACAGTATTACAAGTCCTAACCCAAACAATCAGGCAAGAAAAGGCATCTGAGAAACAAAAGGCATCTGAATCAAAAGGAATGAGTAAAACTGTCTCAGTCTGCAGGTAATGTGATCTTACATATATAAAATGCAAAAGACTCCACCAAAAAAATTGTTAGACCTAATAAATGAATTCAGAAATGCTGCAAAACACAAAATCGACATACAAATATCAGCTGCATTTCTATACAGTAACAACAAATTTCTTTAAAAGAAATAAAGAAAACAATGCCACTCATAATATCAAAGACAACAAGATACTTAGGAGTAAATTTAAACAGTAAGGTAAACAGATCTGTATACTGAAAACAGTAAGATATTGATAAGGAAACTGAGGACTCACAAATAAGTAGAAAGATATCCCAGGTTCAGAATTTAAAAAGAATCTACCTTGTTAAAATGTCCATACAACCCACAGCCATCTATGGGGTCAATACAATCTCTATCAAGGTTCCATGAGCATTTTTCACAGAAATATAAAAATAAATCCTAAATTCTTTTGGGACCACAAAAAAATCCTGAGTAGCTAATGTGTTTCTGAGAAAGAAACAAACTGGAGGCATTACACTTTCTAACTTCAATGTATATTACAAAGGTATAGTAATCAAAAGAGTATGGTACTGACATAAAACCAGACACAGATCTGTGGGACAGAAAATAAACTCATGCATATACAGTCAGAGGAGCCAAGAATACTCAATGGAGAACAGGCACTTTCTACAATAAACTGTACCAGGAAAACCAAACAGTCACACACGAGAGAATTAAACTGGACTCTCACACCAATCACAACAATTAAATTGAACTGGATTAAAGATCGAAATGTAAGACTTAAAGTATAAAATCCCTAGGAGAGAACATACAAAAAAGCTTCTTGACCTTGAACATGCCAGTGACTTTATGAATGTGACAGCCACAGCACAGCAATGAAAACAAACACAAAACGTGTGGACTTACATTAAAAATCGAAAACTTCTTCACAGTAAAGGAAACTATTGTGTGTGTCTAAGTACATATCTACACAGACACGATGGAATAGCATTTATCCATGAAAATGAAAGTAATTCTACCATCTGCAATGAAATGGATGGACCTTGAGGGCACTGTGCTGAGTGAAATTAAGTCAGACGGAGAACGACAAATAACCTTCGTCTCACTTACACGTGAAATCCACAAAAACCACTCATGGGAACAGAGAACTGATTGGTGGTGGATGCTAGGTGAGAGGATAGGGCCTGAAGGACATGGATGAAGGCAGACAAAAGTCACAAACTCCTAGTTAGGAGATGAATAAGCACATGGATAGAATACAGGGCATGGCTGAGTGTAGTTAACAATAATGTACATTGAAAATTGCTAAAAGAGTAGATTTTAAAAGTTCTCACCACAAAAAAAAAAATACCATAAAATAAATCATAACCATGTGAGATGACAGTAATGATTACGATGATTACGATGGTAATCATTTTGTAATGTATGTGTATATCAAGTCCTTATGCTCTACTCCCTAAACTTACATAATGTTATATGTCAATTTATTTCAGTAAAGCTGAAAAGAAAAAAATTGGACGAAGGACTTGAATAAACTTTTCTCCAGAAAAGAATACACACAAATGACCAGCAAGCACATGAAAAGGGGTTCAACATCATTAGTCCTTAGAGAAATGCCTATCCAGCCCACAGGGCCTTGTTTCTATTACCATCTTTTTTCTTTTATGGGTTCAACTACACTCCCAAGGCTTTCTAAAGACTATTAAATGCCTAATAATAGCGCTTATCAAATACCCTGGCTCAAAGACCTCATGACTCATGAATGCTAACAGCAGGTCCTTGAAGAGCTGAAGAAAGCGTCTAATCGTGATACTTTGTCTCAGCAGCTGCAGAGAAACTCTCGCAGTTTCTGGAGGAGAAAAGCAGTGAAGAAGAGACAAGACAGCGACAATGGGGTTGACCTTCTCTTGTTCTTTTCCTGTAAAGCGTCACACCTCTCAACTGTGTCTAAAACTTTAATCCTAGACGTCTGAGAGAGAGAGACAGAGAGAGAGAGAGAGAAAATAAAATGGAGAAATAAATGGGTGTGTACAAACACCGGCAGGAGAGGAATCAAGATCAAGGGCAGAGCAAGGAAGAAAGAAAGGAAAACGACAAGCAGTATCATCTAAGATGGAAAGGGGACGGGGCCCTACTGCCGTGGGGACCCAATAAAATACATGGACACTTATTCCAAAGGGCCCATTCATAAAGAGGACCTTTATAAATATACATGTAGGTATAAAACAATTCCGTTTTCCAGAAAATACCGGGCCTCCACTCTGTGTTACTAGGAAAAGCACTGTAAGCTGTTAGAACCGCCCCTCTGGTCTATAATGTTAACTCATCTTATTGCCTTTAGCTGCTTTTTACAAATTAAATCTTTGTAGTTAAATATCAAGACAGACATTTCCTTATACTAAATTCCATTCCCTAATAAATTACCATAGTGAGGTTTAGTTATCTGAGAGTGCAAAACTTTGAAGTATGTGAATCAGTAGAATTTTATTTGGGGGCCTATCAGAACTCAGTCAAAGTAGAGAACACAAAAAGTATTCAGATCTATATATAACGTTTACATTCTAAAAATGCTGCTGGTAATTCACCTGTCTTTAAAATTTGCTATTCGTTTTCTTTAAAGCACTAGGTTTACTTACCTGAAAATGTAAAGAACAATTCATTTTGCAAACCAGCTCTTTGCATTTTAACACGATGGCATTCAGACTTCAGTAAAGAAACTTCACATGAAAGGTCAAGGACCAGTTTGCTTAAAATCTGAAGAAGTTTCTTCTCAAAAGAAATATTATAGATACTATTGCAGGGGGCTGCATGGTATCGAGCCGTGAACTGGTAATAATAATGAGGCTCACGATAAGCTGTAAAAAATGAAACAGAATAACGTGAAAGTGGTTATTTAAACAATTCAAATGTATTGCAACTACTCAAGAGAAATCATTACTTGGAATAAGTTCATAGTATTTTTATATCCACCCTGGGGAAACTGAGGGATTCAGGGGTTATATGTCACATGCCCAGTGCCTATGGTCTCAAAACTGAGATTCTAACCAAGAAGCTTACCTCAGACCCCACTATATTATTCATCCTCAAACTTAGGAATGAAATTTCTCTTAATATTCATCTTAGAATAAACTATAGTTGTATAATTACCAGCTATGTGCAAAAATTAGTATGTTTCTCATAAATCTACCAGTTTTACTGAGTTCTATTACAGTATCCGAAACTGGGAACATTTTTCCTGTCCATTTCAATATATAACTGAAATGATACAAGAATATAAAGGTGAGAAGAAATCCATAGTAATATATATATTCTGTATCCACATCCTCTGACACACTGAACTCAAAATCAAAATCAACAATTAAAATCCATCAAACACAGCTCGGAGCCTGGGGCCTGCTTTGGATTTTGTGTCTCCCTTTCTCTCTGCCCTTCCCCTGCTCACGCTCTGTCTCTCCCTCTCTCTCAAAAATAAATAAACATTAAAAAAAATTGGGGGGGGGGACGCCTGGGTGGCTCAGTTGGTTGGGCATCCGACTTCGGCTTAGGTCATGATCTCACAGTTCATGGGTTCGAGAGTCACGTCGGGCTCTGTGCTGACAGCATGGAGCCTAGAGCCTGCTTCAGATTCTGTGTCTCCCTCTCTCTGTGCCCCTCCCCCTCTCATTCTCTCTGTCTCTCTCTCAAAAATAAACACTGAAAATTTTTTAAAAATATATTTTTAAATAAAATAAAATCCATCAAACGTCTGAAAACAAAATACTACTAAATAACCGATGGTACAACCATTAAAATTATTATGAAAACAATTATAGAGGGAGGACATGACAGCTGGAGAAACGGTATAAGACTAGGTCCCAGTGAAAAATAATGTAAATTATTTTTAAAACAAAACCATTTATAATCTCTGCAAATGGTCCTAATGCAAGCAGAAAGAGATATGGGCTCCCGGAGAAAGACAGACAGACAAAGCTTCCGGGACGCGTGAAAAGTCCTTCTAGGCCCTGTGGGTTAGGAGAGATCTAACAGCCACCTCCAGGCCGGGACACAGCCTACTGACTGCTGAGGGAGCATCGGGAAAGGGGACACCCGGCAAACACCCCCCACCCGACAAGGTGAGAAATGTGCGACTTTCCTGGGGCGCCCTTGGCTGCCCAAGGACAAAGGAAAGGGAAACACCAATTTAACTGATAACAGACCAGTTATGCAGGACAGGAGTCTCCATCAGTTTACAAATATCTTAGTAAATGACAAGAAAAAAGGCAATCTTATCAGTAGCCCAACTTTCAGAAACCCACAGACTCTGGTTCCTGGGGCCCTGACGTCACCCTCCGCTCCACAGTGATGTGGGAACAAAGACTAGAAGGAAATGCTAAATAAAATTAACTTCTTCATGACCCATTGCCAACTATTTTATATTTGGCAAATGTTATATATATTTGTCAACAGTACAGCCCATTGCCAAATATCTGAGATGGGCAGAGGAAAACATTCCTCCAACCAGCTCCTGAGTATCTTGTCCTAACATTACCGCCTTTCCAGAGGGAAACAGCCTTAGCGCTGGGACAGCGAGGCCTCGGGGATGCTGTGAGCCCTCACATCCCCTCGTCAGCACATCAAGGTCCTTCTGGAGGCCTCCCTCTGCCTTTACCTCCCCCGACTCCACAGTGTACATCCAGTCCCTCCTCCCAAGCCCAGTGCGGCTCTCTCTGCCCGCGGGTCCTGTCCCCGGGCTCTCATAAAATCGCCTTTTTGCACCAAAGACGTCTTCAAGAACTCTTCTCGGCCGTCAGCTCCGAACCCCCATAACTCCAAAACCGCATCAATATCAGGGACAAGAAATCAGTGATAAAACTCCTGGTGCTAGAAAGGTCTGTCAACTATCTCAATTAATTATGAGCGGATGGCACTTGAGCCGCATTTATTCCATCACCACCTTTTAAAAGCATCTGTGCTAAAACGTCAAAGCTGAAAAATAGCTAAGAGATCGAGTCCAAAGCCATTCATTTTGTGGGCCTGTACGCTATTGCGCAGGGAATGCCAAGTGAGTTAAACACACTTTTGGGTGAGAGTAGGGGAGATGAGGCACACCAAAGAGGTGAAATGACATTTGCCTGCCATCACAATCCTAGACCAACCGACGGGCTGGCGGCCGAGGCACAGGCTGGGGAGGAAGAAGCGTGTGTACAAACCAGGTCAGGCTAAGTATTTTGTGGTTCGAAACAGAGTCGGAAAATATTCATAAACTATTATCTACTATTCTTTTCTGATGACAGAAATACTGTTTGTGGAAAGACAAACAAAAAGTTTGTACACAAACCAAAATAAACCCATGAGAACTCCCAGTGTGGACTCAGAAGCGAATTCCGATCTGCTGCACATGCTGGAGCTACCTTTACAGGATCGAAAGGCCCCCAAACTCTCAGATTCTGGACCCACCAGAGCCAGAGAACTGAAGAGGCCGCTGGCCCCAGTGACTTATCCCTTCGCAGGGACTCTGTCACCTTAAGATGACCTCCACCTCGTCCCAAGCTGCGCTCCCATTGTGCAAGCTCTTGGTGACATGTCCTTGCCCTGAGCTCACAGCTTCCCTGGTTCTGGGAGACTCTGCTTAGGGAAAGATCCCCAGTGTTCTCCTTATTGTTGCTGGTAAACTCCTTCCTTTTCCTATTCCTGACTCAGTTGTGCCTTTGGGCTCAACACCCGCCAAGAGGGGAACCGAGTTTTGGGTGACATTAGGGCAAGGAGAAAAGTGAAAAGACATTTATTCCAAACCATCTACTAACAGTCAGTAAGAACAAGGAGAGACGAGGGTGGCAAACCCCGACCTTCTCCCTCCCTCCCCTCTGGGCCCTCGCTGCCCTTGACTGCCCTGGGCCAGTTCACAGTGTGAGGGGGCCACAGCTGGAGCGGCAAACCAAGGGGTCCGGGGCAGGACCGCGAAGCTCCTAGAGCAGGGAGGCACTCACGTGTCCCCACCCCAGCTCCAGACTGCAGGTCGATGTGAGGATTTGCAGGGGGGTGGGGGCGAGGAGCAGGCTGGAGAGCAGAGAGCTCAGAATCTCCTCTCCAAGGAACAGGCATCACCGGAGATGAAGCGCTGGGAAGCTCAGACCTCAGGTAGTCTCAAAACCCCAGGAGGTCTGGAGAAAGATGGTGGGGAGGCGACTCACAGATTCCCCTGAGTGACAGGTGAACTGCAGACTTCCTCGGCCGTTAGGGAGCAGCTCTGGAAAGGTCAGCTGCGAGGCGCAATGCTCAGGTCAGAAAACAATCCCCAAAACTGACCAGGGGAATATCCCCTCAAAGGAAGGCATATATAACTGGATCGGCCTTCAGGGGAATCTATGCCCAGGGCACTGCTGAAAACCAACTGCTGCGCTTCCTAAAACAAACCAGGGGCTGGGGTGAGGGGCTTCACATGATGGTGGGTGAGTGAGGAGCGAATGTCATGGAAATGATCTAGGCACCTGCTACACAAATAAGCATGAACTAATTACCACAAGCCTGGGGAGGGAGAGGTGTGGGTCAGTGTCTAGAGTTCCAAGCTATCTAAAAAGTCCAGGTTCTGAAAAAAATTTCAGTCAAGCAAGGAAACAGGAAAGTATGACTCATGTACTGGAAGAAAGTAGTAAATTGTAACCACTTGTGAGAATGATCAGATGTGGGATTTAAAAGATAAAGATTTCGGAGCATCCATTATGAATATGAAAATAACGAAAGGAAATTATGATTAAAGAAGGAAGCTATAATGAGAATCTCACATCAAATAAAGAATACCTGTAAAGTCTGAAATTATACAAAATGAGCCAAGTGCACATTCTGCAGTTGAAAAATGGAAACACTGAAAGGAAAAATGGACTCAGGGGCTCAAGAGTAGATTGTGATCAGGCAGAAGAAGGAATCCGCTAAAAGCAGTTCTTCAGACTGAAAGAACACGACCATGGTCAGTAACCTGAATCCACACCAAAAACAAAATGCTCTGGTAAAAGTCACTATGTCATTACGAAGACGGCTTACGTGCATATTTCTTCTCCTTTTTTTCCCTTTTACTGACAGAAAAAGCAATTGTGTAAAGGATGTGCATCTATGTCCCACTGGCCCCTATACTGGGACATAGAAATGACCACAGGTGGTAACCTAAATACATGGGAACAAATGAAGAGAACCACAAATGATCAACAAAAAGGCTAATAAGCTATAAACCTACAAACACATACTTGCTCTCCTTTCTATTTTTAGCTTCTCAGAAAAACATAAAACTATACAAAATAATTACTATAGTTAGCTGTATAACATTTATAGATATAACATGTATATATTAGTACCACAAAAAGCAGAGAAAATGAATGTGTGTATGTGTACATATGTAAGAGTAACTTCTCTGCATCTCACTGGAATTTAGTATAAATGTCAAGCTAACTATGATAGGTTAAGATGTATGTGGTGATCCACAGAACAGTCAATAAGGAAATAACTCACAAATATAAAGTGAAAAATTGGTAATTAAATTTCTACATTCAAAATTATTCTCTTAATTCAAAAGAACGTGAAATACCGGAACACACATGAAGCAAAAAATAAAACAGCAGAGTATATCTAGTGATATAAAAATGGCATTAAATGTGAAGGAATGATACTATCTAGTCTTTGGGACACCTGAGGGCTCAGTAGGTTAAGCATCGGACTTCGGCTCAGGTCCACGAGTTCGAGCCCCGCATCAGGCTCTGTGCTGACAGCTCAGAGCCTGGAGCTTGCTTCAGATTCTGTGTCTCCCCCTCTCTCTGTGCTCCTCCCCCACTCATGTTCTGTCTCTCTCAAAAATAAATAAAAACATTGAAAATATTAAAAAAAATAAACGATACTATCTAGTCTCTTCACAGAGACTGTGAAACTGGATTGAATAAGCAGTATCAACTATCTGGTGGCTACATGAGACACATTTTACATAAAAAAAATACAAACAGATTGAAAGTAGTAACGTGAAAGATGATATACCACGCATACAGCAAACACAAGAAAGCAGAAGTGGCTATACAATTATCAGGTAAGAGAGACTTTAAAAGAAACAAACAAAAAAGGAACACTTTACTAAAAGGGACCATCTCTCAGTAAGACAGAACCATGATAAACATAGACACACCTAAGAACAAAGCACCAACATGAAACAAAAACTGACCAAGGAAAAAAAGAAATAGACAACAATTTAGTTGGGGACTTCAACACCCCACTTACAATAATAGATAAAACAACTAGACAGGAGATCAACAAAGAAATGGAAGGCCTGGGTAGTGTCATGAACAAACAGACCTAACAAGTGTCTGCAGATTCCACCCAAAACAGCAGAATACACAATCTTCTCCAGTGCTCATGGCACACACTCAAATACGCAAAGATGTTGCAGATTCTACGCTACACATCTCAATAAACTTAGAAGGACTGAAATATCAAGTATTTTCTCTGACTAAAATGGAATAAAATTAGAATAACAGAGAAAAATTTGAGAAACTTACAACGATACGGAAATTAAACAATAGCATCCTAAACAACCAATATGTCAAATAAGGAAATCAAAAGAGCAATTAGAAAATACTGATATAAATTAAAATAAAGACAAAACCTATGGGATGCAATTAAAGCAGTACTTAGCAGTGTGTGTGTATGTGTGTGTGTTTGTGTGTATACATATAATGTGCCTTTAACACAAAAGAAAGATCTCAAACCAATAATCTAACCTTTAACCTTATGGCACTGGGAAAAAAAGAGAAAACTAAACCTAAAAAAAGCAGAAGGAAGAAAATAATTATTATTAAAATAATAAAATTTATAGCAGAGAAAAATGATATGGCAAATAGAAAAACAATAGAAACAATGAAACAAAATCTAGTTTCTTGAAATCAACAAAACTGATAAACCTTTAGCTACAGTAATCAAGAAAAATAAAGATTTAAATTCTCAAAATCAGAAATGAAAAAATCAGCATTATTGCAGAATTATTCTGACCTTACAAAATAAAAAAGAATTAAAAAAGGGACACTATGAACAACTGTATGCCAATAATTAGCTTAGTCAAAATAGGAAAATCCTAGAAAGACACAAACTATTAAAACTGACTCAATAAAAACACAGAATATCTAAACAGAACTACAAAAAGGGAATTAGTAATCAATATATATACATATACATACATACATACATGAACATACATATATAAAGAAAAACCAAAGTCCAGGTGTCTTTACTCAAGAATTCTAGAAGGTATTTAAAAGAAATGTTAACAATTTTTAATAGACTCCTCCAAAATCAGAAGAGGAAGAAAAACTTCCCAACTCAAACTATGAGGCTACTATTACCATGATAGCAAAACCACACAAAAGAGATATCGCAAGAAAACTACAGACCAATGTCTTATGAATATAAATGCCAAGAACTTTTAACAAAACACTAGCAAACTGAATCCTGCAGCCTAGTGAAAGAATTATACATCATGACCAAGTGGGATTTATCTATCCCAGAAATGCAAGGTTGGTTTAACATTTGAAAAACAATTAACATACTATATCAATAACACACAAAATACAAACCACATAATTATCAGTTAATGCAGAAAAAAAGCATTTGACAAAATCCAACACCCTCTCACACACACTTGCACACATAATCAGCAAACTTGAAATGGAAGGAAACTTCCTCAACTTAATCAAGGGCACCTACATAAAAACCACAGCTAACATCACATGTACAAGCAAGGCAATGATGTCTGCTTTCACTAGTCTTATTCAGCAAAATGTTAGAAGGCCTAGTCACCCCAATAAGAAAAATAAGACATACAAATTGGGAAAAAGAAAAGAAAAGAAAAGAAAAGAAATAAAACTATCCTTGTGTGCTTATGACATGACTGTCTCACAAAGAATCTACAAAATAAAAAGATTCTAGAACTATTAAGTAACCTTAAGTTAAAATGGCAGGTTATTAGATTAAGACACAAGTAATAAATCACATGCTATAAATTAACAATAAACATTTGGAATCCAATACCATTTATAATTGCTCCAAAAGAAATAATATACTTAGGTATGTACTTACACATACATAAAAAATAAAAATAGATAAATAACAGATAAAAGAAATAAAGAATGACTTAAGTAAATGGAGATATACCATGTTCATGGACTGAAATACTCACTATAGCAGAAGCGGCAATTTTCCCCCAAATTTATCTATAGTGTACATGTAATTCCCATAGAAATTCTAGCAAGACGCTTTATAGATACATTCAAGATTATTCTAAAATTTATATGGAAAGGGGCAGGCCCCCAAAACACAAAAACAATCTTCATAAAAATGAATAATGGGAGGCATTAGAATTACTCTACTTTGTGTTGCATATATACTATATATATTTCTATATACTTATATTAATTAATAATGTGGTACTGGCAGAGGGATAGACCTATTGATCAATGGAAGATATTAGAGAACCCAGAAATGGAGTCTCACAAATATTCTCAACTGGTTTTTGACAAAGGTACAAAAACATTTCATAAAAGGAAGAACAGTCTTTGCAAGAAATGAAGCTGGCATAAGTAGCTATCCATCTATAAAAAAAATTAAACCTCATACCTTACACAAAAATCAACTGAACATGCATAACATTAAAAGTGAAACTGTCAGACTTTAGAAACAAATAGGAGGGTATCTCTGCAAAGATAGACAGGCAAAGAATTCTTAGACTTGATACCAAAAGCATGATTAATAACCAAGTCTGATAAACAAGACTTCATGAAATTGAAATGCTTTAGCTCTGCAAAAATACTGCAAATTACAAGCCATGAACAAACTGAAGATGACAAATAAATGGGAATATATTCCATGTACATGGGATTATAATAATTAATATTGCTAAAATGTTCATACTAACCAAATCAATGTGATTCATTAAAATCCCTATCAGAATTACAGTGGTACTTCTTACAGAAAGAGAACAACAATCCTAAAATTTGTATGGAACCACAAAAGACCCCATATAGCCAAAACAATCTCAAGAAAGAAGAACAAAGATGGAGGCATCATTCTCCTTGATTTCAAACTCTATTACAAAGCTACAGTAATGTAAAAAGTACGGTATAGAGATACAGACAATGGAACAGACTAGAGAGTCCGGAAACAAATCCACATATATAGTCAATTAATTTATAAGAAAGGAGCTGAGAATATACAATGATGCAAAGGTTGGTCTCTCAATTAAGAGTGCTAGAAAACTGGACATGCACATAGAAAATGAAGCTGGATCACTATCTTATACTACATGTAATAATTAACTCAAAATGGATTAAAGAACTGAAGGTAAGACCTAAAACCATAAAACTCCTAGAAAAAAAAATAGGTGATAAGTTCCTTTGCCATTTTTCTAATCTGATACCAAAAGCAAAGGTAACAAAAGCAAAAATAAACAAGTGAAACTATATTATACCAGAGAGCTTCTGTAAAGCAAAGGAAATACTCAATAAAATAAAAAAGACAACCTACTGAGTACAAGAAGACTTTTGCAAATCATGTATCAGGTAAGCAGTTACTATCCAAAATCTATAAAGACCTTATATCAATCTACAGCAAAAACACAAACAATCCAATTTAAAATAGGCAAATGATCTAAATAGACATTTTTCCAAAGAAATACAGATGACCAACAGGTACATGAAAAAGTGCTCAACATCATGATCAGGGAAATGGTAACAGAATGACTATGCACTACTTACAATAGCTGAGGTATGGAAACTGTGTCCCAACTGATTGAGTGGCTAAAGAAATTGTAGGCTGTGTATGTGCATGTGTGTGTGCACGTGTGTATGTGTGCATGTGTGTGCATGCACACACATGTGGCAACATATATGGACTTTGAGGGCTTTATGCTAAGTCAAGTAAGTCAGAGAAAGATAATTACTGTATGATTTCTCTTCTAAGTACAATCTAAAAAAGAAAACCTCACAGATATAGAGAACAGATTGGTGGTTACCACAGGCAGGTAGTGAAGAGTAAAGACATGGCTGAGGGGGAGGTACCTGGGTTGATCAGTTGGTTGAGGGCCTGACTTCAGCTCACGTCATGATCTCATGGTTCATGAGTTCAAGTTCCATGTCGGGCTCTGTGCTGACACCTTAGAGGCTGGAGATTCTGTGTCTCCCTCTCCCTCTCCCCCTCCCCACTTGCACTCTGTCTCTCAAAAATAAACATTAAAAATTTAAGAAAAAAAAAAGGACATGAAAACTAAAGGAATGATCCTTGGTATGCGACACCCTTGGTTTTGCCAAGCCAAAGCAGGCTCCAGGCTCTGAGCTGTCAGCACAGAGCCCAACGTGGGGGCTCGAACCCACAAACTGTGAGATCATGACCTGAGCCCAAGTCGGGCTCTGTGCTGACAGCTCAGAGCCTGAGCCTGCTTCACATTCTGAGTCTCCCTCTCTCTCTGCCCTCCCCGTCTTGCATTCTGTCTTTCTCTCTCTCAAAAGTAAATAAATATTAAAAACTTAAAAAAAATTTTTTTAATGTTTTTATTTATTTGTAGGAGAGAGAGAGAGACAGCGTGAGCAGGGAGGGTCAGAGAGAGAGGGAGTCACAGACTCTGAAACAGGCTCCAGGCTCTGAGCTGGCAGTCAGCACAGAGCCCGACGCGGGGCTCGAAGCCACGCACCGTGAGATCATGACCTAAGCAAAAGTCGGACGCTTAACCAACTAAGCCACCCAGGCGCCCCTAAAAACTTTTTAAAAATAAAATTAGAAATTTAAGGAAATTTATATGCCAAATGCATATACCAAGGAACTTTACATACAAAAAGACCAAAAGGGCTCTGATGGGCTTTTGTGCCTGTATAAATTTATTTTAACATTTGGTAAAGTCCACCAAAACGACCAAACTCTATAGACTTAGTAAGAAGGCTCAAAATATGGTTTTACCTGGGGAACCAACTAAACTTAAATATGGTACTGTCTGTAATATAAGAATAATTGCCGGAGGCCCGCCAGAGCCAGGTCTAGGGGTCCCTGATGGATGGACGGTGTCGGCGAGAAAGAGTGAGAGAGCCCCGAGACTCTTTCTGGTCACCAGGCAGGCCTCTCTGCACTGTCTGAGACTCAACTTTATTTTATGATTTAGTGTTTGGGGACGGCACAGAAGTGGCATTCTAATGATAAATTCTTTGATCAGTAAAAACTTTCCAGAACACTGATATGCATAGGTGTATGGGGAACAGCCCAGAAGTGGCATTCTGATGATAAATCCTTTGATCAGTAAAGATTCTCCAGAACACTGACATGCAAAAGATGGGAAACAGCCCAGAGGTGGCATTAGCATAGTAAAGGCAAAAGTCAGTTCTCTGTGAGCAGGGGCCAATAGCCTGTTTATCGCTTAATGGGAGGCATTAAGAAAAACAGGTCTTTCAGGAACGCAATGTTGCTCCCATAACCACAAAAGAAGTTCCTACAGTAAGTTCCTTCGCAAAGTGGACCCAGCATATCAAGGCCAGAATGAGTGACTCCTAATACCGATCAACAAGGTAACTTGGGGGTTGGTGCTCAAGCAGGAACAACTGGGTGGGCATGGATATCGGTTGCCATCTGACAGTAAGAGTCCATGCAACTTACCTTAACCTCACAAGTAGTTCTTTCTCAACTTATGAGTTCACAAACAGCTCCGAACAAATAATAAATATAAAATAGAGAAAAGTAAGTATGGCTCACTTAAATTGTAGCCTTGCCTAAATTTTCTATAGTTCTGGTATTAATACTGTAAGCGTCACTGCCTTAATATTTTACTGCCTTAATATTTTAAGCGTCATATTGAGGAGATGCTCTTAATGGAAGAAAATTAAATTAAATCCTTAGCATTTGTAATTGACTTGATAAAATTGGATCTCATTAACTCTAGGGTAATAATTATATGGACCAATATGTATATATCAGACCATAGTAATACAGTCTAAGGTAAGTTAAAACAGGTCTTCTAGGATTACAACTTATTCTATCAAACCTAATTAATAAAGAGGTGATTATCCCCAGTGTTTCTCCATTTGATAACCTAATTTTGCCTGTTTTTAAATTTGGAAAACATAAAGTGTGCCTCATGGGGGAATGGTACGAATACATACGTACATACGTAAATACACACGTACATGCACACATGCGTACATACATACATGAATACATATGTGCGTGCATGCATGCATGCATACGTAAAATGTGTGGGTTGTGTGTTTACACACAAATAGATGAGAGACAGACAAAAAGACACGCACGCGTGTGTGCGCACGCACACACACACACACAAATCCCGTGGGCAGTAGGGAGAGAGATTTATTTAAATTTTCCGTAATAGGACTGCCTGAAGGAGGGAAATGTGATACAAACCCCATGGCCACCAACTGAGAAGTGCTCAAATCTGGAATACCATGTGGCCATTAGAAAGGTTAAAGTGGATCGTTTTTTTTTTTTTTAAATATAATTTATAGTCAAGTTAGCTAACATACAGTGTGTACAGTGTGCTCCTGGTTTGGGGAGTGGATTCCCATGATCCATCATTTACATACAACATGCAGTGCTCCTCCCAACAAGTGCCCTCCTCCATGCCCATCACCCATTTTCCACTCTCCCCCACCCCCATCAGCCCTCGGTTTGTTCTCTGTATTTAAGAGTCTCTTACGGTTGCCTCCCTCTCTGTTTGTAACTATATTTCCCCTTCCCCTCCCCCATGGTCTTCTGTTAAGTTTCTCAAGTTCCACCTATAAGTGAAAACATGTGATATCTATCTTTCTCTGACTGATTTATTTCACTCAGCATAATACCCTCCAGTTCCATCCCCATTGCTGCAAATGGTGGGATGTCACTCTTTCACATTTCCAAGCAGTATTCCATTGTACATACAAACAACATCTTCTTTATTCATTCATCAGTTGATGGACATTTGGGCTCTTTCCATGATTGAAATGGAACGAACTACATGATTTTGTTTTAAGCACGAAAATAGCAGGTCTACAAAATCAGGGTTTATTAAATGAGGCCTCAGCCTGTGGGCTCTGGGGAACCAACTCCAGAATGAGAATTCCTAGGTTAGAATCTGGACCTCCACCCCATTCGCACTGTGAGGCTCTGAGCAGGTCACTTCACCACCCTGTGCCTTGGTGTGTCTGCACAGGACAGGACACAGCAGTACCCACTGCACAGCTCTGTTGTAGGCTTGAGTGAGTCAAATGCAAACACAGCTCTTTAAGCAATGCCTCGCATACGCACTCTATGTGTTTTCTATTGTTATAATCCCATGGAAACCCGGCACTGCGTGGCACAGAATATAGTAAGTATTAGCTACGCCCATCATTACTACATACTAGCATTCATTTTAGGCACTGTTACACTTGTCAGCCTATGTGAATGTACCCTTATAAGAGACTTCAAAGTAAATTTCTTTTAAACAAGTGAAATAACAAGATGGAAAAAACCACGTAACAAGAAGGAAGAATGACAGATTCAAAAGGTAAACAAATTTTTTTGCCTAAGGAAGTTAATAGAATTTCTCATAAAAAAATTAGGTCTTTCTTTGGATATACGGGATAGTGTTTCATCAGTGACCACAAATTATCGGGAAACCACTAATAATTCTGCTACGCTGTGCAACCCAGCTGTGACAAGGATGGTGCATTAGTTTCCCGCTGCTACTGTGACAAATCATCACAGATGCAGTGGCTTCAAATATTATCAAATATTATCATCTTGCAGTTCTGGAGATGAGAAGTTCCAGTGAATCTTATAAGGTGCCTTCCTTCTGGAAGCTCCAGGCCTCTGCCACCTCCGGCTTCTAGAGGCCTCCTGCTCTCCCCGGCTGTGGCCCCTCCTCCCTCCTCAGGGGAAGCCACCGCGGCCTGTCCTTCCGCCACCACGCCTCCATTATGTGCCGCTGGCCCTGGCACCTCCTGTTCCGAGGACCCTGGCACTGGGCCTGCTCAGCGACTTCAAGATAACCTCCTCTGCTCACAACGGTTAGCTAATCGCTATCTGCAAAGCGCCTTTGGCCACGGGAAGGCAGCATGGGTCCAGGTCCTGGGGATCAGACAGGTGTACCCGGAGGACCCCTACTCTGTCCGCCACCCACAGGTCCCCTGGTGAGAGGGGATGTACGAGCAACCTCTGCCCAGCTGTTCTCCCGGCCACTCAATTATCAAGCCAGCTCTCCCCATCTCAGACTCGCACAGCTCACACTGCTTCTAGGGAAGGATTTACGGTGGCATTTCCTGCCCCCATCCAGGGGATGGTAAGGTGCCACCCAGCGTGAAACTCTGAATTTAACAGCAGTACAGACTATAGTATTATAATAATTTGAAAACATAATTTCCATCCTCCCCCCGCCCCCCATTTTCACACAGTGGCTTAAATTTATCTGTGTTCATGTCAACATTCCCCGGAAGAAAACAAGGTCTGCCCTCACCACTAACACTTACGGAGCACTCTATAAAATAGCAGCAAGCCGTAGTTTTTCTTTAACTAAAAGACGAGAAAATAACAAAGTCCCTTTAAGATATTGAAATATTTGAAAACATTAATTAATGTTAAAATACAACTCAAGGTACCTCTTACCATATATGACATATTTTAGTTGAAGATTTTTCACAATTTCCTCCACGGTAGGTTTATACTCGAGGAAACATGTATAAACTCCACTCATCCCCTCCTCAAAGTTCTGGAATATGAGGCTTCCGGTGGATGTTACCTGTGCAGTGCTGTTTTCTGATAAAGGAACAACATGTGGTAATAAATCACATGACATGGAGACAAACAAAGTATTTTCTAAACAGAGCAAAGCCATCAAAAGTTACCTACAGAATCACCGACATTTGCTGGGGGCATACCTAACTCGTGACTGCTGCTGGTGTGTGCTGACAGCCAACGCCAGGAGGGCCTTCTGAGTGTGTGAGCTGTACTAACCAGGGGTCACCAGGTGTGTGGTCAGAGACTAACAGTTCCAGGAACTTAATGCACTCCTGATCTTCTCCTTGCACTGAATTGGGCTCCATCAGATATTCGCAGATGTATAAAAACAGCACGTATTTACGTACACTATGAAGTAATTATATACACACACATACATGTATACTTATTAATAAGTTATGCCCTCTGTAAGCTTACAAACTATATGTGAAAGGGAGGAAACAATGTACCCAGAACAAAGACTAGTCCAAGATACTAAAAACTAGGTACTTCTAGGTTTTTTTTGTTTTTTGTTTTTTTTATTTCTGAGAGATAGAGACAGCGTGAGCAGGGGAAGGTCACAGACAGAGGGAGATAAAGAATCTGAAACAGGCTCCAGGCTCTAACCATGAACCGTGAGATCATGACCTGAGCCCAAGTTGGACGCTAAACCGACTGAGCCACCCAGGGGCCCACAACTAGGTACTTCTAGTCATTACACAGGATACCGGGCAAAGGCTGAGTGACAACCTGCGGGGTGCAGAAGAAAGGAAATAAGAGACTGGGTCACCTGATCTGCCCAAAATCACACAATCGCACAGCTGCAGTGTTGAGAGTTAGGATTGGATGTGAGAGCCCTTTGTACTTTCATGTGCTTCGTCACTTAAGTATCACATTGGGAGAAAGCTGTGCTGTGTGATGGGAAAGAGGTGTGATGTAGAGGCTTGAGCCATGGGTTTAGGTCTCCCTTTCTTTCTCATAAACTGTGTAACCTCGGGGGTAATCGCTTAATCCCCTTAAGTCCAGCTCCTTCACTTGTAAAACAAAGAATCAAAATATATGATAGCATATCTCACAGGTTTGTTTTCCTGCAACGAATACAAACTTACAGTACTCAAAAGAGCTATCAGTCTTTAAGTAATTCAAGCTGTTATTCTGAAAGTACATAACCGGTTTTGCATCTGATAATTGTTATATTAAAACTCACTCAATAATTTAATATGCCATTCATTAAAATGGAAAGTATTATCCAAGCAAAGAATTATCTCTTTTCTACTTTAAGTAAATAATGTTTGCTTATAAAACTTCAGGTTGAAATTTATCTTAACTAAAATAAATGTATTTCCTTAAAGTATGACAAAACATGAATGTTCTTAGTGATGAAATTTTCACCATTAATTTGCTCAATAAAAATCTGTTCCATTTCAGGGTGCCTGGTTAGCTCAGTTGGTTGAGCGTCCGTCCGACTCTAAATAGATTGCTAAAATAGATTAACGAGTTTTCAAGTGTTTGCTATATATTTCAGGATAAACAAATACTTTATAGTAAATATGATAAAAGCTGACTGTGTAAGTCAATCTGAGAAAAGAGAAACACCACATGATTTCACTCATGTGGAATTTAAGAAACAAAACAAATGAGCATGGGGGGTGGGGAGAGAGAGAGAGAGAGAGAGAGAGAGAGAGGCAAACCAAGAAACATACTCTTTAACAACACAGAACAAACTGACGGCTGTCAGAGAGGAGGTGGGTGGCGGCATGGGTGAACAGTGACCAGGGATGAAGGAGGACATTTGTCGTGACGAGCACCGGGGGGTGTATGGAATCATTACATCGTACGGCTGAAACTAACACTGCACTGCATGTTAACTGAAATTTAAATAAAAACTTAAAATTTTTTTAAAAAATAAAGAAGGGTTAATACCTATTCTTCTCAAATCATAAAATAAAATGCCCACAAATTTTAAATACCAGAAATATCATGTTGTCAATGGGCTATGCAGGCTTGGCAATAATTTGAAATGAAATTTTCCTAAACCAGAAGTATCAACTAATAACTGCATTTATACATACCTGAATGCCTGCTACAATGTTAAGTACTGTGACGGCCAGAAAGTCAAGTAGGGTATATGATCCATAATAAAGCACCCTCTCATCTTCTAATTTTTAAAAAAATTTAAGTGGGAGCGCCTGGGAGGCTCAGTCAGTTAAATGTCCAAATCTTGATTTCAGCTCAGGTCATGATCTCACAGTCCTGAGACTGAACCCCGTGTTGGGGCTGAGCTGAGCATGGGGCCTGTTTGATATTCTCTCTCTCTCTCCCTCTCTCCTTCCCTCACTCATGTACTCCTCCTCCAAATAAATAAATAAATAAATAAATAAATAAATAAAATTAAAGGTAGGACATTTTGAAAAAAATAGAGGACTTTATAGCAGATAGAAATGGTCATGCTATACCACCACTTAACAACTGACTTTTAGGGAACTGTGTTTAAGTGGGAATTTCATGCTGCCCAAGGACATCACTCTAACAACTCATACAATAGCATACAGTCAGGGAATAACGGAACCAAAGTCAATACTTCTTTCTCTACACCTTAACTGGATCGTCTAAAAATTTAGAAGTCCATGACTTACAACTCTAAAAATCACACGGCAAAATTAACGCATGTTTTCATTACGACTTATTATTTTAAAAAAATAAGTTGACGCTTTTGGTTTCTGCTCAGATATGGAAACTGACCGTAAGAATATCGACCCCACTATCACAATAAGGAGAAAGACAAACTGTCAGTTAACAATTTATCTTGAACCCATCAAAAAATTCAGGTGGGAAGATAACCAGTAAACCTGAAATCTGGGAGGGACAGTGACGTATGGATGGAACCAGGGCCTAAGCATTTAAGAAGACTCAGCGACGAGTTTTCAGTGCGTGACCAGAAGCCAAGTGTCAACCAGTGTGGGCAGGTGAGACTTCTGAGCACCACGGATATTGGTCCAGATATTCAGGGGGGTGAGTCGGGGGCATTACACCCTCTTACAGGCTCTACCTTCAGGAACACCTCTGAGTGACCAAACAGGAGGTCCGACTCCCCCTGGACTCTGGCTGGAGGAGGACCCAGCAGCCGGCCGACGTCTGCCCACACCCATTCCCCTACTTCCGGTATGGAGCAACGCTTTAACTCCTGGGAGAGAAGGAGAAGAAGCAGTCACCCAGGTCCCCGTGGGAACTTGTCGCCACTGAGGAAGGAAATGTGAAGGACAAAAAAAAAAGCGTGTCATCCTTGAGGAAGAGTCTGCAAGAAGTACCAGGGCAACACTACAGCCGGAGAAGGAGTTGGGGTGCCTGTGACGGCGGCCCTGCCCCCCCCAGACCCAGGGCACCATTCCTGCCAGAGGCCAGGCTTAACCAAACATCAAAGACAGTCCCTCTCTCCCAATGACCCGTCAGTAAGAGTCGAAATGCAGTGTAATCAAACTGGAAGAGCTGCAAGAAAGAGATTCCAGAGAATTTAACAAGAAAAAAAAAAAGGGGGGAGAAACAAAAGCCAAAGGAGGAAATGACTTCTCCAAAGACACTGGAGAACAAAGCTTCTCATGAACAAGCCAACACCTAAAACGTCTTTAATTTTATCTCAAGCTTTCAATAACCACAGCAACAACCAATATTAAACCAAGATAAATTCTTGACTAGATTAACACAAATTTCTAATACTAAACACAACGCTATTTTTTAAAAGGTAAATGTTTACCTCAAAGCATAAAAATACTTATTACCTACAGTCTTATTTTATTCAAGATGACCAACTCTAATAAAAAACTAGAAGACATACAGAAAAGTGAGACATGACATATTTACAAAATCCCAGGCAATGTATACAGCCAGGCACCTAATGACCTATATGGCAAAAATATCAGACAGGTAATTTAAAATTATAATGACAAATGTATTAAAATACTGAATAGAAAACATACATAATACGCAAGGCCAGATAGGAGATTTTAGCAGAGAGACTAAAACTATAAGAAATGATCAAATGAAAATGCTAGAACTAAAACCAAAACAAAATGAACAGAAACAAAAACAAAAAAGACAGTAATATAGATGATGTATTCCTTCAATGGACTCATGAAAAAAGCGACATGGCTAAGGAATCAATGAGCTTCAATACAGGTCAAAAGAAACAAGTCAATCTGAATCTCAAAGAGAAAAAATAAACCACCACAACCAGGAAGAAAAAAATCCAAGAGCCGTGTAACAATACCAAAGAGTGTTACCCACGTGTGATAGAAATCTCAGAAGGAGAGGGGGATAGCATGGGACAGAATAAATATTTGAAGACATAATGGCAGAGAATTTTCAAAAATTAACGGCAAACACCAAACTACGGGTCCAAGAAGCTGAGAGAACACCAAGCAGAATAAAACAAAAACAAATACAAAAATGAGATATGTAAAATTCAAATCATGGAAAGCCAAAGGTAAAGAAAAAATCTTGAATTCAGTCAGAAAAAGTGGCACACTTTCTACAGAAGGACAGGGATAAGATAATAGCAGACTACTCATTAGGAACTATGCAAGCAAAAAGAATACAGAGGACCATCTTTAGACTGTTGAAAGAAAAAGAAGGCATCAATCCAGAATTCTACAACCAGCAAAAAAGATAAGCAAACTTAACCCAAAGCAAACAGAAGGAAGGAAATAATAAAAATAAAATCAGAAATCAGTGAAAGTTAAAATAAAAAAATAATAGAGAAAAATAAATCAAACCAAAAGCTGGTCCCTTGAGAAGACTGATAAAAACATTTTTTTTAGTGTTTATTTATTGTTGAGAGAGAGAGAGTGCGAGCAGGGGAGGGCCAGCAGGAGAGGGAGACACAGGATCTGAAGCAGCTCCAGGCTCTAAGCTGTCAGCACAGAGCCCGACGCGGGGCTTGAACCCATGAACTGTGAGATCATGACCTGAGCTGTCATCAGACACTTAACCGACTGAACCACCCAGGAGCCCCAGGACTGGTAAAATTTTTAAACCTGGGTACAGAGAGACCAAAATGAAAGAGGAAAGACACAGAGCCAATTATCAGGCATAATGAGGCACATTATACAGATCCTGAATATATTAAAAATATAGTAAGAGGGGCGCCCGGGTGGCTCAGTTTGTTAAGCGTCCAACTTTGGCTCAGGTCATGAACTCACGGTTCGTGCGTTTGAGCCCTGTGTTGGGCTCTGTGCTGACAGCTCAGAGCCTGGAGCCTGCTTCGGATTCTGTGTCTCCCTCGCTCTCTGCCCCTCCCCCACTCACACTCTCTGTCTCAAAAATAAACGTTAAAAAATTTAAAAACAAACAAACAAATATAATCCACATTGGTATGGATTTTAGAAAGAAATGTAAGATCAAAAAAAGTAAAACTCTAACTACTGATAAAGTCTCGAGCTGACCCTACGGGGTGCTATTTAAGACAAAACCATGTTTATAAATCTGTAGCTCAAAGGGTTCATTTGTATTTTCAATAAAAAACAGAATTATATCTGCTTCTTCATACACACTTGACTAACAAAAGTCTGAATGAAGAAACCAAAATGGCTTTAAGAACTTTTAAAAGTTTTAAAACAGTAACATTTTTGTGGAATACAGGTGCTGAGAGAACTCTCCAAGCAGTTCAATCACCAAGTATCTCTCTCTCTCAGATTAAGATCTGTGAAAAATGGTTCTCCCACCTATACTGTTAGACTCTAACTCTGAAGGGAAATCACAGGAAAAACAAGTGAGGAAACAGATACATAAACATGAGATACAACCATTCTGTGTTCCGAGTGTATTCCAGATATATCAACTTAGTTATAACTGAAACAAAAGCTTACCTGAAATAATTTTTCCTCTTGGTCCATGCCACTGGAATGATGGATCTATCATTTCCGAGTTTCGCAGTCTCTGGGTTACACATAACACGTGTGGACTCTTTTGATGAAGCATAACATATACTTTCACTGAAAATACAAAATTAAAATGTTCCAGTAATATTTTGTATCCTTTTATGCTCTAGGATGCCTCACATTTTTGTAGTCTGAGTTGCACGCTTTCATAACTTTTCTTTGGGTTACGGCAATTACTTGGTAAGAGCTAAATTTCACTGCATTATATTATTATATAATAATCCTCAAACATATACACGCGTATTGTATTTGGGGTGCGTATGTGTTTCTCGATCTGAAAATAATGCCCTGGTCTTTTACGCAGAGTTCATTATACTAACTTATTCTATTCTCAGGATATCAGTTTAATCACAAAATATTAAAACAATTCTATACGAGACTTTATCTGTCTTGCAAAGACACCAAACCTGAAAGGAACCAATAAATCTGTTTATATTAGAGGAATAACTATGCACATTGATGTGACACAAAGTAGTGAATTTTAAAGTTATGATGTGATTAAAAAGTCAATAAATACATGCTTTGATTTTAAGTATTAAGCAGTTTTCCCACTTTGCTTTAAGATTCAAAGAATCCTGATCATTAAAAAAGCAAAAAAATATATTCTTTCGGAGACACAAAAGGAACGTGGTAAAGATTCAATTATCTTGAATGTACTAAGTAAGCTTTTAGACAAGGGTTTGACAACTCCTCACGAATTGCATGCCAACATTTTCACTGGCTCACCAAATACAAAGCTTATTGTGATCCAGTAAGATAAAACATTGTATCTGAGAGTCAAAATTCTTCCTAACTTTAAAGAGGCCGTCTCCCAAGTTTCACCATATGGCATGATGGTTAGCTTTCACTCATTCATTCTTTCGTTCACTCATTGATTTTTTAAGTAGGCTTCACAATCACAACCCTTAGATAAAGACCTGAACTGAAATCAAGAGTCCAACCCTTAACCAATGGAACCACTCAGTCACCCCTAAATATAGCTTTTAGACAGATATTCTTCCAGAGGTTAAGAAAGTTCCCCTATATTCTTATTTGTTTTTTGTCATTAATTGCTGTTGAATTTTAAGAAATTTTTCTCTGTATTGAAATGATCATCTTTTTCTTCTTAAATATTTTAATGGAATGTTTGATAATACTATTGCTTTCCTAGAATTGATTTCCTGGAATAATTCTGATTGATCATGCTTTTACTTAAATACTGTTGGATTCCATCGGCACATGTTATTCCTCCAACACTTGTACCTATATTCAGAAATATAACTGTGTATTACTTTCATACTATCCTTTGTCTTTTTTCAATTTCAGTATCAAAATTACTTTGAATTTAGTATTATTAGGGAAGATATATAAAGTTGTACTAGCCACATAAAATGAATTTGGCAGATTTTCTTCTATAAATTTTCTCTAAAATAATATAGAAAATGTTGTTTGTCCTTGGAAAACTATACAGCCTGGGATTTATTTTTTATTTTTTATTTTGGCAACAGGGAAAAGTAGGAAAACAAATTTTTGATTACCAATCAGGAAGAGAATTTAATTGATTATTGGTCTACTACATAACCTAATCAAGTCTGCTTTAGAAATTTATATTTTACTAGAGTTATTTAAAATTAGCATGAACTTCTTCAGAGTATTAAGTTATAATGTTAAATTTCAGCTGATCTTTATTTACCCATAACATTTTCTGTACTTTCCTTACTCTCTCATGAAACGTTTATCAAAAGCTCATCTACTAATTGTTCCAAAGACAGCTTTTGGTTCCCTTCAACTTATTCTTCTTCTCTGGTCTCTTTCATGAATTTCTCCTTTTCTTTCCCACTTGGTCTCAGTTAAACTTCACTTCTTTCTTCTAACTTCTTGGATAAGTGCTCACTGTGTACAACTGTCACTCTTCAGCAATGACTCACTGGCTCTTCTCTGCATGACCTTTTTCTTCAAATTTTTTTTTTTTCTGAGAGAGAGAGACAGCGTGAACAGGGGAGGGTCAGAGAGAGAGGGAGACACAGAATCTGAAACAGGCTCCAGGCTCTGAGCTGTCAGCACAGAGCCCGACGCGGGGCCCGAACCCACGAACCGTGAGATCATGACCCGAGCTGAAGTCGGACGCTTAACTGACTGAGCCACCCAGGCATCCCTTCTCTGCATGACCTTTGACAGTTCATGTTTATTTCTTTATTGAAATATACTTGATAATGTCACATCAGTTTCAGGTGCAGAGCATAGTGATTCGACCGGTCTACACATCACACTGGGCTCACCACAAGTATAGCTCCCGTCCGACACCATACGGCGCTATTACACCACCACTGACCATATTCCCTAAGCTGTACTGTCCTAATATCCGTGTGACTGATTCATTCCATAACTGGAAGCCTGTATCTGTCACTCCCCTTCGCCCATTGTGTGCATCCCCCCTCCCTCCTCTCTGGCACCAGTCAGTTTGTTCTCTGTACATGGGTCTGTTTTCTTTTTGTTGGTTTGTTGTTTTTCTTGTTGGTTTGTTTAGTCATTTGTTCTGTTTGTTAAATTCCATATGTAAGTAAAATTGTATGGGATTTGTCTTTCTCTTTTCTCTGACTTAGCTCACTTAGCATAATACCCTCTAGGTCCATCCATGTTGTCAAAAATAGCAAGACCTCATTCTTTTTTTTTTTTTTTTCTTGGCTGAGTGATATTCCATTGTGTCTACATACCACTTCTTTATCCAATCATCTCTCAGTGAACATTTGGGTTGTTTCAGTATGCTGGCTATTGTAAACAATGCTGTAATAAACATAAGAACATATACATCTTCCTGAATTAGTGTTCTCATTTTCTTTGGGTAAACACTCAGAAGTGGAATTACTGAATCATATGGTATTTCTACTTTTCATTTGGGAAGATATTCCATACTGTTTTCCACAGTGACCGCACCATTTACACTCCCACTAACAGTGAGCAAGGGTTCATTTTTCTCCACATCCTCACCAACACCTGTTACTTCTTGTCTTTTTTATTCTACTCACTCTGACAGGTGTGTTGCGGCTGTGATTTACATTTCCATGAAAAAAGGAAACAATGCTTTGCATTTCTTCTTTAAAAGAACTTTTAAAGACACTCTTGAAAATGAGGTTAGAGGGGTGCCTGGGTGGCTCAGTCGGTTGAGCATCCGACTTCGGCTCAGGTCATGATCTCACAGTTCGTGGGTTCGAGCCCTGCATCGGGCTCTGTGCTGACAGCTCAAAGCCTTGAGCCTGCTTCAGATTCTGTGTCTCCCTCTCTCTCTGACCCTCCCCTGCTCATGCTGTCTCTCTCTCTCTCAGAAATAAATAAAACATTAAAAAAAAAAAAAAAGAAAAGAAAATGAGGTTAGAAAATTAAAGGCTTATGAAAAGCTCAAAATTCCATAAAAGAAAAGCAAAGAGGAGAGACCAGCATTATATACGTTATCAAGATAAATTACAAAGCCACACTGATATATACAAAGACCAACTAAACAAAAAGAATAAGTACAAACTGAACAAATTAAAAAAGATCATGTAAGAGAAAACTGGCTGACATAGATAGATGCCAGGACCTTACAGGATAGAAAAAAAATGAAAAAATTCTAGGCAAGAAAAATGAGGCAGTCAGCATTTTCTGTAGGCACAAGTAGGGGCACTTGTGTGGCTCAGTAGGTTAAGCATCCAACTTCGGCTGAGGTCACGATCTCATGGTTCATGAGTTCCAGTCCCCTGCCAAGCTCTGTGCTGATAGCTTGGAGCCTGGAGCCTGCTTCAGACTCTGTGTGTCTCCTTCTCTCTCTGCCCCTCCCCTGTTCACACTCCATCTCTCTCTCTCTCTCTCAAAATCAAATAAACATTAAAAAAAATATAAGAACAAGTAGTAAAATATTGTAGAACAATCTACTATAAGAAATCCACGCTGAACTGAAATGTCAATCTATTTTTATAACAAATTTAATCAAACCCAATTTCAAAAGCAATAAAAAAGAAATCAGTGATACATAAATATTTCATAATTTAAGTTCGGAAATTTTAGTTTTTAAAACAAAAGTTGTGATATAAGTTGTGATATCCGTGAAAACGGCAGAGGAAGGAACTCTATAAAAATGATCGCCTTCATAAAGGCAATACAAAAACAGGAAGAAACTCTCTGGATCAACATTTTCAGGGCTCTGCAAATTCCTCAAAGACTTGAAGCAAGTCATGAAAAGTTTATTCAAGAGAAACAACTGGATCCTCTGCATGATGGGTTGAATGGTGCCTCTCCCCAGCCTCAGATGTTTAGACCCCAATCTCCAGTATCTCAGAACGTGAACTTATTTGGACATAGTGTCTTCAGAAAAGTAATCAAGTTAACAGGAGGTCATTGGGGTGATCCTCATCCAATGACTGGTGTCTTATAAAAGGGGAAATCTGGACACACGTATAAATACGGAGGGAACATGATGGGAGGAGGCGCAGGAAGAAGATGGCCACGCACAACCATGGAAGGAGAACTGGTACAGGTCCCCTCGCAGCCCTCAAGCAGAGCCAACCCTGCCTCCGTGACTGAGCTTCTCCCCTCCAGAACTGGGAGACAGTAACACTAGGTTGTGTGATCGACCCAGTCTGTGGTGACTTGCTGCAGGAGCCTGGTGCGCTGGTAGCACTGTAAGGTTCCTTATACCCATCTCTCAGTCCCCGGCTCACCCTTAGCTCTGCCAACCACCAAACCAATCACCGTGAGAACTAGCACCCTGGTAGCCACCCAAAGGGCAGATGGGGCTGGAGAGACTTCCATGCCTCCTTCCCAGAGAACGGTCATGACTGGACTTCTCTGGTGGTTTCCTGGAAGATTCCACCCATGAGGCTGTCTTCACTGGATCCAATGCAGAGCACAACCACTGTAAAAAGCCTTTTCCCAAAAGGAAGTTTTAAAAAGGTAACCAGACAGTTTCATTTAACTTTCTAATTGCCTGATGGCAGTGGGTAACCACTGGGTTAAACAGCAGGCCAACCCAAAACTGGACATGACATGTCCACAGGAGCCTGAAAAGTTCTAACATACTCCTAGGAAAACAGGAGACCACATGCATGCATGGGGTGGGGCTCATGCCCAAGTCTGGGCATGCTCAGTCAAGAATGAGAACTTACGTTCCTAACGTCAGGCTGACATTGATGCCCAGGCTAGCTCACATTCAGGGTGGGCCCCAACAAGCATCCTAAGGCTCTTTGCAAAGACTAGGAGACTCACTGGCTCCAGTGTTCATAAAATCTCCATCCAGTGATCAGCGTAAGCTAACTGAGCACAGATGTCAGGGCCTACACATGATGAACAACATAGAATGTAAGGAATGAGTTCAGGCAAGTCGTGAAACCTACAAACAGCTATAGCAAACACTAACAACATCAATATTGGACTTCCAGGCTGCCACATTAAATTACTTAAAAAGCCCAGTTTTCAACCAAAAATAGGAAACATGAAACAAACAAACAAACAAAAACAAACAAACAGGGAAATATAAGCAGGGAAAAAAGAAACCAACTAAAATAATTGTCCCTGAGGAAGCCCAAATTTTGGATGTACTAAACAGTTATTTTAAGCATGATTGAAGAACATTATTTCTGAAGTCCTAAGAAAAGAATGAAAATGACTTCTCTCCAAAGAATATCAATAAAGATATATCTATATTAAGAAGAAGAAGAACCCAAAAGAAATTCTGAATTAAAAAGTATAATGACTAAATTGAAAAATTCACTAATAGAATCAAAAGCAGATATCGGCAGGCAGAATAGCAAGTCGGTAAACCTCAATATAGATTGATTTGAGAGTATACTAGACTGGATTACTTACTGAACAGTAAGCAGAGACCTGTGGGAAATCATCAAGCAGACCAGTATATACATAATAAAAGTCCCGTGGAAGAGTGGAGAGCAAAAGCACACAAAGATATTTGAAGAAATAACGGCAAAATGTCCCCAAACTGATGAAAAACGCGAATCTACACATCTAAGCTCAATGAACTCAAACTAGGATAGATTATAAGAGACCCACACCCAGACACATAATCATCTGTCAAAGTCCCAAAAGAGAGACTCTTGAAAACAGCAAGAGAAGAAACTTGTTATGTACATGTAGTCCTCAAATTAGCTGATTTCTCATCAGAAACCATAAAGAAAAACAAAGTCTGAATAGACCAAACGCAAGGAAAGTGAATGAATTAGTAACCAAAACTCTTCCAACAAAGAAAAGCCCAGCAGTGGATGAGTTCACTGGTGAATTTCACCAAACAAGTAAAGTCGAACTAACAACAATACCTCACACTCTTCCAAAAACTAGAAGAAGGAAACATATCCCAACTCATTCTATAAAGCCATTATTACCCTAAAACCAAAGTCTGACAAGGAAAACTATAGAACTATTTCCCTCATGAATATAGGCATAGAAGGGTCAGATTAAGAGTAGCCACCAATCCCGCAGCATGAAAAAGGACGATGCATCATAATAAACCAGGATTTATCCCAAGAATGCATGGCTAACTCAAAATACAAAAACCAATCAGTGTAAAACCACAGCATATCAATAGAATAAAGGACAAAAACACATGGTCATCTCAATGTACGCAGGCAAAGCGTTTAACGAAAAGCAATACCCTTTCACACTCAATAAACTAGGAACGGAAGGAACTTTCTCAATCTGATAAAAAATAAAAATCTACTAAAAAGTCACAGTTAACATCACACTTCATAGTGAAAGTCTGAAACCTTTCCCTCTCCCTAAGATCAAGACTAAGACACGCATATCTGTTATCATCAATTTGGAACTGAAGGTTCTTGCTGGAGCAACTGGAAAGAAATTAAAAGGCACCCAGATTGGAACGGAAAAAAATAAAACTATCTCTATTTGCAAATCCTAAGAAATGACTTCCCTACCAACGAAAAAAATCGAACTAATAAATGATTCAGCAAGGTGACAGGACACGACATCGATTTGAAAAACTGAATTATATTTCTACATAATAGCAATGAGCAATCCAAAACCTAAATACTGAAAATCATTCCATTTACAACATCAAAAAGAATAAAATATTTAGGAATGAATTTAGGAGAAGTACAAGACTTGTACACTGAAAGCTAGAAGACATCACTGGGGAAACTGAAGCATTTCTAAGTAAATGGAAAGACGCCATATGTTCATGAACTGAAAGAGTTAATGCAACTGTTGGTAGTGCTACCAAAATTGATCTACACTTTGAGTGCAATTCCTACTAAAATCCCAATGGGCTTTTCTACAGAAATGGACAATGCTGATTCTAGCATTAATATGTAATTGCAAGAGACCCAGAATAGCCAAAACAATCTTGAAAAAGACCAAATTTGGAGGGCTCACACTTAATAATTTCAAAATTCACCATAAAGCAACAGTAATCCAGACAGCATAATACTGGCATAAGGACAGACACAGAGATTAGTGACATAGAATTTAGAGTCCAGAAAACATCCGTACATCTATGGCCAACTTCTACTCAACAAGGCATCAAGAAAATGCAACAGGGAAAGAAAAGTCTCTTGAACAAATGGTATTGAAACAACTGGCTGTCCATGTGCAGAAGAATGAAGTTTGACCCCGAGCTCGTATCATATGCAAACATTCATTCAAAACGGATCAAAGACCCAAACCTAAGATCCAAAACTATGAAATTCTTATAAGGAAATACAGGAATAAAATTTTATGACTGTTGATTAGGCAACTGTTTCTGAGATACAACACCAAAAACACTGGTACTAAAGGAAAAAAAAATTAAAAACTAGACTCTATCAGAGTTTAAGATGTGTTCTTTGAAGAACACTATTAAATAAGCGAAAACACGTCTGTTCATTTTTGTTTTTTACATTCCACACACAAGTGAAATCATATGGTATTTGTCTCACTCTGACTGACTTCTCTCACTTGGCATCATTTTCTCTATCTCCATCCACATTGTTGCAAACGGCAAGGTATCACTCTGTTTTATGGCTGAGTAATATTCCGTTGTGTGTCTCCTTTACCTAGTTGTTGCCGGGTGCAACAAGAAAGCAAAGCACATGCTGCCCACTTGCTTCGGAAGTTCCTGGTCCCCAAGGTCAAGGAGCTTGAAGAGCTGCTGACGTGCAACTAATCTTATGTGCAGAGACTGCTCCCAATGTCTCTTCTGAGAACGGCAAAGCCATTGTGGAACGAGCAGCCCAGCTGGCCATCAGAGTCGCCAATCCCAAGGCCAGGCTGCGCAGTGAAGAAGACAAATAGACACACAACTTGTGTGCACTCCATGTTTGTATTAATAAAACCTTAAAACTACACAAAAGAGAGAGAGACAAACCAAAAACAGACTCTTAACTGTAGAGAACGAACTGATGGTCCCCAGAGGGAGGTGACTTGGGGGGATGTGTGAAATAGGTGATAGGGATTAAGGATACACTTATCCTGATAGATTATGAATAATTTATAGAGTTGTTGAATTACTATATTGTACACCTGAAATTAATATAACACTATATGTTAACTATACTGGAATTAAAATTTTAAAACTTAAAAAAATTTTTTTAAGTGAAAACACAATCTACTCACTGGTGCAGCCCCTCTGGAAAACAGTGTGGAGGTTCCTCAAAAAATTAACACTAGAACTCCCCTATGACCCAGCAATAGCACTGCTAGGAATTTATTCAAAGGATACAGGAGTGCTGATGCACAGGGGCACATGTACCCCAATGTGCATAGCAGCACTCTCAACAACAGCCAACACATGGAAAGAGCCTAAGTGTCCATCAACGGACGAATGGATCAAGAAGATGTGGTTTATCTATACAATGGAATACTCGATGGCAATGAGAAAGAGTGAAATCTGGCCACGTGTAGCAACATGGCTGGACCTTGAGGGTATTACGCTGAATGAAATAAGTCAGAGAAACACAGATGCCGTATGTTTTCACTCATATGTGGATCTTGAGAAACTTAACAAAGACCATGGGGGAGGAGAAAGGGGAAAAATAGTTACAGAGAGAGATCCAAACCATAAGAAACTGGTGAATACAGAGAACAAACTGAGGCTTGATGGGGGGTGGGGGTTTGGCAGGGGAAAATGGGTGATGGGCACTTGTTGCGATGAGCACTGGGTGTTGTATGTAAGCAATGAATCACGGGAATCTACACCCAAAACCAGAGTGCACACTGTACACACTGGATGTTAGCTAACTTGACGATAAAATATACTAAAATAAATGAAAACGTACTACTAGGCAAAAAAAATACAATCCATAGAATTGGAGAAAATATTGGTAAATCAAATATCTAATAAGGATTTAGTATCTAGAAGGTAGGAAAAAAAAAACCCTCTTCCAACTCGATAAGAAAGAAAACCATTCAATTAAAAATGGGCAAAGAACTTGGACATTGATGCCAAGCAGAGACCCAAACGTCCATCAAACAGATGAAAAGATCTTAAACGTCATTAGACATTAGGGAAATACAACTCAAAACCACGTGAAAATCCACTTCACACACACCAGGTCAGCTATAATCGAAAAAGATGAACAATAACAAATACTGGCAAGGATGCTATAAAATCTGAATCCTCATACACTGCTGATGCGCAAGTAAAATAATGAAGACTCTGAAAAACAGATTGGTGGTTCTTCAAAGAAACAGGGTTACCGTACGTTCCAGATGTATACTGAGAATTGAAAACATGTGACCACACAGAAACTTCAGGAATGTCTGTAACAGCGTGATTCATAATAATCCAAAAGTGGAAACAATGTAAAAATCCACTATTGATGGATACACAGAAAATGGGAGGTCCAGGGGCACCTGGGTGGCTCGGCTGGTCAAGTGCCCGACTTTAGCTCAAGTCATGATCTTACAGTTCGAGGGTTCGAGCCCCACATCAGACTCTGTGCTCACAGCTCAGAGCCTGGAGCCTGCTTCGGATTCTGTGTCTCCCTCTTTCTCTGCCCCTCCCCCGCTTGTACTCTGTCTCTGTTTCAAAAATAAATACACAGAAAAACATTTTTTTAAAAAAGAAAAGAAAGGAAAATGGTAGGTCCATAAGATAGAATGTTATTCAGCCACAAAGACGAATGAGGTGCGGATACATTCCATAATACGAACGGGCCTCAAAAACATTACAATAAGCGAAAGAAGCCAGATGCAAAGGACCACAGGGTGTATGATTCCACTTATACAAAAGGTTCTGAACAGGCAAATTAATAGGACATTAGTGGCTTCCAGGAGCTAGAGAGTGACTGCTTAATGGGCACAGCATTTCTTTCTGGAGCTATCAAGATATTGTGAAATTACATACCGCTGATGGTTACACAACCTTGTCAATATACCAAAAGCTACTGGAGTGTCCACTTCCAAGGAGGAATTTTAAGGCATGTAAATTTATCTCAGAAAAAAAAAAAAAGTTTTAGTTGCTATAGCAACTACCTCTCATTTTGCATATTTGAACTGCCTACATTTAATGTCATGGCTAATAATTAAACAATAACAAGCAGAAACACTACAGGCAACTTTAATTACATAACTTCTAGAAAGAACTATTTTTTACCCACTTACGCAATTACAGCAAACAGAATCAGGCCTGAATGAATAAAACTATATGGAAACAATTCAAATCCATTTACATTGAAGGATAAGGATCTTAGGAGACGAGGATGTCTGGGGAACAGTAGCCTTTTGGATGAGACTGATAAAACATAAGCAAATGCTAAGTATTTTATTAAAATTACTGGACATCTATTGGTAAATACCTGGAAAATTTGATGATCCCACTATTTTCACGGAATCCTGGGTCAAGCGAAAACCTCTTGGTAATCGAATCAAATATCCAACTATCAAGAACAAAAAGAAGCGATCAGCAATCTGCCTCATTAGAAATTCCAAGATATCCAATGTAGAGTATATTCGATCCCAGTTGAAGAGGTACCAGCAAAATTAACCTACTCACTGCTTCCCCCAACTATATCTCATCCCTGGTTTTCTCTACATCCACTTAGAATCTTTTTTAAAAGTCTCACTGCCTCGCACCTCAAAACCCAAATCCTTCTTCCTTCAAACCTTCTGTCTGTCCTGATCACTTCTTACTGTCCCTTGCTTCAACACCAGCACCTCTTCAATGACATGCACTGTACACTGTATTATAGTTCTTGATGTATGTATGTAATTTTTCCTGTTAGATTATAGACTCCATTAATAGTAGGATCTCTGTTTATGCCAACCTATCAAGAACCAGTACCAAGCATCTTGCACCTGGTACAAATTAAATAATAATAGTTACATATGATATATTCTGATATTCTTCGGTCATCGTTGAATGAACACAGGGACATAAGTGTGCACTGACCAAGTGGTAGGAGTACTATAATAAAATGCAGTAAGGCATATGCCCCAAGAACATTTAACAGAGAGGGAGCAGAGTGCGAAGAAGCAAGTATGGTATTCAAAGTCAGAAAACCCCTCACTGGTCTTAGGGAAGTCACTTTAAACTCTAGGATCTTCAGTTTTCCCATCTGTGAAATGGGACTGAACTGCAGATTTACAGAGTTACTGTCGGGACTGAACGGGAACCTCGTGCAAACTATCAGATGCTATGTAAACATCAGCCTTTAGCATTCAGAGCTTACGTATTATACACATTGCCTGCTTTCTTCTATTTATTCTACCCTCAGGTCTGATCTCATAGGATCAACAGATAGCACACTGATAGTGTAAGACCAGGGTCAAGGTCAAGAAGCTTCCTTCTCCCACAGGGTAATTAACGGTTATCAGCTCTTCCTTACCTATCCTAGACCCTTAAGAGCCCTGACGCCTCCACTTTGGGGATCTCAAAAGGCCCATTCACTCCATTTCTTTCCTTTCTCCTCCCCAGTCCATGCCTTCCTCCACAGTCCCTCTACAATCACATTCTACAACTTCCTGCATTTTAAACAACTCTCTTTTGTGCTTTTTATGATTCGATTCTGGGAGAGACTTTTTTTTTTTTTTTTGAAGTCTAACGTTTGAGCGCTAAACAACGCAGCCACCACCTTTCCAGTTACAGGACACCGGCCCAAACGCCCGCTTCCGTGGTGCGTTGGCCAATAACCGAAATACATTTTGAAAACAGGATGGAACTTCTTGGGACACAGAGAGGGACACAAAGGGCGGCGGGAACATGTCCAGGCTTTGAACATCCCAGTCTTTGCCGCGTTTAACGACTACCACCAGCAGGGGGCGCCCCAGGACCGCGGACGATCACAAAGCTCGGCGACCGCGGGTGGCGCCCAGGGTGGCCGCCGGGGCCGATCGGGGAGCTCGTTCACAGCCCATCTGCCTGCGAACCGGGGAGCCCTGCAGCCGGGACCGTCTGAACCTCCCGAGTCACCGGCGGCCCCGCGCAAGCGCGCGTTCCCCCGCGGGTTTCCACGAAAATAGACTCCCCGACCGCAGCCGGTACCGGCGCTTCTCCGGTTCGGCGGGCGCACGTGACCCGGGGGCGGGGAGCCGGGGGCGCCCCCCGACGGCCCCGCGGATCCCGCCGCCCGGGCGCCGACGCCCCACCTGGCGAGGACGCCCGCGCCACGAAGGCGGAGAGCAGAAGGACGACCGCGGCCCGGGAGAGCGGGGCGCCCGCGGCCCGGGCCCGCCGCCAGCCCCGCCGCGCCCGGCCGGGGGCCGAGGCCTCCATCCACTCGCCGCCGCCGCCGACCGTCGGCGCAGAAGGTCGTTAGGAGGCGCGCGCCCACCGCCCGGACCGGAAGGAAGGCGGGGGCGCCACGTTCCCTGGGGCGCGGGCGGGGCGCGGCCGGTGGGAGCGCTACTTCCCTCGGGGCGGGGCCTGGGCGGGGCCGGGGGGGTGGGGGGTGCCACTTCCCCCTGGGCGGGGCGGGGGCGGGGTCTGGGCGTGGCCGGGGAGCGCCACGTCCCCCGGGGCGGGGCGGGGGCGGGGCCGCGGGATGCCACGTCCCCCGGGGCGGGGCGGGGGCGGGGCCTGGGCGGGGCGGAGCAGGGGGCGGGGCGGCCGGCCGCATGGGCAGTCGCCCTCGACGCCAGCCGCGGGGGCGCGGTGTCGCCAGCCGTGCCAGCCCCGCCTGGGCCCCGGGACCTCGGCGCCGCCCCGGGTGCCCTGCGGAGCGGGAGCGACCTGCGGAAGGTTCTGGAGCGGGAGGCCCAGCCACCGCGCCCTTCCCTTCGAGTGCACGTCGATGGGCCTCGGGAGGCCGTTTCAGGAGGCTCAGCGCCCGGGCCCACGCTGAGCAGTAGGCGGTGGGAAGTGGGTCAGCTGGACTCAGCCCGCCTGCCGGGGACAGCCTGGGGTCTAATGCCAGCCGCCAGGTGC
The DNA here is from genome assembly GCF_003009895.1 of Hyaena hyaena. Taxonomy (NCBI): domain Eukaryota; kingdom Metazoa; phylum Chordata; class Mammalia; order Carnivora; family Hyaenidae; genus Hyaena; species Hyaena hyaena. The sequence continues at coordinate 1,568,793 of NW_024080733.1, read as the reverse complement.
TCTGGGGACGGATGGCATGGATAGGGCGGGAAACGCACGCGCCAGACGCCCGACCACTCAGCCTGGTCGGTAGTGTTCCACCGCCCCAGTTCAGGGGAGCGTGTGGGGCCACCGGGCAGCGTCCACGGCCGCCGCGCGTCTCAGAGCATCGCGCGTCGGCTCTGCTGCGGCCGGAAGGCCTCCCTCCGCGGGAGCAGAGCCACGGCAGAAGGACGGCCTAGGCGGGCGATGCAAACCCGTGCAAGAGGGAAGGTTAAGCCGCTGAAGGCCATGTGGAACAGGGTGCACGGTGTTCCCTTCATAGGAAGGGATGCCTGCTCCCCGGGGGGCTGAAGACAGTCCCTGGATGCGCTGGGTTCCATCGGGGGGGATTTAACATCTCAAAGACGGGATTAATGCCTTGCCGAGTGTTCTGATCGCAGGTATCACCGTCCCCCGCTGAGTTACTGCTGGCCTGATTTACACAAAGTTAGGATTTTGGCTGTTTTGCCACCATGTTAGCTTCGCTCCTAGAATACAGTAGGAATTCAAATAGGTATAAATTAAAAAAAAAAAAAAAAAAAAAGGAGGCGGAGGAGGCAGAAGTGCGGGGAGAAAAAAGCAGAAAGGAAGAAAGTCTGTTTCTGGAGCAGGGCCAGGATGTTCCTTGAGTTTTCTGGCTGTTTTTATGCATGTGTTCATTGTTTGGTAAACCGTACAGTTTATTTCACTGAGTGGATTTACACTTAGAAGCCTTCTCATCTATATCAAGTTTTCAATTAAGTTTACTGTGCGCAGGCATGTTTTAGTATGATTTGGTGCCAGCCAGCGTTTTGGTCAAGATCTTGCAGTTCGAATGAATACGTATCTTAATAGTGCCCCATCACTATGTCTGGGTATAGACCCTGTTAAAACTCTTAATTTTTATAAGCAGGTAAACCTGAACGATATGATTTTTACCAAGTGGACTTGTGACTGCCATTGACTTTCGTTTTCTGCCATTGAGAATTTGTTTCAGGCCGTCATTCCCTCCTCCTTTGCTCTACTGTGTAAATTCCTAATATTCAACCTGAGAGTAGGAGGCAATATTGGAGGTTGTAGTTAGTGTGTCATGTGATTATGAAGATGGAAAGCTGATTGCAAGAAATATGAAAATAGCTTTCTTATTCATATTTGCATATTTTAAATTTTATTCCGGCAGGGATGGTGTGAGGCCCTGAGCCCAAACTGCAATATTTGGAATTCCTATGGTAACAGTTTTCATGCAAGACCAAATTATCTCATTGAAATGAGCTTTTACATGACCAATTTGTTAATGGTGTCCTTTTTCAAATGTGAGCTAATAACTGGTATCTTACTGTAGTTTTCGGAGATGATTTGACAAATTCCATTGGTCCTATTCTGTACACTGGTAGCAAAAAGGTAAAATCATCTAGAGCATTTTAGAGATGAACTGTGGGGCCTCTTGGTGGCTCAGTCAGTTGAGCGGTCGACTTCGGCTCAGGTCATGATCTCGCGGTCGTGAGTTTGAGCCCCGCCTTGTGCTCACTACTGTCAGCCTGGGAGCACAGAGCCTGCTTCAGAATCTCTGTTCCTCTCTCTCTGCCCCTCCCCCACTGGGACTCTCCCAAAAAATAAATATTTTAAAGGTGAACTTGTGCTTTGACTATTAATGACTTATTTTTCTTAAACATTAGGTGCACTGAGTTACTTGTGGCATAATATATGTTCATTGTTGGCACTGCATTTACATTTACATTTGTTTAGGCAGTGAGCTTTATAATTTATTAGATCCATAAGGTAAAATTTTAGTCCGATATATACTTCAAAAATATATTGTCAGTTGATTAGCTGCTTTAAACTCTTTATTGAATATCATTTACCCATAAAATACCAACTTACGGAAAAATTTTAAAATAAGTAACAAATGAGCGCCATTTTCCTGAGCAATGGGGAGGAAACTATCATGAAAATGTTACTAACAAGGCTATGTTTGTCTTTCCTAAGAATTAAATTATGACGTATACACTAACTGGCCCCATGTGTTACAGTTCTAGCTGTTGCCAAGCAACAGGGACTCTCTTTTGTTCTATTATTTTCTGTCCCCATCCCTTACTTCTTTGGGAGAAAAGATATCTACAAAAAAAGCAACCCACTCTATCAATATTTAGAAAACCAAATCAACAACTTTATGTTAGATCAACCAATCCTCAATTATTGGAAATAGTAAGTTTTATAGTTAAATAGAAAGGAGCACTTCATTTACAGACATCCAAAATTCTGAAGAGTGTTGGCTATGGATTCACAGTGCACACCGGGAAAGATAAGTATCTCTGAAAGGTCCATCCTTTCAGGAACAAAGGCCGTTGAGAACATAGATTACCCACACTACTGTAATCTCTTACGAAAAATGAACATGCCTTTTGTGAAAGGAGTTGAGGACAGACATGACTATGGCAGAATTGAAAAGAAATGCAATTCTACTTTTCTGAAGTTTCACCCTTATCCGCCTTCAATCCTGCCAGATTATCATCTACACTATCCTTATCCCCCACCGTATGGGCAAGATTATCCATTATTTCCACTTCGGGATGACGTGCCCTTGGGCGATCCCTGTTCAGGGTTTTTGAGTCCTGGAGGTGATGCTGATTTAAAACCTGGCATTGGCAGAACTATGCCAAGCCTGGTGGATTTCAGTGATGTGAAACCACAACATCGAGTTCCCAGGCCAGACACAGGATTCCAAACAACACTGAAAAGGAAAAAACTTTTATTAGAACTGAAACAAGACAGGAGATGGAATTCCAGGGCAACACCAGATGTTTCCATCAGAGCAAGACTCGGAGGTAAATAAAGTGACATGGGCTTTATAATTTTTTTAATGTTTATTTATTTATTTTGAGAGGCACTACAGGGGAGGGGCAGAGAGAGAGAGAGAGAGAGAGAGAGACGCTCAAGCAAGCTCCCCTGACGTGGGGCTTGAAACCACAAACCAAGAGATCATGACCTGAGCTTAAATCAAGACTTGGATGCTTAACCCACTGAGCCAACCCAGGCATCCCTGGACTTTATAATTTTTAAATACTGAAACAAGAGAAAAGAGGATGGATATAAGATTCAGTATTTTAAACTTAACATAAAATTGTAAAGAGTAAATTCTTACTTTTAAAAATTATACCTGGTAAGAGAAAAGTAGTGAGAATGATAAGCCTTTTATAAACCTATTTGTTAAAAAATGTTTTTTTAATGTTTATTTATATATTTTTGAAAGTGAGCGCACGCATGGGAAGAGAAGAAGCAGAGAGAGGGAGAGAGAATCCCAAGCAGGCTCCATGCAGTTAGCGTGGAGCCTGACACGGGGCTTGATCACACAAACTGTGAGATCATGACCTAAGCTGAAATCAAGAGTTGGATGCTTAACTGACAACGTCACCCAGGTGCCCCTAACAAAATGGTTTTTAGGGGGCACCTAGGTGGCTCATCCTGTTAAGCCTCTGACTTCAGCTCAGGTCATGATCTCATGGTTTGTGAGTTCAAGCCCCACGTCGGGCTCTGTGCTGACAGCTCAGAGCCTGGAGCCTGCTTCAGATTCTGTGTCTCCCTCTCTCTCTGCCCCTCCCCTGTTCATGCTCTGTCTCTGTCTCTCTCAAAAATAAATAAACATTTAAAAAAACGGTTTTTAAAAGTGCCTTAATTAGGATAAGTGGCCAACACAAAGTGTGTAACAGACAATTTATTCTAGACATGTAGATAACCTAATTTTTCCACAAGGGAATGTATGTTTAGTTTGGATAATTGTATAGCATACCTCCTTATCTGTCTCTCTCCCTTGGAAAACATCTGCTGATGGTTATGAAAGAGGTCCCAAGAGCTGAAATGATATGGGAAGGTAGTTGGAAGTAGATTTGGGGGTCTGGTAAGAAACGACCCTTCTGTAGCCCTGGACATAGAATTGACCCGTTACTGATGGCTATACCTTATGATTTTTATGTAAGAACTCCCAGAGGGTATCACAGGCCTGGTGCAGAAATGGTGAGAAACACTTCCAAAGCGAAGGCGTGCGGAGTAAGAGCAACTTGGAGAGATTCAACCATATGCTAAGAGTTAGGCTTTTCACGTGTCCTTCAGCTGTGGATTTGGCAGGTTGGCTTGGGGGAATTCCCTAGTGTGGAATATCCACGTAAAGAATATGAATGAAAAAATAAAGAATGTGAATGGGATTCGACAATCTATTTTAAGAATTCAGTATTTTGGGGCGCCTGGGTGGCTTAGTCGGTTAAGCGTCCGGCTTTCTCTTGGGTCATGATCTCGTGGTTCGTGGGTTCGAGCCCCGCGTTGGGCTCTGTGCTGACTGCCGGCTCAGAGCCTGGAGCCTGTTTCAGTCTGTGACTCCCTCTCTCTCTGACCCTCCCCTGCTCACTCTCTCTCTCTCTCTCTCTCTCTCTCTCCTAGAAATAAATAAAACTTAAAAAAAATTAAAAAAAAAAAAAAAGAATTCAGTATTTTATAATCCACTTGAAATGCCATCTAGACCGAAAGCTCATGTAATTCGCCTTGAACCATTGATGAGTTTGGGTCTGTCTTGCAGACTCAGAACATCTCACTGATTCAGAACCAGGGACTATTTTTCGGCTCTCTCAAGGAAAGAGCTTGATTGAGCTCAATCTTTTGCTACTGCTCCAATGTAAAATAATAGTCACTGTTAAGAAATATGTTTAAAGGAATTGAAGTTGTTGTTTATAATAGTCCTATTTTAGACAAGTATACCACTTTGCTTGTAAGCAGGAAACCCCAGCCTAGTGTAATTTTCAAGAACAATTATTTTTGGTTTGTTTCATAAGTTTTTCTAAGATTGGACTCTCAGAACATTATTCCAACAAATGACAGGTTGAGAAAATAATTTATTAAAGCTAACTGAAAGCTAAAAAAGGGTTAGCCAACTTTGTATCAACAATTCAGAACCAAGTATAGAACTCACCACCCGAATCAGTACAACAGAATTCAGTAGACTGTCTGGGCTTGAATCCTAAGAGAAAGCTTACGTGCACTGTGATCTAGGAAGAGTTGCTAATCTCTTAGTGCCTGTGTATATACTTGTAAATTTACATACTGTAAAATTTCATAAGGTAATAATGAGGGCTATTTAATATAATTCACATGAAGATATCTGACTTGAAGGAATTGGCCAATAAATGTCAGCTATTATAAAGTCCAGAATTTTCAATTCCTTGCAATAAAAGGAGGATTGTTCTCTTCTAAAATGGTTAGGATTAAATGAACTAAGACATGTAAAGCAAGTAACAAAGTTCCTGGAACCTGGTTAAGGCATTCAGTTAATAGTAGCTGTTAATCCTGGCCGTTACAGTTTCAAGGAGTAATACTGGCCATTCGTGATTGGGCTCAGTATAATTTGTCCAAGTTTTCAATGATTTCGTAGATCTCGGAAATAATCATTAATTATAAATAATAAGTACTTTCTGTTTTTAGCAATATACATAAATATACATAATTTCAAGTACATTCTGATAAAGGACATATTTGTAAAATTCATTATATCACACACCAGTATGCTTTTCAGTGGGCGTTCATAAATACCAGAACAATGCCATTAAAGATTATATTACCAATTTCTTGCCCTGTTCCGACTTTGTCGAGACATTTAACTGGGTTCAGTAGTTTTTTGTTCTTAGTTGGCTTTCTTTCTCATACACCAATCAAGGATTCCCAACTTATCCTAATTCTATTCATACCTTCATTGGTCTTTTTGCCTCTATTTCAATACAGCAGATGACACATCTTCCTAATCACAGAGAAAACAGAGGTTGCCTGTTATCACACCCTTGACTGTCCCACATTCAGCTTCCTAATATCACTACTTACAACTCTTGTATGTTTTATTACCTTTTTTCCTTTTTAGCCACTGTCTTATCTCAGTTACTAAAACAAAATACCATAGGATATGTGGCTTAAGCAAGAGGCATTTACTTCTCACAGTGCTGAGGGCTGGGAAGTCCAGGATAGAGGTAGCAGCTAATTTGGTTCGTGGTTAGAACCCTTTTTCTGGCTTGCATAGGACTTGTTTCTTCCTGTCTTCTCGCTTGGCAGACAGAGAGAGAGACAACTCTGGTCTCTCTTCCTCTTTTTATAAGGAGAGTAATCCTTATCATGAGAACCGTACCCTCAAGACCTTGTCTAAACCTGATTACCTCCCAAAGACCCAACCTTCAAATACCATCACACTGGGGGGTAAAATGTCAACCTATGAATTTGGGGCATACGCACACCTTTCCTCTATAACAATCAACCATTTTTAAGTGCATGGCGTATTGGCATTAAGTAGTGAAACCTTCACCACTATTCATCTCCTTTAACACTTTTCTTCTTAAAGATCAGAAACTCTGTACCCATTAAATATTAACTTCTTATCTCCTCTCCTCCTCTCAGCCCCCTGGCAGTCACCATTTTTCTTTCTGTCTCAGAATTTGGCCACTCCAGAAACTCACATAAGTGAAATCATAAAGTATTTGTCTTTTTGTGATGGATTTATTTCACTTAGTATAATGTCCTCATGGACAATGTCCGTGTTGTAGCATGTATCAGAATTTCTCTGCTTTCTAAGTTTGAATGATTTTCCATTTTATGTATATACCACATTTTATTTATCCATCGATGGACACTTGGGTTGCTTCACCTTGATGGCTACTGTGAATAACACTGCTATGAACATGGGAATACAAATATCTTTTCGAAGACCCTGCTTTCAGTTCTTTGGGGCACATACCCAAAAGTGGGATTGTTCCATCACATGGTAATTCCATGTTTAACGTTCTGAGAAACCACCATACTGGTTTCCATAGTGACTGCTCCATTTTACATTGCAAAAACAGTGCCCAAATACAGTTCCTTGCGTTCGAAGAATAAACCCCACTTGGTCATGGTGTATAATACTTTCAATGTGCTCTTAAATTCTGTTTTCTAGTATTTTGAAGATTTTTGCGTCAATATTTATGAGGGACATTGGTCTGTGGTTTTCTTGTAGTGTGTGTGGCTTTGGTATCAAGGTCATGATGCCCTCACAGAATGAGTTTGGAAACAGACTCTTCAAGGTTTCTGGAAGAATTGGGAAGGATTGGTATTAATTCTTTAAGTGTTTTGTAGAACTCACCACTGAAGCCATCTGGTCCTGAGCTTTTCTTTGTTGGAAAGTTTTGGATTATTGATTTAATCTTCTTCTTAGTTAGAGATATGTTCATATTTTCTGTTTCTTCATAATTTGGTCTTGGTAGGTTGTGTGTTTCTAGAAATTTGTCTATTTCATCTAGGTGATATAATTAGTTGGTACACAATTGTTCACTGTGCATTTTTATCCTTTTTATTTCTGCAAAGTTGTTCATTTGTAACCTCAAGAGTTCTCTGGGTGAAAACAATCTTTTTTAATTCAAAAAATTTTTAAAAATAGTTCTTTGGGTGCAATCCAAAACTGGCTTTCTATGTTTGGTAGGAAGAGACCAGAAAAAGGGGCAGGACACTCCAAGAGAACATACATACAAGGCTTGTCTTAAATGGCTACCTGGGTGCTAGAATCCTAAAGGTTTGTGTAAAGACCTTAAAAGGGTTTAGTCATGTTTCCCATCCAGATGGTCTCAACAACACCTTACTTTGGGCTCCGTTCTTGAAATAGCTCTTACCGTGGGAACAGTGGGTAGAAGGTATATGCCAAGGACACGGGGGAAGGTAAAAACCCTCCCATGCCCGAGTTCAGTTCAGAGGTCATCCTCTCGATGACCTCCAACAAAAATCAGTTGTAATGTCCCCTCTCATTTGCGATTTTAGTTTATTTGAGTCTTCACTCATGTTTTTCTGAACCAGTCTAGCTAAGTGTCAATTTTTTTTCTGTTTTCAAAAAACCAACTATCGCTTTCATTGATTCTGTTGTTTGTTTTTTCTCTATCTTGTGTATCTCTATTCTGGTCTTTATTATTTCCCTCTTTCTGCTAGCTTTGGGTTTAGTCTCTTTTTAGTTCCTTAAGTTATAAATGTACATTGTTGACTTGAAATCATTTTTCAGTAGTATAAGTATTTGTATCTATAAACTTTCCCCTTAGCTCTATTTTTGTTGAATCCCCTAACTTTTGAGGTATTGTGTTTTTGTTTTCGTTTTTGTCTCAAGATAATGTCTATTTTTCCATGTGATTTCTTCTTTGGTTGTTTAGGGGTGTGGTGTTTAATTTTCATATATGGATTTCATTCCATTTTATCAATTTCTACTTTGATCCATTGTGATCAGAAAATATACTTTGTATGATTTAAGTCTTTTAAAATTTATGAAGACTTGTTTTGTGGACTGTAATATAATCTGTTGTATAGAATGTTATGTGTACACTTGAGAAAAATGTATGTTCTGCTTGGGTATTCTGTTGCAGGTTTCTATATGTCTTTTGGGTCAAATTGTTATTGTCTGCGTGATCTATTTCCTTATTGATCATTGCTTAGTTGTTCTATCCATTGTTGAAAGTTGAATATTGGAGCTTCCTTCAATTCTGTCAATATTTGCACCATATACGTGGAAGTTCTCATGTGTGATCCATATAAATAAAATGAAGTATAAAGTAGAAAACATAAGACCAGGAAAAATCAACTAAACCTTAAATTGGTTCTTTGAAAATAACAAAACTGATCTACCTTTAGCTATGTTGAGAAAGAAAATTCAGAGAAGACCACTAACAAGGGTATTTTAGATGTTGACGAAACACATCTCTCACCATTAGAGGAGGGGAAGCACATGAGTCAGAAAATACAGAGGGACACCTGGGGGCTCAGTCAGTTGAGTGTCTGACTCTTGGTTTCAGCTCAAATCATGATCTCTCGGTCATGAAATAGAGCCCCACGTTGGACTCCATCCTGAGCATGGAGCCTGCTTGGGATTCTCTCTATTTCTCTCTCTCTCCCCCACTCCCCCTACCACTGGCACACTCTGTCTCTATCTCTCTCTCTCAAAATAACTAAATCAACATTTCCAAAAAAAGAAAAAAAAAGAAAGAAAGATAGATAGAAAATATACATAAAGTAGTCCTTAAATCTTTCTTTCAAGGTTTTCTTTCTTGGGGCACCTGAGTATGTTCAGTCGGTTAAGTAAATGTCCAACTTTGGCTCAGGTCATGATCTCACAGTTTGTGAGTTCAAGCCCCACGTCAAGCTCTGTGCTCACAGCTCAGAGCCTGGAGCCTGCTTTGGATTCTGTGACTCCCTCTCTCTCTGCCCCTTCCCTGCTCATGCTCATGCTCTGTCTCCCAAAATTAAGTAAATATTTTTAAAAATTAAGGTTTTATTTCTTTAAAAGCATCACATTGTAGAAGTATTTTATAATAAAAATAATAGGTCCTATGGAAAAAATGGCATGCATGGTGGACCCCACCAAACTCATACAATTTCATGTATTACACCAAAACGAACTCTCAATCAAAATATCACAGTTGCAAACATGTCACATCTCCAGTAAGTGAAGAAATAGTACAGTATTTTCCTTGACAAAGGACTTGATATTTGTTTGGTGGCATAGAAGTGATGAAATGAGACTGTGCATTATGAAGAAGAGGTGTGTGATCCCTGGTCCTGAAAGTGGCCATTGGCAACTCACCCCTTCTTGTGTGTGCCGCTCCTCCCCCCACCACGACGTGAGGTCTGTTTCCTGCCCACTTCGCCTTTGGGTTCTAGCCTATAAGAAGATATTATTAGCAATCATAATGCAAGTAGAACCTCGTTTCAGGACTTGCACATTGGGATTCGTCCTCTTGGGATTCTTCCTCTGGATTCTCAGTAACCGTTTTGTGAAAAATCCAACCTGGGCCCATAGGGAAAACAAACAAATAAACAAGGCACTGGTCGGTAGGCCTAGCAGAGCTCCCACTTGCCAGCCATGTGAGGGAGATGATTTGGGACCTGGTGAGCTCTCCCAAGCTAGGCCACATGACATACAACACCCTGCCTGGCCTCAGAGTCCTGGGAGATGGTCAATGGTTGTTTTAAGATACTAGGTTTGGGGGTGGTTTCTTTTGCAGCAGTAGAGTGTGACACAAGGTAACAGCAATGCCATTGTCATACTGAGATGTGAGTCTAGTAACCGTGATGTGGGTAGCAGTGATTCATGGTCCTGTTTCCTCTCTCCTACTGTGGCTTAAATATCTAATTTTAGGTTTTGTTGTTTTCCTACTTTCCCCTTTGGTCCAAGTCGCTGCCTCAATGACAGCAAATCAGAAAGACACCACAGAGCGCCATCCTGCTGCTGTGGGCACTACGGTCATCGGAGGGCTTCTTTTGGCCAGTGGTGTCACCTCCAGAAGTATCTTTGTTCTCAAAACAGAAATAGCCGTGGGCTTCAGCACAACCTTTCTCACTTGACCTCTCCTCTATACTTTGTCTTGCTGCGGTCACAAAATGTCACAAACTTCGTGCCTGACACGAAACCCATTTATTTCCTCCCAGTTTTGTGAGAAGTCTGAGCAGGCTCAACTGGGTTTTCTTTCTTTTTAATTTTTCAGTTTATTTATTTTTTTAATGTTTATTTATTTTTGAGACAGAGAGAGACAGCATGAGCGGTGTAGGGGCAAAGAGAGAGGGAGACACAGAATCCGGAGCAGGCTCCAGGCTCTGAGATGCCAGGACAAGCCCAACGTGGGGCTTGAACTCACGAACCACGAGATCATGACCTGAGCTAAAGTCAGATACACAACTGACTGAGCCATCCAGACGCTGCTCAACTGGATTTTCTAACTGCCAAAGCCCACAGTGTCTGGGGAAAATCAACTTCAGGCTCATTCAGTTTGTGCAGAATCCGGGTCCTTGCAATAGAGCCGTCACAGTCAGGGACACTCTATTCCCACGGGCCACCCGTGCTCCTCTGTCTTCCAAGTCAACAGTGGTATGTCCAGGCCCTCTCAGACTCTAATCTTTCTGACTTCCCCTTTGTCAAGGCTAGATCAAAAGCTGTCTTCAGGGAGATAGTCTTAACTCCCCACAGTCTGCCTGGGCCAGTATTCTTCCTCCACACGCCCGCAGGGCTCAGATCTCAACTATCATTACAGTTGCTACATGACACTGCCGTTATCTACTTCCATGACTCTTGTTTACCTGTGTTCATGAGCACCTCAACCACCAGGTACCCTCTCTTCCATCTTTGCATATACATCTACTTCCATTGACAGCGCCGTAAATACTTATTGAAGTCTCTGTGTGTGTTTGCTAGTGTCTTAGCACTTCTGTCATTAGATAAGTCACCTACATGGCAACCAGACTCCTTTGTGTGGTCACCATCCCCAGTACAGCTGCATGCTCATCCACGGGCTCATGGTACCCAACAGGTCTCTTCTAATAATGAGTGATACATGCCAAATAATTCTGCATTATTATAATTATCCTAACAGGGAAATTCAGTTCTCACTGCTAAGAAAAGTTGTTAGATACTCCACTGAAATGTCCATTAACATCATTCAGTTTAGCTCTCGAATGGGAAATATTTCTGGCGGAAGAAAAAATTTCTGTGACATCTTTAACCCAAAGCGCATACATTTTTGTTTTCAGGTTGGACAAGCCCGCTGAAAGTTACTCCTTCACAACCTCGCCACGAAGCGTGCTCGATAAATCACACATATTCATTTAACGAAGAGGCAACATGTGCAGTAAGGTTTTCTTATGGGATGGGATTATACACTGTTTCCAATTGATTTCATCATCTGTGTATTTGATGTTTTGTGCCCTGTTAAAAAATGGCTACCTTTTATAAAGTACTTCTTACATGCCGGGCACCGTGCAGCCCTTCACGATGATCGTGTATCATGTGCTATTTTGTGCCATCCTACAGCAATATCATGGGGGAGGAGTGAGCAGTAAATGCTGACAACGCCCAACCCAGACTCCCTTTCCTGGCAAGGACATCCCCCACCGGTAGTCATGAGTGGTGACCACCAAATGGCTGATGGTCACCAGCCTGGAAGACCGCACCCTCCCACACGGTCCTCTCAGACTTTGGCCAATAGCTGACTGACTTCCTTGAGGAAACACACATGAAACTAAGCTGGGTCGCCATGCTCACTAGCCTCTTGTCCCCTAGAGTGCTCCGACAGTGTGTTACTTGAGCGAAAATCCTGCTTCAGTCTCTGCTTCTGGACAAGGCTATATTGTTTTCCCCGCTCTCCTAGAGAAAGCTAATGCCCAGTGATGTTAAGTAATTGACTTTTTAATTTATTCAAGTTCATTAATATACAGTACAGTCTTGGCTTCAGGAGTAGAACCGAATGATTTCATCTCTTACATATGACACCCAGTGCTCATCCTGAAAAGTGCCCTCCTTTTAATGCCTGTCACCCATTTAAGCCACCCCCCCCACCTCCCCTCCAGCAAACCTCAGTTTGTTGTCTGTATTGAAGAGTCTCTTATTTTAACTGCACACTAAATATGAAACCAAAGTTTAAACCTAGGTATCCTTCTGAAATTAACAATCAACAATCATGTTTTTAATCATTTTTCTCTGTGGATTTTAGAGGCTCTAAACTCTTGCTATTTATATGACTGGAAGACTATCCAAGCAATATACAGATAGCTCAAGGTTTTTTTCTTTTTTAAAAAAATAGCTCGAGGCATCGGGGTGGCTTAGACGGTTAAGCATCCAACGACGGCTCAGGTTGTGATCTTGCAGTTCTTGAGTTTGAACCCCTGTCAGTCTCTGTGCTAACAGCTCAGAGCCTGGAGCCTGTTTCAGATTCTGTGTCTCCCTCTCTCTCTGCCCCTCCCCTGCTCACATTCTGTCGCTGTCTCTGCCTCTCTCAAAAATAAATATTAAGAAAAAACCCAGCTCTATTGAGACATATTTCACACGCCACAAAAGTCATCCATTTAAATTGTTCAGTTTTTAAAAAATTTTTAAATTCAGTTTATTTATTTTGGGGGGAGCGAGAGAAAGTGTGAGTTGAGGAAGCGCAGAGAGAAACGGAAAGAGAAAGAATCCCAAGCAGGCTCTACACTGTCAGCACAGAGCCTGATGTGGGCTCGAACCCTGGAACCATGAGATCATGACCTGAGCTGAACTTCAACATTTAACCGACTGAGCCATCCAGGTGCCCTCAAGCAATCAATGTATTTTTATTTATTTATTTTTTTTTTAAATTTTTTTTTTAATGTTTTATTTATTTCTAGGAGAGAGACAGCATGAGCAGGGGAGGGTCAGAGAGAGAGGGAGTCACAGACTCTGAAACAGGCTCCAGGCTCTGAGCTGGCAGTCAGCACAGANGATGTGGGCTCGAACCCTGGAACCATGAGATCATGACCTGAGCTGAACTTCAACATTTAACCGACTGAGCCATCCAGGTGCCCTCAAGCAATCAATGTATTTTTATTTATTTATTTTTTTTTTAAATTTTTTTTTTAATGTTTTATTTATTTCTAGGAGAGAGACAGCATGAGCAGGGGAGGGTCAGAGAGAGAGGGAGTCACAGACTCTGAAACAGGCTCCAGGCTCTGAGCTGGCAGTCAGCACAGAGCCCGAAGCGGGGCTCGAACCCACGAACCGCGAGATCATGACCTAAGTGAAAGTCGGAAGCTTAACAATCAATGTATTTTTAAAGGTGCTCACGAAATTGAGCAATGTCACCACAATCTAATTCTAGAACATTTTCATCACCCCAGAAAGAACCCCCATAGCCATTGGTAGTAAAATTGTGAATTCTTTGAAGGAATCAGAGGAATCCATGACTCCCATGTGTATTCCTTCCCAGAATCAATCTGCCTGTGGACTGATCTGCATTTGTCACGTGTTAGATTTAGTGCTACTTTTCCCACCTCTTCCTTCATGATTGCACATTTTAGCACAGAAGGGATTGGGCCATACATCCCACAACCATTAGCTGTACTAAGACACAAAAAGCGTCCTTCAAAATCCATGTCATCAATGCCTCCTTTATCTAGATGCCATCCAGCTATGTTGAACTTCCTGCTTTTCCTGGTCTATAGAGTTTTCTTGATAAGAAAATCTTGCCTGTAGAAATGGGAGTAATTTGGCCTGTTTTGAGCCATTCTAAATTCAGATAAAATGCCGAATGTGATTGAAAGGGTAAAGAAAACTTGTACTTACTAGTTTCACTTATTCCATCTCCAGGCTTTTCAAAGAATCCATTGCTCCTGTAGGCAAGTCCTTTGAGAGCAAATCAAAGTCAACATTTAAAGAAATTAAAGGCATTGGTGCCTTTTGTTTTTTCATTGAAGCTGGAAATTCATGGCAAGTCTCTATGCTTTATCTAGTTATCTATTTTAGAGTTAGACTATTGACGTAGGTACTTGTCATGTAAAGGCTTATTAGCATCTTTATTTAAATTCAAAATAAGTTTAGACTTCTTTTCACAGAAAATAAATCTGGATATTTTTTTTCTTGGAAAACAATAGGATTAATATTTCGTTTTTATTAAAATATCAAAAAACTAATAAGGTAGAGAGAAGCGATTGGGTCAGTGAAAGGATAAAAACTCTAAAATTTAAGCCTAGCACTCAGGGCCACTTTGGCCACACAGGAATTTGCCATTCTAGAAGGGAAAGCTAAAACTCTGAGCTGGATCTTTGGTAGTGTCAGAGGTATACACCATCAAAAGCTGGAACTTATCTCTGAAAACAATTCAGTGCTTTGGCGGAATACCCAGAGACTTGCTTCGTAGAACAAAGGATAGATCGATAGTAAAAAGCTCTGAACCAGACTAAAGCCTGGTTTAGTAAGTAAATGAGAAAACTCTAAGTCTTTTTTTAAAAATGTTTTTGTTCATTTGTTTTGTTTTATTTATTTCTGAGAGAGAGAGAGAGAGAGAGAGAGAGACAGCATGAGCAGGGGAGGGTCAGAGAGAGAGAGGGAGACACAGAATCCGAAACGGACTCCAGGCTCTGAGCTGGCTGTCAGCACAGAGCCCGATGCAGGGCTTGAACCCACGAACCGTGAAATCATGACCTGAGCCGAAGTCAGACGCTTAACTGACTGAGCCACCCAGGCACCCCAAGAAAACTCCAAGTCTTGAACTCGTGTTAAGGTGATGTTAGATCATTATCATTCCCAGGATGCAGGCAGACACAAACTGTTATGCCCAGATCGCAATCTCCCCCAAATCCCAAGACCACCAAGGAGTCCGAGTCACATATGCAAAAGCAAAGGGTGTTTATTCGGGCTTAAGCTCAGGCTCCCAGACCTCGCTAACGCAGTGGATCCGTGCTGAGAGCCCTGAGCCAAGGCAGAGTAGGGTTTTTATGGGGTTTGTGACAGGGGAGTTACAGAAGTTGTGGCAGGGGAACAGTGATCCAATCATAATTATTCAACATCATTGACAGCGGGTTTGACCATACACATTGTCTAGAGTATTCGTTACTTTTGGCGGGATCCAATTACAACATTTAGAGTACCTTTAAATTCAACCAATTACAGAGTGACCCTAGAGTCTCGTTCGGTGACTAACAGGTTAACTTTAACATTAGGTAACAGGGTCCTATCTATAGTTTCTATCTCCAGGCCTCTCCCTTAGTAATGTGGAGGGTGGTCGCTGGCCTTTCCTGATTGGGTGTTGCAAGGGTGGTTTCTCCTGCCTTGGGCAATGTGTAACTGCCTGATAGTTTTGGGGAAGCTGGAACTTAGGCCTTCTAGTTTAGAGGAGAAACTTAAAGCCTGTCATGGAGTCAGTTTGGTTTAGACGTTTAGACTTGTGACCTTATAAAACAAAACTTTTTTGGAGAAAGATAGTACATTACTAAGTCTTAAATTATTTCCATTGATAACGTTTAAAACATAATGCCCAGCACACAATCAACAGTAACTAAACATGTAAAGAGAAAGGGCACTGTGAATTAGAGTCAGCAGGAATAAAAGGAAACAGAAAGAAACACACTGATTCTAGACATCGAAAATAGGCAAGGAGAGAAAAGGTGAGTTCAGAATTTTTGTAAAGAATTACCAAATGTAAAATCAGGAAATGGAGGTGCAAGTAGGTCCAGAACTGAAAAATATAATAAACAAAGAACATGTTGGGCCAAGTGGACACAGGAGCTGATCTGATGCAGTTAGAGAGAACTGGAGAACTAACTAATAGGTAAGTGAGGAGAAACCATTTATGCTAAAGCACAAATGCACACACAAAATGGAAAATACGAAGTGAGAGAAGAAACATATAGGAAACAGTGAAAACGAAGAACATGTATTTATTTGAAATCTCAGATGCATAGAAGAACGGGACAGAAGCAATATGTGAATGTGCAGTTACCATATTCACCATGTGCTCCTTTCTGGGGGTTCCTGGAGGGTGTCCTCACATTCCCTGCTGTCCATTGAGAGTTAAGGCCCCACCCGAGCACCAGATCCCACAGCAACAGGTGTCAGTGTTCATCCCAGCACCAAGGCTAATGGCAGCCTGATTTTCAAGAGAGAGAAAGAGCCCAATCATGGAAGACACAAGAATGGAAAGAAATCGGGAATTCCTGAAAATTTGTTCGCATTGTTTATGGTAATTGCATTGCTTGGAGTCTGGACATCAGCAGTCATCTTTTGTTAGCTCTTGTGAAATTTGAAGAAATTCTAGGAAGTTGAAGCACTTATGATGTTGATGGTGATGAAAGACTTTAATGTAAATGAGCGATGCTAAAATATTAGGACATAAAGGAAGATCTCCTTCAATGTCTTGTCATAGAACCTAAAAAACATCTAGCGTTCGTAGAGAAGTTGCCATTGACTCCAAGAATGCTAAAGATGAAGTCAAATAGCAAACTTAGTCCCTTCCTTATGAAATAGGATGCACAAAACATGCAGAGAACAGAGATAGAAAGGAGATACACCAGCAAGAGAATAGCTTTTATAAAGATTCACTTGCGAAAAACCATGTAAACAATAAACTTGAGGATCTGGAAACATGTCATAAGGAAATTAAGGATACATAACATATAGAAATGGCAGCTTATCAGACTAATCAGAGAGTAGAAAAGACAGTGTTTTAGAGAAAAATCCAGATTCCAGTGAAAGACAGTATCATGGTATCAATAATATACCAAAATGATGATGAGTAATAAGACGAACCACCAGAAAATGAGAGACCATAAATTTCAGGTGCTGCGAGGGAAGATTTAGTCGTCTCCCTGATGAGGAACAGTAAGAGTACACAGATATCAAAATCTCTGCGTCTTCAAGGTAAGGACCAATCTCACCCACACATTACTCACCAACCTTATCAGTACGTTACCCACAGGACACAGGTGATTGTGACAGACCTTGTGACTTGCTGGGAAGTTCACAATAAAAGATATTTTAAATGAACCGTGGCCAGTTCTAATTTAGTATACTTCTTAGAAATGAAAAATCGATGTGATTTTGCATTCCTACATGCCTTCTTTTTGACAGTAGATACATTGTTTTTCTTCGCTTGTTTGTTCTGTCTGTAACACAGCTCTTATTTTTACCAAGGTTTACATATGATTTTCAGGAAAGGTATAGAAATTACATCAATGATAGAGCAATAGTTGATGGGCAAAGATTCAATACATATTAGTAAACAACATTAACAATGTTAGGTTGATTTGGGTGACCTCTATGTTAAACATAGATTTTTTTTAAATCTGTAAAGACACTGAAATATCTGTTTGTGACTCTTGCTGATAGGAGTCATTATGAATTGTGTGGAAATTAATAGGAAAACAGGATATTGGAGGATTTAGTACAGACAAACTGCATATAGTAGAATAAGACAGCACAATTAACAAGCTGACCTAATAGATGCACACAAGTATACCTTCTTGCAAGGACCATTCATAAAATTACCATGGACTGTGCCATAAAACAATCTGGAAATTTTCAAATATTTAATTTTTAAATTTTCTGGCTTAGATGTTTACTTTCTTATCTTAATTTCAATATTGTTAACATACAGGGTTGTATTAGTTCAGGTATACAATATAGTGATTCAATAATTCTTTACATGACTCAAATACTTTATTTTATTTTAGTTTTTAAGGTTTATTTATATTTTGTGAGAAAGAGGAGACAGCACGAGAGAGGCAAAGCGAGAGGGAGGCACAGAATCCGAAGCAGGCTCCCGGCTCCCAGCTGTCAGCACAGAGCCCAACACAGGGCTCAAACTCATGAACTGCGAGATCCTGACCTGAGCCTAAGTCAGATGCTTAATCGACTGAGCCACCCAGGTTCCCTTCAAATATTTTAAATCATATAGAAGGTGTTCTTTGAACGTAAGACAATTATAACAGGTCAAAAACCCTAGAAAATCATGTGTTTGGAAATGTAAACAATGTGGTTATGAATGTTACACAAGAGCCAAAGAAAATAACATAAGGAAACTAGAAAATATCTTGAAGTGGATGATAATGGTGATATCATAGGAAAATGTGCAGGAATAAACTCTAATAATGCCTAGAGGAAAATATATCATCTTTGATGGTTATGTTATAACAGAAGAAAACCTGAAAATTCATGAACTAAACAAGCTAGTAAAACATGGCAAAATCCATTTTTTTAAAGCTGAAGGAAGGAAATAATAAAGATAAAATAATAAATTAAGGAGGTGGAAAACAGACATCTTTTAAAAATCATCAATGCCAGAAGTTTGTTGAAAGAAAAATGAATTTCTGCCAATGTTGATCAAGAAGAACAAAAATGTAGCAGTTAAGGAGCCAAATACAGGGGTGCCTGGGGGGCTCAGTTGGTTAAGCGTCCGACTTCGGCTCAGGTCATGATCTCACAGTTGGTGAGTTCAACCCCTGCATCAGGCTCAGCGTTTGGCCCAGGGCCTGCTTGTGTTTCTCTCTCCCCTCTTCTCTATGCCCCTGCCCCGCTCATGCTCTCTCTTTCTCTCAAAAATAAATTTTAAAAACTTAAAAAGAGGAGCCAAATATAATGGCAACTTCATCAAACTACATGCACCCCCATGTAGCCTCGAAAGCAATGCAGAAGGAGAGAAATGTTAGCATACAAAAACCACACCTTCAACATGTCTAGAAGACAGAGAAATACTAAATCTCGAATTACTGCAAGTTAAAAAAGAAAACATAAAATCCTAAGAAGTCATGCTCTTAACAGAAACCTTTTTTCAGTAAATAAGGACAATCTTGAAAAACCCATGGTAGAGAGAAGCCAGCCTCCGATGATCTAACAACAACTGCTAGAAAGGTAAAGCGGATTCATTCTGCAGAGAATGAATTAAAAAGCATACAGGATTTGAGATGGCAGTCTTTGAAAGGCATTCATTGTTTAAAAGAAAAGAGAGTCACCCTTTGGAAGTTGAGTGATGAAAAGAAAACAAAGGAAGGGAAAGAGGGAAGGTTAATATTCTGAAAGACAAAGAATGAATTGAGTGGAGGTTACACAACCCCTTTGGTAACAATCGCCTTCCATAAGGAAACAAATGTATTAGAAAAAGTGCTGTACTTTGCCACACTGACAGAAGAGGGCAGCATTGAGCTAAGAATATCGCGAACCACACCAACTCCATCAAGTGAATGGAAGAAAATAGGATAGATCTATTGGAAGAAACTGTAACAAAATAAGAATCAGAATAAGAACCAAAATACCTTCATAGGAATACAAAATACCAAACCAACTATAAAACAGAGGAAAACAGTGTTGTAACCCTCCAAACTGAGTTACATGTTTCAAACAAGCTTTCGAGGATATGAAAATCTGTCTTCATACAGATATTTAAAATTTAAATACAAATAAAATTGACAGTGAGAAAAAAGAAAGAAATGGAAAGTTCATTCAGAAATTAAGGTTCACACTGTGCCCAAAGGAAAAGATATTCAAATAAAAATTTAAGAAGGGACACTGAGGAAAGGCAGGGAATCACCCAAGAGAAAAGAGGAGATGAAAAATCAGTTTAAAATACCTGACTGAGGGGCGCCTGGGTGGCTCAGTGGTTAAGCGCCCGACTCTTGATTGCAGCTCAGGTTATGGTCTCCCGGTGCATGCGTTCGAGCCCCATGTTGGGGTCTCTGCTGACAGCACAGAGCCTGCTTGAGATTCTCTCTCTCCCCCTCTCTTTGCTCCTCCTCACTCATGTGCACTCTTCTCCCTCGAAATAAATAAATAAGCATCAAAAAAAAGAGAAAACCTTTTCTCCAAAGTTAGAAAATGAACAGCTATGTAAACCAAAAGAAAGCACAAGACATTTTAAAAAATAAAATGAAGTGCAGAGGAAATGGAATATCAGCTGCTCCTTTTACTTTTCTGCCTTAAACATATAGAAAATCAGACACATATGAGAAATAATAGTTTCCAGACATTAGAAAAAAGGCAGTGCAATGTCTAAGGAAGGGAAAATAAGTGAACGCTCCTATGTTACCAGGTTACTCCCTGGAGCCAGCTTCTGAGCGACAGTCATGGGAAGGGAAATCCATACATACCTTTAGATGCTTGCTGAGTCGGGGAGACAGAGATTGGAGCTCTGGGAGACCAAGGTGTCCAAAGTTTGCAAACCAGGGCACGGAGAGGAGGAAGCCGCAGGACAGTGCCCCGGGGAGCTGAGGAAGACAGCATGAAGGTCTCTGAGTACTGATCTGTGCGCTGGCAACAGGAAAGTGCTGGAACTTGGGAAAGACTGCATGATCGTTGTCTGAAGCCTACACAGGGCAGGGGACGCTCCAAGTGCCCACAAAACTGGGATGAAGATACCTCGGAGAACACAGAGCATCGGGCGGGCGCCCCAGAAGGCGATCTTTTGTAGTCAGGCTTCCGTGGCCCTACTCCGAAGGTTCCTGTGGACTTGCCCTGACAGGTTAAATGGCAACCTCCCAACACTCCGCTGATTTCCACTACTTAACTTTGTGCTGGAACATATTCTAGCACTACTTACGAATAAAACAAGTTATGCGACGCCTGGGTGGCTCAGTCGGTTAAGCGTCCAAGTTCAGCTCAGGTCATGATCTCATGGTTCGTGGGTTCGAGCCCCGCGTCAGGTTCTGTGCTGACAGCTCAGAGCCTGGAGCCTGCTTCGGATTCTGCATCTCCTCCTCTCTCTCTCTGCCCCTTCTCCGCTTGTGTATGCTTGCTCTCTCTCTCTCTCTTAAAAATTAAAAAATAAACATTAAAAAAAAGAATAAAACAAGTTTTAACAACCAACAGGCCAAAGTTGAAAATAGATTCTCAAAAGAAATTAATTTTCACGCAAAGAGGTGGGGAAATACTTCCCATAGTCGAGAGGAACGGTAAATCAAGAATACCGGAGCTGGAAGCAGTAGCCAGGAAGGAGCAAGCAGACAAGGCTATGTGCAAACAGAGCTATTACACATACGTCCCATAAATTCAGATGGTAAAGGAAACCACAGCCACAGAGGTGAGGAAAGTGCGTGGTGTAAACAGGACTCAAGAGAACATTTAGACATAAAAACACAATAAAATGACAGATAAATGGACATGGGTTTCAAGGCAGATCAGACACTGCAGGCTGAAAGATCAGTGAAGTTGAAAATACAGCCACAGAAACTATCCAAAGTGAATTAGAAAATGAATAAGTAAAACATCCGTTAAATTTGGGACGATATCAGGCTGTGTAACATGCAGGTAACTGAAGTTGCAGAAAAAATGGAAAGTGGGAAAAATATTTGGGCAAACGATGGCCAGTGTTGTTCCTAATGATTTAAATCTACAGACCCAAGAAACTGAACTAAGTGCCAAGCTGTATAAAGATAAAGGAAACTGCACATAAGTATTTCCATCACTGGAAAGACAGTGATGAAAAGGACATCTGAAACAGCTAGAGGAAAAAAATACATTATACACAGAGGAACACAGGTAAGAATGACTGCAGGCTCTTGTCCGAATCTGGGAAAGCTAGAAGAAAATGGAGACATATTTTTAATATCCAAAAACAAAAGTTAATAAGAGTACATTCATCAGCAACAACAAATTTCAACACGGAAGGCAGAGTAGATATTTTCAGAAAAATAAACCTGAGGGATATACTTCCAACAGACCTGAAAGAATTTCTTCAGACAAAAGAATATAGTGTATGTGGAAATTTGAGTTTGCTCAGTGGAATGCAATTGAGAGGAAGAGAGATGGTATGGGGTGCCTAGGTGGCTCAGTCGGTTGAACGTCCAACTTCGGCTCAGGTCATGATCTCACAGTTGGTGGGTTCGAGCCCCACGTCAGGCTCTGTGCTGACAGCTCAGAGCCTGGAGCCTGCTTCTGATTCTGTGTGTGTCTCTCTCTCTGACCCTCCCCTGTTCATGTTCTCTCTCTCTCTCTCTCAGAAATAAATAAAACATTAAAAAAAGTTGGTAAATGTGTGGGTAAATAGAAAACACTATTTTTCATTTTGAAATACTACAAAATATCACTGAATGGTTTTTTTTTTAAGTTTATTTATTTTGAGAGAGAGAACAAGCAAGGGAGGGGCAGAGGCAGAGGAAGAGAGACAGAATCCCAAGCAGGCTCCGTGCTATCAGCGCAGAGCCCGACGCTGGGCTCAAAGTCACGAACTATGAGATAATGACCTGAGCCAAAACCAAGAGTCGGACACTTAACCAACTGAACCACCCAGGCTCCTTGAAAATATCCTTGAATGTTTAAAGTAGAACAGTAGCAGTGTATTTGGGGCGTACAGCGCATGTAGAAGTCCATTGTATAACAGTAGCAAAGGGAAGTCAGGATGAAAAAGGCAAGTGCCATTGTAACTTTTTACACTGTTCATGAAATGGTGTAATATTATACTTTATATCTTAGAATTAAAGATGTATAGGTCTTAGAGTGACCGTAATAACAGAAGTCAATCAATCAATCATAGGCAGTAAGCTTATAGGGGGAGACAAAATGAAATTTTAAAAAGGAAAAAAACGGGCGCCTGGGTGGCTTAGTCGGTTGAGCGTCCGACTTTCGCTTAGGTCATGATCTTGCAGTTCGTGGGTTCGAGCCCCGCGTCGGGCTCTGTGCTGACTGCCAGCTCAGAGCCTGGAGCCTGTTTCAGTCTGTGACTCCCTCTCTCTCTGACCCTCCCCTGCTCACGCTGTCTCTCTCTCTCTCTCTCCTAGAAATAAATAAAAACCTTAAAAAAAATTAAAAGAAAAAAGAAAAAAAAACCACCACAAATATTACAGAGGAAAGTAACAAAAGGAAAAAGAACAAATGAAACCAACAGTAAATAAAGCTATATTTAAACCAAATTATGTCAAATGTTGTATTAGATATTAGATATAATTTAATATAAGGAAATAGAAAGCCAGACATTTTTATGTTGGATAAAAAAGAAATCAATACCCAACTATAGGCTGACTACAAGAAAACCATGGTAAATAGAAATAGGAGCTTAGGAGGCGAAAATATTTACCATGCGTATTTTCTTACTAAGTTGTTCGTGATTTCAGTGCTATCCAAATCAATATCTTAGCTGTATTCATGTGGAGTTTGCGAAGTGCTGAATAAAATGGGCACAGAAAAGCAAAGGATCAGAAATGACCGAGACCATTATTAACAAAAGGGAAAAAATCAAAACTCATTCATGATCAAAACTCTCAGCAAATTAGACTTGGAAGGTAACTTCCTAAACCTGCTATAAAGCATCTGTGAAAAACCTGAGGCTAAAATAATAATGATGTCAGACCAAATGCTTTTCCCTTAATATCAGGAATAAGACAAAAGTGTGTGCTCTTACCACCATCATTTTCCATTCAGTGGAAGAGAGAGCTATTGCAGAAAAGCAAGAAATAAATAGAAATCATAACTATTCGAAAGGAAGAAGTAAATCCATCTCTGGGTATGACCTGATGGTATTTATAAAAAATATCCTCAGAAATCTTCAAAGGACTGCTGGACGTAATACTTAATTGTATTGGAGGCATAGGCTTATGGTTAATATACAAAAATCAACTGTAATGTTATACATCAGAAGCAAACAACTGGAAAATGAACGTTTAAAAGGTTCCACTGACAATAGTACCAAAAACCACATAGGATTTAATAAAACACGTGCATTTTTTTTCACTGAAAACTACAGTATATTACTGGGTGAAATAAATTAACAAAGACACAAATAAATGGAAAGTAATACAGGTTCATTGGCTGGAAGATTTGTTAATTTATTAAAACTTCCCCAATTGATCTGTAGATTCAATGCAAACTCTATAAAAATCCTAAGAAGATGTTTTGTGGAAATTTATAAATGGATCATAAAATTTCTATGACATGAAAATCCTAAAATAGCTAACATTTTTGAATAAGAATAAAGTTGGAGGATTTGAACTCTCTGATATTAAGTCTGACTGTAAAATTACAATAATCAGCACCGATTGGCAAAGTGATTGACAAACTCATCAATGGAAAATAGCGTCCAGAAACAGAGCCATCTACTACATTGTCATTTGATTTTTAAAGAATGTACTGATGGGTATGAGGGGGAGAGGGAGGGAGTGATGGGCATGGAGGAGGGCACTTGTGGGGATGAGCACTGAGTGTTATATGGAAACCAACTTGACAATAAACTATTTTTTAAAAAAAGGAATGTACCAAAGGAGTGCCTGGGTGGTTCAGTCAGTTAAGCATCTCACTCTTAATCTCAGCTCAGGTCTTAATCTCAGGGCTGTGAATTCAAGCCCCGTATTGGGCTCCACGCTGCGGGGGAAGCCCACTTAAAGAAAATGGTAATATACTAAACATTTCAACTGAAAGGCAGAGATGATCAGAATGGATACAAAAGCAAGACACAACTATATGCTATTTATAAGAGGTCCACTTTCAATTTAAAGATACAGATCAGCTGAAAGTAAATAAATAGAGAGCATATTAGATGCATGTGATATGTTCACCATAATCACATGCTGGAGCATAAAACAAGTCTTTGTATATTTAAATGTATTGAAATAATTCTACTTATGTTCTCAAACCACCATAAGCTGTTGAGGGAAACAGCAAATGCTTTTAAATTAAAAATCACAATTCTAAACTGTCCATGGGTCAAAGAAAAAAATCACAAGAAAAATTGGAAATGTTTTAAACTGAACAATTATGAAAATATACCCTATCACATCTTGCATGATGCAGGAAAAACTCTGCTGAAAAGAAAAAAAATTAGCCTTTTATCCTTATATTGGAAAACAAGGAGGTTCTGAAAATTAGTGATGAATAGTAAAGAAATTAGAGGAATTGTTAAATTAAACAAAAAGAAAGAAGGGTGCTCGGGTGTTTCGGTTGGCTGAATGTCTGACTTCAGCTCAGGTCATTGTCTCGCAGTTTGTGAATTGGAGCCCTGCATTGGGCTCTGTGCTGACAGCTTGGAGCCTGGAGCCTGCTTTGGATTCTGTGTCTCCCTCTCCCTCTGACCCAACCCCACTTGCTCTCTCTCTCTCTCTCTCTCAAAAATAAACATTTTAAAAAATGTGTTTTTTTTTTAAAAGAAAGAGGATTAAAAAGATAAAAGTGGAAATCATTGGAAAAGAGAAAAGCTACAGGAGAGAAAACTTAAAGCCAAAAGCCATTTCTTTAAAGAGATCAAAGAAAGTGATAGACATTTTATTAGTATGATTAAGAAAAAGAGAGAGAACACATCTTACCAACATGGGAAATTAAAATGTGTATTACTACTGATTCTGAAAACACACTAAGAAAATATAAACTATAGTAGTCTGCCAGTCTGTTTAGCATCTTAGATTAAATGAACAAATTTCTTTAAAAATACAACTTACCAAAACTGATATTAAGGAAAATGGGACACACGAATGCCCTCTATTTATCAGAGGAGTTTAATTTTTCTGATCAAAAATCTTCCCACAGTGAAAACCCTAGGATCAGATGATTTCACTGCTGAATTTTGTCAAACATCCTGGGAAGAAATCACATCAGTCTAATAGAAGGTATTTCAGAAAGTAGAAGGGACACTTTCTAACTAGTTTTAGAGGTCCAACTTAACTGATATTCCTGAACCATACAAAGACATTACAAAAATAAAAGAGGAAATTATGGACTTACATTCTTTATGTACAAAGACACAAAAATTATGACAAAGTATTAGCAAATCAAAACCAGTGATGTCTAAGAAGGCCAAATATTATGACATATATTGATCTATTGAGTGAGGTTTATCTCGGGAGTGAAAATACTTCCTTAACGTTCAAACCTCAAACAATATAATTCATCCTACTGGTAACCATCTGTGTATTCTGTGCAGTTACGAGTCTGTTTCTTGGTTTGTCTCTTTTTCCCCCCTTGTTGCTAATTTTTTTTGTTTGTTTCTTAAATTCCACGTATAAGTGAAATCGTGTGGTTGATATCTGGAAGATCTGGGGGATCATGGAAGGGCTATTGTAACTTCACTAGGAGACAGCAGTGTTCACCGAACAGCTTTTAGAACAATTTGATGAAACACCATGGCGGTGTCTTCCAGAGAGCAAGTGGCGGAAAACTCTAGCGAAAACAATGAAGAGCAGCCAAACTCCATCCAGGGAATACATTAGTTGAAGATGGAAGAACTGGCCTTTCTTCTCTGGTGTAAGAATATAGGAGGCTGCCCCCTCCATCCTGGGTATCATCTCCAACGGGCCAATTAGCTTCCCCCAAATCCCTGCCTGTGGATGATTACACAGCCTCCTACCCTGTTCAAGAACAACTACACGGAGACTGTTTTGTGGTACCTGAAGGAGCAAATATGATGGATCGTAAGCGCACTGTGTTTCCAAACTACCTTCCTCATCACAGGCCTGCAGCTGGTACTTTGGGAATGGTGGGAGCTGGTTTGGGGTTTGCCACTGTAGCCTCTAGAGTGGCTGAGATAGAAGCCCAGGGCAGCGCGTCTTCTGCGGAAGGGGACAGTGCATTTTGGTCTTCTGCATGCAGATGGAAACCGTCTGCAGGTGCCACTTGCCCATTGTGCTTTTGGTGGTGATTAGCAGTGGGATTCATCAAAGTTTCGAAGCAGATCCTTGGAACGAAATGTTCAAATTTGGAGACACTACTGGAGTGGCCTCTCCAGTCTGTCTTCTGCCAAACTCACATTATAAGCAGATTATAGCTGTGTTTTTTGGAGGCAACGAGTATCTTGTATAAACACCAGAAGAACTCCAAAAATCAAGCCAGAGCTTGGCAGACACCCCTAAGCCCTCTTTTATCAATGTCACGACTAAGCCGTGAGCCACACAGAAGGCCCAGGATTCTCACTGGCCAACCCACTGTAATGCATAAATAAAGATGCCAGAGAGTGGTCTTGAGGACTTTTCTCTTTCTTCTAAGATGGAATTATATTTTCCACAGCAAAATTGCTAAAATATTAAAATAAATACCATTTAGGGGCGCCTGGGTGGCTCAGTGGGTTAAGCATCCGACTTTGGCTCAGGTCACGATCTTGCGATGTGGGTTCGAGGCCCGCGTTGGGCTCTGTGCTGACAGCTCAGAGCCTGGAGCCTGCTTCAGATTCTGTGTCTCCCTCTCTCTCTGCCCCTTTCCCGCTCCTGCTCTCTCTCTCTCTCTCAAAAATGGATAAACGTTAAAAAAAATTTTTTTAAATAACATTTATAAATGAGACAAAAATGTATAATTCATCTTAGCAACAGAACGATTATGTGATTTCACTAGATGTAGCTTTAATGACATTTTTAAAATATATAACAGGTTTAAACAGAGACTAGAAACAGGGGAAGGAAGAAGCGTTCTGAACAAGAAAGTGGATAGTGGTAGAATGGAAGGTAAAGATGGCAGACAGAATGAGAAAGTCTATTATTTGTCCAATGGGAACTCCAGAAGAAGAGGATAAAGAGAACCTATTGACAATAAAGAAATAATAATGGAGATTTGTCCAAATTGGTGGAAGTTATGCATTCTGAGATTAAAGAATATAACAGGTCTTTAGCCAGATGAAAAAATATACCTTCCTCTAAACAAATGTTCACTGTAGGAAATCAAGACAGGTACCCTGAATGTTACCCGAGGGTGGGGACACGGACACAGAACACCTGCAGACAGTTACACCATGTGTACTTCCAAAGTAATAATAACCATCCAGAAGTCAATGAGATGTATGCGGTTTATCAAAGAATCATCACCATTAAATGAGAATTCCATATTCATCTGGAACAGTATTAAAAAGTGAGGATGAGTGAGTTAAAAAACCGAGTTAGAGGGGCACCTGGGTGGCTCAGTCAGTTACGCGTCCGACTTCAGCTCAGGTCATGATCTCACGGTCTGTGAGTCTGAGCCCCACATCAGCACAGAGCCTGGAGCCTGCTTCGAATTCTGTGTCTCCCCCTCTCTCTTCTCTTCTGCTTATATTCTCTCTCTCTACCAAAAAGAAACAAACATTAAAAAAATTTTTAAAAAATTAAAACACACACACACACAAACAAAAACAGAGCTAGAAGAAGTTTGTATCCTTGAAAGAATTACTGAGAATTGAACTCCAGCCAAAGAGAGTGGAAGCAGGAAAACTGAGCAGAAGAAACAGATCCCAAAAGTAGAAGTGGACAAAGAACCACTGGTAAAATACTGCGGATAATTTAAATAAATAGTAACACTTAAAGGTATTAATGACAATGGTTCTAATAATAATCAAAGAATTTCAACGAAATAAGATGAAAGATAGGAAAGGGGAAATATATCAGAGCTAATGTCCTATTGTTAAAAGACAAGACACAAAAGACTTAAAAAACTTTTTTAGGGTTTATTTTTGAGAGAGAGAGAGATAGCTTAAGTGAGGGGTGTGCAGGGAGAGGGGGGGACAGAATCTGAAGCAGGCTCCTGATTCTGAGCTGTCAGCAGGGCTCGAACTCATGAACTGTGAGATCGTGACCTGAGCTGAAGTCAGATACTGACCTGTGTCAGACAGAGATACCCAGGCGCCCCTAGACATTTTATTTATGTGGTGCTAAAAACATCATTTGCCAGCACTTAAAATTCAAGAGCTTTCTCATAAAATGTGACTTTCCATTAATTTGCATACACATTTTGTAAAATTTAACTTAATCACTAGGAGACCATACACAGAAAGAAAGTTTCTAAGACAATCGAGGAAAGTAGAAAAGCCTTAAGCCTGGTCCATGGAAGGGGTGTTATGAAAGGAGAAAAATGGAGAACAAGAAGAAAAGAAAGCATGGTAATAGAATTAGCAATTCCCATGTGTATCTGATCTCTTTTAACTTGTTATTCACACTTTCTAGGAGGATGGAGAACCGCTTTTACAGCCAAACAGGAACTATAACGCAAAGAACTCATTTTACAAGTCCTCGACACAAAAGTAAGCATTTTTCCCAATAGAATTTTGATTTTGAAATGTATTTCTTTTGGGGCACCTGGGTGGCTCAGTCGGTTGAGCATCCGACTCAATTTTGGCTCAGGTCATCATCCTAGGGTTGTAGGATTGAGTCCGGTGTCGGGCTCTGCACTCAGCACAGAGCCTGCTTGGGATTCTCTTTCTCTTTCTCTCCCTGTGTGCCCCCCCATTCTCTCTCTCTAAAATAAAAAAATTAAAATTAAAAATAATATATTTCTTCCATCCTTTGTGACACATCCCCTTTGTGTCCACAACGTCCTAGATTCTATGAGTAATTCAGAAAACATCAGACAAAGATATTTACTCACTCACATTGATGACTGAAATGAAACAGGTCAAGGGGGAGTCTTAAAGAAAATGTATGTGTAATAGAAGCATAAAACCAAAACATAAAGGAAATGGCCAGAGAGAGGAGGAGATAAGAATACAGGAAAACAAGATCCGAGAAAGCCTTAAGGGGTTTATTTACCCAGTCAGAAACCATATTCACCTCTTGCAATGTGTCTGTGCCTTAGGCTATGAGGTTTGTCAGGGAATAAGGCAGACAAAGGTCTCTGTTCTCAAAGAGCTCTCATTCTAAAGGGAGATGGACAATGAGCACAAAGATAGCACAAAAAGAGCTTGTATCCTAGAAGGCGATGAGTCTGTGGAAACATAGAAGAGAAAAGGTAGAATGGAAAGAGAGCATCTGGAGGGCCCTGTGTATGGGGGGTAGGCTTCTGTAGTGAATGGGATATGGGGGTGGGGGAGCACTCCTTAAGTGATGGGGTTTGAGAGGAGCTCGGAAGGCATAAGGGAGTGACTTGCAGATGTCTGGAATGAGCATTTTCCAGGCAGAGGGAATATACAGCAGTTTGGATAGCCTGTGTCGGAATTATACACAGGGTCAGGGAAGAAGAGAGGGCTAGGGTACCCGGAGCAGAGTAAGGGAGACATCAGGAAGAGAAGATGAGAAAATGCAGCAAGTGCCCAGAAGCAGATGTCCAGGGGCATTTTAATCAACTGTAAATGCCAAGGCTTTTTCTCTGAGGGAGGTGAAGATGTAGCAGGGAAGTGAAGATGTAGCAGAGAAGTAGCAAGATCAGCCTTGCACATGGTGGCCGCTGTGTCCCCAGCCAACTGGGTCAGGGAGAATTGGGAGGCTTCTATAGAGGTCAGGTCAGGGTGGCTTATTGGAAAGGTGGTAGGAAGGTGTCAGCTGTGGTTGGCTCTTGGATATATTTTAAGAGTAGAGCCGACACAGTTTCCACATTGGAGGTCATGAGGGTCAAGGAAATAGGAGTCAAGAACAATTCTAAGGCTTCAGGTAAAGCAGCCAGATGGACTGAGATCGCCCGTTACTTCAACACAGAGCAAGCATGGGAGCGAGTTTGGAGGGAAAGGTCAGAAGTCCATTTTAGACATGATGAGTATAAAGATGTTCATTAGACAGCCAAGTGGCTATGTCAAGTCGGCGATGGGGCATGTGGGACTGGGGTTTGGGAAAGAGGTCCGAGCTAGAGAAATAATGTTGGGTGGTCACAGCTTAGAGACAGGTATGAACTGGCAGGCACGCAAAGGGTGTTGGGGAGGAGGGAGCGAAACTGTGCAAAAGGTCAAGTATGATGAGCCCCGGGAAGGGGTGATTGTAATTGCCCAGTAGGCTCTGAAGTCAGCAGAGCAATAGAGAGTGGAAAAGCAGATAACGATGTGTGCACTTGGCAAAGCTCTCCATTCCCCCCACCTCGAAGTCCCTCCCTCCCTCCCCTGTGCTGAACAGGGCTGAGGGCTGCAGATTTCGGCTTCATGGTTTTCTTTCCTACTGACGGTACACCCATCACCAAACAGTTTCATGAAATATACACATGATCAGATATTTCCCCAGATGCCTCATACAAATATAAAGAATATGTAAGAGACGTGTGATTAAAATCAGAATTGTGCTTTTTCTCGCTCTCTTTCTCTGCAATTCTTTCTGAAGAAAGCAGCATCTGGGTATCGGCTGGTGAAAATGATGCCACTTTGTCAATGAAAATGTCCCCTGGTAGCCCTTTCTCTTCTGTGTTTTGTGCATAAGAAACGTTCTGGGAGATAATCCGGCCATCGTGCAAGCTCGGGTTTCGATCACCTTTACTTAGTTCGCATCAAGTTGGAAATGAAGGGTTTGTACAGAATTTCACTTCAAGCCCGTTTTGCTGCTGAGCTGGGAGAAAGGGGCAGTTCAATTTGAACATACACTTGCAAATTCAAAGGCAAAATCATACTTCTCTTTTTTTTCCTGTGAGCAGTGCCAATTTTTAATTAGGCATGATTTTAGTTCTAACCCATATTTCAGTCTTGCACCGATAATGAGCCAGCGGCATCACGTTGTCAGGCTGACGGTGCCGTGTGGTCGGAAGTTAGCGCCCCTCGGCCTGAATCGCTTGTGTTGACCACCGGTGTTGCTACAAGTCTGTAGGGCAAGTTTGCAACAAGGTGGTGGGCATTGTCTCCGCATTGTGAAATGACTCCAAAAAGTACGGGAACAGTCTTTTCCACACAGTTCTTTTCATTGGTGTGTTGGCCACAGTTTCCTGTTTTCCTTACGAAGCACGTGGCTCCTATATGAGCCTTCGACAACTCCAAGTGGTGGAAATCTTGATCCTGTTAGAATAGGTTGAATCTGGGGCGCCTGGGTGGCTTAGTCGGTTAAGCGTCCGACTTTCGCTTAGGTCATGATCTCGCGGTTCGTGGGTTCGAGCCCCGCGTCGGGCTCTGTGCTGACTGCCAGCTCAGAGCCTGGAGCCTGTTTCAGTCTGTGTCTCCCTCTCTCTCTGACCCTCCCCTGCTCATGCTGTCTCTCTCTCTCTCTCCTAGAAATAAATAAAACATAAAAAAAAAAAATTTAAAAAAGAATAGGTTGAATCTTTTTAGCAACTCAGGAAGAAACAAATGACTGTGCTAATGAAGGGGACTGCGCTAATTTACACGGTTTAAGAGAGCTACTTAAAAAGCCAGATAAACTTCATTTATGTGGGGAAAAAAGAAGAAATACATAATATGGAGCTGGATGTCAGAATCCTGCAGCAAGTTGAGAAAAGAGCTCTGGCAGAGGCATCCACAGCCTGGGGACCTGCGGTGAGACCCCTGATTCTAACCACCCGCTGCGGGCCTTTGGCACCCTCCAGTCTTTTGAGCCCTCAATTTACTTATCTTAAAAATGAAGGATTATAACTAAATGGCCCCTGGTTTCCTCTCTGGCTTTTGATTTCATCCCCTGTTGTATTCTTTTTTTAAAAATTTCTTTAATGTTTATTTTGGAGAGAGAGAGAGACAGAGACAGAGACAGAGCATACTTGGAGGAGGAGCAAAGAGAGAGGCAGACACAGAATCTGAAGCAGGCTCCGGCCTCTGAGCTGTCAGCACTGAGCCCAGCGCAGGACTCAAACCCATGAACTGTGAGACATGACCTGAGCGGAAGTCAGACGCTCCACTGACTGAGCCACCCAGACACCCCAGATGTTGTTTCTTATCCACTCTTTGATCCCAAGCACCTAGCACAGTGCCTGAAGGATAGAAATCTCTGAGGAAATATTTGCTTGGAGTCTATTTCACTGGCTCTGTCATGTATGTCTGTCAAAAAGAGCAGAACTTTCAAAACTTGAAATACCAGGTGGTACCTTTAGATCCAAATGCTATGTACGTAATCCTTGCACTTACTAAGATGACTAGATTCCTTGAACCATTGGTGTGGGACAGTGGGAATCTGGCTTTGTCTTCAGAGGCCAATAATCTGGATTTGCATCCTGGCTTCGACCATCAGTAGCTATGACCTTAAGTAAACAAATTCCATTCTCTAAGCCATAGTTTGTTTATTTGTGAATCAATGATCTTCCTGTCCTGCCTCGAAGGTCAAATGGTTTTTTTCTTTTTTTTTTTGGTCAACTGTAAGATGTATATAAATACGTGCATTGGTTTTCCACTGCTGTGTCACAGATCACCACACATTCATCAGCTTTAAACCACAGGACCATGGTCAGAATGCAAGTGGGCCCCAACTGGGTTCAAGACTCAGGGTTTCTCAGGGTAGAATCGAAGACAGCTGGGGCCGGATCCTTGTTTTCCAGGAGCATTGAGGTTGTTGGCAGAATTCAGTTCATTCAAGCTGCTGGGCTCACCAGATGTTTCTTTAAGGACAGCTGACCAGTGTCTGCTGTGTTCTTGTCTCTTTTGGGGGCTCACCTGTTTAGGTCGGACCTACTTTGGAACACCCACCTTTTGAATCACTCAAATTCACCCAGTTAGGGGCCTTGATCACATGGGCACAATCCCTTTGCCGTATAAAGTTGCCACACAAAGTATCGCAGGAATGACCCCTTGTCATACTCTCTTGATCTGCC
This sequence comes from Hyaena hyaena, assembly GCF_003009895.1. Classification (NCBI taxonomy): domain Eukaryota; kingdom Metazoa; phylum Chordata; class Mammalia; order Carnivora; family Hyaenidae; genus Hyaena; species Hyaena hyaena. The sequence continues at coordinate 1,535,198 of NW_024080733.1, read as the reverse complement.
CACACCAGACCGGACGCAGTTACCTATGACAGGTACTCCAGGGGGCAGGAATCTTGGGAACATGAGAATTACCTACCTGCCACAGCGTATGACAGCTCTGTGGCTCCTACCAACTGAATATGCGTTTTTCATAAAATATCAATATTTAATTTCATAGAGCTTACGAAGTTGTTCCTTGGGACAAGATGCTACCACCGAAACTCGATCCCGAAGAAACCACGGTAGAAAAAGCTGCTGACCCGATTTCACAGTGCTTTACCCTGAAAAGATATGAAGGGGCACCGGCAATAACCCAGGTCAGTGATCAGGGGCCTTAAGTGCACGTGTATCATTGCTTTTCCCCATATACAAGGTTTGCATTTTTGCAACCATGCATTTGTTTCTAAACTGAAGTCCAAAACTTTAATACTCATTTTATTCAAGAAATAATGCAACAAATGCATAAATATATACACTTATGGAACTGAGTTCTAGATTTTAATATTTTAATATTATCTATATTGGACTTTTCTTTTTTAAGTTTGTTTATTTTGAGAAAGAGAAAGAACGCATGTCTACAAGCAGGGGAGGGGCAGCGAGAGTGGGGGAGGGGGGAGAGAGAGAATCCCAGGAAGGCTCCTCGACAGTGCGGAGCCCAACACGGGGCTCGATCTCACAAACCGTGAGATCATGACCTAAGCCAATATCAAGGACTTGGATGCTCAACCAACTGAGCCAACCCACCACTTGTTATAAAGTGAAAGCCACGCTCCTTGACAGGCCATGTGTCCAGTTCTGTTATTTGCCCCCACTCAGCCTCACTCCCACCCCCACATGGTGTTCTTCTTGCTCCTTAAGCCTCACCTCCACACCAGGCTCTACAGTGTCACTTTCTACACTGAACCTCTGTGAAATCCCCAAGAGCCTTGCTATTCCTCAACACGCCATGTTTTTTGCAAATAAGGTTCCATTGCCTTCAGTATTCCATTTTTTCCAGGCTAAATCCCATGAATCTTTCAGGTCTTATCTTGGACCTCACTTTCACCCTCCCAACCCCGGACTAGATGTCCCTGTTCTGTACCCCGGATTAGAAGCACCTCCTCCTTCCGTTGATTTCTCCTCCTTTGCTTCTGTTCCTCGCCCCACAGAAGTCTGACAAGCACTGGGGTCCCCTCTCATAACAAAGCTCTTTACTGCATAAAATAAATAGCATGAAAGAGGAAAATAATTCTATTGAAATACTGTTCTAACCATGGGCTCCTAAGAGGTTCATGAACCCCAGGGTGGGAAACCCACATTATCTTGAAAAATTTTTTTGACTTTTATAGAGAAAAATGGCAGTGACAGAGGAAAAACATGGCTACAATAATGTAAAATCTCAGCATAGAATTCACACATCGAAATTAAACTCAGTCAAAGGACAAAAAATTGTGCCTGGATTCTTATAGCTGTTTTTTTTTTTCTTCAATTTTTTAAACATTTATTCATTTTAGAGGGGGAGAGCAGCGAGAGGCAGAGAAGGAGGGAGAGACAGAATGTGAGGCAGGCTCCAGGCCCTGAGCTGTCAACACAGAACCTGACGCGATGCTCGAACCTACGAGCGGTGAGATCATGACCTGAGCTGAAGTCAGACGTCAAACTGACAGAGCCACCCAGGCGCCCCTCTTATAGCTGTTTTTAAGGCTCTCTCAACTACTTTAAAATACTTTTACGTCTTTTGAAAACTGGTCACCATTTCCTTCCCAGCAAGGTGAGGTTCAAAGCTCAGGGTCTGGCAGGGTTGTAAAGCCTGAGGCTGCAGAGGGTGGACCGAGGTAGATCCAAGCAAAACATAATTTCTGGATGAAAATGAAAATGAGACCTTTCTGGGGTGCTGGGTGACTCTGTCGGTTTGACGCCTGACTTCAGCTCAGGTCATGATCTCACCACTCGTAGGTTTGAGCGCCGCATCAGGCTCTGTGCTGACAGCTTGGAGGCTGGAGCCTGCTTCAGATTCTGTCTCCCTCTTTCTCTCTCTCTTTCCTCCATTCATGCTCTCTCTCTTTCAAAATAAATAAAAATGTCAAAAAAAGAGACCTTTGTCAGGACTTCAGTCCAAAGGAGTTGGATGATGAGGCAGATTCCGGCTATGGGAAAACAAACCAGGAAACTGGGTCTGAGAACAAAGCAGAGACTAGGAGGGCCTGGGGGCGTCAAGCCCCCGACATGCTAAGGATGCTTGCAGAGTGCTTTCTGTTGGGAGCCTGGGGCTTACCATTGATGCGGTGAGGACAGTTATAAGCTGGAGCTTATATACGAGAAATTACAGTAACTTGTTCATTAAATACGTCATTCATTTTGATGCTGATTTTAGATGGTTGGTGGACTCTGGGACAGATTTCAAACAAGATCTTTCTTGGCACCCATCAAGCCAGTTACTTTGTAAGTTTTATCTCCTCATGTGCTCATCGCTCAATTTTTCACTTTGTCATTAATGTGTCTGGTGCTCCAGCCCATGGGTGAGAGAGGGGCTGAGGGGCGTATCCTCTGGAGAACATTCCAGAGACCTCAGACTTCCATCCCTGGGATGGGAAGGAGAACCCACATCTGCCTCAGTTACTCAGCGATGCCTGCCTTGTCTTAAACCTGTTTAACATTTAGACAATGAAATATACCACAACCGTTTAAAAAGAAATTGTCCTTTAAAAATGAATTTTTATATAAAGCAAAAAAAAAGATGAAATGAAAATGTGCCAAATTATAATCAAGTTGAACTGCTGCATCTAGTGTTACAAATAGTGACAATCTTGAAAAAACGTTGTCTTCTCAGCAAACTTAGATTTTACTGAGGCATATTCTAAAAATAACATGTACATTTTTTGATAAGGATTATTTAAAAGATGTTTTGCCAATGTGGAAAACATCCCAATATAAAAAAATAGATTCCAGTGTATAAATTGGACCGTAATCATTTTTTTTTCAAAAAGCTTTCAACACTCAAAAAATTTAAGACTCTCATAAACACAACAAGCTGATGTTGCTGGTGATTGCATCCAAATATCTTTTAAAGAATAAAGATGGAAGCCGTTGGTGCCAACCCTTACATTATGTGAGCACCAACGAAAACACCTTATTAGCATCTTATCTATACATCATGTGGTGAAATGGCAGATAACACACCCAGATGATACAATTTTCATTCCAGCTTATATGAATCACTGCATTTTTAAAATAAGAAATCAGCCAATGAATGAAAAGCTTTCTGTCTCAGTCAGTAGACTATAGCTCTGAACTTTTCAGAGTACCTCTCATCCTGCAACCTTCCTCTAATGCAAGGGCTGCCCCGAGATCCCGCCTGGATGGGAGTGTTTATGCTGCTGTACTCACAATGCCGAAACCTAGAAACAATGAAGGTATCTTTCAACAGGCCAGTGGAAAAGTATACGCTGGATAACCTACTGGAGAATACCCACGGGTAATGCACGGGAATACAACCAATGTTTTAGTGTTTATTTATTCTTGAGAGAGAGAAATTCATGAGCCAGAGTGTGAGCAGGGGAAGGGCAGAGAGAGAGGCAGACACAGAATCCGAAGCAGGCTCCAGGCTCTGAGCTGTAAGCACAGAGCCTGACGTGGGGCTCGAATTCACACCGTGTGATCATGACCTGAGCCGAAATCCAGAGTCAGATGCTTGACCGACTGAGCCACCCAGGGGCCCCTACATGACAAACTTTTAGAGGTTAATTCCCGTGAGGTATCTCCAAAGACTTTGTTATTCTTTTAATAGGAGAAATACTGTAATCATTGGGTGCTTATTAAGTTAACATCAATAAACTCCATTGTGTGCATTTTCTCTTTCTCTAAGTGTGAGTCCAAGTACCAGAAGCAAATACATCCCTCTTTATACGTAAGTAATAGTGTTTCATAATGTGTTAAAAATTACTAAATTTACATCTAAATTGTAATTGCCTTCAGCTCACTCATGTCTGTAATTCATTGTTTGAGACAACTTACACTTTCGAACCGAGTTCTAATGTTTTGCCAGCCCAGAGCCCACTTAATGTCAGGTCTTTCATCACAGGTTCGTTAAAGAAAGAAAGGGGGAGCGGTATTTTTTTCTGTTTCCCCAAATTGGCTATTTTATGAAGTAAAATGCCCTGGATGCTCCTAATATTGCATGTTGTCAACCGGAAAGACTTTTACACTCGATGAGGAAGATACGACGTGCTCACTAACACTAAAGTGAGGAAATAAAGTACAGGAACATGTATCCCCTTACTTTCCTGAGTTTGGAGCTGGCTCTCCATGGTCAGCAAAGATCTGCCAAAACGTGGGGTCTTCTCTCCTCTGTATCGAAGAGTCGCCTTGTGTTTTCATCTGTGCCAAACAAACAGCCATCTTTTTCTCACAGTTCTGGGGCCTGGAAGCCCGAGATCTGGGTGCCCGCGTAGTGGGCGAGGGCTCCCTTCTGAGTCACAAGACTTCCCACTCTGTCCTCATAGGGTGAAAGGACTGGATGGGCCCCCTAGTCCCTCTCCTGACAGCATCACCCCCATGACCTGAGCTCCTCACGTCTCCTGCTACCATCACCTTTGGGCATTAGGACTTCAACACAGGAATGCGGGAGGAGTGTAAACATTCAGGTCACGGACCTTGGAACGAAGCAGACCTAAGAAAATGGAGGCTTTGGCTGCCGCCATTAGTTACCTCTTCTGCCCTACGGTGGAGGTGACCGGGCTTTCTAAGCAGTGGCCCCAGAAATGCCTCAAGGACGCTCCGCTCTCTGGCTGACAGCACGTTAGCCTTGTCTCAGGGCCCTGAAGGCACACGGCTGGGCCCCCCAGATTCCCGGGCACCTGCCCAGATTCCCATCTCCAACAGGAGCCCGGTCGGCTCTGGCGATGCCAGCCCCTGCCTTGCGCCCCGGGCCAGCCTCGGGTGAACCAGCCTCCCTGGGCTGCACAAACAGCCCCTTTCTCTGCACAGAAACACAACCCACCTGTTTCTCTTCCCTGGCCCAAACTTCAGATCACGAGAGCCCGGCAGCTGTTGCTCTGTAAACGGGGAAATCTCTCGTCTTCGTGTTTTAAGGCAAACTGTTCCATCGTCATGGTTACTACTATTATTGTTGTTTCAATATTTTCATCGATTTCAGCAAATAAGATTGTCTTTGGATATTAGGACACTGTTTATCTCTTCTTCCATCTTTCTTATGTGGAAACACACGTTTTCTTTTCTTGTCACGCAAACAGGGGTTGTGTGCAGGCCACAAGCGCCGATGACGTTGACAACCCCTTTGCAGATGTCATGTCCCTCGCCAAGCCTCGGGCCTCCAGCATTCTTTCTACAAACACAAGTGGGTGAGTTCCACTCGTAATTACTCCCCTTCCAGCGCCGTTCAGGGTGAAACACAGTGATGGGCTTTATCATAAAGAGGGAATAAAAGGTGGCCCATCAGCGAATGGGCTTTAAGAAGAAAGACACCTGCTGCCCCAAAAGAAACGTAGCTCCCTACAAACAGATCATAATTCTCTGTGCTGACTGACCCGGGCGCCTTGATGCACAATAATGTGATGTATCTTATAGTCCATGTTTTACATGCATGTATGAAATACATTCACACAAACTGTAAAGACATTTTATTATATATTATAAAATACATAAGATTGTGTAATATATAAGATTATACAATATATAATATTGTACAATATTATATATTGTGTAAGTATGTTATATATCACATATATTTTATAATAAAGAAATAATAGATACAATAATATATTACATTTTTATATGATATATAATGTATGACGTATAATATATTGTATAGGAAAATATAATATGATATATAATTTTAAAGTGATAACATATAGGGGCATCTGGGTGGCTCAGTCATTAAGCATCTGTCTTGGTTCAGGTCACGATCTCACGGTTCGTGAGTTCGACCTCCACATCAGGCGGTGTGCTGACAGCTCAGAACTTGAAGCCTGCTTCAGATTCTGTGTCTCTTTCTCTCTCTGTTTCTCCCCTGCTCACGGTCTTTCTCTCTCAGGAATAAGTAAACATTAAAAAATTTTTAAAAAGTGATAATATGTAGCTTATAATTTATAATATATATAAGGATATAACATAAAGTTATAATATAAACTTATAATTTATAATATATCATATATAATATATGAAATATATAAGGTTACATATAATTTTATATATAAAATATATAACAAGGGTGCCTGGGTGGTTCAGCATTTAAGCATTTGACTTCGGCTCAGGTCATGATCTCATGGTTCGTGAGTTCAAGCTCCATACTGTGCTTTGTGCTGACGGCATAGAGCCTGGAGCCTGCTTCAGATTCTGTGTCTCCATCTCTCTTTGCCCCTCCTCTGCTCATACTCTGTCTCTCTCTCAAAAATAAATAAACATTAAAAAATTAAAAAATATATAACATATTACATAGTATATTATACATAATGTATCTCTTATATAAAATAAATACAAAATATATTTAATATATAATATGTAAGCTACATTTAACGTATAATATTTTAAGGTACATACATATATAAGTATGTTTATGTATAATATGTAGCTGTTTGCTCTCACCAATGGGAATACTAGGGCTCAGAGGTCGCTTCCCTGGGACTCCCCAACACAGTGGAAGTTGAAATCCTGTACTCTCTTCCTGATGCCCCTGAGTTGCTGAATGTCACGAGTATTATCCCAGCAGTTTCTGCAGGGCCTGACAAAGGCAAATTTCATGCAAAGCCCAAGTGTGAACTATGACAGTATTTTCAATGTTAATTGATTCCTTTTTTTTTTTTTTTTTTTTAACATCAGCTGTGCTCCAGAGCCGAACAAGCTGCATTTCTCATGGGCTATTCTTCGGGGCGTATTCTGTTGCAGGTTAAATTTAAGCAAATCCTGCATCCTGACAATGGTTGTAAATTTCCGTTACCTTTTCTGACTATGTAAATTTTTTGGCCACTTGGCCAAATTACAAAGTGTGCTGCGAATCTAACTTTGGGGTTAAAATATAGTTGTGTGACGTATCTCACTTAAATCTCGAGATAACGCACCCAAAGGAAATGACAAAAGAGCCTGTAAAATGCTAAGAAAGGCGGTAACAAAGATGAGACAGAGACTTGGCCCTCACGTAGCTTAAGAATCTGAAAGGCAGATAAACGCTAAACACAAATAATTACGGTACAAAGCAGTATAAAATAAGTCCCCCCAAAAGTTAGCTTGGTGTTTTCGAAGCTCAGTTGCACGGAGAGGTCGCTTTCTCTCATGAGACACTAAGGATGCTTGTGACATCTGAGCTGAGTCTTGGGAAAGGATCCGTTGGTGTGTTTCTTCCATAAAATCTGAGAGGGAAATACTGCTATTAAACACAGTAATTCTAAAGATATTAAAAGAAGGATATAAGGATGAAGCCAATTTAAAAATATCCTACAGGTCTAAAAATTTAATATGGTTTTTTTCTTTTGAAATATGCCTTTAAATTTTGAAGCATTTTATGAGACATTCTTGCCAAAGAATCCAAACACATTCTTTTGGGTCATTCCTCAAAGAGAATGAAGAGGGGTCTGGCCAGCATTTTAAGAATTTGATGTAAAACATCCCATTTAGCCTGAATAACTCCGGGAGCATACCGCCCTACCTCGGCTTGCTTTAGATTTCTGTTTCTAAGGAAGTGAAAATGTAGGAGTGGCTCCCGGAAAAGAAATTGAAGACGTTGGTTGCACTTGACCGATTTGGCCACTAGAGGGCTACCAAGCTCGCGAAGTTTCTTTTGAATCCGGTTTCCACGTTTAAGGTCCTCTTAACCTTTTAGCACAAAGAAATGTTTTTCGCTTTATTATGGAATATTAATAGATACATAAATATTTAGTGTCATATGTAACATATAAAATGAAATACCAAATAAAGGCCTGTGTGTTCCTGCCTTGCTAAAGAAATAGTATTTTACTAATAATATCTTCTAAGCCACTTGTGGGTGCCTCTCCACCTCATCACCTAGATCCCCTTTCCCAACCCGGAAGCCCTCAATCTTTGTGCTTTTCCTTCACTTACTTTGCTATGTACTTTTACTACATACATGTAGATGTCTAAACAAAATACATATTCTTAAGTTTTATCTATTTATTTTGAGATAGAGAGAAAGAGGGTGCAAGTGAGGGAGGGGCAGAAAGAGGGAGAGAGAGGGAACCCCAAGCAGGCTCTGCTGTGTCAGCACAGATCCCGACGCAGGGCTCAAACTCACGCGAACCCCGAGATCATGACCCGAGCTAAGACCAAGAGTCAGATGCTTAACTGACTGAGCCACCCAGGCGCCCCATAAAATATTTTGTTGTTTTTGCAATACTGCATTGGGCTGAAAGGCAATTCAACATGATGCCTTTTGCATACAATCCAAAACCCAGAAACACGTATACTTACTAACTTCGTGCTAAGCAGAGAATAGAGGAGCGTCGTCCTATTGAGAAGCAAGTATGACTCTTCCTTTGCTTTCTCATCGTAAACTTTCTTAAAGAAAAATGTCCTCCTGATATTATTTTTAAGATTCTCCTTATATCTCATGATACTTAATCATGGTGGAAATAGGAAGCCACACTTCAGACAGTCAAGGTCACTGACTCGTAGTTCAGGTGGCTCCATTGCTGGAATTTCTCTCACTAATTGATTTGGATTTCTGGTTGCCAAGCCATCTGACATCGTTTTAAAAAAAAAAAAAAAAGGCTTAAAATATTATTGTGGAATTGGATCTGATCATTGTAGGAAAAGAAATACAGAAAAGTTAGTAATGATAAAAGACTGGACCATGCAAAAACATAACCGAAGCACGTAGCTGTGGGGCTGATATGGAAAAGCCTGTCTGTACGATGTCAGGATCCAAAATCGTGAAATCCTGCCCTTTCCTGAGGAAATGGAGAGAGTGGCTGGCCCAGCTGTCGGAGCTACGCGGGGTGCTCACATCCCTGGTCTGGCTCCTGTCTTACCAACAAGGAAACTGAGGCACGCGCCCAGGCGGGAGAGCCCACTGAAGACCAGCTGGCCAGGAACCCGTGCCTCCCGTCCCCACACCTGGTGCTTTCTCAACACCCTGGCCTGTTTTCCCAAACCAGCCAGACACGCCCCCCCCCCCCCCCCCCCCCCCCCCCCCCCCCCCCCCCCCCCCCCCCCCAAGCCCGCACTGGGCTGCCCTCCAGCAGGCTGTGGTCCTTCATTTCAGAACTTTACACAGTTTCACATCTACTGTGCCTTCACCTCCGCCATCCCTGAGACGAAGCGTTTGCCAGTCATGAGCACCTGCCCAAAAGGGATCCTCAGGCAGGCGCCGGCCAAGGTCTGAGATGGAAGAGGGCGGGGGGGGGGGGGGGGGGGGGCACGGGGGGGGGGGGGGGGGGGCTTCCTGCCAGTCGCCATGGCGTGTCGCCCCTTTAACAAACAAAAAACCCCAAACAGCCTTACCACAATCCAGGTTAAAGAAGGGGGCTATGAATAGTAGTTCCTTACATTAGCCGACACTTCTGCCTTTTCAGAGAGCTTTCACATCTACTCTCTCATTTGCTTTTCAAACTAGTGTGAGGAGGCCAGAGGTGTGCCGACGGGTTCTCTCCCCATTTTGCAGATGAGGAGGCTGAGGCTGGAATGCATGATGTAAAGATCAGTCATCTGGGGGTGGCCCAGAGCAGCCTCCTCACCCCCAGGGCCAGCTCCAGGCACCTACCCACGTGGACATGCCCTTTGCCTCCGGCAAGGAAGTGGCTCCTGGGGCTCCAGCCCTCTGACAAACAGAGCCTTGGGGCCATTTCTGTGTCCACTTCCATTTGGAGAGATTCTAAGACCAGAGGAAGAACAAGTATAAACACTTGATGAGGATAATAATAAAACTGTAATTCCTGAGCAGATCTCAGGGCCTGAGAAACACGGCCCAATGATCATGATGCTTCTGGTCCCGCGGCCGCCTTCCCTCGGCCCTCCCTGAGCGCCCAGCCTTGTCCCTGCCCAGCCCCTCCTCCCCCTGCACGGTGCCCCGCCTTACAGGGGAGCTACAGGCCTCTGACCACAGCGCCGTGTGGCTCAGAGAGCTTCAGTTCAGTTGTCCAAGGTCACGTGGCTGGTAGGGGCGGCCCCGAGGTTCAGTGCCAGCCTCTCTGACCTCCGACCCCGTGCTTCCTTCTGTCTCCCTCTCACCCGCCCCCCCCCCCCCGCCCCCTTACTTTTCATCGGTGGCCTTTGCCCCAATTCTTCAAACCTTGTTGATGCAAAAGCTGTCAGGAATGGGCCTGGATGAGTTTTCTGCCTGATGCACAATGGCTCTCAACTCAAGATCGTCGGACCGACTTGAACTTGAACCTGCACCCACACCCTGGATAAATGCCGAGGCTCGGAGGTAGCGGAGCTCTCCTGCCTGGGCTGGGGCCTGGGGTGTGAGGGCACAGGGACATCTTCTGCAAATCCGTCTGGGGCTCCTGGGTCCAGCTTGTTCTGCTACCTGCTAAAACACATGACTTTGACTTTCTCTAAAACTTCACTTTCTGCATCCGTACGACAGGCGTGATCTTAGGATTTACAACACAGGGTTCTGCGAGAATTAAGTCTATTCGTCCAAGCGTTTAAAACAGTGGCTGCGACACCATGCACGCTCAGGGGACATTAGTCCTGTCCAGGGAACGGCGCAGAAGCTGTCTGTACACCGAAATCCTGACCCACGTACACGCTACCAGTATTCCACATACAGCATGCTTTCCCCGCATTTTCTTTATTTCCTATTTAGCTTTTAATTACACACCATCTGTGCTTCCTTTTCCAAGAGGCTCACTAAATCCTTTATGTTCTAAAATTATTTAGTTTCTATTTTATTATGCTAGGTTGAGCAAACCAGTTAGTTGCAGACTTAGGCAATAATGTCTTCACGTGTGCCTGCTAATGGACAAAATCCAGGCTTATTCCGGGAATCAGGACACAGAAGAAGGTGTTCACAGGACCAGAAGCTATGGAGAAAGACAAAAAAATGAAGACTTCTCTTATTTTTCTTCTTTTTAAGTTTTTTAATGTTTATTTTTGAGAGACAGAGGGAGACAGAGCACGAGTGGGGGAGGGGAAGAGAGAGAGGGAGACACAGAATCCGAAACAGGCTCCAGGCTCCAAGCTGTCAGCACAGAGCCCGACACGGGGCTCGAACTCATGAACCACGAGATGATGACCTGAGCCGAAGTCAGATGCTTAACGACCTAGCCCCCCGGGGCACCCCTCTACTTCTCTTATTTTTAAATGGGTTCCTGCTTTTCTCTGCTTTCCCTAAGTGGCCGAAGGGGGTCTTTGAACGTGGAACCAATCTGGAAGCCCATTTCAAAGCCTGTTCATGGTAGCACCTTGAATAGATGTCTCCTTCCTCTAGAAATCGTGTCACCTCTCAGCAGCAGGGCTGTGTCCCCCAGAGACTACTCTCTTCTTGACAGAAGGTCAATATGCAACATGCACTTAAGGTGAAAAAAAAGTCCCCTTGTGATGTCCCTGCAAAGAGGTCAGTGGAACAGATTTAGAAGCCGTGTGGGTGAGGGCTTTCATTTTCAAATATTTGCCAGTGTATTACGCAACCGAATTCATTTCTTAAGCCTAAGCAGCTTTAATTTAGCTTACTGGTTCATGGTTTGTTATTATTGGATGTGATGTAATGTAACATAATGTCGTTATTATAATGCAATGTATAACACCACTTAGCATCAATAACCTGTGCGCCGCAAGGCACGTATGGCCCGATGTTTTCTATCAAGCTCTTCTCCCGATCAACAAATCGTTCGCTTCCACCTTTGACTTCTTAACTGCTCTAATGGAAGGCTATGGCTTGAGAGCCATTTTAATTCTGCAGGTGTTTTTAGGGGCAGTGGAAAAAAACATCTCACACAGAGGAAGGGGATTTCCTCTGCAACATGAATGGAAGCTTTAAAGAATGTTTGGGGGAAAGATGTACCCATGAATAATTCTGCCTCGCTTTTTGTTACCTCTCTCTGACATACGGCAACGCTTGAAGAAAATTCCAGGAAATCCTAATGGGCGCCTCCTAGAATTTGGCAACACTGGTGTGATCACCCAGGTCCCCCAACAAGCCTGAAAACGTAGCTCTCAAATAGGGATTTCCAAACCCCCGTGCACAGCTTCTCTAGAATTATCTAGGCAGAGTTCGAAGACCCTGATTCCCAAGTCACCCCCCTCACTCAGAGCGTCTGGGGGCTGGCAGTCAGGCATGGGTACCTTTGAAAAATCCCCTTGAGTTTCCAGCATGTGGGGATGTTCAGAAACCACTGTCTGAACATCAACACACGTGCGTCTGCTAGATAAACTTCACAGTCTCCACTTCCCTGGCTCCTGTTTTACACATTTCTCATTACTTTAAAATCTTGTATGTCAGCTGAAACAACTTGAGCCCCACTATGTGCTGAAGGTTCTCTGGTTGCTTTCAGATCCATGGAATCCCTTGAATCCTGGAGGAGGAGCCTTAAAGAGGTGAATGGTGTCACCTCCCTGCTGCAGGTGGCTGGGCTGAGGCCCAGAGGGCTTCCTCTCACTGGAGGAGACACAGCTGGTTAAGGGGCACGTCAGCCTTGGAAGGGAGCCCTGGGTCCCCATGCCGTGGGCTCCCCTGCTCTTCCATCGTCGCATTTCCCTAGTTTCCTAAGATCCAGCAACATGTGCGATCTCTTCTGCTATTGCCACTAATGCAATACCATCTGCTATTGCCACTAATGCCCCTTCTTCACTCAGTTAGTGTCAGGTGTCCCTACTGTGTAAGCCAGCACATCGTCACCTCTGGTCATAGCTCCATAGACTTGCAGGACACAGATGAGGTTAATAAGTGCAACTCTTGCTTGACACTTCTTTCTCTGCCATTCTAATACCAACACATAGCCATGTGTGGAGGGACACTGAGGGGCTGCGCCACGGGCCATGGGCCACGCACAGGGAGCGAGAGATACCAAGGGGCCACACCATGCCCCACAGCCGGGGGTGTGGGGGACACCGAGGGGCTGCACTGGGATCCACCACCTTCTCCCCACCAAACACGTCCACAGCTGGAGTCATCAACCCCTTTCGTGGCTGAGGCAGTAAGGCTCCCAGAGATCACGTCTGCCATCCAGACCTGCGAGCTGATGAGCCGAGTCCTAGGATTAGAGTCTGAGCCCTGACCCTTGGGCACCACCCGCATCACCGACCCCCTCTCTGCCGTCTGCCCTCTCCCCTGCCAGAATAAGAAACGACATCCCTGAAGCCCCATGTCTTGAAAATTTCTCCCTAGGCAAATGGTTCCTGGACATTTTCTTTGGCTTATTGGGTGTGTGGGAAGGTCCCAGCTGTAAGCAATATGCACAGAGGGACTGTTCCTTTGCCCTGGACAGAGGCTTGGCTACTTCTGCTGCTGCTACATTGCAGTTGATGTGTCCATCCATCCAGAATGAGGGGCCGCGCTGAAGAAATGTCACACTCTCAAAGGAAAGGCCTGGGGATGGGAAAGGTCAGGCGCTGGGGGAGCAGAGTGGGCAGCCTATCGTCTGGCCCTTTCGTGGCTCCCAGCACATCTGCAGTGATGATCTTCCTCCCTCCCTTTCAGCCCTGAAAGGATGCTTGGAGCTCGAGTCCACAAAGATCATGTCCTGTTTGAGGGAGCCCTGCGATTTGCACGCAGTGCGGTCTTGCTCCTTGAAATACAGTTTATGCATTTATTTTTCAAGTTGTTTTATTTATTTTTGAGAGAGAGAATGCAAGTGAAGGAGGGGCAGAGAGAGGAACAGAGGACCTACATAGGCTCTGTGCTGACAGCAGAGAGCCTGACTCTGGGCTCAAACTCATGAACCATGAGACCATGACCTGAGCTGAAGTTGGATGTTTAACCCACTGAGCCACGCAGGTGCCCCCCCTGAAACACAGTTTAAATTCCCTCTTGTCCCTGGATCCTGAGGCCAAGGCCACAGGTCTGAAGCAGCACTGGGTACTAAACCCACGTAGCCCCGGCCTGGCCTCACCTCTCCACCAGCACATAATTTATTTAAAAACACCTGTGTGCTAGGGGCACCTGGGTGGCTCAGCTGGTTAAGCGTCAGACTTCGGCTCAGGTCATGAAGTCAGGATTCATGATTTTAAGCCCCACATCAGGCTCTGTGCTGACAGTGTGGAGCCCACTTGGGATTCTCTCTCTCCCTCTCTCTGCCCCTCCCCTGCTCATTCTCTCTCTCTCTCAAAATAAATAAGTTAATTAATTAAAAAAAAGAAACGACATGAAATTAGGAATGCAGTACAATAATAGTGACAAGAAAATGTTATTTTAAAATCACGATCAGGGGCGCCTGGGTGGCTCAGTCCATTAAGCATCGACTTTGGCTCAGGTCATGATCTCATGGTTCATGAGTTTGAGCTCCACATTGGGCTCTGTGCTGACAGCTCAGAGCCCGGAGCCTGCTTCAAATTCTGTGTCTCCCTCTCTCTCTCTGCCCCTCCCCTGCTCATGCTCTCTCTCTCTCAAAAATAAATAAACACTAAAAAATTTAAAAAATAAATAAAAATGGCCATGTGTCCACTAGTGCTGAGTCAGCATGACAGAGTCACGTGCGGAACACAGGTCTGCTGTCCTGTAAAAAACCCGCCTCTGCCTTCATCAGGAAACAGCTTGGCAGCGAATCACGTATGTAAAACACATGCAAATTCAAAGACTAGGAAAACTCGGGCTGGAAAGAAGTCTCTTCAATCCTAGCGTCGGGCTGCTATCTGTGCATCTCTGAGTCAGCATTTCCTGTTTGCCGGCCTGATTTCCAGCACCTTCCTTTGCATCTTCATACGTGGGCGCTGGTGACCAGGGCTAGTTCACAAGTGCCTATTTTCATGTCCTCTCTCCCCTCTCTCTTCACTCTTTCCTCCAGCTCCGCCAATATCCCGGGATACACCGGTAAGGTTCATTTCACTGCCAGACACCCAGCAAATTCTGATATTCCATCAACGGTCCCATCGCCAGACTCAGGAGTACACTGGTGAGCATGAGTGCCTATTACTAAGAGTGTTCAGATACCTGGGGGCGGGCGGTGGGTGGGGGTGGAGGGGATCCTCATTATGGTTATTCCATTAAAGAACGATTAACTTCAAAGAGTATATTTACATCACTTAAAAAATGGGGTGTTGAGTCCAGAAGAGCTCATTTTCCCACTGTGGTTGCGAGAAGGAGCCTTGTGTGAAGACACAGAAGCCGCTTTTGGTAAACAGCTTGTCCGCCTCTTGCACCCACAGCTTTGCACACACACGTCCCCACTGCATCAGCACCAGAACACACCTGGATGCCTGAAACACACTCCGTGAGACACATATTCACTTCCTGCGAATCGCCGCCTCCTTTTTTCAGAAGAGACAACATTCTGTTGAAAGTCGATATGGAGTTTTAAACACCATTTCACAAATTGAAAGCAGGAGACGTTAGATGGAAGGTTACCGCAGACTCCGTTATTTGGAGCTGCAGGAGAGGAGCCGCGCGCTATTGCTCATTACAGCTCAAATTTGCAAACATTTGATGGAAGATCCTGGCCTTGCAAATAAGAGGACAGAGTCTTGAAAAATGCGAATTCAGAGGTCTTAACCAGGTGCAGTCGCTGGCTCCTGCAAAGAACTGAACTATCCCAGGGGGTCGCTGTGCGTCTTGGAGGGGGAGGGAGGCGACTCCCTCTCCCCCCCTCCCCCAGAGGGTGCTTTTTCTCCTTTTAGGAGAGAATCTGTTCATTTAGCTAACATTTATTGGGCATCCACTCTGGGCCAGGCACTGTTCAAGGCACTGAGCGCACGGGCTGAACAGACACGAGGCGGGCTCTCGGGACCTTACATTCTGGTGTGACCGGCGGAGAGCATGGATGCACACAAGTAATGGAGGAAATAAGAGGGTTTCAGAGGGGGGCATGAAGAAGAAAAGGCAGGGAGATGTGGTAGCCAGTGCCTGGACGGGGTGCTGATTTAGCTCGGCAGTCAGAGAGGGCTTTCTGAGGAGGTGACCTTCAGGTGGGACTCAGAGTGCCCTATCGGATTTCTTTCTTGTTCTGAAAGGCAGCAAGAGTAGAGGGAACTCTCAGGCCATGGTGGGCAATTGGGATGGCTATATGTCAGTGGGACCCTAGGAATTCACAAGAATTAGACCCACTCTGCACGGAGCACACGGTCTAGCAGTGAGCGAGAAACACACCGCTAGAGCAGAGGATGACACACCACAATCACGTCACTGACGTAGGTGAGTGCTTCCTCTGCACCGGGCTACCCAAGGGCTTTGTGCTTACCAACCCATCTCCCCAACCCAGAAAGCCTGTGAGGAAGACGCTCTTGTTTTCCCATTTTACAGATGAGGAAAGGGAGGCAGATGCAAGATTCTAGGGGATGCTCCAAGGGCCACTTCATGGAGGAAGGGGTTCCCTTGGACGAGGGCTCTTGGTCTCATAGATATTTGGGGGCCACACTGAGAGTGGCACCGTTGGGCTGTTCCCAGGATCCCACACACGAAGCCCCCCGCCACATAACGGTGAAACCACAGGAAGGCCTTGTGTGGCCCTGTGTCCGAGGCACCCAGATCACTCCACACCCTGTGAGCATGACCTGGTTCTTTAGGCTGTCACCAAGGGGGCCGGGGACGTGCCTGCTGCCAGAGGGCTTCCTCACCGATCTAAACTCTGAGTGTGCGGATTGCTTAGGCTCATCGGATGAGACACATTTTAAAGGAGGACATCGGCTTTCTAGGCCAGCGTTTGGCATTCAGTCAGTTGTCTCTGGAGACGCGTTTTCAAATGTCACAGGTCCATCCCATTTGCAAAGGCGACGCTGACAGAAATGGAGACAATTAATGTAATTTGGGTTCATTGAAGGACCTAAAGAAGCAATGGCAGAATTAAATGCATCCTGAGGTCTGTCATAAAGACGTAGCATCCAGAAAGCTGGGCCACCACAGGGTGTCTGCGCGGTTACTGACGGAGGACAGACCCGTGACGCCTCCCCGGGCGAACGTCAACATTCCCGATCTCTTGGCTTTTCCCTTCGGGAACCATCTTCTCTCCCCACGTGTCTCCGACCTCATCCCTGACAGCTGCTGACAGCGTGTTCCCGCAGCCACGTGACCTAGCTGCCCAGTGTTCCACTGTATTCCAAAGTAGCCTGTATTTCTGAGTGGAGAACGATCCTCCACTGTTAAGCACGTTACCAGTGCTGCTCTCACTGTTACTAGTGTTACTGCTGCCTCTCCTGGTGTTAGTAGTGTTACCTCGGCTGTTACTCCTGTTACTACTGCTGTTACTCATATTGCTACTGCTGTTGCTACTTAAGAAAAGAACTCGAGCCTTTTGGCCACACCCTCAGGCCCAGATTTAGGCCCCTCGCTGACCCCTGGGGAGCCCCCACACTCACCCCCCCATATACGGCACACACCTCTGACTTCCTGGTGTCTCAGAGTAGGGACTGAGAGCCCTCCGACGCAGCTTCTCTGAGGTTCTTATTCTCGGGGTGCACAGAGGCTCTAGAAAACACTGGCAGCCCCCAAGGGTCCCCCACGAGGAAGTGACCAGCCCCTGTTGGGCCAGGTGCCCAGATCCTGCGCCCAACCCTAACGGCCGCACCTGACAGGCCCTGGGGCTTGGCAGCGAGAAAACACGGTCGGGCATCCCGCTTTTAAAAAGCACTCTCTGGGGTCGCCTGGGTGGCTTAGTCGGTTAAGCGTCCGACTTTCGCTTAGGTCATGATCTCGCGGTTCGTGGGTTCGAGCCCCGCGTCGGGCTCTGTGCTGACTGCCGGCTCAGAGCCTGGAGCCTGTTTCAGTCTGTGACTCCCTCTCTCTCTCTGACCCTCCCCTGCTCACGCTGTCTCTCTCTCTCTCCTAGAAATAAATAAAAAATAAAAAAAATAAAAAAAAAAGCACTCTCTGGGGTTCCTGGGCGGCTCAGTGGGTTAAGCGTCCGACTCTTGATCTCTGCTCAGGTCATGATCTCAGGGTTCATGAGATCGATCCCCGTGTCAGGCTCTCTGCTGACAGTGTGGAGCCGGCTTGCGATTCTCTCTCTCTCTCTCTCTCTCTTACCCCCCCTCAAAATAAATAAGCATTTAAAAAATATAAATAAATAAATCAAAATAAAAAGTATTCTCTAACATGAGGAGGCACTGTGATCAGAGAAAATTGGGCCTTAGACGTTCTCTGTCGTGAAATGCCGCCTCGCAGCTTCTGTGACGCTCTATGTCATGTAACTTTGCTAAAACTTTCTTGTGGAAGTGCGAGTCCAGGTCTCTGATGAGTATCTTGAGAACTGAGTGAGCTAACTTCCTCCTGATGGTGTCTGCCTGATCTGCTGTGTTTTTCCTGTTGCTTCTGAGAGGCTGTGTGCGCACGGGCATGCCCTGGGCACTCCTGACCCCGGGCTCTGGCGTGCACCCTCACGGCTGGTCCAGAACCCACTCTGCTTCTGCCCCGAGGGGAGCATGCACGCAGGCGCCTGCAGCCCATCCCCAGGCGGCCGGTGCCCTGTCCTCTCCCCTGCCCCCACACCGGAATCTTCTCTCCCACCGGGGCCTCTGTTTCCTCCCCACCAAGACAAGTTCTTTCTTCTAAAAGCTCCGTCCTTCCCTCTGAGCACTGGGTCCTCTCTGACCCTGCTCCCCGACTCCTGCTTAGGAAGAAACCCAGACACCCCCCAATCTTATCCCCTCCCCCACCCCAACTACCTCCCCTCCCCCGCATTCCCTCCCCCCACCCCACCCTAGCCACCTCCTTGCTGTAGAAATCAAAAATGTCCCCTCTGAGCAGCCATCCCTTTCTCTGCCCTCCTACCTCTCACTTCTAACCTTCTTTCAGAGGGAAACACCCAGCCTCCCTTTCCTGTCTGCCTCCCCCGCCCTCCCCCGCCCTCTCTGTCAGCCTCCCACAGATATCACCAGTTGAGGGACTGTAGGCTGGTAAGGCCACGGCAGAGGAGGGGCCATGGAGCCCTCGTGGTGCAGCGTTTGCCGTGGATCTCTGTGCCTGGGAGGCTGCAGTGCTGGTTTGGGATTCAGCAAGCTAGGCCTTGAATGTCAATGCCAAGGGGCCGAGGTCCATGTGGTGGGGACTGAAGTGAGGGCAAGGGTGCAGGGGTAGGTGACACGGATGCTGCGACTCCCATTTCAAGAGCAAGGAACGCATGCAGGCCCTCCCCACCTCCGACTGCTTCTTCCATGATGGCCTGCCGTCCCCTGTGGGTTCCCTCTGCCGCAATGCCACCTTCACAGAAGCTGGAGTTTGCACGCCAACAGCCGTTTGCCACGACACAGGAAAACATAACCACGATAATCACAGCGTGTTTAAAAAAGTCACTTTAGGTTGAGTTGCTGTGCGCTCCGTGACTTCTGCCACATAGGAACACCACACTGTGTGTGTGTGTGTGTGTGTGTGTGTGTGTGTGTGTGATTCAAATAGCAGCAAACTCACAGCAAAAGTGCCACCTGACGTAAGCAGTCATTCGAGAGAGTTGCTGCAGCCTGTGCCTACTCTGAGAAGACCACCTCTGGCCATGAACAGGGGTTGGGAAAGCATTATTTGCACAGCGTTCTACATATTTAGTTATTTTCTTTTAATTCTTACAACATAGAGAGTGTTACTCCTGCTGGATAATGAGCCAAAAAAGACCCATGTGAGGTTAATGTCCTGTGAGAGCAGTCAGCCTAACCCTGCTGCCGGGGGAAATTCAGTCTCAGCCCTGCGTGTGGCCTGTCCCACCCCTGCCCTGAGTCTCTCCCCACATCCCCTGTGCCCTCCCACCTGGCTCTCCCTGCACCCCTCCTTCGTCAACCAGCCTGCTTTCATCACGACCCACTTAACTCCTCCCTGACATAGACTCTGGGGGAGGAGGACTTCCTTCCCCAGCCCAGGGAGGTGACTCTACCTCTCTGCTCCGTTGTCCTGGGCTCACCTGCACAGAAGCTTCATGTTGTAACCTTTGAGTACTTCCTTTTGACCACATTTTCTATATTCTTAGCACCTACTGCAATTCTAGGCACAGAGTAGATTTTCAGCCGGTGAAACCGATTGCAATATTACACATGTAATGCAATAAGTGAAACTGAATGCAAATAAAGGAAATAAGTAAAACGATGCACACAGGATTAATCATTCCCAGTTTCCCCTTATGTGCTCTCCCGATCATTCTCCATCCTGAACATGTGTCCCATTAATTGGAAAATAAATGAGGTTATATGGTTTTATGTTTATTGCATGGGTCATTTTTCTTTCTTTTTTTTCCTCTCCGCCTCTCATAGCATCTTACGGAAAGAAATGGCAGTTGACCTCTTCCGTCACCAGGCACCGCTGTCTCGAATGGTCACGACCGTAAAACCCTGCAATCCCTTCAATAAGAAGGAAATGGAAAGTGTAGGCTACTGACAAAGGCCTGCCTTCTGAGCAAGACTTATAATGTTCAGCCTTGGGGAGGAACCATGCACGGTGCGATGGGGAAATAAAAGACCCAGGCGTGTTCCGGGTGTGTCCACAGAGGTCCAGCAAAGTCTGGTGTTCTTGTCTACCTGAGGAGTGTCCTGGACCCCTGTCTCTGTCACTCACCTGACCGGGCCTTTGAAAGCCCACCAATCCATGATAGTAGCCAAGATTTTCTGGAAGCCATCAGAAGCAATGATTCTATTTCTAGAAGATTCCTCTTTAGAGTTGGAATGCCCGGCCTACCTAGAGGCTTCATGTCTTGACCAAGATAATGCAGTGATGGTAACTGTAGAGCATAGATGGTAAATTTTGTGCCCACAGACTACCCAATCAAACTCCCGTATGTTCTGAATGGGAAAACTGAGTGGCTGAGAGAGAACATGGGGATGTTCATTCCACACATGGCTTCACACAGGGCAACATCTATGATAAAGGACAAAGTCATCCCTTGCCTGGCTGTAGTATTTCTCTTTCAGAAAACAAAGCATCCCCTCCCCCCACCCCTCAGGCTCCCTCCATGAGGCCCAGTGACCAGTCACATCCGCTTTAGGGTCAGTGTGCGGACCTTGGCCAGAGAGAGCTCCAGCTTCAGAATCACTCAAGAGTGAATGTGGGCTGTGTGGGATGCCTCTCGCCTCCCAAATGTAGTTTTACTTGTAAACATGTGAAGTTTATTTACACCTGCCTTCGCATGTCCAGATTCTGTCAAGAGTTTGTAAAGTGTTTTCACAAATCTCAGCTCATTTGATCGTCATTTTACAAAGAAGGGAAGTCTTTCTCTCAGGCCACACAATTAATAACGAGGAGGGTTAGAACTAGAACCCGGCTTTTCGAAATCAGAGACTGTGCATCCATTTCTTGGCAGATTGGATAATCCTCATTGAGCTGTTCAGGAACAAAACAAACCAAAACAGAAATAAAAAAGGGGGTATTCTCCCTACGTTCCTAGGCTTTTCAGGGTTTCTTCCTGCTTTCTTCTTCCAAGAGGTTCCAAGAGACAAGGATCCCACCGAACTTCAAGCAAACGTGTGTAAGCTCTGCTTATCCCTTTGAAAAAGGGCAAAATTGGCTGTTTTGGTTTGGGGGCGGGGTGTTGCCTCAGTCGACCTCAGTCGTCCAGAAGATCTGGACATCGGCTCGCCGGACCCTCTGTGTGAGCTGCCTTTCTTCCAGGACAAGAGGAAGGCACGTGTCCATTCCTCCCAGGATGCTGACTTGCCTTCATGGAAAAGGAATGACTTCAACTGAACCCAATCTTGTGGCCTAATTATTCTCCGAACAAGCAATTCTGTTTAAAAAAAATCAGACCAAAACAGAAATCTTCATCTCTGGGAGATTCTCACCCAAACACAAATGGGAAGGATTAGCCCTGTCCAGGAAGTAGATTGATGCAGGTACCAGAGATTACATTTTGTGGTAAACAGCCCTGGAAGGCCACTTTGTCAGGAGGCGTTATCACTCAAAATCTGAGGCACCTGTTGGTTCTTCTGGGCCTTTCTGTGACATTGCAGCAGTGGGACAGATCATGGCATTCTTCGGGCTAAGATACTCATTTCCATCCTCATTTCCATTTTTCCTATCAGAGCACCTTCCAAGCTGCTTCTAGAATGATGTTGGCTTTGTCTACAGCATCCTCAGGCTGCATCCAGCAGATGACACGTGGGAGCTCTTCTGTTTGCATAGACATGAGCTCAGACTGCTTACCATGAAGAGGATTAAAATCCTGTTCACCACAGGTCTAGAACTTCAGGCCAACAGAGAAATACCAGCCCCTACAAACTCCTGGCCTTTGCTTGTGAGGGTAAGTTGTATTATTTGGGTTTCCCTGGTCAGAGTTCAATGGAAACTCATAAAAATCAAGGGAGATAGACTCAGGGTATGCATCTGCTCTTCAAGATCAGAACTCTGGTCTTGGATTATTCTGATGCACTTGGAGCCAACACATCTACACCTCCTGAGATGAGCCACTTGCCTTTGGCTTCTCTGCCCACAGCATAGGATGCCTTACGTTACTCTCTCGGCTTTTCTTTATCCCCAGGGATGGACCCAACACAGGGAACCTTGAAGTTTCCATAAAGCTTAGGTGGAAGATAGTGTTCAAAAATTTTAAAGAGTTCACCCATAACAGAAAATGCATACTAATAAGCTTATTCCAGAAGAAAAGTATATGACAATATAATATTATAAATACATTACTCAAGCTCAATAATATGAAAAGTATGATACTCATGACAGAGAAGAGGAAATCTACAAGCAAATGGATAAAGAAATTACATTAAGCCCTTGAGTACAGGATAGATTTGTTTCAATAGATGATATTGAGACAACTATGTGGAAACAAAACAGAAAAATAGATCAATCCAGGTCTCACCCATAAATCAAAAGTAAGTTGTTCCCAGAATAGAGCTTTAAATGGGAAATTTATAGCCTTCGATTACCTGGAATTTCAGGAGAATTGGTTTATTAGGTGGAGGAAAACTTCTCCAGAGGTCACTGATGCCAGAAATTATGAAGATAAAGAATAACTTAAAAAACAGATCACTAAAATCTTTTTAAGACAAATTTGTTGGCAAAATATGTCAGACAAAAAGTCATATCCTCACTATAAAAACAGTCCATGTTGGGGAAAAAAAAAGAAAAGACGATACCAATAGAAATAAGGCAAAGGATATTAACAAATACATTAAAAACATAAGAACTATAAACGGCAGGGTGCCTGGGACGGGTGGTCAGTCAGTTAAGCATCAGACTCTCAATTTCACCTCAGGTCATGATCTTGTGGTCGACGTCAGGCTCTGTGCTGATAGCTCAGAGCCTGGCACCTGCTTTAGAGTCTGTCTGTCTGTCTGTCTGTCTCTCTCTGCCCCTCCCCCACTCAGGCACTTTCTCTCTCTCAAAAATAAGTAAACATTAGAAAATCATTTTAAAAACAGATTTACAACAATATATAATTATCTCATTTTCATTTTAAATGGCTATACAGAATAATGTGGAGAGATGTAAAACACGTTAGTGGTAATTCTGTATTTTTATACTGTTATAATGACATGTTTTTTTAAAACTGGAAAATTTGAAAAGTTATAAGACTCTATCCCTAAAACTCTTCAAAACTCCTTATAACAGAAACTATCAGAATTTTTCTTTTATGAATTCACCACCAGGAACATATTTGTCCCTCCTAAAGAGCTGGTGTCCGAGTAGGAGAATTATGTAAGCCACCGACCTCAACCTTTTCTACAGTTTGGTGGTTTGTCATCTAGGTAGGTGTGAAATTACATAGTTGCCCTAAATGGAAAATGCTAAAATGGAAAGTGCTTCCATTTTCCCATGTCTGCCAGGAAGCTCAAGGCTGAATTCAATCAGTAGATTAACTCAGAGCTGCTGACAAACTTGAGTCAGGGCTCCACCTTCAAAACTGAGAGCCGAAGGAGCCCCTTGAGTCATTTTGGAACACGCTGTAGCCTGAGAACCATTGACTCTGTACCTGCTTTTTCCCCTTTCCTCAGAGTTTCAGATTTTTCTGTTCCGATTGTAAGATCCTCTTGGTATTAGGAGATGCCTGCCTCTTGAGAGAGATCAATAGGTCACAAATCACATTAGGCATGGTTAATGTGTTTCTCGTTAGTGTTTCCTGCACCAGGTGGAGCGCTGACCCATGGAAGGAAAACCCAAACCTGGGCAGCGTGGTGAAAACTACCCCACTGCCTTCGTGGTCTGTCACCCTTCTGCCCTGATACTGCCAGGAAGAGGTGGTCACCAGGACAGACGCCAGTGACCTGGTCGAGGCATAACCTGACCACCCAGGATTCTGTCCTCATAAATGAAAATTTTCTTTTTAAAAAATTTTTTTAAGTTTATTTATTTATTTTGAGCGAGACAGAGACAGTGCAAGTGGGGAGGGGCAGAGAGAGAGGGAGAGAGAATCCCAAGCAGGCTCCAGGCTGTCAGCACAGAGGAGCCCGATGTGGGGCTCAAACCCACAAAACCAGGAGATCATGACCGGAGCCGAAACCAAGAGTCGGACATGTAACCGACTGAGCCACCCAGGTGACCCTATACAAACATTTTCTAAATGAGATCTACTTGTTCCATTTAGCCTAGGGCAGACTGAATTATTCTCATCTCTGGAAATCACAGAATTCTGCATTATAATCTATACACCGTTAAAGAAGAAAAATGCTAAATAGTTACAATTAACTGGAGCTCCTCGGTGGTGTAGTCGGTTTTAAGCATCAGACTTCAGCTCAGGTCATGATCTCGCAGTTCATGAGGTCTAGCCCCACATCGGGCTCGGAGATGGGAGCCTGGAACCTGCTTTGGATTCTATGTCTCTCTCTCTCCCTCTGCCCCTCTGCCACTCACACTCTTTCTCTCTCTCAATATAAATAGTAAAAAAAAAATTTTTTTTTAAATAGTTACAGTTAACTAAGGGACCAGTATGTTTCTCTGCAAAACATATTTTCAATTTTAATTTTAATTCATTTGTGTTTTAAAGTTTATTTATTTTGAGACAGTGTGTGCGGAAAGGGCAGAGGGGGTGGGGGAAGAAATAGAGGATCCCAAGCAGGCTCTGAGCTGTCAGCACAGAGTCCGAATTGAGACTGGAACTCACGAACCGTGAGATCATGACCTGAGCTGAAATCAAGAGTTGGAAGCTTAATCGACTGAGCCACCCAGGCTCCCCGGGATCAATTTTTTTAATATCTGCTTCGAAGGTGGTGGTTTCTCATTTCCAGTCTCAACAAAAAAGGGTTTCAGAATCAGCCTGACTGAGCTCCAAGTCTTGGCTCCCGTGCTCTCCAGGTGAACTCCTTCCCTGCTCTGAGACACAGCTTCTGAGAAGAAGAGACCAGCGGCCCGGAGGAACTATGGAAATAATGCTGTGATTATAATTATAAACACAGATAATAATGGTAGCCCTGAGAACGCTGAGAATCTCATGACCTGACATAACGGGGGAAGCTGACCCGCACTTTGCGGGCATGCACTCAGTCCTTGAATGACAGCCCTGAGACATAGCAGTGTGTGCGGTGCCTGCGGGGCCCTCGCCAATATTCTGGGGTCCGTATCGGCAAGCCAACACGAGCAGTGGATAAAGTCTTTAAACTCTGATCATGCTAAGGACGCTGCAGAGAATAGCGACATACGTCATCTCTCAGACAAATACACAAATTAAACCCTTAGTGTAGTCAATGGAGCGATTTTTCTTCAAAAAATAATGCTGCACTAAAAACACACACTACATTTTTAGAAATGAAAATATTACCAAGAGAGGTGCACTCCTGTGTACACATATACACACATACATTTACACATATACACACATACATTTACACATACGCATACATGTACACATACACATACATTTACACATACACACACACATTTATGTTCAATGGAACTCACTCTATATCTTTACCATAAAAGACTTTGGTTTAGGGGCACCCGGGTGGCTCAGTCAGTTAAGCGTCTGACTCTTGATTTCAGTTCAGGTTATGATCTCACGGTTGGTGAGTTTGAGCTCTGCTCGGGCTCTGTGCTGACAATAAGGAGACTGCTTGGGATTCCTTATTGTGCAGAGAGAGAGAGAGAGAGAGAGAGAGAGAGAGAGAGAGAGAGAAAGATATCTGCACAATAAGTTCTTGATAAACCTGCATAAAAAGATAAGTGTTCTGATCCAGGGCCCCATGTTTTCAGTGTTTTTTTTTTCCTGACTTTGCATCATGGTAGATCCTTGTGCTTTCCATCCAGATGCTCTACTGCAGTTTTCTTCAAGCACTGCTATGTTTTCATTCTGGCTGGTTTTGAACGTGCTCACAAGTCCTGTCTCCAGAGCACCTCCCATCTCTTAAAGCTAGTTCCTCACGCTTGGGTGAAAACTGACACTGAAAGGTCACACCGCCCTGTTCACCGGACCTGCTGGTCATGATGAACAGGAAGAGGCAGGTTTCCTGTGTGCCGCCCACCCAGAGTGGGTCTCCAGGGCAAACCCCACAGCTTCTACTTTGTAAACTGTACATGAAAACAGCTTTACCTCCTCGCTTTCACACTTGGGACATAAAAGACATAAAGTGTCAGTATAAATCCATTTTTCCAGTGTTGGCAGACCGTTTTCATGTGTCTTTTGTGGCTGGTGTTATGAGATACAACACAGAGGAGGATTGTCAATGTGCTGGGGGGTGCAGAAAAGGCAGGCGCGGGGTCCCCGGGGTCATAGGGTCCTTGGCAGGGAGAGTCCAGAGGATCTGAGGGGAGGATCTCTGCTGGGGGACGTGGTCCAATTCCAAGTGAGCTCTAGGCCTCCAGGTGGGATTGAGAGCTTTCAGGAAGGTCAAAGCAAGGCCAGGGAAAACCCAGTCAGATGGACTGGAAAGATGGGGTCTTGGAACCATGTGGTGTAATTTCTGCAGATCAGGGAGTCCAGATCCAGACTGACATGTTGGGTAAATACCCCCAGCATTTAATGGTTTAGGGCCACTCGAATACACACGATTACTTAAGATGGCAAAGGCAATGGAAATCTTCCCTGAGAGGGTTGCTAAGTGACTGCAGTTTGAGCCAGGTGTCTTGTGGGTCCTTCCTGAAATGGCTGTGAGGCTGCTGTGAGCCATGGCAGATGCCACATTCAGACATTAGAGCAAGACCAAGATGGCAAGATCACAGCTGCTTTAGATGCCAGAGGGGGAGGATGCAAACTGGCTTCTAAGGGAATAATGGACCTTCTGTCCTCTCTGTTCACTATTATTCTGAGTGGTGGGGCCTCCACAAAGGCTCAGCTCTTACAGCCTCTGTCTATATTACACTGGACTCTGTACACAATGTGAACCTGGTGGAAGAAAATGCTGGCACTCAGCGACTTGAGAGATTCACAGTTCCAAAAATCAATCCAGGTTTCAGGAGCAGACTTGGACCTATGAGGGACTGGCCACCATGACCAGCACCAGTGCAAATGGAGGGCATTCAGCCTCATAGCCAGTGACACACTCAGGGCTAGCATGCTCCATGGCAATACAGCTGCCCAGCACTCTGACAGATGGCTTTCTGCTTTCACCTTTATTGTCATCTAGATACACATTAAGTGTATAATCCTTTTAAAAACTCAAGTAAATTACCTAAGGTATAATATAGAACTTAAAGGTATTTAGAGTGCTACAGCATATCAGAATATGGATCCATGTCTGAAAAAATAGGAGTCTATTTATCTATCTATCCAACCATCCATCTGTTTATCTGTCTGTCCATCCATCCGTCCATCCATCCATAAGTGCATCGTCTATCTATGTATCTATATATCTATGTATCTATGTATGTATCTATGTATCTATGTATCTATGTATCTATCTATCTATCTATCTATCTATCTATCTATCTATCTATCTATCCAGCCATCGAGCCATCCATCTGTTTATCTGTCTGTCCATCCATCTGTCCATAAGTGCATCCATCTGCCTATCTATCCATCTATCTGTCTATGTATGCATGTATGTATGTATGTATGTATGTATCTATCTATCTATCTACTGGCTATCTAATCTATCTATCACCTACCCATATATCCATCCCATCCATATATCTATAATCTTTCTACTTGAATTTTACAGGTCCCCTTGACTTTCTCTTTCCTTTAGGAAAAGACTGATCTCTCCTAATTTGCTCATCAAACTAGGGTCAGTGATATGTATTTTAGGTTATTGGTTTTCTGGGTTTTGCTATTTAAAAGGATATGTCTCAACTGCCATCTAGTAAAGGTCATGGAAATATTAATATACTTCTAAAACAAGAGGACCAAAAGGCTCAGCTTTCAACACAAGTTAAAGTGTGGTGTTGCAAATTGCAGAAAACCAGTGGCCTGTATCTCTCCACGAATTATTTCATAATGAATTTACCAGTTGAAAAATAAAAGGACCTCTCTGGAGTCAATCTTATACATGTAGCAGTGAAATACACACAAGAACTGTAGACTTTCAAGGAGCCTTCTGAGAACAAGGGGACAGGTGACTGATGTCCACACACCCTGGGGGGTAAGGGGTGGCCCCAAATGATCTGGATCTTACTCACAACCCAGGGGACACAGCAAACTCATTTCCTGAAGGAGCGTGTGAGAAGGAAGAGCCTGCGGGGTGCATGGTGGGATAGCAGGTGTGGGGTGTGGCCTGCTGCCTATGGTCCTGAGGGGAAGTCTTGTGAAAACACCCCCCACATGTGATTCCTGTCAGCAGACACAGATGGGGCTCCATGTCACCCAGGGAGGTCTGGCTGCTGCCTGTTTGGGTGACTCTGATCTTTAGTGCAGTGAAGTCACCTCATGGCTCTACAGAACTGTGGAGGGGCTCTACAGAACTGTGGAGGAACCCTCCAGCCCCTTCAACTGGAGCCTGGGGTCTATGAAAAGTGTGGGAGGCTCTGCCATGCCCAAGAATGCCAGGATGTCCCTGGAGAAGGCTTCAAGAGTTCAGGAGTAGAGATCATCATATCACAGAGGTGAGAGCTCCCGGTATTTCTCCAAAGCACAGGGATCTTTGCAAAACCCTATGCCTCTTCTGCTTAAAAGTTGACTTCAACTAAGGTGGGGAGTGATGCTGTTCCTGTTGACTGTGGTTTGACCATAGTTCCTTTGAATTCTTTATGGTTTGCTCTTGAGGGTGCCTGGACAGAAAAGAAAGATGGTTCTACTCTTCAGAGAAAACTTCCGCCCCCTTCCTTCCTCACAGGCCTTCCAGAGAGGTGGCCTTTCCGTCAGAAGCACCTCTTGGGAGGAAGTTGCTCCCTTTAACTTCCTGCCTGAGGAGAAAGCAGTGGGTAATGAAGTGAAGGGTTACAGGGCGAGGCAGGACAAGGACTTCACAGGGGTCAACAAAAGAAGCCATTCGTGTGTGGAGGGACCCTGAATTCCCACCACTGCCCTTCCTGGGGTCTGGCCGCTGAATGAGGGACAAGGGTATTTGATTACTCTTGGTCAAAGCTCTCTCCTGATTTGGAATTTTTGTCTTCCCAATTCTCTAACTTTCTAAAGTCACCTGGACGTCCCATGAAGACAATGATCTCTTCCCTTAGAAAGGGGTTGTGTGTTTAGGCCCTACTCTTGCAGCCAACTCATGGGCCCCTGTTGAAGTCAGGGTCCCCTCAAGTACAGGCTGGGAGGTGCACAGGCTCCCGCACTCACTTGGATTTATGGCAAGACATTTATATCCTTGTTGCTCACATTTCATATTAGAAAAATGCTGGGTTGTTGAGGACGTTCAAGGAGAGAACATGCATCGGTACCAGGTGCATTGGAAACATTGAATACATAATAACATCATTATTATTAAAAATAGCTTTCCTCTGAACCAGGTCATGGCTCCCCTTCTGCTCTATATGCTGTCCATGTAATAAGCACCTGTGCTCCATGTTCTATTGTCCCTGACCCTGTTCAGTCACATCATGTGTTCAGTCACAATCAGTGACATCATGACTCACCCATGTGACAAGGCGAGAAGCTGAGAGTCATCCTACTTCCACTTTGGACTCTACTTTGTCTCTCTATGAATATAGCTGTCAAATAGGTCCCCTTATCTCTGTGATTCCTGATATTGCCTTAGTTTGTTTTTTAATGTAAAATAGTATAGCAATTATCTTTTTGTGATGAAAAGATCCATTTATATATTTTCTTTCCTGTTCCTTAAAGTCTAGAACCAATGTTTTATTTATCTTGGTATCAGCCAGGGTTCTGTAAATACCTAAGCACCTATTAGGTGCTACTTAAAAATATCTGTATAATAAACGAATGGAAGGATGGATGATGAATGGATGGATGGATAGGTAGGTAGATAGACAGACAGACACTGGATGGATGGATGGATGGATGGATGGATGGATGGTTGGATGGATGGATAGGTAGATGGATGATGGTTCACCAGGACTCTGAGCAGTCTCCATGTGCACATGTAGTTTTCCATGTGCACATGGATTTTACTGGGACATAGAACATGTCAGGTTCTTCTACTTTAATTGAAGAATCTTGAGTGCCAATAAGACCATATCCCACTAAGGGCTAAATTGTATACTGTAGACTGTACACATTTTAGAGCCTCAGAGAAAATAAACTTGTAGATCAGGGAAGCCGGGGAGAGTGTGTAAGATGAAGATGTATAGTTAATACACACTGAAGATGTGGAGTTTTTCAGAATGAAAATAGAAATGGGTTGGGCTCCCTGGGTGGCTCAGTTGGTTAAGCATCCAACTCTTGATTTCAGCTCAGGTTGTGTTCTCATGGTTTGTGAGTTCGAGCCCTGCATCCAGCTCTGCACTGGCAGCACAGAGCTGCTTGGGTTTTTGTCTCCCTCTCTCTCTGCCCCTTCTTTATTTGCTCTCTGTCTCAAAGAAAGAAAGAAGAAAGAAAGAAAGAAAGAAAGAAAGAAAGAAAGAAAGAAAGAAAGAAAGAAAGGAAGGAAGGAAGGAAGGAAGGAAGGAAGGAAGGAAGGAAGAAGAAGAAGAAGGAAGGAAAGGAAGGAAGGAAAGAAGGAAGGAAAGAAGGAAGGAAGGAAGGAAGAAAAGAAAACAGAAAAGGGTCTCAAAAGTTAATTTCTAAAAATTTTCTTTTTGTGTCCAGTACAATCTCACTAATTTGGGCCCAATTCTCAGGATTCTTGAATCATTTTATTACACTTCCTCTGGATTTGTTAAGTGAAGATACAAACAACATCACAGCCGGACACTGAACCCACTAATTAGAGACTTCAATTTCAATGAGGGGCTAGGCAGACAGAAAGGAAAGGGAGCAAGAAAGCCAAAACCTTTTTAACGTCCCTGCGCGCCAAGTCAAAGTCATATTTCATTTGATCGCTCCAACTACCCTACAGGGTGTGTATTCTTTCGTACGGTTTACAGATGAGGAACTGGAATTCAGACAGGTGTCCAGGGTTGCACACTAATTCACGGAGGCTGAGGACGGTAGCCGAGGTGGGACTTCCTGAGAACTGTTGGCCTCTGTGGTTGGCTACCTCCAACCAGGCCCAGAGAACTGATATTCTGATTGCAAAGTATTACGAACTATATTTAATCAAGTACCACTCATTTTAAACACGACTGAAAAGGAAGAAACCATTTCTTTGAAGGTACCCTACAATTCAGATTTCACCCAAGTCAGGGAGACCTGACAATTCCTTCAAAGCAGCAACCTCTTACCCTGTGAGTGTTCCATCTCAGGAAAAATGACTATTCTCAGCCTGCTTCTCCGGGAGTGAGCTCCTCCAGCCTGAATTTATGAACATCCACCATCTTTGTCTTTACTGCTGTGCGTGACTCAGAGTTTAGCATAGATCTGAGGCCCAGTGCCAAGTGGTCCAGTTGGTTACTCAGCATACCTGCAGGGGGCGGGGGGACTCATTCCAGCGCAGCTGGGTTCCCAGGGGGATGTGACGTGTTCTGGTCACAGAGGTAAACAACATAAGGTGAAACAGGGTTCTAGACACAGAAAGGTATAAGTAAGGACCTGTAGTAGAGGAGAGAGTAGATAGTGCTTCCTGGGACACATGACCTTGAGCTGAGCCCTGAAGAATGCCATGAAGTCCACTAAGGGGAGGGAGTGGATCTGGACTAAGGTCCAGATCGGTAGTCTCAGGACCTCTTGATGCTCTTGAAAATGATTAAGGTTCTCTATTTATTCACATGGGTTATGCCAATGATATTTACTGTATTAGAAATTAAAAATGGGAAATTTAAAAATCTCTATTAATTCATTTTATTTAAAAAAAAATTTTTTTAAAAGAGTGCCTCATACCCAGCATGGAGCCCAAGGTGGGGCCTGAACTCACAACCTTGAGATCAAGACCTGAGCTGAAATCAAGAGTCAGTTGCTTAAGCGACTGAACCACCCAGGCACCCCTAATTCATTTTATTTTATTTTTTAAAGTTTTTATTTTTATTTATTTTGAGAGAGAGATGGGGGAGGGGCAGAGAGAGAGAGACAGAATCCCAAGCAGACTCCTTGCTCTCAGTGCAGAGCCCAATGGGGGGCTCAATGCCACAAACCATGAGATCATGACTTGAGCCAAAATAAAAAATCGGACACTTAACCGACTGAGCTACCCAGGCACCCCTGAATTCATTTTAAAACCATAGAAATAAAGCCATTATACGTGGACACAAACAGCCCACTTTTTATGAAAATAACTATCTCGGGGCGCCTGGGTGGCTCAGTCGGTTGAGCGTCTGCCTTCAGCTCAGGTCATGATCTCACGGTTCGTGGGTTTGAGCCCCATGTTGGGCTTTGTGCTGACAGTCAGCTCAGAGCCTGGCACCTGTTTTGGATTCTGTGTCTCCCTCTCTCTCTGACCCTCCCCTGCTCATGCTGCCTCTCTCCCTCTCTCGAAAATAAATAAAACATTAAAAACTTCTTTTAAAAAAAGAAAAGAACTATCTCTTGCAAAAAACCAAAACATTAAATGAGTTTTATTGTTTTAATTTTTGCATATCTCATTAGTGTCCGGCTTGCTAAAAGACAGCTGGATTCTTGCATCTGCTTCTGCATTGCAAATCTGTGGCAGTAGGTGTCTTTGGTTGAAGCACAGGAAAAATGTGAAGATAGATATTTAGTAAGGAAAGCCTTTTTAGATCATTGTGCTATTTTTCATTGATTTGCTATTAAAAATCCACAAGTGGTAGTTTCTTCAAGATTAGCTGCAGTGTTGTGGTGCCAGGGTGGCTCAGTGGGTTGAGCGTCAGACTCTTGATTTCAGCTCAGGTCATGGTCTCATGGTTTATGGGATCCAGCCTGAGATGGGCTCTGAGCTGACAGCATGGAACTCACTTGGGATTCTTTCTCCCTCTCTCTCTGCCTCCCTGCGTCTCTCTCAGAATAAATAAATAAACATTAAAAAATGTTAGTTGCAGTGTAGAGGTTGAACTACGTTCCACTAAAAATTAATCAGTTCATCTCCTACTTTGCCAACTCCTCTCCTTTAATGTGTCCTCGTGGGATGGGCGATAATGGAAGTTTTCTCCCCAGAGTTGGAGGTGGAAGGGAGGCAACAGCTATTCTGTAGCACTGCCTTGAATGTATTCAAATACGAGTCACTCAAATACTACCTCTGGAGGCCCTCCTGCCCAGCTCTTTCTCAGTCTGTCTGACTCCTGGGCTATGTGTGCGTGGTTACCTGAGTCAGATGCTCTTCCTCCCACAAGACACCCCGCACACCAAGATCAGAGACAGCAAGAACGGACATGGGGGCCTCAGGGAGTCCTTTGAAGTGTCCAACTCCAGCCTTTAGATTCCAGCCTGCTCGTTATCTTCCTTCCTGATGGCCTGCTGTCGGTCTGGGGGCTCCAGCAGCAGCATCAGATGGGGTAAGTTCACTGAAAAATGGGGTGTGTGTGTACATATACATTTACAAGTGTACATATACAAATACATATACATTTACATCTGTACAGATACAGATACATATACATCATGGTTCTGCCTTTCTCAATGAATCCTTCCACGAGATACACACTCCAAATAGATCTTTTATCCATCCATGATTTTACCTCATGCATATCAAAAGAGTATTGGGTACTCCAAGGTCACCCAGACAACTCTTTGAGAACGGCTGGTGGACGGTATCTGTAAGAAATCATAGGAGTCAGCCCAGTGCAAGGTGTTCAAGGATCCTTGAATGTGAACAAAAGGACATTGGACTTTTCCCTGTTTCGCAGATTCAGTGAAGGTTGCAAACAAATATGTGTTAGAAGATTGCCTGGAACTGGGGTACGGGAGGTTTTTTGTTTTTGCTTGTTTGTTTGTTTTTTAATTTCTGAGAGAGAGAGAGAGACAGCGTGAGCAGGGGAGGGGCAGAGAGAGAGGGAGACACAGAATCTGAAGCAGGCTCCAGGCTCTGAGCTGTCAGCACAGAGCCCAACGCGGGGCTTCAACCTACGAACTGTGAGATCATGACTTGAGCCGAAGTCGGATGCTTAACCGACTGAGCCACCCAGGTACCCTCCATTAAAATACTTTTAAGCCAATTAAATAATTACAACTTAGGTAAACAGCACAGAATTATTTAAGCAAAGCATTTGCTATAATAAGCATGCTTTTTTAAAAATATATATAATGGCCTCAGAAATTCATACATCTTGTCAGTTGGCTTATACAAACGACATAGAGAAGATGGCCGGGGCCAGTGACGTCTGTCTTCAGCCAGCTGCATGATTTCAAGCAAGTCACCGGGCACCTCTGGGCCTCAGTTGGCCTCTGCAGATTGAGGATGTGGATTCCAAGGGTTTGCTAAGTTCTTCTCCATCTCTATCCTAAGAACACTGTCAGTAACAAGAGCCATCCTGACCATAACAGCCACTCTGTAAGGAATCACCTGTAAGGATTATAGGGCCCACTTTAGGTGCCTGTCGGGCTTATAGATACATGTGGTCGGTGATTACTTTGATGTCCGTCCTTTTTCTGATCATCCATCTATTTCCCGAAGCAGAATCAGGAAGGAGTTCAGATGCAGCACACTGGCTACAAAGCTGGGCCACAGTTTTGCTAAACTTGGACATGAGTTTCATACAGTCTCAGGGTGTAAGTTATCATCTTAAGGGTGTCCAAGCCCCACCCAATAGGTCACTGAATGGGGATTTGAGGAGTGGGGGCGGGGTGGCAGAGAGAAAAATGACCCCGGCCCGGCGTATGTAGTCAGCTTCAGCTGTGTTTATCTGCCTGTGGTTCTCGAGAACCCATGCCCAGACCTGGAGCCCAGCTTGGTCAGATCTCTGATGCCTGAAGCTATCCCTGCCATCTTTCCCAAGATCCAAGGGCTTGGTGCTCATCAGCTTCCTGCAGAGGGGCCCCCAGGGCCCAGGGGTAATGGGCTCTTCCACGGCCCACATACAACCACTTCACCGGTTATAATGGGCTCCTACTTCTTCACAGCTGTCCACTTTCAGGATCCTACTTCCGGTCTTGCTGCTACACTTTGGACCAGCAACTTACATTAATCCTCTCTGAGTCTGAAGGATCTTGGCTTGGGTTTACTGAATCCGGTCACCCGTTTCAGACTTTCTGGAAAAGGGCACTACCCCCCTCACGCCCCGGTCCCACAAGGTTGACGGGAGTGTTTACCCAGCAGAAACACCTGTTAAGGAGCAGGATTCTGGTCCAAATGCAAGGCATTCAAGCAGAGTAGACTGCATTACAAACACATTGCATGCATTTCTCTTCAGCCCCCTATAGATCTGGACTCAACTTATGAAGATTTGTTTAACTGGGTGTTGGTGGGTACAAATATGGCACGGTGAGACTGTCTTTGTTCCTCAAGACATTCTTCTCGTCTTTAAACTTCCCTCTCCTTTAAGGGGAAGGTGTAAATGAAATCTTGTAAATGAAAAAAAAAAAAAAAGACTACACCTTATTAGCACAGAACTTCCACTATAAGAGAAGTTGGACCCTGACTTTGCATCATATTTAAAAAATTACCATAGATGGATGAACAGCCTAAATATAAAATCTAAAGTAGAAAACTTTTAAAAGAAAACACCTTACGGCATTGGATTTGGCAATAATCCCTTGGATGGAACACTAAAATATAGGCAAAAAAAAGTATTAAAAATGGATAAGTGGACCATAGCAACATAAAAATCTTCTGTGTATCAAAAGACACTATGGACAGAATGAAAAAGGCAAGCTATAGAATTTGCAAATCACATATCTGATAGGGAGCTAATATCCAGGATTTATACATAACTCTTATAGCTCAACAACCACAAAATAAATAACTCAATTTAAAAATGAGTAGGAGTGGGTTCATGGGTTCAAGCCCTGCACTGGGCTCTGCGCTGACAGCTCGCAGCCTGGAGCCTGCTTCAGATTCTGTGTCTCCCTGTCTCTCTCTGTCTTTCCCCTGCTCATGCTCTGTGTGTGTGTCTCCTTCTCTCAAAAATAAATAAACATTTAAAAAATGGGCAAAGGACTTCAACAGATATTTCTGTAAATAAGATACATAAATAGTCAACAAGTACATAAAAACATACTCCACATTACTAACACTTTGGGAAATACAAACCAAAACCACAATAAGATGTTACCACACACTCATTAGGGTGACTACTATACCCTCCTACTCACCCCCACAAAAAAAAAAAAAAAAAAGACAAGTGTTGGTGAGGGTGTGGAGAAATCAGAACCCTTGTGCACTATTGTGGACATGTAAAATGGTACAGCCACTATGGAAAACATTTCCTCAAAAAAATCAGAAATTTGGGCTGCCTGCGTTGCTCAGTCTGTTAAGCATCTGACTTTGGCTCAGGTCATAATCTCATGGTTTGTGAGTTCAAGCCCCGCATCGGGCTCTGTGCTGACAGCTCGGAGCCTGGAGCCTGCTTCAGATCCTCTGTCTCCGTCTCTCTCTGCCCCTCCCCTGATCATGCTGTCTCTCTCAAAAATAAATAAAAAAACATTAAAAAATGTTAGGTTTGATCTGGTAATTCCACTTCTGGGTATATATCCAAAAGAATTGAAAGCAGCTGTCCAAGAGATACTAGTATGCCCATGTTGATGCCAGCATGATGCACAATAACCGAGAAGTGGAAGCAGCCAGAGAGTGTCTCCCAGGATGAATGGATAACAAAATGTTGTACATACATACAACGGAATATGATTCAGCCTTTAAAACCAATCAAATTCTGACCCCTGCTACACCGTGGATGAACTTTGAGAACAGTCCGCTAAGGGAAATAAACCAATCACAAAGCACAAACACCATGTGACTCCATCATATGAGGCACTTAGAGAAGTCAGATTTGTAGAGGAAGAAATAGGAGAGTGGGTGCCAGGAGCTGGGGAGAGTGCGACACGGGAGCTGTTGTTTAATGGGGACAGAGTTTCAGTTATTCAAGATGGCACCGATCTGGAAGTTGCACCACTATGTGAATGGACGTCACATTATTGTACCCCTTTAACATCTTTAATGTGCATTTCTTTTGATAGAGACACTGCAGGCAGGGGAGGAGCAGAGAGAGAGAGAGAATCCCAGTCAGCCCCAACATGGGACTCGAACTCACAAACCCTGAGATCATGTCCTGAGCTGAAATCAAGAGTTGGACGTTTAACCGACTGAGCCACCCACATGCCCCAACATTACTGTGCTCTTGAAAATGTTTAAGATGGGGGCTCCGGGGTGGCTTCGTTGGTTGAGTGACTGACTTCGGCTCATGTCATGATCTCACAGTCTGTGGGTTGGGGCCTTGCATCAGGCTCTGTGCTGTTAGTGCAGAGCCTGTTTGAGATTCTCTCTCTTCGTCTCTCTCTCTCTCTCCGCCCTTCCTCTGCTCATGCTTTCTCAAAAATAAATAAGCTTTAAAAAAAATGGTTATGGGGCACCTGAGTGCTTCAGTTGGTTAAGCATCTGCCTTCAGCTCAGGTCATGATCTCATGGTTCATGGGTTTGAGCCCTGCATCGGGCTCTGTGCTGACAGCTCAGAGCCTGGAGCTGCTTCAGATTCCGTGTCTCCTTCTCTGTCTCTGTCCCTCCTCTGCTCACTCTCTGTCTCTCTTTTTCTGTCTCTCAAAAATAAATAAATGTTAAAAAGTAATTTAAAGTTAAAGAAATGATTAAGATGGTCAATTTTAGGGGCGCCTAGGTGGCTCAGCCGCTTAAGCGTCCAACTTCCTGACTTCGGCTCAGGTCATGATCTCACAGCTCATCGGTTCAAGCCCTGTGTTGGGCTCTGTGCTAACAGCTCAGAGACTGGAGCCTCCTTCCGATTCTGTGTCTCCCTCTCTGTCTCTGCCCTTCTCCCACTTGCAATCTCTCTCTCAAAAATAAACATTAAAAAAAAGATAGTCAATTTTATATGATGTGTATTTTACCACAATAAAAACAGCTTACTCTATGGGAAGTGATCTGTATTCATAGCAGGAAGACAGAGGAGAAGATCAGATAGCAATGGGCAGATGTCCCAGGGACCAGGGTTTAGAGGGAAGGAGGCTTGCTCCATCGGCAGATACGTACATATTTTACACCATCCCTTGGATGCCTAGTATATTCATGGTCACCTGAGAGCATGCTGATTTTCTCTTGGGTGCTGCTTTACACCAGGAAAGGCTTCCAGACCATCTGGGCTTAAATGGAGAAGAGAAAATGCACCCTGTGGCTTTCCCTAGCTACCTGCCTGGGGAGGTGGGTGCAGATCCAATCAGCCGGCTCTATCATTTCGTCACTGCTCTCCTGGGAATGTAAACAAAATTTGGTGAAAGCAGCTCATTTTCCCAAGCAGCCAGGAAAAGCCAGGATGGGGCCTGTTAGCTTCAGAATGAGCGGGGACCTTTCAGATACGGAAACGTGCTAACCACGCAGGCCATGAGTGAGCCACGGAAGGTTGAATAGGACACTCGGTCTGGAGGTGGGCAAGCCACTGCAGGTGATGGTGGGGGCCTGCCTTGGGTGTCATGGGACAGAGCCAGCAGAAGCAGGCAGCCTGGGGCCTGCCTGGGGCCCCTACCACCAGGACTTACCTCCGGAACTGTCCCGTGGGCCCCTAAAAGATAAGGTTTGGGCTCCTGAAATGGTCAAGGGGAATCCGCCTCACACCACGCTGGCCCTGCTTGTTGGAGAACAAATCCATTTCATTATGAGGCATGAGTGAGGCTGACAGCTCTCCTTTGCCCACGCTAGAGGCCTGGGTGTGTAGGTCACCCATGAACTGGTGGGGGTAGTTAATGCCAGACCCTCAAGAAAGGCATACACCAGATTTCCCAGGGCATTCGAAATGCAGGTAAACTGAGGTTTCAGAATGAGAACCTGTTGCCCTTGGCTTTCACTCAAGACAAGAACAATTCCAATTCTCCACTTTGCCATTCAACAACTGTTTTATTTTATTTTTTTTTTTATCATTTTTTAAAAAGTTTACTTAGGAGCATCTGGGTGGCTCAGTTGGTTAAGTGTCCAACTTTGGCTCAGGTCATGATCTCATGGTTTGTGGGTTCGAACCCCACGTCGGGCTCTGTGCTGACAGCTCAGAGCCTGGAGCTGCTTCAGATTCTGTGTCTCCCTCTCTCTGACCCTCCCCTGCTCGCACTGTCTGTCTCTCTCTCTCAGAAATAAATAAAAACGTTAAAAAAAAGTTTATTTATTTATTTTGAGAGAGAGAGCGAGCAGGGAAGGAGCAGAGAGAGAAGTAGAGAGAGGATCCCAAGCAGGCTCTGCACTGTCAGCACAGAGCCCAATGCAAGGCTCAATCCCACAGTCTGTGAGATCATGATGGGAGCTGAAATCAAGAGTTGGAAGCTTAACCGACTGAGCCACCCGGGCGTCCCTCAAAATTCATTTTAAAGCACCTCCCATCTGTCAGTGTTTGTATTTGGTGCTGGGAGCACAATGAAAAACAAAGCACATTCTCTGCTCACGGAGCTCATGGGAGAAAGGGCAGATGACAGGTACAGCCAGATGATGCCCAGGTTTGCCAAGCACCGCACCTGGGGTTGGTACATCCCCTGGCATGCCAAGCCCGGTGCTCCCTTTGTGCCCAAGGGGTTGTGCTGTCATAACAATCCCATTGTACAGAGTGGAAAACTGAGGTCCCTGGGAAGATAGGTAACTCTTAGAAAATCGTCCAAAAGACAGATGTGGAGCAGAGCGGGGACTGAATGGGCAACCTGGCAGTTACAAAGGGAAGAGGGTGTCCTTTGAAATGAACGGGCAGAAGGGCAAGCCCAGACAAAGGCATGACCAGGGCTGGCAGGTAGAGTAATTTGGAAGGTGGGAAGGGGAGGGCAGGGGGCGACGGGATGGTAGCTTCTCCAGGGCCTTGAACACCAAGTCACGCATTCTTTATCATGCCTGGAGATGGGATAGCTTTCCATGGGATTCCATGGGGATTTCACCTTTTCCTTAGCTTGAGAGTTAATTAAACTAATGTGCTGGCCATGATAGCCGAGCAATTACATCCCCCGAGTGCTTTCACACATGGCTGGCTCTCCCACCAGCGGATTAACGACCCGGCGCAGCCCGTGCATCCCGCCCTCCTGCGTCTGCACCAGCTCCTGCGGAAGCCAGACCAGGGGGCCCTGGAGCTGGGGGCACCCAGGAGGTCCACAGGCTCACCAGACCCGGGTGACTTCCAGCCTCTGAACCCCGGAAGCCTCCCCTCCTCAGGGAGCCCCAGAGGCAGCCGCAGACCCCACCAGACCCCACGTGTTGCCACATGTGTCCAACTTTCTGGGACAGGAATCCTGCCCACTACATCCAGCAAGTTCCTCTGCTATCCAGACGCTTCCGTTAGCAACGCGTTTCTGTGTATAATAAATTGCTTCTCTTTGGCGGAAAATCATTTCTCGTGGTTATCTCTGTGATCGGTTACTTCTGCTGTCCTTTAATGGACTTCCCCCGATTATACGGCTAGTCATTAAAAGCTTAGTACCCAGCACAATGGTATCTTACATAGAGTGATCCATGAGAGCTTTATAGAGGCTTACCAGCCGCAGCCTTAATTTTACTCATTCGTCTTAATTTTTTGTAATCATTTTTTGTAAAGAGGGTATAATGTCAGCCTTGCTTCTCTGCCTCTGACAGATCCAATCTAGCAGATAATTACCATAAGGAAATTGATGCTTTAGTGTGCGGGAGAGAATTTAATTTACTCAGACATCCTACAGTACAATGCATTCCAGAAGATATGGGGATTTAAGTTTTTAAGAAATTAAATTTTACTATTTAACATGATTACTTATGTTGAACATCATTAACTAGCTTTTTTAACTGTTCGAAATAATTACAAGCACACTAGCTGTGTCTAAAATCCAGAGTCTGCATTAAATATGGGTTAAGGATCCATGAAATGAAAAGAAAATCCTGTGCTTTTTTTTTTTTTTCCTCCTCTCCTGTCTTCCAAAATCTGCTCTTTAACACCTGCGGACGAGGGCTGAGAAGATGCTCACTTTGAAAGCTGTTAATTTTTTTCTCCATGTGCTCTTGTAATGCAGCCTTTTAATGTAAGTATTTTCTCAACCGGCAGGACCTGGTGCTTTCTTTCAACTGGGGTGGCTCGGAGGAGGCTTTTGGGAGAAAGCACCGGAAAAAGGGAGAAAGCGCTGGGAGACAGAGTGACAGAGGCTACTTGGTGTCCTCTGCAGAGTCAAGGGTGTGCTTGCAGAAAGGGGCCACTTCTGGTATTTCCTGCTTTCTTTTCTTTTTAAGACGTGGGTGGTGGCGGTGGTGGTAGTGGCCGGGGGAAAGACAGTGTCAGATGCAAGGGTAGGATCCCTGCACAGCTGAGGCACAGAGACAAGATGTGAAGCATGGAACCTTCCGGAAGCCAGGCCCTGCCTCCCTTCTGCGCTGGCCTGTGCGAGGCGGTGTGTCCCTGAGGCCCTGGACACAGAGACTTGGGGGCAGAATTTCTTTTCACCACATCTAACCTCGTTAACTAGATTCCCAAAGGTTCCTCAATGCTTTCCTAAACGTGAAGTGAAACACTCAACAGGAAATTTCTGGACAAAGCCAGCCCAGAAGTTCCCTTTATCCAGCATCTCTGCCCTGTCACATTTCCTCCGAGGAGAGGTTTTCAGAGAAGCCCTCGGCATCCTGTGTCCGCGGCAGGCCCTGTGACTGGGTTACAGCCGGGGGATTGCCCAAGGGTCCCGACCGAAAAATCCCCCTCTCCCTTGGCTGCGGAAGCTGGGGGCTGGGTGGCCCTCTGCCGTGGTCCTGCCTTAGAAGGTCCTGGAATTCCACGTTGCAGCCTTGGCTTCATCCTTCCACGTTCGGGGTGGACGCTGGGGCTGCGTGTGCGCGGACCTCTCCCAAAATTGGGATGTTTCGCCCCGACTGTGCAGGCCCCCGGGATGGGGGGCCGCCCCACAAACTGGGAAAATGAATGCCGCAAATGTTAACACTGTGATTATTCGACGGGAGAACGGTGCGTCCGGCCCTTGCTAGGCAGCCACCTCTCTCTGGGAGTTGCTCTGTTACTTGAAGTCTTAAACATAATGTTATTTGAAGACACACTTGCACCCGTGTGTATTTATTTTTAAGCTGCCAAGGGACAAAAAGGAAGCAAAAATGCAGGCAACATGAAGCGGCAACGAGGCAGTCTCTGTCTGGAATAGTCCAGTGACATGGGTGAAGGGAGACTTTGTGCGACATCCCGTGGGCCACAGTATTTCGTGTATTTCTTGCAGCCCTGTTGTGAGGCGGATATGAAGATACAGAGGCAGATGAGAAAAATGGGGCTTAGGTTACATAAGCGTCCAAATACAGCTACTGTTACAACTCATACTGAAAGCTGATACCTCAGAGACGTTACTCTGAGCCAACATGGTTCTAAGCATCTCACATATACCGATTGCTTTCATACACCTGCTCGCTCACGTGTGTGCATGCCCACACATGAGCGCGCACACACACACGCGGTACTGTTATTACCCCATTTCACGGCTGGGAAAACCCAAGGACAGAGGGCCCACAGTTAAAAAGTGGCAGAGCTGGGATTTGAACCCAAGATAGAGGGTACCAGCGTCGTGAGCCGCTAGGCTGTGCTGAAGAGAGGGCCGGGCCACCGCCACGCCTAGATCCCTCTGCTGTGTCCCAAAGCCAGCTGTGACAGCTGCTATTGCTTTGTTTAGATACTATTGTAGTCAGGGTTCTATGATTTACTGGATCATTCCACCAGCCAGACAGGTGTTTAATTCACAAACGGCTCCCAACATCTGCTGTGGGTCAGACGTGAGGCATGGAGGATGCTACAGACCAAAAAAAAAAAAAAAAAAAAAAAAAAAATCATCCAATAGAGCACTCTTCATGCATTACCTGCAGGGGACACATGCATCGAGTGGACCTGCAGTAAAACGTCTAAACCTCTCCAATCACTTCGTTTTTCACGGAAATTATCACTGACTCCCACATGTCCTGGCCGCTCCTTTCCCAGCTGTCCATGCCCCCCTCCCTCCCCCTGACCACACAGGCACAAGGCACGGTTTCCTCTTTCCACTGGGGCAGACTCTTCCAGAGCGTGGCTCCTGACTCCTGCTCCCACAGAAATGCATATGGCTCCCGGTTAACCGTCTCATTGCTGGATTCAGTCCGGAGTCCGGTTTGCTACCATCGCGTTTCCTGATGGTGAGAAGGCTCAGTTCTCTGCTCTAGATCAGCATCCCGTTCAGAGCACGTAGACTGCCGTTGCTCACTGGGATTCCAAAATTGCATGTGGAGAAACGGTGAGCTGGAAAGAGAGCCCCAGTTAAGACCCAGGTTTTCTGGCCCCTGCTCGTGTCTTCTGAAATGCCCAATAATGACCTGTGAGAGCTGAAGATTGTTGTATTCCTTTGCAACCGAAGTGACCTGGGGTGTCAGACGCACATTGAACCCATCCCTAAGTCCAGAATTGACAACAAGAAATGTTTAGGAATTTAGGACCTAAGGAGATTCCAGGAAGTTGATGATAGCCAGGAGCCTTCCTAGGCCCACCTGACAGCATTTCCTTCTCTGATTGGGCTTATTTACTGACAACTACTCCTGAGGCATTAACTTCTGCGAGGGATTGGGTCCTGTCTGATCCATCACTGGGGTCCTAGCAACCAGAACAGACCCTGGTCCATAGTCGGTGCTTGGAAAACAGGAGTGAATGAATGAGTGAATGAATGAGTGTCGAGAGATGGTTGCTTTTGGGTTTTCCTATCCATCAGTTCTCAATCCTTGTTCTCATCCCATGACCTATGCAACTTTATAAGGAGGTGACGTACTGAAACAGATGGCCAAGGAGGTGGGGTCTGGGACAGAAATATCTGCTGACATTTCTGACGACGTTGGTGCTCAAACTTAAGTAGTTTTGCCCAAAAGCACACAGTTAGGAAGAGTCAGGGCTGGTGTAAGACCCCAGGCTCACCCACTTTGCCCACATCCCATTCATTGCACATGACTGTCCGCAGTCGGCCACTCTCCCGGTCATCTGATTCTTGCAGTTACTGGGTGCAGGACACTCCACCGGCGCCGTCCAGAGAGCTGACACCCCAGTCCCCGAAAGAGCCACAATACACACTCAACAACACTGAGAACTTCTTCCATGGATCAACTTCCCTTTAAATTGTGTGTGTGGGGGCAGGAGGGGGCAGTAATTCTAGAGATTGGTTTGGATTTTACAGGCAG
The DNA here is from genome assembly GCF_003009895.1 of Hyaena hyaena. Classification (NCBI taxonomy): domain Eukaryota; kingdom Metazoa; phylum Chordata; class Mammalia; order Carnivora; family Hyaenidae; genus Hyaena; species Hyaena hyaena. The sequence goes on along the minus strand of NW_024080733.1, from coordinate 1,490,675 downwards.
AGGTAATATTCACGTGCTCTAAATCTTAAATCTCTTTTCATGCATTGGAAAGTAGGCTGTTTCTCTTGCTTTAAGCTCCTCTTGCTTTTTCCTAGAAGGAATGGCTGAATCCCAGTTCTGGAAGACCTGCGGCGGGACTCCGTCAAATCCTCTGCCAAGTCTGATTTGACGCTGGTCTCTCCTTGCCCTCCTTCCTTCCCACACACGTGTCCATCCCTTCTGACGGCATATGGTGCTGCAAGACTTTGCTCACGTTTGGAACCAACAAGAGTCCAGATGGAATGGAGCTTCACGCCCGGTTCAGTCATTAGCATGACCAGAAAGTCATCTCCCATCCTCTGCCTCACGCCCCCAAGGGCTCCAGCTGCTCGAGCCATTCCCCACTTTGAGATGGGGATTTCAACTCTATCTATGTGAGCTGTGCTCACCCAGCAGCCTGACAACTACTTCTGAGGCATTAACTTCCGCGAGGGATTGGGTCCCTTTCAGGCCCTTTCAGGTTTGAGTTAGTCAGTTTCTGCTGCTTGTCATTAGAGCATGACACCTTAGAGCATGACATCCCCCTCGACACAGGCACATCCACTCATTCACCGAGTACTGATCATTCAACTGGTAAAATCAGTCTGAAAAACCAATCGTCTTCTCTCTGGGTGACCTTCCTAACATGCACATTTGATCACCCCACTTCCGAGTTCCCGCCTTCTTCAAGGGCTTCCGTAGTGAGCAGGATCAAACCTCCAGGCTTTGCAGAGCCCACAGGGCCCTCTGTGACCTGACCCCTCATCAGCGCTGCCACTCACTTCCCCTTCTCTCCCTGTCTTGCTGCTCCACCCCTTACCAGGAAGTTCACTTGGGTAACACCACATGAGGTTCCCAAAACATGAGATGACCTTGACCTTCAGGCTCTAGTGCATACTTATTTCTTCAGCTGGGAATTTTCATGTCTTCTTATTCACTTTGTGAGTTCGTACTCATGCCTTAAGGTTTCAATCAAATGCTGCCTCCTCCATGCAGCCTCCTCTGATTTTTCCCTTTGTATTTGCCCTCTGTCCCCCATCCATCCTGGAGCCATTAAAGGATCATGCTTTGCAGGCAGATTAAGGAGATATACATCCAGACCCTATCACCCAATGGCCAAATGATGCAGAGGAAGTCAGTTCACCCATCTAGACCTCAGTTTCCCCACATTTAAGATGGTACAGTAATAGCACCCACTTTGCAGTGTTCACTGTGAAGACTTATTCAAGTCATGCATTCCATACCTACCACATGGTGCTCAACAAAGACTAAATATTGTTATCATGATAATTCGCTTATAGCATCGGATTGTTTACACCTGCACTTCTGTTCTCCACTGTAGTCATCTCCATATCAGAGGCTGAATCTTTCCATGAACATGTGCCCAGAGCTGGGGGCCGTGATAAATAACATGCTCTTGAGAAATGGGGGTTCAGTGGTTAGTTGAAGCCAGGCTTGGCTAGCCTACACTAGGGGGCATTGAATGCCACCTCCATCAGCCAGCTTGAGAAGACACCAGCAAGTGAGGGTCAGATACCCATGCATTGTGGCCCTTGCTGTCAGAAGACACTTTCAAAAGCGCTATCTAGAAAGATAAACCCTTTCATTTGAGTCCTCAGGAATATTTCACAACTTGGCCCATGAGAGTTGATGGCAGACATGGAACCTTCCAGGACCTTGATGACAGGGAGGAAGCGGTGGGGAGTCAGTTCAGGGAAATGGTCACAGTTGGTGGGCTTTGGGCCCCTGGGGTGGGGGAGGCCTGGGGCAAAGGGAAGTGAGAAGGCCGTGGTCATCCGACAGAGAGCAAGCCTGGATGAATTCACTTTTCTCTTGTGAAAACCCTGGCATCTATGTACTTTGACCAGCGGCAGAAATTGGTCCACCCACTGTCCCCGGAAATCCTTCTAGGTGCCTGATAGTGTTATTGTCAAGAACGCGGGCCACGGTGTCAGATGAAATTTCAGCCCTGCCACTTAATAGGCACCTCGTGTGAATTTGGGGACTTTTTAACGTCTTCGAACCTCAGGGTCAAAGTACAGCATAGAGAATGTTGTCAACGCTACTGTAGTAACTCGGTACGGTGACAGGTGGTAACTAAACTTAGCATGATGAGCATTTCTGTATGTACAGAGTTGTCGAATCACTATGTTGTACACCTGACACTGTGTAACACTGTGCATCAGCTATACTTCGATAAAAAATAAAAAGAACTTCTCAGTGTCCTCATATGTCAAATGGCATAATGGAACTCACTCCATAGCGTTGTAGGGAGGAAAAAATGCTCTTTTGGGTAAGAAAGATTTGCAGGTGCTTGTCACATACAGGAAATTCAATAGTTTGTGACAATTGCAATTAATATGGATTCTAAGACACTCTGTGTAGCTTAATATATGTATTCTAGATCCAGTGGGAATCGCTAAGAAAGAGGCTCCAGAAAAGTAAATAAATATAACTTTTGGAGAAGAGCACTAAAAACCACACTCTACTTGAGAAGCAGAAGCTATATATTGAATACTTTTTGTGTTCCAGGCATGATGCTAGGCGCTTTCCGTGTTTTCTGGTTTATTTCTTCAGCATCCAAGGGTTAGATGCCTAAATATTTGGATGGCTCCTTCTCCTTCCAGAAATTCTCAGGATTGGAGGTACTAGGCTGTGCATCCAATCGCACTGGACGTCCGTGTTTGAACGTCTCCATGCATTGATCAGCAATAACGGAGTTAACGATGCTCTTATTCAAAGAGTCTTAAATTATGTTTCAACATTAACACCCATTAAGATGAATGACAATGCATTATAAGTAGCGTTTCAATTTGAAATTGAAATTGTATCAATTAGCCTTTAAACTAGCCTAAATAAATTCCGTTTGGTAGCTCAAAAATTATTCAAATGCCATGATTTTGAATAAGAGGTTTTTAGAAAGTTTTTCATCCTCCCGATTCATACTAATACTAATCACACCTGCGTCTATAATCTCTTGTCTTAAGAGGGAAAAAGAACAGGGACCATCAGCTGGCAAAGCCTCACAGCCTGATTGGGTGTGTGTAGCATTTATAAGAATGAAGATTTCCCTTCCAATGGTTGCGGAGAAAGAGAGTTATTAAAATCTGGGAAGAATGGGGTCTAAATGTGCAATGGGTCTACAATGCCCAAAGACCTTCACAGGCCCCCTCGCTAAGATCTTCAGGGGGTCCTCCGCTCCCAGCCATCAGCTGGTGTGGCCATGGCTCAGAAGCTAGAAAGCCATTTCTCAGTTCCTCCCTCGCCCTGCTGTCCCACCCACTCCCCTGTCGTTGATGCACACGCCTACCTCCTATTGGAGAGAAGGAGCCAGGGATGACCTTGCTCATCTCTCTAGACCCTCAGTCTCCCATTATCCAGTAGACTGCTTGTGACAACGCTATTTGCCTATCCAAATACTCTATCCTTTCAGACAACGCGCCAGCTCACTGACACGTCAGACCCGCACGGACACACACTCGGGTGTCTTCATCTTAGTGAAACTCCAGAGGAGGAAGTTTCGCAGACCAGACCCTCCGCATCTGCACTCATTCCCTGAGGTAGACATTGGCCAAACACAGCTAACATCCAGGGTTGCCATAGGACAGTCGTGAGATTCAGGCGCAGTGAGGGGTCCACACAACACCACATGCAGGGAGCCACAGCAAGAAAATGCTCAGGAGACACTAGCCCCCACCTCCTAAATGCTACAAGTGTGTGGTGTTTGTGGGCTTCTGTAGTCAGTGGGAATTCAGCTTCTACCGCCGGCCCCAGCGCAGCTGAGACCAAGTGCCCATGGCTCAGTACAGGCCCTCCTGACAAACCCAACACCAGCCGACTGATGTTATCAACACAACAGGGGTGGAGAGGCACCCATTTGTCCCCACTGGACCCTGAGAACAGTGATCCGTCAGAACAAAACTTCAATCCAACAAAACATCACCCACTTCTTTTTTTAAAAAAAAATGTTTTATTTATTTTTGAGAGAGAGCAGGGGAAGGGCAGAGAGAGAAGGAGAGAGAGAATCCCAAGCAGCCTCCAGGTTGTCAGTGCAGAGCCCGATGCGGGGCTCGAACCCATGAACCGTGAGATATATCATGACCTGAGCCAAAATCAAGAGATGGATACTTAACTGACTGAGCCACCCAGGTGCCCCTTGAGTATGTTTTTTAATCCTTGAAAGTCTTGGTTTCCTGGTCCATGAAATGGGAGCAATCATGACACCCATCTTGGGAAATAAAGAACATGACTTGCACAATGGTGTGTTTATAAATATATATATTTATATTTATTGAAATATAAGCTAATACTTCATGGCAATGGTGGCTTAATCTTTGTCCCATTGCCACGTGGCTGTGGCCCAGAGACAACGCAGTAGAACACCAGGGTAGAGGCAGAGAACCGTGTCCTGGCACAGAGATACCATTCACACCACAGGAGCAAATAACTTCCTCCCAAAGAGTGAGGGGTAACTTCTCCCAGAGGTCTTCCATTCCTTCTCTCTCCAAAGGTAAGGTGGGACCAGCACTCGCTGTAGCCCCTGGGCCAGCTGGCTGTTGGCCACAGGCACCTGGGGAACACTCAACTTCTCTGCATTCAGGCTTATTTATAAAGTGGGGACACCGCCCCCCATGCCGTAAGGGCTGCTATGGAGCTAAGTACACTCTCGGGCACACGTGTCTGGCGTGTACCAGGTGCTCAGGAAAGAGATGCGATACATGAGTCAGGATGGTACACAAAATCAGCCATGACATCTGTGAACCATCTTCACGACTCTGTTTTGTGCTGGCGTTAACACAGCACCGTTTGGTCAGGATGCAAAGTGACAACAAAGAACAATGAGCGCCTTCTCCTGGGGGAGGACCTGAGCCATGGCCGTCTCTCTTTCCAACCCCCCACCCACCACATCTCAGAGCACACTGCTCACTCAGTAGACTCCATGCTGGGCAACTGGGGATGAATTTTATTTGCAAATGAGTCTCACTAAGGTCTGGAAAAGCACATGCACGAGATGGCAAATGGTACAAGGGGTTAGTAAAGAAGAACTATGGAATTGTACTCCCTCACTTAACAGTGGGGTAGCCTTCAGTGGGGAGGGAAGCTCAGTTTTCTCCTTGGTAATGACTTACAGAATTCCATGAGGGCGGGACGACATAGTGGGCATGAAAGCACTTTATAAACTATATAGCCCTAGGCAAATGTGATCAAGAGTGATTGGTCCAGGCTGGAAAAGACTTGGAAATTTCCCAAGCAATGCTAACTAGTTGCCCTTGATGTTCCTATAGCTGGGAGGGTGTCACCATCTTGCAGAAGAGAATTCCCTAATTGCACATGAATCCCCCTAATGGGTAATGCGTAGCTCTGTTTCCTCCTAGACTGGTGACAGGGGTGTCCACACCTGTTATGTCCTAGCTCCAACCCCCCCCCCCCATAAGCCACCTGCCTGTTCCTCTGGCCACTGCCAGCAGCCAGCTTCCCCCGGGGCTGCTGACGGTACCTGCCTCTGCCTACCTCTCTCTGTGTGCTACTGGAAAAGCAGGCTACTTCTCTAGAACAGCGGGCTCTCTCCAAAGACAATCTGGCCACCCCTCTTCATGCCATTACTGGAATCCCATGAGCTGAACAGCCCCAGGGCTCCGTAGAGTTCCCAAATGCCTTGCTGAGAAGGCAGACCCAGGCAGGAGCAGCGTTTGGGCCAAAATGTTTCCCTTCTTGCCCTCCACTTGGGAGATGCTGGCCCGCTGGAAACAGCAGAGCATAGGAGCTGGAAGCTGGAAGCTCAACAACTCATCAGGGACTTCTGGGCAAATCTGTGCAGATTACTTAAACAACCCAGCCCCACTGTCACCACCTGTGAAATTGGGACGCTAACACCGGCTTTGCAGCACACGCAGCGAGAGTCACGCTAAATGACTGGCCTCCGAGTTTGCTTTCTTCACATACTGATGGAGTGACTTTCTCTCCGTGCCCTGCTTTCTCTTGATATTTTAAATTGGTAATAAAAAAACTCTGATTCCTTTTAACATTCTTTCCGATTTTTTCCCTCCTCTCTTCCCTGGAGGCTTAATTGACCCTTTATTATTCTCTTGCTCCCTCGTTTTCCATTTCCAATATAGTTCCAGGCGGGTAACTCTAAAGGCACTGCGCAAACCTGTCTAACCATAAATACAATTTGACAAACTATTTCCAAGCAGGCCGTAATGTGAGAAGGGATACGGTCCTCACTTCTCGTCTCATTGAGCCTCACGCGTCCCCTCAAAGTAAACAGCAGAGCCCAGTGAAAGGAATCATTTCGTGTAGATTTCAGACAATAAAGACCGTGATCATCAACCCGGGAACGGATTTTCAGGCTGGCCTCTCTGTTGATAGCAAAGCTGTGGCCATTCCAACGACAATGGTGCAGGCGCGGGACAAAGGGCCCTAGAATCCATGCCTCTTGTGAGCAGCGCACCACAGAGTGAAGGGGCCTGAAGGTCAGGGCTGGGCTTCAAGCCACCGGGCGAGCGGGGGAGGGGCGTCATCGGGGAGAGACAGGCAGCACTAAGCCAGCTCAGAGTTCAGTCCTTACTTCGTTTTTTGCAATACCCACAGAGGATTCCTTCAGACAATAGAGAACATTTAAGAACACCTACTTTCTGGGGTTTCCTGGGTGGCTCAGTCCGTTAAGTGATCAACTCAGCTTAGAGCACGATCTCACCGTTTGTGAGATGGAGCCTTGCGTCGGGCTCTGCGCTGGCAGCATGGAGCCTGCGTGGGATTCTTTCTCTTTCTCTCTGCCCTTCCCCTGATCACTCTCTGTCTCTCTCTGAAAATAAGTATATAAATGTTAAAAATATTATACTCACTTTCCTCTACTCTTTCCACAGGTCATGAGTGACCATGGTCCGTTAGCTGCCTATTAAGAAGCAAAGCTATTTGTACATATTGGGGTAGAAAACAGTGTTTGTGGTTTCTGTTTTTCTTTGTTTGCTATCTGCATGTGACCTGCTTTATCAGCGTGGGGTACAAATTATGTCACTTTCTTATTAATTGCTTGAGCTCTGCAACTGCTCTTTTTAGCCAGAAGGTCTGTTGTGTCCCCTCTGAGGCTGATGTGGCCCAAGGGGCCAGTGTCATGTCCATGTTCCAAGCAGGGGACTGGAGACTGGGATACTTGTCCAGTCCTCCCCATGTCACACCCCCGGCTAGGTACCAGTTCTGCCCGGGGATGAGGACTTCATTAAGGCCCCAGTTAGAGACCCCTGGGGTCTTCATCCCTTCCTCCCAAAGCTCCTTAAGCCCTTTACGTAAATCGGTCCATGCTCTCTCTCATGGGCGTGGAACCCACATGGAGGGGACTGGGTTTGAAGTCAAATGAAAAGTCACACCATATCCTCCTGCATTTTAACAGATTTTGCTCACATGACTTTGTTTCATGCAGATCTTTTCCAAGGTGGATTCCTGCCTCTGTCACAGAAAGTAGTAGAGGAAGTAATCAAATAAATAAAGTTTAAAAACCAGTTGGCCATTGTGTTAAACACTAGTGCCTCCTTATATGGGAGGGAAAAATAAGTGTCAGTGAGTATCCTCTGGGCCTCCGCAGCCCTCTCCAAGCCCAGCCCGTCTAAGGTCATATCCCGTCCTCCCTGTGAGATTCCCCGGCATTGGCCTGGTTAGATTCCCGTGAACTTCACCTGAGCTGGGACGGCAGCTCCTTACCTGGTCCGCTCACCCTGATTCTCGCACCATCCATTCTGCTGCCGAGTCCATCTTCTGAAGCATAGCACCAGCCCACCTTCCCCCAACCTGGAACCTTCTGTGAGGGCAACTTCCCTGTCAGCTTGGCAATCCCTGCAATGCCCTCCATAGCAGCACCTGAAGCAAGAACTTTTGATAGCTTTTTGTGGTAGCCAGTGGATGTAATATATTTTATGTGGTCTTCAGGGAGAAACCCTAAATATTACTCTTGTCACTTGTTTACTGGAAGTCACACAACACATCTGGCTGTGAGGTGGGGGACGGGGCCAGACTAGGTTAAGGCACAGTGTTGAAGAGGAAGCCAGATAACAAGGTGAGATGCGATATGGGGAAGGTGTCAGGGATAGAGTCACAGCAAGAACCCACATGTCCTCACTGTGGACACTGTCGGCATGGCAGTCATGGTGACCACACCTTTCTGGAGGCAACCTCCAAATTCAGGTGACAGGATACCATTAGAGGGTCCAGCGCTTTATCCAGACTGTCAGAGCCAAACCCTGTGGAAGGGCGAACTGTTTCTCACTCTCCTCCCTCCTCCAGAAACGCCCTTCGCTTTCATCCTCAGCTACTGAAATGTACTCCAGCCTTCCAACACCCACTCAGAAGCCCTGGAAAAATCCTCCATTGGTGCCCTCGACCGGGTTTTATAGGATCTGATCCTAACTACTGTCAGGATGGATGCATTTAGTTTACAAGATTGGAAGTTACTTCGGAGCAAGGATTGTGCCTTAGCCGTCTCTTTTCTCCAGAGTACCAGCAGAATGACTCGCTCAGAGTAGGCATTCAGGAGACATTGCCGGATGGGTCACGATTTTCTGCGCATGACTATATCCCCAACTTGGGCAGCAGGGATTGGAACAGCAAGGCCTTGCACGCTGTCTCTGCTCAGTCAAGAGCATGCCATAGACCAGGGGCTTAAACAACAGACATGTACTTCTCATAGCTCCAGAAGCTGGAAGTCCAAGATCAAGGTACCAGCTGGCTTGCTGTTTGGTGAAGCTCCCCTTTCTGGCTCCTAGACATCTACCTTCTCGCGGTGTCCTCACATGGCAGAGAGAGAGCCGGGACACTCTCTGGGGTCTCTTTCATAAGGGCACTAACCCCATTCATGACCTCGCCTCCAAACACCATCAGCTTGTGGGTTAGGATTTCAATACATGAATTCGGGGTGAGGGCGGGGCACAAGTGTCCAGTTCATAACACACACCAAAGCCGTCACACCGAGGGCACAGCTAGCATCAGAAGACAGACGATAACAAATATTGGCAAGGATGCAGGGAACATAGAACCCGCAGACGCTGCTGGTGAGAATGTAAAGTGACGCGAACATTTTTGTAAACAGTCTGGCTGTTCCGCAAACGGTTACGCACAGTATTAGGACGAGAGCCAGCGATGTCTCTCCTCTGCATGTAGCCAGGAGAAGTGAAAACATACGTGCCATGAAAGCTTGTAACACAAATATTCATAGCAGCCCAATTCGCAGCAGCCAAAAAGTATTTAAAAAACCCACATATCCATCAGCTGATGGATGGATAACTGCATACGGTCTAGCCACATGATGGAGTGTTATTCGGCAATAAAAGGAATGAAGTGCCAATACATGGGTGAGCCTCAGAAACATGATGCTCAGTGAAGGAAGCCAGGGGCACCTCGTGGTTCAGTGAGTTGAGCGTCCAACTGATATCGGCTCAGGTCACAGTCTCGCGGTTGTGAGATTAAGCTCCGTGTCAGGCTCCATGCTGAGCACGAAGCCTACTTAAGATTCTCTGTCTTTCTCTCTCTCAAATAAAAATATAAATAAATAGGGACACCTGGAGGGCTCAGTCAGCTAAGCGATCATTTTCGGCTCAGGTCATGATCTCGTGGTTCGTGGGTTTGAGCCTCTCGTCAGGCTCCGTGCTGACAGCTTAGAGCCTGGAGCCTGCTTCACATTCTGTGTCTCCATCTCTTTCTGTCCCTTCCTGGCTTGCACTCTGTCTCTATCTCTCTAAAAAACAAATAAACACTAATATATATATATATATATATATGTACACATACATATATATACATAAAAATATGTATATATATGTATGTGTACATATATATATATATATACATATATATATGTAAAGAAAGAAGCCAGACACAAACGGCCACATGTTAGGTAATTCTATTTTTATAAAATGTACAGAACAGGCAAATCTATAGAAACATGAAGTGGATTCCTGGCTGCTGGGGGCCAGGGGAGGAGAGCAGGAGCAAGGGATCACCAGTAGGTACGAAGTTAATTTTGGGGGGTGATAAAAATATTTTAAACTTAAATTATGTTGCTGGTTGCACAGCTGTGAGAATACTAAAAAATATGCAATAAATTGTGACATTTAAATAAGTGAATTTTAGGGTAGGGAATTCTATCTCAATAGAGGCATTACAAATTCAAGGAAAGAAGGAAAGAGGAGAGAACGATGCCTATTTATGGCCTGAGAGCCTTGGTGGGTCTGTTTCTCGAGGCAGGAAGGTCCATTCACTGCAGCTGAGAGCTGAGAGCTCCGCTGGGGCCATGATAAGTGGAGAAGCTCGGGAGGTGTCCCCACACACATTCCAGGTATGCAGGGGGAGTGTGAGCCGGGACTTCCAGGGAGAGCCCGGATCTGGTCCATCAGAATGGGGAGCATGAGCACCAACATGGTGTTTGGACCCATGGAGGTGGGTGAGGTTCAGGTGAGAGCGGGTATGGAAAAGAGAGACCCAGATCAGAGATCTCTGGAGTTGGAGGACATGGGCCTGAGGGTCCACAAAGGCCTGCAGCAGAAGAAGTAGCCTCAATGTGAATGTGGTGTTGAACACTGTCAACACAATATTGCGTCAAGAGGGTTTATTAGACAGGGACAGAACGTGCCCTTTGGGTTGTGGCTGCAGCTCCTTGGCACCTGGGGGGGGTCCTTTCCTGGGGAAGGAGGTGGGCAGAGTCTCCTGGAAGGACTATGACAGAATCCTCATGGTTTCTTCTGTTTCCGTGCCCCACCATAGCCAAGATCAAGGCGTCATCTGCGCTGGGCTTTCTGGAGGCTCCTGGGGGGAGGTTTGCTTTCAACTCCTTCAAGTTGTCGGCAGAGTTCAGTCTCTGCTGTGGTAGGATGGAGGTTCCCAGTTTCTTGCCGGCTGTCAATGGGGCCAGGACTCTGCCCAGAAAACATCCTCTGCTTGTAACGGATTACACAGTTCAGTCTGGGTTAGCCTCCCTATTTAAGATCACTGATTAGCAGGGCACCCGGGTGGCTTGGTCGGTTAGGCGTCCAACTCTGGATTTCAGCTCAAGTCATGATATCACAGTTTGTGAGATTGAACCCCACATCGGGCTCTGAGCTCTCAGCATGGAGCCTGCTTAGGATTCTCTCTCCTCTCTCTCTGCTCCTCCATCAATCAAACTCGTGCTCTCTCTCTCTGTCTCAAAATAAATACGTAAACTTAAAAAAAAATCACTCATTATCAACCATCATTATGTTCTCTAATCTCGTTTGGCCTTGGAATGAATCATGCTTGCACATTCCAGGGATTAGTGTCCAGCCATCTCCATCTCTGGGGCTATTCTGTTATCATGGAGGAGTGTGTGTGTGTGTGTGTGTGTGTGCACGCTATTGCATGTCCTTCAGGTTTTAAATCACGGCTTTTAAAGTACTGCCCCCAGCACTTCCTTTCTTTTGTTTATCTTGAGAGAGAGAGCATGAGCTTGAGTGGGGGGAGGGGTAGAGAAAGTAGAGAGAGAATCCCAAGCAGGTTCCATGTTGTCAGCATGGAGCCTGATATGGGGCTCGAACCCACCTACCTTGAGATCATGACCTGAGCCAAAGTCAAAAGTTGGACACGCAACAGCCAAAGCCACCCAGGTGTCCCTTGCCCCCAACACTTCTTACTGTCATCAGTTTAAATTCTTATTCATTCAGCATATTCAACAGCCAAACTTCAAAATAGCACGAAGTAACTCTACACATGCATGCACACATTACTGAAAGTTTCCTTTTCCTGGAACTTAGTGCATATCCCTGGATCCTATAATTATGGGAAATGGCTGCTCCTATTTCTTCAGATTAATTGATCCAATGGTTCTCCTGTGACGAATCACTGGATGTTCTCCCTAGAAAAATCTGGAAACAACACAAAATTTCCTACACAAGTTCCAAGACTCGTGAACCCATGTTGACCACCTCTGATCTGGTCCCAGCTTCTCATCTGGTAGATAAGGTGAGTTTGGGAGCGTTGGTATGCCCAAAGCCATCTGCTGGTTCATGGTGGGTTCAAGCTTGGAGCCCCGATCCCCCATCATTTGACACAGGCATTGCCCACGCCAGGTGGATCACACTCCGTGAAAGGGTGTCCAATGAGGTGGATGTACAGGGAAGGGGACAAGGGCATGAGAGACAGAATAGGGAAAGTAACAGATATTGGGTGTATTAGCCAGCATTCTCTGGAGAAACAGAACCAATTAGATGTGCATATTTATAGGGAGAGATTTATCTTACAGAGCTAGCTCGTGTGAATTTACAGGCCTGCAGGTTTGAAATCTGTAGGGCAGGTAAGTAAGCTTGTGACCCAGAGAGGCGCTGATGTTGCAGCTCAAGTCCAAATACAGTGTGGAGGCAGAATTCTTTCTTCCTTGAGGGCTTTCCGTTTTCACTCTGAAGACCTTCAACTAATTAGATGAGATCCACCCACACAGGGAGGGCAATCCTCTTTACTACAGGTCTACTGGTGTAAATGCTAATCTCATCTAAAAGCAAAACAAAACAAAACACCTTCACAGATGTGTCCAGAGTGGCATTTGACCCCAAACTGACCACAATAGCCTAGCGAAGTTGACACGTATAATTAACAGTCACAACAGTCACATCAAGTGAAGATGTGGACACTCCATTTCTACAGTAGGTCTGTGTGATTAAATTAGGTGGAAAGGTCAGTTTGCTGAGGCCAGAGAGATGGTATTTAAGTCCAGGTTAATTACCACCACAGACAGTCTGCAGTGTTCTGGTCTGGTCCTTCTCCTTTCCCCAGAGGTCCTCAGTCACACACCCCTGCCCTTCTACTCTCAATACTCCCCACCCTAGTTTCCGGGTGTGTCTGCTCTTCTGGTTAAATTGACCTTCAAGGGATGTGCTCCGAAGTCTGCATCTGCATCAGTGTTATGTATGAATTGACCTTAAACTCAGGACACCATGACATCTGGTCTCTAATGGACTTCCTCTAGAACGACACCAAGTTGATGAGAATTAGTGTAACCTGACCACCCCCAGGAATCCCCGCCTTTTCCACGATCCCCTGAACAATTACCAGGTCAGCCCCAGCCTCCAAGCCTTTGCCTCCCAGGGGCTGTCAGCTTCTGGAAGTCTCCAGTCGCTTTCCATGGAATCACTGTCCAAGTTTACCTCTCTTAGCCTCAAAGCCCAGCTAAACTTGATACTGTCATTTTCTTCCTTCCTTCCTTCCCTCCTTCCTTCCCTCCTTCCTTCCCTCCTTCCTTCCCTCCTTCCTTCCTTCCCTCTTTTCTCTTTCTTTCTTCCTTCCTTCCTTCCCTCCTTCCTTCCTTCTCTCCTTCCTTCTCTCCTTCCTTCCCTCTTTTCTCTCTTCCTTCCTTCCTTCCTTCCTTCCTTCCTTCCTTCCTTCCTTCCTTCCTTCCTTCTCTCCTTCCTTTCTTCTTTCCTTTCTTCCTTTCTCTTTCTTCCTTCCTTCCTTCCTTTCTTTCTTTCTTTCTTTCTTTCTTTCTTTCTTTCTTTCTTTCTTTCTTTCGAGAGAAATAGGGGCAGCTCAAGCAGGGGTGGGGCAGAGAGAGGGAGAGAAAGAGAGAATCCCAAGCAGATTCCTCCCTTTCATTGCAGAGGCCCATGTGGGGCTCAAATTCACGAAACTGTGAGATCATGACCTGAGCCAAAACCAAGAATTGGATGCTTAACCAACTGAGCCACCCCAGTGCACCGAGACTGTCATATCTGATGACACTCCTCAGGTCTGAGATTAATATAAGAGGACTGCAGTATAGACAGGAGAATATAAAACCGATGTCGGCCCTTCTGGGTCCTGGCATAACTCAGCTTCACCCCTGCAGCTCGCTCTCAATCCCAGCATGGCCACCATGTTGCTGGGCGTTCCCTATTCCTCAGGACCCCCAAATCCTACCCCACCTGGGCCCCCTCCATCCATAGTCACAGAATAGGGGGGAACAGGTGACTTGTCATTGTCACCATCACCTGGGCAAAGATGTACTCTGTCTCCAGGAAGTTAGGCTTCACAGATTTCTCTTCCTATTACCAAATAAATGCTGACTGTCTTAGTTAGAAAGCCCATCGCACTGTATCGCCTTCAGGAACAGAGAGAGAACCGATGCCCAAGACTGATTTGGACCTCCAGCAGTGGATTTAAACATTAAAACATGGCTCGTCAGTCCCTGACCCAGGGATATGACAAAGCCTGTGGCCACAGCCTGGCGACCGAATGGCAGGAAGCTTTCGTCCTGTGGAGGAGGACCCGCAGAGGCTTCTAGGGGCTGGCCCAGGGGTGAGTCACACTGGCAAGCCAGACCCAGGTGGGTGACAGGATCAGAGCTGATCTGACTCACCGCCCGCCCTCTGCGGGCACACAGGGCCCTCCTCATGCCCTGCTGGGTGGGCGTATGAAATTGGGCCATGACTAATGGAGGGGTTCCCACCAGCCTCCGTACCTTGTTTTCCAGAGAAAAGTGATGTTTTGATTCTACTTTCCTTTTTTAGCTCCAGATGCTTCTGGATATGTAAATTGAGCTTGAAACCCTTACATACAATTTCCAAATAGCTGAGAACATGGATGAGTCACAAGAAAACAAGATGCTGAGTCTCTCTTACGCCTTTGAATAAAGAGGATCATGTGAGTAATTAGAGTTTTCCTCGTTAATTTTTTCAAAGCAATAGAATTGCATTAATCTGTCATGGAACACACGTCTTAGTTATTACAGTAGTTTTTTCTTAAAATTTTTAAGTTTCTTTATTTATTTTGAGAGAGAAAGAGAGTGCAAGCAAGGGAGGAGCAGAGAGAGAAGGAGAGAGAGAATCCCAAGCAGGCCCCACACTGTCAGCGCAGAGCCCAATGTGGGGCTTGAACTCATGAACTGTGAGATCATCACCTGAGCGGAAGCCAACAGTCAGAGGCCACCCAGGTGTCCCGGTAATTACAACTGATTTTCACGGAGGAAAAATGGAGCAGGAGTTCTCTCTCTCAGCCTCGTGCTCTTACTGAATGCCCACATCAAATGTGAGTATGGGTTTGCCACCAGTAAGACTAAGTCTATTGCACCCGATTGTCCGGATCGAATGATCACTCCATTAATTCAAGTCTGCTCATTGCTAGGCACCTTTTTGCAATAGACACCAAGGGTCAAGGAAAAAGACGGTGGTCTTGATGTTGATCCTTCTCCCTCAACTGTTTGTTCCGTGAGAGCAGGAATTTATCTGTTATTCACCAAACATGGTAAACACTCAGAAACATTTGTTAGATAAACGAGTGAGTGACGGCTGATTCGAAGCTGGTGTGCGGGACGGCTCGTCTTTCTTTTTCGCGCTCTGCTTCATGAAGGACCATCAGAAGGCTCCTGAACGACGGTGAGGGTTTGCAGTATGGTCCACCGGCACGTTTCTAGTCCTACAGGGCTCCTTGCCGTGCCCACGGGGCCTCCTTCTCACTTCCCCACAGCCCATCTCTTCCCGGTGCCCTCCTGCTGCCTCTCCTGTTCCCCCAGCCTCCAATCTCAACCATCTGAATCTTCATTTCTTTTTTTTTTTTTAATTTTTAAATGTTTATTTATTTTTGAGAGAGAGAAAGACTGAGCACAAGCGGGGAAGGGGCAGAGAGAGAGGGGGACACAGGATCCGAAGCAGCTCCAGGCTCCGAGCTGTCAGCACAGAGCCCAGCACGGGGGCCTGAACTCATGAGCGGGGAGATCAGGACCTGAGCCACGGTTGAACGCTTCACCAGCTGAGCCAGCCAGGCGCTCCCTGAATCTTCATTTCTAAAGCCTACTCATTTCCTGCTTCAAGCTTACATTTTCTCTCCCCACAAATTTGCCTAGATCTTTTCCTTTCATTGTTTCACCCATACTTGGAATCCTCTCCTGAAAGCCCAGTCACGTCATCGCAGGGCTGGGCATTCTGCGTACGTGCCTTCTCCTGGCACGGGTGACACACGGGTGCAGAGAGGGCAGGAGTGACAATCTCGCGGCGCCCCCTGGGCCTTGCACGGTGGCCTGAGTCTGGACTTCACGCCACGTGTAGGCTTTCGGTTGGATGGCGGGGTTCGAACTTTGACCTCTTCTACTAAGAACTCCCATCTCCTCCCAGAAAGAAATGATTTGTGATGCTTCGGAAACAGAGAGGGGCACTGCAGACAGTGGCGTCATCTTGGAACTTCATGGGTTGACTGCATTAGCTGGAGTGACACTGGATAAATTAACTCAGCTTTTTCGAGCCTCGAGGTCTTCCGGGGTGAGGCGGAAACACTAACGCTCACCCAACAGGGCAGTGCGTGGGCGAAATGGGAGCACATGTGCAGAGCCAGCCCAGGGCCCGGCTCTCTGTCTGCCCGGCCCCTGCCTGACGCCGAGCTGCACCGGGAAAGGACATGAGGCTTTGCCCAGATAAGCCAGTAGGGAGGCCAGATGTCATCTCTGAGGTTTTGTAACTGAGTGGAACTTTTTCTGCAGGAAAACAAGGTAAAAAATTTCCCAAGGGGTTTCTACGAGATTTCCAGCACTTCCTAAATTAGCCCTGACCAGTAAAACCACGAGAGCAGACTTCCTGGCAGGGCCTGGACCTTCCATTTCCAGTCCCAACCGAAAGCAGGAAGCATTGAGACAAGTAATAATTCACCTCTTCAGTTGGCTTCCAAAATTATCCACGTTCAGGTCCCTTGGCATTTGCACCGAAGGTCAGGAGTTATGATTTTATCAGTCCCAGGTTAGCAACTGGCATTTGAGCGAACCAGTTGAGAGTCCCCGGTAGCTGAGGAAGACAGTTGTGTGTGTCCGCCATCGGCCCGATGGATGCTGTGACAGCAGGCACCCCTGCAGACCTGAGCTTGTGCACCATTAACCGGGCAAGGCAATGGGAGAAAAGCCTGCACTTCGGATTCAGACCACCTGAGCACAGCTCCCCGCCCTGCCGCCGATTACCTGCGCCACCTTAAGCCAGCTGTTTACGTTTTTAAGTCTTGGTGTTTTGTTCTATAGAGCAAAGAAGATACACTCTCATTAGGATGACCAAAATAAAATAAGATAAAATAAAATGAAATAAGATAAAATAAGATAAAATAAAATAAAATGACAAAAATGATTTCATTTTATTTATTATTATTTAAATTTAATTAATTCATTCATTTATTATAATATTAAAATATGTTTATATGTATTCATAAATTTATTCATAAACTTATTCATTCATTTATAAATAAAATAAAATTTTATTTTATTTTTAAATATTATACTTATATGCATTCATTTATGAATTTATGTATTCATTTATACATAAAATAAAAGGACATAAAATAGAATAAAAATAAATAAAATGATGTGGGGAAATTAGAATCTTTTCATTGCTAGTGGGCATGTAAAATGGCACAGCTGCTATGGAAAACAGTCCAGCAGTTCTTCTAAAAAAAATAAACATACGGGCGCCTGGGTGGCTCAGTCGGTTAAGCGTCTGACTTCAGCTCAGGTCATGATCTCACGTTTTGTGGGTTCGAGCCCCAAGTAGGGCTCTGTGCTGGCAGCTCAGAGCCTGAAGCCTGCTTCAGATTCTCTGTCCCCCACTCTCTTTCTCTCTCAAAAGTAAATAAACATTAAAAAAAATCAAAGGCAATATGTTATTATTAAAAAAAATAATGAAAAACAAATGAAAAAATTAAACATAGAGGGCCGCCTGGGAAGGTCAGTTGGTTAAGCATCTGACTCTTGATCTCGGCTCCTATCATGATCTCACAGTTCATGAGTTCAAGCCCCGAGTCGGGCTTTGCATTGACAGTGCAGAGCCTGCTTGGGGTTCTCTCTCTCCCTTTCTCTCTGCCCCTCCCCTACTCTCTCACTCTTGCTCTCTCTCTCTTGGATGAACAGATAAACAAATGTGGTCTATACACACAATGGAAATATGAACCAGCCTTACAAAGTAGGAAGGAAATTCTGACACCTGCTATAACATGGGGGAACCTTGAGTTATGTTAGTGATGTAAGCCAGTCACAGAAAGACAAATACTGTATGATTCCATCATATGAGCTGCTTAGAGTAGTCACGTCCATGGCGACAGAAAGGAGCATGGTGGGTACCAAAGATGGCGGGGGGAGGGACAGGAGGTAGTGTTTAATGGGGACAGGGTCTCAGTTTGAGAAAAAAATCCTGGAGATGGAGGGTAGTGATGGTTATACAACAATGCGAATGTACTTAACGCCACAGAAGTGCACACTTAAAAATGGTTGGAATAGTAATTTCATGTTATGTGTATTTTAACATATTTTATTTATTTATTTATTCATTAAAATTTTTTTGAAAATGTTTTATTTATTTTTGACAGCAAGAGAGACAGAGTGCAAGGTGTGGGGGGGAGCATAGAGAGAGAGGGAGAGACAGAATCAGAAGCAGCCTTCAGGCTCTGAGCTGTCAGCACAGAGCCCTACTCAGCGCTCAAACCCACGAAATGTGAGATCATGACCTGAGCCGAAGTCAGACGCTTAACCGGCTGAGCCACCCAGGCGCCTCTAACCCATTTTTTTAATGGGGAAACTCCTTGTTTTCATAAACAGTGTTTAATCATTATGGTTCTTCTTCTGTACCCCAAATTCTGTTATAATTCCATCTTGGATTCTCGGCAAAGCACGTATGTCCATACTATGTGGTCGCGGGCCGTGTCGCCTTGCCGATTTGGCAGATTTCAGTGTGTCGAAAACTCTGGCTCTGTTGTCAAGGAAACGAATCTTCTCTGGCAGGTATTCAGGGTTAGTGACCCAATACCTGATGGTCATCCTGGCCTCTGGACACCTGACTGCTCTGTGAATGTCCCTCAGACCTGGGGACCCAGACCGTTCCACGTGCTGAGCCCTCCTCTGGGAGCCTTGAGCACACAGCCGTGTCTGGAGCACGCAGTCTGACAGGTCATGACACCATGACATCAACAATAGGTTTGTCTCACCAGATTTCTTCAGCTCCTTTCCTTTCTCCCTTCCCTTTTCTGCTCCTTTTGGCTTTATGTGCATAACTCTATCTCCTGCAATGCTTTGATCACAGATCACCAGGTAGAGGGGGGAACATTTCCCCTTTATCACACAGATTTACTTAGGGTGGCTTAGGGTACAGGGCCAGGCTGTGATTGTGATCAGCAGATCAGGGAGGTCGCAGTACCAGTGAAGGACGGGGCAGTCCTGGGAGGGACAACACCCTTAGGAAGAAAGACTGGCGATTATGGAATTGCTAGATCATTGATACCCAATCACGACTTCACTTCCCTTTGGAAAACGTTATTATCCTTTGAGACTGGCAGAGTCACAGACATTTAGAAACATGGGGACGCTTGATGAAGCCAAATGACCTATACATCTTTTTTTTTTTTTTTTGCTGTGAATTATCAGTTATGCCTTCGCGTGTGTTCATTCTTCACGGATAGACGTGTCCTCCTTAGAAAGCCTGTAAGTCGTCACTGTGCATCAGGCAGAAGTAGTTCTGATGGGGGCAGAGACAACCAAGTGTCCTGAACACGTCTGGAACATCTTTGCTGACATCCTCCTCCCGTGAAGGAATGGGCAGGGCAGGGCGGTGCGGCTGATGCGCAGAGGCTGTTGGGACCTGAGGTGGGCAGCCCTTCCAGGAGCCCCAGTGCACCCCATCCTGCGTTCCCCACGTGTACGAATGGTCTGTGATCTGCAGCATAACATGATGGTAGGGTGCTTCCAAGATCAAGTCATAAAAGATGCTGACGTTCCTTCCTCGTCCTACCTCCCTCCTCACCCCTGCTCTCCCCCAACCCCAGAAAAGCAAGGTGCCGTGTCATGAGCTGCCCTGTGATGGATGGAAGTCTCTTGCCACCAGCCACATGTGGGAGAAGGCATGCTCTCACCTCGGCTGACAATATCACTGCAGATTTAAGCCTCCCGTGGTGGTCTCTAAGCTCAGTTTGGGGCATAGCTGTTACACGGCAGTACATAACTAATTCAAACACCACCAATGCTTGTTGTTTATTTTTTTAATTTATTTTTGAGAGGGAGAGAGAGACTGTGTGTGTGCAGGGAAGCAGCAGAGAGAGAGGGGGAGAGAGAGAATCCCAAGCAGGCTCTGCACTGCCAGCACGGAGCCCAATGCAGAGCTCAAAATCAGAAGCTGTGAGATCCTGACCTGAGCTGAATTTGGATGCTTAAATGCCTGGGCCACCCAGGCACCCCACCACCGCTGCTTTTCTGAATCACTCTGATGCCTTCGGGTTGTGCTAGCTTTGCAGAAGAGCCAATGGTGTGGGTCTCGGTCACAATAGCTTTTGACCTGGTGTGCCCACTCAATAAAGCCAATACAAGTCCAAGTCCATGCTTTGCGACAAGCGAGTGCAGTGAGGAAAGAGCAGTCAGGGCCACACAGACATGAGTGCAAACTCTTGCTCTGCTACTTGATGGCTTTGCGGCCTCTCTGTGAGGCTCTGTTTCCTCATCTGTAAAATGGAAAAAAAAAAGAAAAGCCCCACAGAGTCATTGTGGGGCTTGAATAAGATGATGGGGTAGTGGGAAAGGGGATGGGGTGTGAAAAGGGGGATGTCTAAGTGGCTTACGGATGCATAACAAACCACTCTGAAATTAGTGGCTTCAGACAACGACAGGTTGTCATAGCTCAAGGCTGTGAGGACTGTCTGGAACACTGGCTGGGCTGTGCTTTTCACGCTGTTTGGTCTCAGCTCACCCAGCTGCAAGGTCATCGGCACTGGGAATCACATGTCTGGCAGTTGGCATCAGCCTCCATTTTTTTGCATGTGATCGTACATCATCCAGCGGATGAGACAGGCATTCTTACTCAGTGGTCTCGGAGCAGAGTTTCAAGAGGTCAAAGCAAACGTCACAAGATCTCCCAAGGCTTCGCTTCTGGGGCTTGTAAAACCCCACTGCCATGCATCTCAGTATCTGGTATTATCATCATCTGTCCCAGGAGGCTCCAGCTTCCAGAGGTGGGAAATAGACACCATAAAGTCACATTGCAAGGGCACGCGTGCACACACCGCCTTGCTGGAATCTGTGCCCGTATTTTGCAATCTGCCACAGGTATGCAGTATGCCGTGTCTGTATCAGTCTTTCCCCTGGAGGTTCACGGAGTAGCCCTTGGAACACAGCTCTGGAGTCTACATGACCTCAGCCTACACCCCCACTTTGAAGTGCTATCTGCACCATCTTAAGACGGGTGCTTAGCCCCTCTGAGGTGAACTGGATCTGAAACTTCTTTCACGCCTTCTTTCTTCACAGGTTTTTTTTCTTCAGCTCACGGGCTCTCCCCTCTGACACCCTCTATTCTCACATACAGTCTTCAAAAGTGAAAATAGAACAGGTGGAGATTGATGATGTCCACGAATAACTCCCAAAACTCTGACCCCGGCCTCTGCAAACTTCACACAAGAAACATACCCACAGCCGTGAGCCTCAGCGAGGAGCCATGAATGGCGCATTGGCCTTGACGGTATGAGGAACGGTTCCAGGGGCATGAGGCATCCAAAGGGAGCACTGGGAATAGGTCACTATCTGAGTTGGGGTTCTCCAGTGTAGACCTAAAATCTTATTCTTACTTCTCTGATGGGAAGGGGGATAGTGTTCAGTAAGGAGACGCAAGTACAGGACACAAAACCAGAGTGAAAGAACACAAGGGGGGAAGGGGGAGGGACCAACGTGTATTTACTCTGTATCTTGCTTCCCAATGCTCCCCAGAAAAAATAGCTCAGTAGATACCGTTGGACATGAGCAATCCAAAAGTGTTTTCACCCATCCCAGGGACAAAGGGGGGTGAAGGGAAAACTCAGAAGGAGCTGGGAGTGTCCCTGGACTGGAGGCTGCCTTCCAAGGTTAGGGCAGAGGACCTTCTCATTCATGCATTCAACAAATGCTCATTGAGTGCGTACTGCATCCCGGACGCCATTCCGTGTACAGACGTCCCTGTCGGGCAGGGGCCTCTGCTCTGCTTATCTGACTCTCCGTGAGCATTGGAAGGCCTGACCTGCAGCGTGTACAGCTGTGTGCCAGGCTCCCCAGGGGAAGAAATCACCCAGTGCTTCTGTGCCACCCTCCACCCCAGGCCCCTGGGGATCAGGTGGGAGACACCCAGCTTAGTACCGCTGGCTCCAACTCCTGCCCTCTTTCAGATCCTCAAAGAAGCCTCTCTCCTTCTGCCTTGGGAACGGAGAGCCTTTGTTCGTTCTATGGGGTCCTTCTCCCCGCTCTCCACCGGACTGCCTCCCACCCATCCGTCCATCGTGTGACGGTCCCTTCCTCGGGAGGCCTGGTGAACCCTCTGGTCACATAGAGTACCTTTGTTCTGTGCCCTTGTGTAAGATGCCATCTTCCTTGGTAGCATTCCCAGTGTGATTACACATCACTTACGGGATGTTCTGATCAATCCGCGTCTCCTCAGGAGGCTGTACGCTCTTTGAGAACAGAAACTCGGTGGTTTCCTATCACCTTCTCATTCCCAGCACCTGGTATTGTCCTTGGCAGTAGACGCTCAGTAATTATCTGATGAACATGTGAATGAATGAATGAATGAATGAATGAATCTCCCCTGGTGGTCTGCACAGGTGTCCCCCGAGCCTGCTCTGCAGGGGCCAAAGTGGGGTCCCAGGACAACACTTCACCGTGGAGGAATGTCCCTTGCGAAGAGTCTCAGGCCCATCTTCGACTCCCTTTTTCCGTCATGGCTTCCCCCTGGAGCCCCATGATTTCTGGGAGTCCCTCCTGCCGTTTCCCCCAGGAAGACCAGGGAATGCTCACGTAAACCCTCCGCTGGCTGCCTCCCGCGTCCCCAGACACCAGATTCAGGGCCGTCCCAGCCTTGCTCCTATTTGGAGACGGAGAAAAAGAACAAGGCTTTGCACTGGGGAAGCCGTTCCGCGCTGGGGTCAGTGAGCATCTCCAGAGGCTCCTGGTCACAGCGCACTGAGAGGGACGCGAGGGACAATCAAGTGTGCAGAGCTGTGCCAGGGACACGGGAGCTTCCTGTTAAAGGTGCAGTCCCGTCGGGGAGACGCGAAGATGCGACGTGACTTCCTGGCGGCTGCTCTTCTAGACGGTCTGACCAGGCTGCTCGCAGGGCCCTGTCTTTGGAGGGGAGCTTGAGTCCCCCATTTGGCCCAGATCATCGCAGGGAGGCTCAGAGAACAAGAAAGCGGTCATTACTGTCTGGTGGTGATGAGGGAACACGGACGGAGCTCCCAGAAAGAAGCGATCGGTGGCCCACGTGTGCTGTTTGTAAATTATTACAGGGTCCTGGGGAAAGCTAGGCCGGGTCGCGTGCTGCCCACGTGGCTTGCGTTTAATCACGCACGTTTGTAAAACGCCTTCATTCTGGTCTAAGTAAAACTGAACGCTGTTGAAGGTTTGGAGTCGCCCCTACCTAAGCCTGGCTGCCTCGGCCCCCGGGGCCCAGGCTCCACAGCTGTGGGGCGCCGCCAATGTCCCCGCTCCTCTGGGGACTTCTAAGTCCTGACAGCGGACCCGTGCTGCCTGCACCCACAAATCCAGGTGCCCCTCCGGCCAACCTCAGAAAAAGAAAAGTGTGCGCAGGAGCCCAGCCTGCCAGAGGGGTAGACGGCCAGCAGAGGGCAGTGGTGCCTGAACCCTCACAGAAACCAAGCGCAGCCTGGGGACGAACTGCGCACAGGCCTGGTGGGGAAACTGAGGCCGGACGCTGGGTGAGCATCCTCCTCTGGCGTGGGCCGTCCCGGTTCCCAGCGCGGGGAGGGGAGCAGGTCTCACCCCTGCAGCGGGTGGGGAGACCCCGGGCCTGCCGGCTCAGGGCGGGGGCGGGCAGGCCAGGAAGAGGGGGCATTGTTCAAAGAGGGGTGACATTTGGGGCCGCGTTTGAAGTTGTCGTGACTAACCCCTGCCTGCCGGGGAGGAAGGTGAGTTTCTTCCACACGGAGAAGCCGTCTGCGGTGCAAGCCTCCGTGCGGCCAGGTGGAGGGTGAGGAGGGCGGGCCACCTCGGCGACAAGGCGGGGGTCGTGCGGTCTGCATGTGCGCCCGGGGGGCGAGCAGCAGCTCCAGGCCGCCTGTCTACACCGGGGTCGGCGAGGCTGGGCTGCGGGTAGAGGCCGGGGTCCCTCCTGTGGATGGGGCCATGGGCAGAAGGCGGGGACAAACCGAGGGACCCGGGACAGCCAGTCCACCCTCCACGCCCAGGTCTGAGCCAGACCAACTCTCTTGTGAATGAGGAGAAGGATAGAGCCTGGAGCCATGGATGGAGGGAGGGGCCCCCAGGTCTGAGCCAGAGCCTCTCCACACCTCCCTCCCCCTCCAGCGCCCATGCCAGTGCCCGTGCCCTCTCTCCCCTCACCCCAGTGCCGCAGCCAGCTGTCCGTTCCCCTGGGAATGCTGGGACCTTGCTAGAAAGGTGTTTCAGTTTGTGTTTCTGGGCTCACGACCGCGTCATCCATGTGGGAAGCCGGCATCCAGCCACACCCAGGGAACAGTGGGGCTCGAGTGGACGATCCACAGAGGGGCCCATGGGCAGTGACGGTGCCCGGGGCCACGAGCGTGAGGAGGAAGGCGGCGGGAGGGGCCGTGAGAGCTGCAGCCAGGCTGTGGGGACTTTTTGCGCCCCTAATGGTGTTGTGCCGCCCAGAAGGGGTCAGGGGCACGCAGGAGCTCGGGAGAGGCCTGGCCACAAGCCCTGGGTCCCAGGGGAAAGCCGGGTCAGGAGAGGGGGGCTCAGCTGCTCCCGTCCCACCGCCCAGTGGCCCTGACAGAGCCGCGCCCCGAGACCGGCACTGCTCTGAGCACTGGGGTGCATGTGGGGGCCCCGGGCCCAGTCTGCACGGGAGCTCAGTGCCACCTCTCAGAGCATGTGGACAGGGACACAAGAGAAGGCGCTGAGGAAGTGTGTGTGGCCTGAAGGGACAGGGAGCCGGGGCCCCTCGGACCATCGCCTCTTTGAGGGACCGCCCCAAGGAAGTGACTTTTCGGTAAGGCCTGAGCCACAGAGCCAACATTCAGGCCCCGGGAATGGCAGTGAGGAGGCCCTGGGCAAGGCGGGGGCAAAGGCCAGGATGTGGGAACCAGCAGGGACCTCAGCCGGGGCTCTTAGGCCACCTGGGGTGACAGGGGGTATCCTCTGAGAATGGGGGTGACGAAGGTTGTAGGTGGGCATGGGCCATCGCCTTGGGGGAAACTGAATGCAGGGCAAACAGGCAAGAGAGGGGACCAGGCGGAAGGGCTCAGGTCCGGGGAAGGGACAGGGGTGCACAGGTGCGGGCAGGTGTCGGCCCTGAATTTGAAGCCGTGGGAAAGCGCTGATGGATTAGAGGCGCTGGGGTGGGGGAAGGCCGGCAAAAAGGGAACTGCCCTGAAATGCCAGGGAAAAGATCGATTGCATAACATCAGGGCCGTGCAGCTGGAGGTGGCGTTGTCACTGAAGACCTTTGGCAGCCCAGGCTGAGGTTTCTGGCAAAAGCCACGTTTCAGTTCATGGAAGGTGGAGTGGGAAGTATGGACGCACAGTGAGGGCTCATCGCTCACTGGTACAGGGGCAAGAGCACAGGGCCTGGGCGGCCCCAACCTCCCTCGTCCCTGCCCAGTCCCCACACGGTCCCCTCCCAGTCCCTGCCCAGTCCCCACCCGGGCCTTGGATGTGGTGGCGGGAGAAGTCCCTCTGATTCCCAGGTCACCAGCTGCCCCTCCCCACCTTGACCTTGTGTTTCTTCATGACGTCATCGTCATCGGCACTGATTAAAGCCAGGTCCCGCCTCTCTCTACAGAGAGAGGCCACCGAGGTGCCCTGGGTCTTCCTGATGATGGCGGACAGGCTGAGACACCAGGAGAAGGACATCACCATGTTGCTGGAGCAGAAGCCGTGTCCTTTTCCATCTTCAGGAAGAGAAACGTGGCCGGACGGAGAGCTAAGAGCTTCACTTTGATCGTCGCACTGTAACCAGAGCCCAGGTGTCCCCCCCTCACGGGTAGGCAGCTGTCCGAACCTGACGGCCTGCGTATTTGTCACAAGACTCTGTCCTCTTAAAGCGCTAGTGTCTACCTTTCGGGAACCAAACATGTTTGAATATTTTCACAGAATCTTAGAAAGGACTTGAAATAGAAATGTAAGGTGGTTTCCTAAGAAATGGGGGGGGGGGGAGTAAAGACATAAGAGTGAGGTCTTTGTTTTGGTCACACGAACATATCATTTAAAAAACAGAATACGGGGGCCCCTGGGTGGCTCCATCAGTAAAGTGTCCAACTCTGGACTTCGACTCAAGTCATGATCTCACGGTTGGTGAGTTCGAGCCCCGTGTTCGACTCTGTGCTGACAGCATGGAGTCTGCTGAAGACTCTCTCTCTCTCTCTGCCCTTCCCCTGCTCGTTCTCTCTCTCTCAATAAACAAACTTAAAAATAAACTTAAAAAAATAAAAAACAATACTTCATACACGGTTGCATTTTTAGATACTGTCCCTATATTGGTTATTATAAAAGAACAGGCAGGTATTTCACAAATGAGGAGATTACAGCCTTTGTCCCAGAGTACATGGGCTTATAAATGGCCGATTTGGGGCTGCAGAGGGGGGTTTGTTTCCAGTCTGACGTGAGGCAGGGTCTGGGAGAGCAGGAAGGGGACACGCACATTCACGAATGCCTGCTGGAAAGGATTTCACCTGTTTCCCTCAGGGGGCGTAGGTTTTGAAAATCTCTCCCCCCCCAAGGGTGACTGCTATAACTCAAGGTTTTTTCAGTGACACAACAGGACAGGTGGACAAGGCAGCCTTAAGACTCCAAGGGCTGGGGGGACCCGGGGGGCTCAAGTCGGTTGAACGCCCGACTTTGATTCAGGTCATGATCTCACAGTTCGTGAGTTCGACCCTCACGTCGGGCTCTGCGCTGTCAGTGCGGAGCCTGCTTCAGATCCTCTGCCCCCCTTTCTCTCTGCCGCTCCTCCACTTGAGCTCTCTCTTTCTCTCTCTCTCTCAAAAATAAATAAACATTAAAAAACAAGACTCAAAGAGAAGAAGCTCTCCTCGTGGCCTGTGTGCTCTTCTTCTCCGGGAGAGTGTCTCATCTGGGTGCATCAGCCTTGGGAGTTTGCAGGTGCACCCAGCTCAGTGGGACCCGCCAGGGGACCCTGTTGTGACTCCTGAAACTCCCTGGGTGTCACTCTCCACCCCGACTGCTCACCATATTCTGTGGTTCCTCTGATGTCAGCTCAGACGTTTCCACACACGCTTCTCACACACTGACTGTAGCCAGACCCCGCAGCTGGGGAGGGGACCTTGAACACAGCTGGCACAATGCCCGCCATTTTGTAGAAGCAGACATGAGGCCCCAGAGGTGAGGTGAACCACGAGGCCGGCGTGCGACCATGCCACCCTCTCAGCACAAGAGACGTTGCCAAAAATGATTCTGTCAGTCATGCTTCTACACAGAAGAAGCAAGTAAATGATTCTCAACAGGGTGTGAGAGGTTGGTCTCAAGGCCTTGTCTCCTGGCGACGTGCTTCCTGGACACCACCCTGCACTCCCATGACACTGTCTGTGCTTGTTGGGCTCTTGGGTCTGGCATTCGTCACCTTCTTTGCCCTTTGAAATGCATCCTTGAGAGGTAACACTTGTCCCTTCGTGGACGCTGACGCTCAGAGAAGTGAAGTCACCTCCCCAGAGTCCCGCAGAGCATGGCGGAGCTGGGGGCGGGGTCTTTGTGCCCCCAGAACATGTCATCCTGACCGTTGTGCATTCTGCCGATCAGCATGGAGTGTTCCAGACCGTCACCAGGAGCTGCGCCCAGCCACTGAGCTAGCAGCAGGTGGAGGGACCATTGCGTTTCCTGAACCCTGCTGTCAGCCAGCGACTTCGTGACCTGAGACCTGGGTTGGCCTGGAATGTGTGCAAATGGACCAAGTAGCTACGCAAATCCCTCCCCATCTGTGTGGGGTCTGCTGTGCAAGAACCTGTGTGCCCAGCGCCAGCCGGCAAAAGCGCCCGATGCCCTGACCAAGCAGTAACTTGTGCAACGGCCTGCCGCGGCCAGAAATCTCTTACCCAAGATCACTTTCGGCCCTGCTACTCTTGATCTTGAGTGCTGGAAGTCAGCGAGGCCCTCCAGGGGTTGTGCCTGGGGGAGACCCCACCAGCCAGAGGGGACCGCATTCTGATTGGCCTTCTGCCCCTCAGCAGGGGTGGGCCGGGCAAGCCATGGCACCCTCGGGCCTCAGTTTCCCCTCTTTAGAATGTCACAATAAATACCTTTCTCCCTCTCTCTCTGCCCCACCCACACTCACGCTCTGTCTCTCTCTTTCAAAAATAAACAGTAACAAATAATTGTTTAAAAACGTGTTTAATTGATGTTTTTAAAATATTTATTCATTTTGAGAAAGAAAGAGGGAGAAAGAGAATCTCAAGCAGGCTCCACACTGTGAGTGCAAAGCCCGAGGCTTGAGGCCATGAGCTGTGAGATCATGACCTGGGACAAGATTATGACCTGAGCCGAAGTCAATAGCCGGACACAAGCAACTGATGCCCCCATGCACCCCTAATTGTAATTTTTTGGTGCCATTAAAATTTTGGGCACTTAAATAGTTTAGTATTTTTTAAGGCTAAAAATCTCGGTTTCACAATGTTTAAAAAGACTTGTATTAATATTTATAAAAGAAGGGGTGCCTGGGTGGCTTAGTCAGTTGAGTGTCCGACTTCGGCTCAGGTCATGATCTCGCAGTTCGTGGGTTCGAGCCCCGAGTAGGGCTCTGTGCTGACAGTTCAGAGCCTGAAGGCTGCTTCCGATTCTGTGTCTCCCTCTCTCTCTGCCCCGCTCCTGCTCACACTCAGTCTCTCTTTCTCTCTCTCAAAAATAAGTAAGCACTAAAAAAGAATTAAGAAAAAAATATTTATAAAAGAAAGCTGCACATCTAAATCGTGGCATCTGTTAAGGGGAGCTACGATTAATGAAGTGTGTACTTATTATTACGCAGCGTCTGTGTGTAAGATGGAGAAGAAATGAGCGGTCTGCAGTGAAGGAGAACATGAGCGAGATCAATACCACGTGTCCCCCTTCTCCATCTAGCCGTGGGCACTCCTAGCAAAGAGAGTCAACAAGAGTTAGCCTACCTTTCCTTCCTCCTTCGTTCTTTTTTCCTTTCTTTCATGTACTAAGCACCACTGTGTACCCTCCATGTGGAAAACAGTCTGCTTGGTTACGTCAACTTTTTACCTTGTTTTGCTTTGTTTTGAGAGAGAGAAAGAGAGCGCAAGTTGGGGAAGAAGCATAGAGAGAGGAGGGAGAGAGAACCCCAAGCAGGCTGTCAGCACAGAGCCTGATGCAGGGCTCGATCTCACAAACCTTGAGATCATGATCGGAGCCGAAACCAAGAGCCGGATGCCCAACCAGCTGAGCCACCCAGGTGCCCCTTTTAATTTTTTGTTAAGTTTATTTATTTATTTTGAAAGTGAGAGACAATGAGCACACACAAGTCGGTGATGGGCAGAGAGAGAGAGAGAGAGAGAGAATTCCAAGCAGGCTCCACACCATCAGTGCACAGCCTGACATGGGGCTCAGACTCACTCACTGTGAGCTCATGACATGAGCTGAAATCAAGAGTCAGACACTTAAACAACTGAGCCACCTGGGTGTCCCCAGAAAGCTGTTTTTTTTAATGGCTGAGCTTGAGGTCCTGTGACAACAGCATGAGCAATGTGGAGACCCGGGGTCCACACACTAACACAAAAGTCACTTTAATGCATGTGACAGCCACTGGGTTGGGGGTGCCCCATGTGGTGGGACTCTGAGCTGTGTCATTTGTGCTCAGTTCCTTCATATGGGGACCTCGCTGGTTGGCGATCTTCCCTTCAGGACATACTCAGTGGGCACAGCCACCCCCGAGGAGAGCTGTGGGGCCAGCGAGGCTGGTGCCAAGCCGCCGTCTACACGGGGAACAAGGCAGGATCCCGGACAGCTTAGCACAAAGCACAGCCGGCACTGCGAGGACCTGCTCTTGGTGACCGTGAGCTGCCATCACCCCCACGGGCGGGGTCACCTCCCGGGCAGTTCGATGTCCCCAAGGGAGATGTGCCTGCCCTCCCTTCCCACATCTCCCTCCTGCTGCCCCACCCTTGCTGCTGCATTGGTGACAATACTCTCTAGGCTGCATTTCCTTTTTTTTAACAATGTTTACTTATTTATTTTTGAGAGGGAGTGTGAGTAGGGGAGGGGCAGAGAGAGAGGGAGACACAGAATCAGAAGCAGGCTCCAAGCTCTGAGCTGTCAGCACAGAGCCCGACGCGGGGCTCGAACCCAGGAACCGAGGGATCATGACCTGAGCCGAAGTCGGGCGCTTCACCGACTGAGCCCTAAGGGCCCCTCCAGGCTGCATTTCATACTGGTTCCCAGGGGTCCCGGCTCAGAGACATTCGGGATCTGGTAGAAAATGCAGCAACCACCCTGGGATGGTGTGAGGTACGAGCAGAGGTGTGAGGTGTGCAGAGAGGCCGGCAGCCCGTGCACTTGCTACTGGCCATCGGGGGTGGGCACGGAGGGGTCCAGTATTTCTGGTTACAGCAACGGCTCTTGTGGGGGTGCCCACGATGACAAGATTGGGGAGAAACGGTGCTGTCTTTGAGGTTCCACTGGAGGGGGGAGAAACACAGATGTGTCAAGATACGGGGAGTGTGAGAATAGAGGACGCAGAGGGGTGGCCTGGAGCCCATGAGACGAGGCCAGAGCGCACCAGCTGAGCCCCAGCTCAGAGGGAGGCCAGGGCAGGCTGAGCCCTGCCCCAACCAGCAGCTGGAATGATAGGAAAGCTCAGGCAGCCGAGGGGTGGGGGGTGGGGTCCCACCAGATCGGACTCGAGGTGAGCGTGGAAAGAAAGAGGCTGGGGAGAGGCAGCGCACCAAGTCGCCAGGCACCGATGCGCCTCGGGCTGCTCCGTTACGCATCTAGGGACTTGCCCAAAGCACAGCCAGCCAGTGCCTTCACAAAGGAGGGACAGCAAGAGGTCTCTGTCTGTGGTCACCGCCCAGGCTCGGGCCAGTGGGCAGGTGCCCCGGGCCAGTCGGGAGGGGGAGGCCAGGGAAGGTGTGGGGGCTCCAGGGAATCTGCCCCTGACCCCCCTCTGCCTTCCCTCCGGTTCCAGCCCAGTGCTTATCTCTAAATCAAGCACGCTCAAGGCCAGGAAAGACATCTTCTGGGGCCTCCAGAGAACTGGAAACCACATCCGCACCTTGGTTGCTACCGGAGGGGAACTGCCCAGCGCTGGAAGACGCCCGGTCCCCACCAGCTGCCTCCGTTTCCTCCCAGCAGCCTCTGCTTAACGCGGTGGGATCTGGCTCCTCCTCTGGTTCAAGAGCACAGCCCTTCTGCTATTCTTGGCTTTTCCACATGTGCCTGTAGCCCCCCACTCACACACCACGGCCACATACACAGCCAGTCACGCACCAGTCCTGTGGTCTGCACACGGTGCAGCGCACAGCACTGGGCACCTTCTCTGTGCTGAGAGCTGGGGGCCTCTTCTTCGGTCTGGTCTCAACTGGGCGCTCTTTCCTCCTTCTCGAACATCCCCCCTGTTGGCCCTCACACAAGTCATCTTTCTTTGTCAGCATCAAGCCAAGAAAAGGCTCCAGAGAGTCAGGAGGAGGACATCAGACCCCAGTGGCTGGGGAAGAGTCCCTGGAGACCATGGTCTAGGATGTGGCCTCAGTTTCCCCCTCTGTAAAACAGGGAGATGTACTGGGTTTGGAGGATAAGATTCTGAGGTGATCGCTTTGCCTGCCTCACAGCTGCCATTAAATCAACCTTAGCTACTTTTATTGGCTCAGGACACAGCCTCGCTGGGCTGGGCGAGGTGGGGGGATGTTCATCTATTGTCTGCTGGAGGCCAAGGTCAGCCTGAGCCTTCATCCTCAAGTCCCTGGAGAAGGCAGTCGGGGGGAGTGAGCAAGTGAGAGCATGCTTAGCCACGAAATGGGTTGAAGAGAGAAAGAGATCAAGTGGTCAAGGTTCTTGTCCGAGGGTTTCATCCGGGACCCTCCAGCCTCAGGCGATGCATCTCCCCAGAAGGAGGCTCTGGTCCATTGGCTGCCCCAGGTCTGAACAGCAGCCACCGCCACTGTGTTCTCTGGGGGTCCCCAAAACTCGCCTTGACACAAAGGGGAGCTTGGGAGATGGACCGGTCACTGAGAAGCGCCCCGAGGAAGGACTCTGTTACGTGGCTCAGAAGTGTCATGTTTGTGGCACAGAGAACAGGAGGGGACCTCACCCATCACCCCCACTCTGGATGTGGCTCTCCTTCTCGATCTTTTCCTGTTGGCGCTGGTGTGTTCCCAGATATCAGGAGTCACAAAATCCCCCTTAGCTCTCCCTGTGGTTCCCCCGTTTTCCCCCAGGTCCCTCTGAGATCATCAGTCACAGACAGCATAAAGGCCGGTTCGGAGCATCAAGTGTATCTCCCCCACCGCCTGCAATTATACGAACACCTCAGCCCCTTCATGACCTTTTCATGACCTCAAACACTGTCCCTTGCCATTTCAGACCCTGGCATAGACCTCCTGGGGCCTTAGAGACAGCAGTTGAGCTTGAGAAAAGTGGGCATGTGTCATTTAATTGCTAAGACCTCAACCAAATTCTGTGTGAACAGAAACTGCACAATTCACCCATCTGATGAGGCCCACAGGGCAACGCGGGCCCATCGATGTCCCCTGGATTCGGCCTCCAGCCACAGGGAGCTACGGCAGTGTTCAAACAAGGGAGGACAAGAGAAAGACGGCTGGACCCGAGGGCAGAGCAAGGACTAGGGAAGAGGTTTCTGGAAGCAGCTGGAACAGGCTGGTCCCTTCAAAGCTTCCTGCGAGGAGGGGGGTCCTGCGCACCTCGAAGCTTGCTTTCTGACCCCACAGGGGAGGCAGGCTGACTCCTGGGTCCCAGTTCACACGCTTTCACCTCCTCCTAGGCTTCAGGGACCGTGAACTTCAAAGCCTGTGTTCCAGGAGGAGTTTGAGGTTATTCTGAGACAAAGACACAAGGCGTGTAAGGGAAGAGGTCCTGTCTCCCTTCTGACACCACATACTCCACTCCCCTCCAGCAGAGGGGGTGGGGCCCACATCTGTTACTGCAGGGGCTGCTTCAAGGAGAGCAGGGTGGCCGGGGTCTCTGGTCAGGGCCCGGAGCGTGCAGGGGCAGGGCCGAGCCAGGCTGTGGCCTCATCCCTGCCTCCCGCCTCCAGGGCCCCGGGGCTTCTGCAGAGCAAGTGAAGACGGAAACGTAGAGCCGCCGAGTACGTGGGGTTGGCAAAGCTGCCCTGGGGTGTGTGGGGGAAAGACACAGACCCCCAAACCACAGCAACACCTGCCGATGCGTCTGCAGGGTTCATTTCCAATTCTCTCCGCTCAGCTTCCAAGATTTTCAGCTACAACACGCCTTGTCCCGTTTCCCAGAAGCTGTCCCCACCTGCAGCCACCGGTGCGAGTCAGGGACTGACATCTCGGAACGAGGCCTCCGTTTGGGGGTGGCATCAGGAGGGTTTGGGGGGGGTGCTGGGCTTAGAAATTACTCAGCCACGGCAGTGGGGTGCCCAGAGCTCTGGTCTACAGAGGACAGAGGGTCAGAGGTGAACAGAAATGTACCCACGTGCACGCACGTGTGGGCGTGCGTGGAAGAGACTGAGAATTGAAATCACTCCCTACAGGTTCAGGGAGACGCTGACTGTGTACCCCGTGACAGCGGTCCAACTGTGTTCCAGCTGGCCCGAGGTCGTCTCTGCTACTGGCCCTCAGTCTCTCCCACCGCCAGGCGCCTGGAGCACTGCTTTCGCTACCATTTAAGGCATCGTGGGGAGAGAGAGCAGGCCCCACATCCAGAAGCCCTGGGTCCTCACCTCAGCCAATGATGCTTGGAGTGACACTGGGGAAACCACTTCCCACTTTGACCCAAACTTCCCCTTCTCTGACTCGAAGGCTGGGCATGGATCCTACCCCAGGCCCAGTTCAGCCCTGAAGCCTCTGAAGCTCTTCCATAGCTTTGCTGTAACATGCCCGGACCTGAGCTCTGCCCCCTTGGATGTTGTTGCCCAGCAGGGGTTCACTCCACCCATCTGTAGCGTGCTTGGGGACCCCGCGACTTTGGTGTGTGTGAGTTAGGCCGGATCACAGGTGTTTCCAAAAGCAGGCAATGCACCCAGCCCTAGGGGCCGTGCACTGTGTAATTCTAGAAGTTGGTGGGCCCATAGACTGCTCTATAAATGGCAGCCCCAGAACGGGGCACCTATGAGACTTCACTCCCATCTCCTCACTGGACACCACACTTTATATATTTTAAAGTTTGTTTATTTGTTTTGAGAGAGAGAGCAAGTGGGATAGGGTTAGAGAGAGAGAGAGGGAGAGAGAGAATCTCAAGCAGCCTCCATGCCATCAGGGCAGAGCCCCATGTGGGGCTTGAACCCACAAACTGCGAGATCATGATCTGAGCTGATATTAAGAGTCAGACGCTTAACCAACTGAGCCACCCAGGACACCCAGGATACCCAGCCAACCACCTAGGCGCCCTCTGTGAAGAAGAGGAGGGGCTGGTCGGGGGCGTGACGTCAGGGTTCATGCCCCACCATCCACCAGCCGGGTACCAGTAGCCTTTGTCCCAACTTGGTCTCTAAGTGGGACAGTCAAGGACCTTCCACCTCTGAGACCCATGTTCTGAAGCTACAACGAGGAGGTGATCCCTATGGCATTTGCTAGTGTAGATTCTGTAATGATAATTACTCTGAACGGACCTCATGTGAGTATTGTTCTAAGGAGCCTTACAGTTGACTTGCTTCTCCCATAGCTTGGGGACATCCTTCACTGTGCCTAATTTCTCCCCCGAAGTCCCACCAGGAGTCAGCAGGCTGGGACACCCAGGGAAGAAGCCAGGCATTGTGGGTAAAGTGCACTTTAAGGAGCTGAGCAGTAACCCGTACACAGGGGGAAACATTTTTACAATGACCTCTCCACACCCACTGGACTGCTGGAAGCCTGAGTCCATTAAGCCTTGAACGCACTGATTTCCCTGTGACTTCCACAGGCCATCACAACTCATGGTGCTTCAGAAACACAGGCATCGATGAGTCAGCTTGGATCCCTTAAGGTGCTTTTTCCATCTCAGAGGACGTTGTAGGGATATTTTAGTAGCACCATGTTGGTATTAGCCTCCAATAACAATAACACAAATCTCTTTGCTCATTTTGCTGATTAGTGTTAGAGACCAAGTTTCAATGCCTGAGAGAAAAACCGTCTGCAAAGATGACAAGGTGTGATGCAAACTCGCTTATCGAGGTTGCACTGGGTGCTGGCATCTATTTCATTACCTCCCATTTCCTACTTATAATGTAATGGCCAGCCTTTTCCTGTTACCCAAGGGTAGCAATTTCCACCTTAGACAACATATTTCTTACATATCCTTTGGTAATCATGGACAACTTGATGATTTCCCCTTGTTCTCTGTACAAGAGCATCCTACTCTCTCTCAAACAGCAATGTCAGGCTCTAGTCTCTTCCCCGTACACAGGAAACCTGTGGGCAAAGCTCTTCTCAACAATCTGGGATTGCACATCGCACGTGGCAATAAAATTGGGGTAGTCTTTAAATGCCAGAAAGGAACCACTTCCCGGGGTGCCACTGGGTCGCTCCATTTTTGGGAAACTGCAGGCCACTAACTGACTTCTCAGAGGGGCAGATCACCTGGAGAAGGAAATGTCCTCTCCAAAATAAACATTAACTGCATTCAGTTTGGAAGCCAGACTTTCTTACTCTCTTCAGATAGCAGCCCTGCGGTGGTGGGAGAAAGGTGTCTGACTTCTTCTGATGATATCACTAAGATAACACACTTTTCAACAGTATTTGTAGGTGCTGAGGGTCCAAGCCAGGTGCACTTAGGATTCCCAGGCTCAGGAAGAACCTAGGTTTTGGGTAATCCAGGGGCCAGAGGAAGAGGGACTTCTCATTAAGAGCAGGAGCTGGGGACAAACCAAGGAGCTAGCTGGTGCCAGAGCAGACTGAATGCTTTTGAAAAAACCGTGGGGAGCCTCTGGCGGGGCTCAGTTGATTAAGCATGCAACTTCGGCTCAGGTCATCATCTATAGTTTGTGAGTTCGAGCCCCACATCGGGCTCTGTGCCTTCGGCTCAAAGCCTGAAGCCTGCTTCAGATTCTGTGTCTCCTTCTGTATCTGCCCCTCCCCAACTTGTTCTCCCTCTTTCTCTCATGTTCTCTCAAAAATAAATAAACATCAAAATTTTTTTTTAAAAAAAGAAAAAAACCTGAGACAGCTGCACCATACCTTCCTGTGGGGTCATCCAGATCTAGAGACCAGAGATTGGCTGGAAGAGGGACTCAGGGAGGGCTTGAAAAGAAGGTTGAGACAGGAAAGAAGTAACAGACACTATCAAAGGCACTACACATCAATGACCTTCATCTTCACAAGAGCCTGGGAAGTAAGGAGTATTTCTGCTCTATAGACAAATAGATGAAGGGATTTGCATGAGGCCACAAAGCTGACGATGGAGGAAACTGAGATATTCACTCAGGGGAGTGAGTCTCCAAACCACTAGAGCCGTGTCCCTCAAGGTCCACAGGCAAGTGGCACCTCTGTCATCCTGGAGCTGGTTAGAAATGCAGATCTTCCAGCCCCACCTCAGACCTCAAACAGATTCAGAATCCACATTCTGTCAAGATTCCCAGATGATGGGCCTGCCTTCCTGTTGATGGTCCTCATCCACTTTCAGGTCGAGTCTCTGCATCCTGCAGGGGTGGGAAGGGTCTGTGGAATCTCTGGAATGGAAGCCCAATGAGACATAAAAAGCCATGGTGCCCTGAGCATTCCCGTTCTAATGCGATAATATAGCACAAAAATAAAGTGACAGCAAAACGAGAGTTCATGAAAGTCAAAGACATTAGAGGATGTTGCACTGCCCTTTCATTTTCAGTCTATGAGCTTTTCTGTCTTTCTCTCCATCTGACCATTTGTCAAAATTATTGAAGTTAGGAAGTCTTGGGAGAATACACGGCGTCAGGCTATGGTCTTCATTTTGCCCACCTGTCAATACAGAGAAGAAGTTAAAATAGCTCTGACTAAAGCTGAGCCTCCAAGTTTAAATTATCAGAATTCTCACCTGATGGAAATGACGGTTCTGAGGCAGTCGTCAGGAGATGGGGTATCCATAAAGCAAAGCAGTACAGAGCAAGGCCATGCAGGAATCCAGTGATGGGTCAGCAGTCCAGCCAATGGCAGTGACATACCTGAGAAGGTGGTCACAAAGGGAAGGGGGCTGGGGAGCACATCTGAGTGGGTGCTGGTTCAGCAGTGCCCAGATAGAAGGGATTGGGCAGACACGCACACTCAAGAGACTTACATGGTACCGGGAATTGTCCTGGGGTTTTCCCAGGTGCTCAGATAGCATCCACTCTCCTATGTCCTCATCATAACCTACGACCACTAACTTGGGCAACATGCATGAATATCAGCAGAAAGAAATACTTCTTATTGTAAGTTAACAAAAAACCCACCATTCTTGGATTATAATTTGGTGTCTTATGAGTTGGGATATCGTGAATTCGTTTCTGAGACTGTGGTCGCTTTGGGAGGCATTGACAAAATGGATCCTCCCCAACCTGAAAAATCTGACGCCTTCACCCTTGACCTGGAAATGACATCAAAAGGACTGAGTAGCCAAACCTGGTGATCAGCGGGCCTCTTTTCCTGACACAATACTGGATCTTTCCCCACTACTTTCTCAAAGTTCACTTAATCATCTATACCCAAATGCTTACCCCCTAGGCCATCCTTAGTTCTTAAACCATTTTTCACTGAGATACCCAGTACTTAACATTCTGCAACCATTTCCTTCTTCCAGCCCAAGCAGGCAGACATTAGTATCATCGCTCTCCTAACCTGGTTACATGGGAAGTTCTTGTTTGGGTCCCCAGTGGCTGCCTCTCCCTGCCCTGTGCACACTCCTCTGTGGACAGTGATCCTGGGTCACTTCTCAGTCCCCATCCTGTCCTCCAAACCCCTTGTTTACATCAGAGCTCACCTCTGGAGTTTGAAGCCTACCCTCTGAACATCTCACAAAGTGGCTCAACCTAGTCTCTAGAAACCAGTTTTCCAGATATTTCCATCCCACCTGTCTCACAGACTACTCCCTATGTACCACTGGATCCTAACACCTCTTGCTTTTCCCACTCTAAAGGCTGACAGTGCTTCTAAAACCCCAACTGAAACATGACCTTGGACACTCTTGTCCAGCCTTCCTGCATCTTCAGTCCTATAGGTCCCTCCAAATTTGCTTATCCTATGGGGCAGACTAAGCAGCATCTAAACTCTCCTCTCCACCTCCCTATAGGAGAAAAGTAGATTAGTGACATCTTTGTGCAGAAAAGTTTGACACACGTCATGAGGGCGAATTAGGGAAGGGTAGCGGAGTACCTCCAAATAGAGGAAGTGGGGTAACACTGGCAGGGGCTAGGCAATCACCAAGTTCAGCAGGAAATGGAAAGGAGATTAGTTTGTGGGGAGGCACCCGGATGGAAAGTGGGGAGGGGTGTGGCTGCCTGAACAGGGAGACTCTCACTGGGCACTCAGGGCCCCTTCCTCACTGGGGAGGGTGGTGGAGGGACTCTTCCTCTAGCCCTGCAGCAAAGTACATTCATCTGTAGCTTGCATGAAAAAAAATCAAACAGCCAAGGCTAAGATGTCTGGCTTCAAATCTATATCACGACTACTATGAAACAGACAAACAGGCAGCCTAACATGAGAAAGTGACTTCCACATACTAGTTGACTTTTTAACCCAGTGCAACAAGGTCAACCATAGACCTGAGTTATCCAGATGGTCTCTGTGAACCATCCCATAATTCAAAAGTAGACTTTTGCTTAATCACACACACATACACACACACACACAGATACATTTACATGTATATATGTAGTGTGTGTATGTGTGTGTGTGTGTGTGAGTACACAATTTGCAGTGGAGAAATTAAGTGTACAATATCTTGTGGTTATGACCTCAGAAATGTTGGCAGTGCTAGCATTTCACTTCAGTAGCTAATTCCAGTTAAAGTAGTGATTAGAAAAGGAATCCTAACATTTACTGGAATCTGACTTCAGCAAACATAATGAGTCAGGCTCCTGTTAGTTTTAAAAGGCTTTTCTTAGACCATTCCTTAAATCCAAAGGAGCAAAGTGGACGGATAAAGTCAGTCCATACAAAGGTGCATTCTTCTCTTAATGTCAGGATCACAGCAGATCTTGCACAGCTACAAAGCTTAATTTCTGTCTCTTTAGCCAATTCAAAACTTAACTTATCAATGGGATAGAATGGATTAAAAAAGCCTTAGAAGTAAGTGCCAGAGATAAAGGCACATAAGATATAGTACGCCCTTTCTCGCTCTTTCTGCATTGTCTTATCATTTCAAGAAATCTCCCTGGTTGGTTAGGAGACTTGGAACACAATCTGTCTCTGTTCTTTACCCTCTGTGAATTCTAAAATCTCTATTGTCACCAAACAAAGGAAACAGACTCATATTTCTGATGAATATAAGTGCAAAAATCTTTTTTAATATATTGTCAAGTTGGCTTACATATAATATCCAGCTAGAAGCAAAAATCTTAGTAAAATGCCAGCAAATCTAGTCTAGAAATACATTAAATAGACCATAAATCATGTGTATAGACTCCAAGTGGGATTCGTCCCAGAAATGCAAGGTTGGTGTAACATCTGAAAATCAATCAATGTAATACAACATATTGTCAACATATTGATAAAATGAAGGACAAAAATAAAGATCTAAATTAATACAGAAAAAGCATTTGACAAAAATTTAACCTCTTTCATGGTTGAAGAAAACACTAAAAAGAAAGCGAAACAAACAAACAAAAACCCTAAGAATAAATGGCACATTGGCCTAGTGGGGCTGCCGTAACAAAATACCAGGGACTAGGTGGCTTAAACAATATAAATGTATTATTTCACAGCTCCTGGGTCTGGATGTTCAAGATCAGTTTGCCATCATGTTTGGTTCGGGTGAAGCTTCTCTTTCTGACTTGCAGAAGGCCAGCTTCCTGTGCTCTCACATGAACTTTCCTCTGTGTGTGCAAGAGAAAGGGAGAACTAGCGTCTCTTCTTATTATTGGACTACTGGTCCTATTGGATTAACTTACCCTTAAGGCTTCATTTAACCTTAACTATCTCCTTAAAGGTCCTGTCTCCAAATGTAGTCACATTAAGGGTCATGGCTTCAGCATATGCATTCGTGATGTGCACAATCCAATCCATAACAAATGGAAGCTTCCTGAGACTGACAAAAGGCATATGTGCAAAATCGACAGACAACATCGTACTGAACAGAAAAGGACTAAATCTTTCTCCTTAAGATAAGGAGGAAGACAAGGGTATCTACTCTTACCCCTTCTATTCAATTGTGAGGTCTTAGAGCAATTAAGTGAGAAAAGGAAATCAAAGTTACTCAGAGTGGAAAGAGGTAAAACTATCTGCAGATGACATGATCTTACATGTGGAGTATTCTCAAGAATCCGCAAACAAGTATTAGAATTAATGACTGAGTCCAGCTGGCTGGAGGAAACAACATCAATACACAAAAATCAGTTGTGAATCTATCCACTATAATCTACAAATGAAATTAGAAAAATTCCATTTACGATAGCATCCAAAATAATAAAATACTTAAGGTAACACGTATGCCCGAACTGTAAAAGATTGCTGAAAACGTCTTAAGGAGACATAAAAAAAAAAAGGAAAGATATATCATGTTCATGGATTGGATGATTTAATATTATTAAGATGATCATTTTCCCTAAGGGATCCACAAATTCAATATGATCCCTATCAAAATTCTAACAGCCTTTTCTGCAGAAATGGAAAAGTTGATCCGAAATTTCATTTAGAATTGCAAGAGCCCTTGCATGCCAAAATAGCCTTGAAAAGGAAGAACAGATTGGAACATTGACAGTGTGTACTGACACCCCAAGGCTTACTACAAATCCTCGGGGTGGTATTGGCATAAGGATAGACATATAGGTCAATGGAACAGGATTGAGAGTCCCGAAACAAACCCACGTATTTATGGCTAATTGAGTTTTGATGAGGGTGCCAAACCCATTTGTGGATAAAGAACTTTCACAAATGGTATTACGACAACTGGAAACCCACATGCGAAGGAGTGACATTGAGCCCTCGCCTTACAAAACGCACAAATATTAACTAAAATGTATCCACAGCCTTAGCATAAATCCTAAAATAATCAATGTCTTAGCAGAACACATAGGCATAAATATTCATGACGATGGCTTTGGCAGATTTCTTAGATATGACAACAACAAAGAACAAATAGGTTGGATT
The DNA here is from genome assembly GCF_003009895.1 of Hyaena hyaena. NCBI lineage: Eukaryota > Metazoa > Chordata > Mammalia > Carnivora > Hyaenidae > Hyaena > Hyaena hyaena. Next base: position 1,449,350 of record NW_024080733.1, on the reverse strand, counting down.
TCATCAAAATTAAAAACTTTTGTGTATCAAAGAGTAATATCATGACGGGGAAAAACACCTCACAGGATGGCAGAAAATAATTGTGAATCACATTTCTGATAAAGGTCTAGATTATATAAAGATTATAAAGATTATGTACATTACATATTATATAAATTATAAAGATTATATATATATACACTTAGATTACATAAAGAACTCTTGCAACTGAACAACAAAAAGACAAACCACTCAAATAAAAAATGAGCAAAGAATGTGAAAAACATTTCTCCAAAGATGATATACTCATGGCCAACAGGCATGTATAAAGGTGCTCAACGTCCTTAGTCATTAGGAAAACTCAAATCAAAACCACAATGAGATAGCACTTCATTCTCACTAGGATGACCGTAATGACAACTGTGGAAGATAGCAGGTGTCGGTGAGGATACTGGAGAAACCATCATGGACTGTGGGTGGGAATGCCAAACGGTGTCATTGCTGTGGAACACAGTTTGGTTGTTACTCAATAAGTTAAACGTGGAATTACCACATGACCCAGCACCGCTACTCTTACGTCTATACCCAAAAGAATTCAATTCAGGGGGGCGAACATAAATTTGTGCACCCACGTTCATACTGGCACTGTCCATGAGAACCAAAAGGTGGAAAGAACCTAAGTGTCCATCAACAGATGAATGGATAAACACAACACGGTCTACATACACAGGAGGGAAAAGGCAGTGACTACTCAATGGGTCTGGGTTTCCATTTGTGATGAGAAAAAAAAATCTGAACTAAAGAGCAGTGATGATTGCAAACATTTTTTTTCTATGCCACAATTTTTTAAGATGTTTTAATGTTTCTTTATTTTGAGGGAGAGAGAGAGACAGAGTGTGAGCAGGGGAAGGGCAGAGAAAGAGAGAGACACAGGATCCGAAGCAGGCAGAGCCAACTTAACCAACTGAGGCACCCAGATGCCCCTCTATGCCACATTTTTTTAAAATAAGAAGTAATAACATTTGTGTAGTGCTTAAACTTCACAGCGTGTTTATGTGTGCCTGAAAGTTTTATTTCATAACAAATATTTGGACATTAAGAAAGTGGGACCCTTACCATTTTATTGAAACAAAAAGAGACAAATGCAATGTTTACTTAGGACTGGAACCTGTACCTGAAACTTAAAATATGAGTGAGCGAGGGGCACGGGGGAGGGGGGGGCGGTGCTGCGGTGAGGAATCAGTTAGCTGAGCTTCTGACTCTTGATTTTGGCTCAGATCATGATCTGTGGGATCAAGTCCCTGAGTCAGGCTCCACACTGACTGTGAAGCCTACTTGGGATTCTCTCTCTCTCTCTCTCTCTCTCTCCTCCTTTGCCCTTCTCCTGCTCTCACTTGCACACACACACACTCTTTCTCTCTTAAAAAAGAACAAAAAGCACGAGTGAGTGAGTAAGTGGATGCATGAATAGGCAAATGAGTGAAGGCAAACTGAGATTCAGGCAGCTGAATTGACTTTCCCCAGTTTACAGAACTGGGGGGCAGGGGCTGGCTTGTACTGGGAAGCTGGCTACAATGAAGGTGTATGTTCCATGAGTGGAGCCAGAATTTAAGCCGATGCCTTCAGTCTCTGCTTGTCGCACCAGTCCCACTGTGTCGTGCTGTCTGCCAGAAATATATTCCCTGCATTGTTTTTTCTGTACTTCAAGGAATTGTTAATAATTTAGAAAAACGAGCAACACACATCCATCACTCTCCATTAGTTCAGGCAGCATGAAACCAAACCAAACCAACTCTTCTAGAGGAGAAGGCCTGCGTCTTTCGCAAGAGTAACAGGCAAGGTTCTCCTAAGTGGAGTCGGGATAAGTGAACAAGAGGAGACTCTCCTGCAAACATAACCACATACACAGCCCTCCCCCCACTCCCCCAGCCTGTTATTGTCAAGGTTCTGCGGCATCCTGGAGCTCAGCCATAATGCTCCAGGCCATGAAGTGGCCTCTCCTGCCTTCCTATAATCCCATGTGATACAGCAGATATCCTTACAGCAGGGGTTTCATTACTTGTCCCCTTGGCTTACGCCTCACGAAGTTTAACCTTAGCCAGGGCGTGTTTCCACAGGGCCCCCGAACATCTGCTTAAAAAAATAGAAAGATGTATCTAACTGTCAAAAGAACAGTGTACTTGACACAACATATGAACTTATGTAGGGCTTGCTGGGTTAAATAACTAACTTGTTTAATCTGGATATTGAATCAAAGGTATCCACACTTACATACAATGACCTGGCAATTAAATATCAAGGTAAGTAATGAAATCATTCAGGATCCAACCCCAGGGAGGCAACAGAGCACCGAGAAAGAGAGCTCAGTGTCTGGATGTAGACGTCAGCGCCATGCATTACCTTGACCAAGCCTCCCTGTGTGCCCTCCTTTTTATCTGTTAAGTGGGCCAATGACAGTACCCAACTCAGAGTCTCAGTATGAGAACTGAAATATAGAGCCCGTGTAAAGCACTTAGCACAGTGCTGGGCAAAGAGTAATCGCTCAGAAATGTAAATCATCACGGGGCGCCTGGGTGGCTCAGTTGGTTGAGCATCTGACTCTTGATTTCAGGTCAGGGCGTGATCTCAAGGTTTATGAGTTCGAGTCCCGCATCAGGCTCTGTACTAATAGTGCAGAGTTTGCTTGGGATCCTCTCTCTCTCTGTGCCTCCCACCCCCAACTCTCTCTTCCTAAAAAAATAATATTTCTTTCTAATATATATATATTATAACTATATATATAGTTATAGAAACCCGTGATATGTTGGTGTATATCAGCCATTGAATTACATTAAGAGAATAGTTGAAAACAGCAATAAAAACATTGGCTTGGTTCTCTGGTGCAACAAACTTACAAACAGAATTTCTCTCTGTAAAACACTTTTCTAGGTACAGTCATATCAGTATGAACAAAAAGAAAAGAAAAGAAAGGAAAAGAAAAGTAAAGAAAAGAAAAAAAGAAAACAAAAGGAAAAAGTAGCTACATCCCCTGGTCCAAGACTCTCAAAAGGAAGTACATCCAAAAACTTGGGTCAGGCTCAGGAGGGCTCAGGAATCTTGCTCAGGTTGGAATTTCCGAAGAACCTTCACAAGACAGAAAGGCCAGAGAATCCAGGACAAAACCAGGAGCTGATGCCTGGCCTCCAGAACGAGTTGCGGGAAGACTGAACACAGCCTCAATGCCTCTTCAAGCTGGGTTCAGTGGTGGCAGCAGAAAGTCGGGACAATTCCTGCCAGAAGGAAAATGAAGGCCAAGATAAATGAGGAGGTGAGAGTGCCAGTCTGTGTCAAATCCATTCAAGTCCAACAAAGTCACACCAAGCGAAGGTACAGATAATGCCGGACTCAGTGGCTGTCAGTGGTGCCGTGGCTTAAGACATCGACAGACTGGAATTCAAGCCCTGCTCTGGCTCTGCCTGCTTCGCTCTGGGCCAATCTTTTTATCCCTCTAAGCCCCATCTGTTCATCTGTATGAAGACAATGGTAGTATTAGGTTGAAGCCTATATAACAGGCAATTCTAGACCATCCTTACCTCCAAAATTAGCAATTTAATATGGCTCAACCTAGTGCCTAGTTTGCATGCGCGTTGATGGTGATTCTAGATGATGGCGAAGTTACCTGGAGCTGGTCCGTGGTACATGTCAGCTCTCGTCCACCTATATTGGAAGATTTGACAGGAAGTTGGAAAGAACCAGAAAATGTCCTGATTTTATACAAGAAGAATACTAATACTTTAGAAATTAGAGTACTCCAAATAAATCATTTAAATTTCCTGAGAATAATAATGTCACGTATACCATAATGTCCAGGCGCTTTATCTACCCTTGCGTCATTCTGATTCTGATAACAATCTTTTGAGCTACATGGCTAATGTTGGTCCCCTAGTCACACCCCCAGGAAGCAAGTGATTGGTCCAAGGACACAGAGACCATATGTCTTTCCAGCAAAGGCTTTAATTCCAAAACTCAGTTCTTTCTACTGCCCCATTCTTGTAATTTTTAGTGTCTTTCTTTCTTTCTTTCTTTCTTTCTTTCTTTCTTTCTTTCTTTCTTTCTTTCTTTCTTTCTTTCTTTCTTCCTTTTTTTAAAATTTCAAATCTAGTATAGTTAACATATAGTGTGATATGCATTTCAGGTGTATAATATAGTGATTCAATACTTTCCTACAACACCCAGTGCTCATCACGACAAGCGCCCTCCTTAATCCCCATCACCGATTTCTCCTGTCTCTCACCCACCCCCCTCTGGTAACCATCAGTTTGTTCTCTATAGTTAAGGGTCTGTTTCTTGGTTTGCCCCTCTCTCTCTCTTTTCTCCATTTTGCTCATTTGATTCTTAAATTCCACATATGAGTGAAATCATAAGATTTCATAAGTCTTTCTCTGACTGATTTATTTCACTTAGTGTTATACTCTCCATACTGCCTCCTATATTTATAAGAGAAAAACTCCCAGAAATGGATCTTCAGCTGTATAACAAAGCAAGTCCTTGGCTATGACATCTCGTGTCCCCCATGTCCTTGGAAGAAGAAGGTCTGGGTTACTTGGTAACTGGGGTGAGAAAGCAAGGTCTCTCTCTCCTTGCTTAAGTGGGTGGTAAGTACCAAATATTTTCTATATGGAACTAAGGTTTCCAATTTTGGGGGATTCTCTTAAAACAGCCAACTTATCTGAGCTGCTATTAATACAGAGGAACTCCGTGCGTCATTATCTACTGGAGGGAATCAGGATTGGGGTTTCAAGCTGGCAGTTCTTAGAATTAATTTCCTATTTTCAGCTAAAGGTCACCTTCCCCATTTTGTTCTTTCTATCAGCAGATTGTAACACTTCTTGGCCTGCTTATTCTAAAAATGGGAAGGGAGAAGGAAAAATCCACGTATTTAAGTATGTAAGCACTGAGCATGGCTGTTCGAGGTAAATGTGGTTTCACTGGTACATTAGCGTCGAAATCAACTGATCTTTCCCAATTTGCTGAGTGTCTGAAATAAACTCTTCCCAGTTCAGATCTGTGAAAATGTCTGTTGGAGTGGAGCACATTGGGTCCCTGTCTCCCTAACTCGCATGGCTTCTGGTGTGCTGGACTCATCTTCCAAGTCAAGTGGTTGATGGGAAGTGGTTGGTTGAACCTTTACGGAGAGCCTAGAATCCTCCATCATGAGCTCACTTTAGCAAGGAAGACATGGACACCATGCACCAGAGTCAAAACAGCAATTTCCTTTCCCAAAGGCAAATTGTTGCCAATCCTAAAATTCATTTATTTCCATGGAAAAAGAAATAACCGTATGCCAATGCAAATGCCACCTACCATAATGACTCATCTCTCTCCAGCCAGGACCCAGGATTGTATTTGAATGTTTATTTATAATTCAACAGAAATTGATCTTTATCTTGTTAAATAGCTCTTTTTAAGTTCCCTCTAAAATTGCTCTTATTAAATAAGAAAAGCAACAACACAGACCCTTTCCATTGAGGAGTGTTCTTCTTTTCTCTAGATCTTCAGCAGTACTTTAGGGTTTAAAGGAAGCAAGTCTCATCCTAAAATATAAATATAGTTCTCCCATTGGCTGTAGACACAGCTTTGCCTTGTGGCTGAATTCTGCTAACTGTCACGAACAAGAGTGGCCTTTCTGCATCACTCAAGTTCTCAAATGACTCAGTTAAACATTCAATCATTCCAACCTTCCTTTATGTGTATCATCAAGACAGGGCTTACCTTGAGACAAATATACTCTACTTTCTTCCTTCCAGGATTATAAACCTACCTTGGCTTTAATCTCAAGTGTAAGCATTCAAGCTGGGGAGATAGTACAGATTCGTTACCTCCATGTTAAAGCTTCTGATTTAGAATGCACCATATGGGGATGCCTGGGTGGCTCAGTCGGTCGAGCATCTGACTTTGGCTCAGGTCACGATCTCTGGTTATGAGTTTGATACCTACATTGGGCTGTCAGCACACAGTTTGCTTTAGATCTCTGTTCCTCTCTCTCTCTGCCCTTCCCTTGCTTGCACTCTCTCTCAAAAATAAACATTAAGAAAATAGAATGCACTGTATCATCCAAGTATCCATATTAACCACATAGGGTTTATAAAATGGATTCCAATACCAGGAATGCGACCGTATGAGAACATATGTGTCTCAGTTTAAGAAGCTCCATGTGTGTTTTCACCTTTTCTTTGTTTATTTCATGTTGCCCCCTTTCCCGATCTCGGTCTGTGTTATTGACTAAATTGTAAAAATGACAGCCTTTCTTATTGGTGAAAATTTCAACATTGATTTCTGAGAGATAAGCCAGGCACCCTAGGACTTGGTAAATGGGAAAGCATGTGACTGAGTGAGCATGATAAAAAAAAAGAGTAGCCTGTTTAGGGAGACAGTTTGGGAAGAAGGTCAGTTCCACTCGGGGCAGAAAACCACAAAGTCTAGGGTATAAAAGTCAGGGAGAAGGTTTTGGTTGATTGGGTGTTTTGAGGCTGAAGTGTCAGAAGTCATCTCTGGGGAAAACTTTTTTTTTTTAATTTTTAAATGTTTATTAATTTTGAGAGAGAGAGAGAGATAAAGAGAGAGAGAGCGTGTGAGTGGAGGAGAGGCAGAGAGAGAGGGAGACAAAGAATCCAAAGCAGGCTCCAGGCTCTGAGCTAGCTGTCAGCACAGAGCCCGATGCAGGGCTTGAACCCATGAACCGTGAGATCATGACCTGAGCTGAAGTCTGACGCTTAACTGACTGAGCCACCCAGGCGTCCTTGGGACAACTTTTCTACATAAAAAAGGATAATAGATACAGTCTTGGAAAAACCTAATCATCCTGGGATCACCTGATTGCAAAGAGGGTATTTTATACTGAAAACAGAGGTCATTACTTAGGCCCCAGCAATAAAGAACCCAGGATGGAAAGAAACAAATCACCTTGCTTTAGAGAGATAGCAGAGGCATCTGAATGCAAGATCATTGGGTCAGTTTGAGAAAAGGTTTATTCGATGACTTATCTGTGTGTGTACAAATAATCCACTGGGACCCTGTTGCACTAGAAACTGCTGGCTGAATATTTGTATCCAACATCCTTTCTCACGTACCCTCTGCCAATGTCCTTACCCTACATAATCAGCAGCCTGAATGTCACCACCCCGCCCTCCCCTCTGTCTCACCGAGGCCCATCTGTGGTCAGTAATGAATCCTGCTGGTCTAGCACCAGCCTATCTTCCATCCCTGTCTCTGCCTTCCACTCATCAGGCCCCGATTACTTCCTGCCAGGGCTGTGTGGCCATCTTGTAATAGACATCCTTGTCTCCAAACTCTCTTTAATGCATCTTTTTAGGGAAACCCCATCACAGGTGGTGGTTGGGTATTTCAGAAGCTAGATCATCATCATTCTCAAACACAGTGTTCCTCCATTAAAAAGATAAGATATCCATCAGAGGCACATCATCACAACACGTCACCTAGAGGAAGAGTTCAGGAGCCAAATTTACCTGGAAGCCAGCATCTCATCATAAAAGAGTTAAGCCTACAACTAAAGCCGTCCACTTCCAGCGGGGTGTCGAATCACAATCCGGAAGTGGCTCTTCACTGTAAGTATCTACATCACACCCAGTGTGGAGCACATGCTTGGGGCATTGTAGTAGAGACTCTCATTTAGTAATTCAAGTCTTTATGTCTTTGAAAAGTTCCTCAGGGTATTTTTCGTAGATGAAAAATAAAAACCCATGCTTTTTACAGGCACTTGAAAAAAGCCAGAAAATATCTCACAATCACCTGTAATATCACCTCCTAGAAATCATCACATTACCCATTACCTTGTGATCTTTTTCCTTTGTTTATGTATTTTCACACTTAGGATATATGTATGTATCCCAGGATATATATATGTATATGTATGTTGCATACAAATGCATGTATGTGCACATACACATACATATTTATATATGCATGTTTCTGTAATTTACACATATGCATATATGAATATACATGTATTCATTTACCATTTTACCCCCATGCTTAATACAGTCCTTGGCCCATGGCAGGTTAATATAAATATCAGGTAAGAGAACTAATAATTGAATACACTGGTAGGTAAGAAAACAGAGTTTAAAATTTTCCACTTAAGGGTTAAAATAAGTGACAGATTCTTTTTGCCTACCTGTGACATCTGACCTCGGCTACTTGTCACTCGGTTTTTCTCCACGCTGAGCCTCTGAAGCGAGATGAACTCAAGGCAACATGAGCACTTATGGGTTGGGGAGGGTGGTCATTGGTTTTTGAACCTACGGATTGATGGTGCATCTTCCCCTCATGGGAAACAAGTGCTCACTTTGTTAAACGGAAAGGCAACGCTACCACACGCAGCTGATCACCACTAGTTTAGAGCCTGAATCCTCCCCTCAGTTCCTTATTCCCTCCTCCAGCTCAGGAAGACAGGGGAGTGAAGAAAGCCTCGCGATGGTTGGAGGTCAGACTTGAGGTCGAATCTTCCAAAGGAAGATGGAGACGTAGAGGGTCAAGTATCAGATGTGAAATGTCTCCCCAGGGATGAAACAGAGTCCGGCAAAGACGTGCCCCATTTCTCTTTCCTGCTGCACCCTGTGTGCCATCCGAGGCCGGCTCTGATCAGGTGTGTCCATTTATTTAAGCTCTTCCCTTGTGTCTGGTAAGAAAGTCCTGGGTGTTCTTATTTAGTTCTCATGTATTTATTCCAACGTAGCTTATATTTCTGGTTGTCCTGATCTTGTCCCTGTTCATGAGGTCTTCTTAGAATATTTTCCAGTCATAGATACATTGCCGGCATTAGAGAAAGTCCTTGGTGTCTGTCCAACCCCCAAATTCCTATTGGTGCTAATGTTACTTGTTGTCGATATTCTCAAAATTTCTAGGTGTAAGTCATATCATCTAAAAATAGTGAAAATTTTGTCTATTCTCTAATATTTGGGTCCCTTATTTCTGCTTCACTCCTTGCTTTATTGGCTGAAAATTCTAATACAATGTAAAATGATGGGTAGATTCATCTCTTTTTCTTTGTTACTGGGGTATTTGCCAGTGGATTAAATATAATATGGCTGCCATCATATATATATATGTGATATATATATATATATGTGGCATATATTTGTCTCCTGTCTTTTATATATATATATATATATATGCCTGCTATCTTACATATATGTAAAATATATACATTTTATATGTATATAATTATATGTGAAATATATCTAAATATTATACACATATAATTATTATATACATTTTATATGTACGTAATTATATGTGAAATATATCTAAATATACACATATAATTATTATATACATTTATATACATAAAGGCATTACACATATAAATATTATATACATTTATAATTATATTATTATATACATATAATACATATTTCATATTAAAAATATATCCTATTCTTAATATCCAAGATTTTTAAAGGTTAGGTATTAAAGCTATATCACTTCTAAATTTCTTATTTGACCAAGTGATGCACTTACTACATCATATCAGAGGATTCCCTGACATCAAGCCATTCTTACATATCTGTAAGAGAAACACTGCATGTGATGTTTCTTCTATTTAATAGTAGCTGATTAAAATTTTCACACTTATGTTCAAAAAGGATGTTGCTTTACACATGATTGTGTGTTTTTACATATTATTATTCTGTCATCCTGGTTTCCAGTTCCTTCTTTGTCCTAAAACAGAACAGGTGATATTGGAATGAAAAGTTTCTTCAAAATTTGAAAAAATGTACCTACAATGCCAAGTACATAGAGGACCAGGATTTTGGTAGAAATTGTTTGCCAAAATTTCCATTCCTTCCTTGGCGATCGACTTATTTGGCATTTCTACTACCCTGTCCAATTAAAGTTGATGACAAGTTCCTCCGAATGTTATCCTCCAGACTAAATTTTTTATAAGTAAATGCTTGTGTATAACATCACTCCTGTAATTTTAACTTGATAAATGAACAATGTCTTGCAATACAAGTAGTATGTGACACTAAATGTCACATGATCACAACTGAGCCAATGGTTCTCTCTCTCTCTCTCTCTCTCAGTCTCTCTCACTGTGGGATTGTGGGGGTGATCATCTCCCATGCTCAGATGCTTGGTCTCAGGCTGAGGTGTTTGGCAGAAATCAGTGATGTTTCAGACGTTGTAAGGTGCCCACAACTGGCAAGTGGTGTGTTTTTTGTCACTTCCAAGCACCTATGGACAGTCCTTGGCTTTTCTATACAAGAGTGAGCTTAGGAAGGCTTTGCTTCATTCTAGGTCAGCCTGCCTACAATATAGACCTTTTCTTTTGCTGTCTTATTGCCAGTTACATTAAATATAGTATATGACAAGGGTTTATTAATACTGTACTCTAGTCAACATCCATGCAACCATATACAATGTCCCCCATGCAAAAAAGATTCCATTCAGCCTATAGGTCACAGTGATTCCGTTAGTGACAGTGAAAGTCATCCTACACAATAACCCTCCTCTCTCTTGTCTCCACACCAGCCACTCAGGCTTTCAAACATAATTGCAGGTTAATTAATTTTTAAAAAATATTTTGTATTTTCTTTATTATTTTGTATTACATTACAGTATTGTAATCATTTTATACAAATGGAATGAATCGTCTGAGTTTCCATTCTTTCCTATGGGGAAATTTGCTTTCATATACAAACACTTTGGATTACAATCATGCTTCCGGAACAAATCATGCTCGCAAAACAAGGTTTTACTGTAACTGATATTCTCCAACTGTTAGATTTACATAGGCCTTTATACCCAAGAAACAGAGAATAAGTATGTTTCTCAAACACATGTAAGGCCTTCTAAAAATAGAGCCCGCATTAAATTGTAAACATAGCCTCAATACATTTCAAAGGTTAAGATATTGGCCTGTGGCCAACCAGCATGCTCTGCCTTGATGGTGACTATGGCTCCCCAAAAATCTAGGCAGGTGCTCCTTCCCACCCACAGAGCACAGGTTCCCTCTCCCTGAGTGAGGCAACCTGGAGCCCTTTCCAGTTACTATATCCAGCTCTAAGTCCGAATGCTGTCTCCATCAGCAAACTCCTCTTTGTGCAAACATTCAACACGATGACTGTAGTTCCAGTCTGCCACAGTCTCCGTCAATGATTGTTGTCCCTGTCTCCCATTCAGTAAAATCAATTCAGAAATTTGCATTTTTTTAAATTGAAGAACTACCGTTATTGATAGCTGCGTTGAAATAAGTGAGGGGGGAATTAGTAGACATCTAATTGTTGTCGTAGTCTTGTCTGGGTGTGTCACACAAGCAGGTAGCAGGCCAAGTTTAACTTTAAATGTGAACCTGAACCAGTGATGATCTACTCTTTGTCATGAATGTCATGCACGCGGATGCGCATATAGCTCTACTCAGCTACCTGGTTGTAATTGAGGAGGGACTATTCTTTTTTTTTTTTTTAACTTTTTTTTTTTTTTATTTCTAGGAGAGAGAGAGAGAGAGAGAGACAGCGTGAGCAGGGGAGAGTCAGAGAGAGAGGGAGTCACAGACNGTCAGAGAGAGAGGGAGACACAGACTCTGAAATAGGCTCCAGGCTCTGAGCTGGCAGTCAGCACAGAGCCCGACGGGGGGCTCGAACCCACGAACCGCGAGATCATGACCTAAGCGAAAGTCGGACGCTTAACCGACTAAGCCACCCAGGCGCCCCGAGGAGGCACTATTCTTGATCTATAGTGCTGGATTGCCCTCCATGGCGCTGAAAATCAGTATCCACTTGCTCAGGTTGGAGAAATGATTGAAGGTGAAGGAATGGCTGTAAATCAGTTTGTCAGCAAACGCTGTCAGTTTGTGCGACATTCCGTTCAAAAGCAGTTGGAAATCTGTAACCAAAACTATTCAACAGTGGAGTGTCACAAAATAGACCACAAAGACCTCTTGTATTTGTTTATAGTAGGAGAGCTGAGATAAAAAGATGGATGGTGCGCTGTGTAACCTCGGCCAGAAAGATGAATGTGGACCATTCAAATTCTTTGCCACTCTGTGTGTGTTTCTGAGTAGCGGAGAATGCCGTGAGTATTGGTTTGGACTTAGAGATAAACTTTAGCAAAGTAGTGAATGGCAAGTGTGGAATCTGTAAATGATAAGGATCAACTGTGCACGAGCTTATAAACAAAAAACACTACTACAATAATAGCAAAAACATCGAAGTGTCTAGAAGACAATGAAGACATCTACAGAGAAAACACCAAACTCTAACACAAGACATAAGAAATGATCTGAATAAATAGAGACATATTCCATGTAAACTCCATAAAGACATATATGTACATGCACAGAATAATAGGGAATAAAAGAAAACCAGGTTAATGGAACAGAAGAGATTCAGAGGAAAATTGATGTGTATATGGTCAATGAAAGTGGCACACTAGGTGAATGCAAAATTTTTTTGGAAGATAGCTTTGGAAGATAACTCATGACACAGAGAAAAATTAAGGAGCCCCCATACAATTAGGGCTTTAGACCAGTTCCATCTAATAGAAACGTAATGTGGAACATACATGCAATTTAAAATTTTCTAGTTGCCACGTTAAAAAAGTAACAGGTGTAGTACCTTTGATGATTTACTTTATTTAACCCGTTATGTCCAAAATATTCTCATTTCAACATGTAATCAAGCTTTAGAAAAGCGCTGAGATATTTTACCACTTTTTTCTTTCTGAGTCTTCAAAGTGTAGTGTATCTTTGCATTTAGAATATGTTTTAATTCAACCTCCAAATTTCACCACAAATAGTTTATCTACAGTCAGATTTTAGAAAATTTACAGTTAAAAAAGTCAATTCGTATGACCAGGATGTTCCCAACATACTTCATAATTTTTCGATGAAAAAAAAATCCTTTTAGTGTAAATGCTTGCATCCACTTTGACAAAACCACTTCGGTCATTTTAGAAGGATTGATTTTAGGGGCACCGTGGACAAAGTTAATGGATAAAATTAGAAGGAAAGATAAAGTCAAGCCTTAGTAGAAATTTGAGATGCATATCGTCCCCTCCGGTGCCGGGAGAGGTAGATACTGATCTTCTTCGCCACGGAGGGCAACCCAGCACTATAGATCAAGAATAGTCCCTCCTCAGTTACAAGTAGTTGTAGGCCACATATGTGAGGCTACTCCAGGCAGTCCTCACCATGGAGACAGGGAGCTAGAAGCCACAAGGGAATTTATCCTAGAAAATCAGATAGGTAAACCGTGGTAGATGTCGGCTGTGGAGGATTATTTAATAGAAAAAACAAATTCAATGTACTTAGTGAAACACAGAGAAATTTTTATTTTATTTATTTTTTTACATTTGTTTATTTTTGAGAGAGAGAGCGCGCGCACATGCACGCACATGTGTGCACAAGTGGGGGAGGGGCAGAGAGAGAGAATCCCAAGCAGGTTCTGCATTGTCAGTGGGGAGCCCAATGCGCTCAGTTCACCAACTGGGAGATCATGACCTCAGCGGATGTAGGATGCTTAATCCATTGAGCCACCCAGGCGCCCCTCACAAAGCAGTCCTTAGTGGGGGGGAAAAGGATGTTAAAGAGATTATATTATACCATGAGGATACATTAAAAATGCATGCACATGAGATACCAATACACATTTTGAAAGAAAACTTCCAAAATATATATCCGGCATATCAGAATGATTTTAGGGTGAGAACAATGACAGTAAAGTAGACTGACTAATAATTATGTGTCATAAAGTAGGAAGTGTGGTTAATTAAATCTTCTTTTTTTGAAGTCCAAGGACATTGTTTTTAAAATAAACTAGATTTCATTTCTGGCAATATGACAGGATGTCCTGAGGTATATTTCCACAAAAACAAACAAACAAAATTTAGTGTAAAATATCTTTAAAAATATATTTTAATGTATTGCTCAGAAGCAAATAGTGAAGTGGAAAAAGAATCCAAGGATGTGAGCAAACACAGGCTTTTCTTTTTACCCCCAAGAAGTATCAGTGGAATCCTTGAAATAGGAGTTTTGGTTTGATGTCCGCACATGGAGCAAAGAGATAAGTCTAATTCTTTCCCAAATAGGGGCACCAACGAGATGCCTACTTATGGTCAAAAGCCAAAAAGATAAGGTAATTGAGAAATAAACACAGGGGCACTTGCCTACTTGGGCTTTGGCACTATATAGAAGGGGAAAAATTCTTCATCCCTACCTGGGTTTCATGTCCATTTTTAACTCAAAGTCCAGATATGTCTATAGTTTGAAAAATCTCAAGGCAAGAATTGAAATGGCCCCAGGTTAGTAATATGCATACTTTCCTGTAAGAAAAGACAAATAAATCATTTCCAGGAAACACAATTCCCACCCAGTTCTCAAAGAATTCCCACTGATACATTTCAAAGGAGCATCATAAAACATGAAGATGTTATTAGTACAAAGTAGTTGACAATAAAATGTGACTAGACATATTGTAAATAAGAAAGAAACATCTCCAACTTCTGAAAAATATTTTTTTTATTTTTTATTTTTTTAAATGTTTATTTATTTCTAAGAGATAAGACCATGATTGGCAGAGAGACAGAGAGAGAGGGAGATGCAGAATCCCAAGCAGGCTCCAGACTCTGAGCTATCAGCCAGAGCCCAATGTGGGGCTCAAACCCGCAAACCACAAGATCATGACCTGAGCCAAAGTCAGACACTTAACTGACTGAGCCACCCAGGCACCCCATGGAAAATATTTTAAAATACTAAAATTTAAAATACAATAAAATACCATACAGTACAATAATAACCAGCGAGTTAGATACAGCTCATTGCTGCTGCCACACAGAAAGAAAACTAGATGCTTTATAAATAGAAAGATGTGTTAAGAGACATGAAATACTAGAGTGTAATGGCTTAACACATGTTTGTTCAGAGTCTCGATGCAGAGAATATCTTAAATGGAAACAGCTGAGAATCTCCTAGAACTGATTGTAAGGCACCCCTCTTTGGATTTGGGTAGCCCAGGCAATGTCAAGCAAAATAAAATAAAGTTTATGCCGAGACACAAAATGCCATTTCAGAACACCAAAGATAAGGATCTGAAAACTAGAGACAAAAGACAAACACCTAAAAATAAATGGCAATCTCACTGACAGCTGACATGGCTACGTGGCCACAATTGAGAAAAAACATGGAAGGCAGGAGAATAATATCACTGAGGTGCTGGCAAAAAGAAGTCAATGTGAAATTGTATGTGTGTGGAAATTCCCTTTAAAGAACAAGAGAAATATAGAGATGTTTCTCTGGGAAACAAAAACTGATCTATTGACAGCCACCAAAGACAATTCTAAAGAATGGCCTTACAAAGAAGGAATGTGAAGGCAGATGGATAATTTGACCTGCAGGAAGAAATTATGGGCAAATGTGCTGGTATGTTTGACAGGAGAATCTAAATAACAATTAACTATTTGACAAAACAATAATAAAACAACAATATTTAATTTTAGGGACTTGATGAAAACAGTTCACCTAAACTACTGAACCAAAAATCAAGAGCATATTCATCCTAGATCTTGGCTTTACTTAGAAAGGAGGCAGATACATTAGTGAACTTTCTTCATTTTTTTTTTAATTTTTTAAAAATATTTTTTATTTATTTCTAGGAGAAAGAGAGAGACAGCGTGAGCAGGGGAGGGTCAGAGAGGGAGGGAGTCACAGACTGAAACAGGCTCCAGGCTCTGAGCTGGCAGTCAGCACAGAGCCCGACGCGGGGCCCGAACCTACGAACCGCGAGATCATGACCTAAGCGAAAGTCGGACGCTTAACCGACTAAGCCACCCAGGCGCCACTCTTCATTATTCCTTTTAAGATTTCTAAGATGATCACTAAAAAATAGACAAAGTATGTAAGTTTTAAAAGAATCAGAGGAGAAAGAAGAATGAGAAATTTGAAATTCCAATCTATCTGAGAGAAGACAAAAAAGGGAAGGAGAAGAGGAGGGGGATATTAAAAGCACAAAATAAGAGTAGAAATACATCCAACTACATTAAAATAAAATAAAAGTAAATGTACTACTGTCACAGGTCAGCTTCCCCAAGAAGTAGATCTGAGATAGAGATTTGCATGCAGGAAATTCACCAGCAAGTGCTCTCAGAATCAGCTCCTGGGGGAATGAAATAAACAGCATCAGGGAGAAGGTATTTAGCTATGAAACAGTCACAACAAAAGCCTTAGCCAAAACCACAGGGGTCTCTGGGAGTGGGATGGCCCTCCAGAGAGAGCACAATAGGGGCCTGGAGAGATTGGGCTTTCATGGCCTTCTAGTGATCGGGCTTTGGATGTGGGTTACCCTGGGAAGATGTGACCCTGGGGTGAGGGGCTTGTCAGTAGCTGAGAACAAGTCTTGAACAAGAACAGAGGTGAGTGCTGGAAGTCCCATCAGCTTGGGGGAGCGTGTTTCTATCCTAGGAAAAGAACCTTGACTGTGCCCCAAGCAGTCAATACAACTAAGTATTCCATTAAAATGTGAAAGATTACCAGAATATATCACGAAAAAGAATTCCAGCTATGTGATGTTTATAGGACACCTACGTAAAAGAGAAGGACATCAGAAATACAAGAGTGGAAGAAGAATGACGGGACACCACTGAAATGGTCGTAATAATATTACAAGAATAAAAAAGAAAAGAAAACTGGTCTAGTTATATTAATAATAGACAAAATAGAGATTAAATAGGAAAAAAAAGGATTGACAAGAGCAAGTGAGTCTGTAAGACTCAATTCACCAGGAAGATATAACAGCTAAACACGTATGTATCTAATATCATGGATTCAACCCTACAAAGTTCAAACCTGACATAAATGCAAGGAGAAAATGTCAACTCAATCTTCATAATGGTGCATGTTTGTATTACGACTCAATTTTATTGATAGATCAGGCCAAAATATTCATGAAAATTTAGGAGATTTTAGTCACATAAGTAACAACATGACCTTAGCACATGAACCACGAGTCCAAGAACTAGAGAATACATATTCTTTTGCTCCACAGAGGAAACTTTCCAAAAAGTACCTAAATACTAAGGGCAGAGAGCACTTCTTAATAAATGCTGACATCAACGCAGTTTATAACAAAAAGATAACTGAGATGCATGTAACTTATGACATTTAAATTACAATTTGAAATAACTTCTCTGTTAAAGAGTCAAGGATTTGGGGGATATTGTTAAAATGTTTAACTGAACATTATTAAAAGCGTGACCTATCAAAACACATAGGCATTTCATACCCATTAGGATGGGTACTATTGGAAAAAAAGAAAAAGAAACAAGAACACATTTTGGTGAGGTTTGGAGAACTCAGAGCCCTTGTACACTGTTAGAGGAAATTAAAATGGTACAGCCTCTGTGGAAAACTATACGACAGTTCTTCAGAAAAGTAAAGATACGTTTACTACATGATCCAGCAACTCTACTTCTGGGTCTATACTGAAAACAATTGAAACAGGGTCTAAATGGGGTGCCTGGGTGGCTTAGTCGGTTAAGCATACAACTTTGGCTCAGGTCATGATCTCAGGGCTTGTGGGTTCAAGGCCAGCGTCGGGCTCTGTGCTGACAGCTCAGAGCCTGGAGCCTGCTTCAGTTTCTGGTCTCCCTTTCTTTGTCCCTCTTCTGATCACACTCTGTCTCTCTCTCCCAAAAATAAATAAACATTAAAAAAAAAAAAAAAACTTAAAAAAAAGGAAACAGGGTCTCAAAGAGATATTTGCATGCTCATATTCACTGTAGCACTCTTCACCAGGGCTAAGATGCGGAAGCAACACAAGGGTCCATCAGAAGATGAATGGATAAGCAGAATGTTGTATATACATACAATGGAAGATTATTCAGCCTTAAAAAGAAGGACATTCTAACACCTGCTCCAACACAGATGAACTTTGAGGCTATGGTGCTGAGGGAAATAAGCCAAGGACAAAAACACAAAGACTGTATGATTCCACTTCGGGAAGCTATGTCGGGTAGTCAAGATCATAGAGAGAAGTCTGGCAGTTCCCAGGGTCTGGCGGGGAGGGAAGAATGGAAAGTTAGCGTTTCATGGGGACAGAATTTTAGTTTTGCAAGATGAAAAAAGTTCTGGGGATGGATCGCGGTGATGGTCACACAAAAATATGAATGTACTTAACTACACTGAACTGTGCACTTAAAAATAGTCAAGACTTGGAATTTTATGTTATGTGTATTTTACCACAATTTAAAAAAATTGGAAGAGAAACCACATAGCAGGCACCTAAAATGATACGTAATAGGAAATTTATAGACTTGAAAGCTGAGGAAAAAATGAAATAACCATCTTATTTCGGTTGGGGAAATAACAATGGAATCAACCCAAAGAAGGTAGACACCAAAAAATTATGATAAAAACTAAGTCATGCAACAGAAAACTAACATACGAGAGATGAGAGCAACACAGCAGTAGGTGGATTCTTTTAAGTATCACATATTTAAGAAACCTTTAGTGGCATTTCTCACATTTACAAAAGAGAATGCACAGAAGTAACTTAAAAAGATTTTTTAATCTTTATTTTTGAAAAAGAGAGAGAGAGAGAGAGACAGAGAGACAAAGCATGAGCGGGGTGGGGGCAAAGAGAGAGGGAGACACAGAATCTGAAACAGGCTCCAGGCTCCGAGCTGTCAGCACAGAGCCTGAAACGGGGCTCAAACATGAAACATGAGATCATGACCTGAGCCAAAGTTGGACGCCCAACCAACTGAGCCACCCAGGGGCCCCTAGAAGCAACTTTTGAAAAAGAAAAGGGACCCAACCATAGATGCTACAAATAGTGGAAAGAAGAAGGTGGTAAGTACAACTTGGTTCTAATATAATACATAAACTAAAAGATAGTGGGCCCATTTTTAGAAAAATATAACTTCACAAAATTATTCAAGAGGGGCTTAAAAAACGAAATAGCCCCATAACCATTAAATAAATGGAATCAGTATTTTAAAAGAACACATCTGGGGTGCCTGGGTGGCTCAGTTGGTGTAGCATCCAACTTCAGCTCAGGTCATGATCTCATGGTTCATGGGTTCGAGCCCCACATCAGGCTCCGTGCTGACAGCTTGGAGCCTGGAGCCTGCTTCAGATTCTATGTCTCCCTCTATCTCTGCTCCTCCACCGTTCTCATTCTGTCTCTCTCTCTCAAAAATAAATAAACATTAAAAAAAAGAAACGCATCCTACTTGATCATTGTACCAGTGAATTTCAGCTGATGTTGAAAGAACAAATAATTCTACTATCACACCATCTCTTTTAGAATATGGAAAAAAGAGTATTACTCAACGGGGGCGATGAAGCTAACTTCCCCTAAATATCACAACCAGAGAACACAGAAAATGGAAAAGAAAAGTACAGGCCAATCTCACTCATCTCTACAGATTCAATAATTCTAAAAATAGAGAGAGACAGAGACAGAGAGTCAGAGAGAAAACCAAATCTAAGAGTGCATAAAATGTTAATGTAATAGCTAAGTAGAATTTAATCCTGTGAATATAAGGTTTGGCATCAGAAGACTCATTGGTGGAAAAGAAAAAAACACTAATAGATAAGTGGGAAACAAAGAAGGACAATAAAATTCAATATTCAGGAAAATATGGCTTGGAATGATAGAAAATGAAGAAGCCTTAAACTAATAAAAAAGGGCTATTAAAAACCTAGGGAAAACATTGTATTTAATCATGTCCTGTTAGAATGAGTAAGAAGACAAGCATCAAGTTTTACTTGAGGCTGTAGCCAGCTGGGAACGACAAGAAAAGGAAACAAAAAGTAGAGAATTTTAACGGGCAGAACAAAGCTATGGTTGTTTGTAGGTAATGTAATGGAGGATATAATAAATCCGGTGGAACCTGCTGATGCACTCTAAGAATTAATAACAGAATTGTAAAAGAACGTCGGATACAAAATAAACAAAGGAAAGTCTATGGCATTTGTATAACCCAGTCAAACATATACCCGTACCTCTGTGTGGAAATGCAATATCAAATGTGCCAGAGTGCAATGTTAACTAACCCGTAAATGTCTTCCTATATACCATAGAAAACAAAAATTGTAAAATACCCAGGAATACATGCAATAGAACAAGTGTAAATGTAGAAGGTCCACACAAAGAAAATGAGATGCCTGGGGGTACCTGGGTGCCTCAGTCAGTTAAGCGTCTGACTCTTGGTTTCAGCTCCGGTCATGATCGCATGGTTTCATGAGTTTGACCCCATGTCTGGCTCTGGGCTCATAGCGTGAAGCCTGCTTGAGATTCTCTCTCTCTCTCTCTCTCTCTCTCTCCTGTCTCTCTCTCTCTCTCTCTCTCTCTCTGCCCCTACTTGGCACTGTCTCTGTCTCTCTCAAAATAAATAAATAAACTTTTTTAAAAAAAAGAAAAAGCAACTAGAAAATGAGATACCTGAATAGAAGATAATATAATAAAGATGTTAGTTGCCTTAGAGTGATCTGTGTGTCCCATGCAAATGCAAACAAACTTCCAACAGGTCTTTTTTCTGCATCAAGCTGGCTCTACAATTTGTGTATCGCCAACAGTCAAGAAGACATGGGTAAAGAATACAAGGTAGGGGGGAGATGCCTCACCATGTATCAAGACACATTGTAAATGATATGACTAAGACGGGTTTCTTTGGTGCAGAGATAAACAAAGGGACTTAAGCAACGGAAAGCAGGACTCAGAGACAGACTTTGACAAAAAATAGAAACCTGATTCTGATGGGCATTGGAGTATGTTGGAAAATGGTGCAGAAAACGACTTTTATATGGGGAAGAAAATGAACTAGCATCCCCTTCTCACGTGGCCCACGAAAATCTTGTTCAAGATAAATATATGACATAAATATTAAAAGCTAAACTATAAAACTTGAGGATAATGTGGAATACTATGACCCAGAGAAGGGAAGACCTGCTTAAAGAAGCTGAAAGTACATTCCATCAGAGCAAGTGACTGGCCAGTCGGCCTTAAAATTAAGGTACAATGAAGATATGAAGACATAATGCATATTGGAATAAGGTAACCCGCAATACACATCACTGAGCAAATATTTTTCTTAAAACATGTAAATAACTCCCCACATACAAATAACAACAGTGACCAATAATCCAACAGAAAAGTGGGAAAATTCTTTCAATGGGCACTTTGAGAGAAATATATATGAAAATGTTGAGTCTCACTAATCACGAAGAAGATTCTAATTGAAATGACAATAATGTTAGTTTTGCCAGTAGATTGGCATTAAGGTTGAGGCCAGACAATATCAAGAGTCAGCAGGGGCGCCTGGGTGGCTCAGTCGGTTAGGCGTCCGACTTCAGCTCGGGTCATGATCTCACGGTTCGTGGGTTCGAGCCCCGCATCGGGCTCTGTGCTGACAGCTAGCTCAGAGCCTGGAGCCTGTTTCGGATTCTGTGTCTCCCTCTCTCTCTGACCCTCCCTTGCTCACGCTGTCTCTCTCTCTCAGAAATAAATAAAAAAAAAAAAACATTAAAAAAAAGAGTCAGCAGCATTGTGGAGTGGGGATGTAGGGTTACTTTCCACGCCTGAAAAGCAGGAGGGCACCTGTATCCCAACACATGAAAGGGGTGTGCCTCTGGTACACGAGTCAAGAGGAAAGGCCAGCAGTAGGGTGAAGAAGCCAAGTGTTTCTAAGCTCTTGAGTCCCCCACGTCAAAGCAAAATGAGCCACAATTATTGTATTTTTCATGGATTCATTCAGTGGATCTGAAGTTCATGACCAAACTTCAGTATCTGACATCAGAATAACCCAAATCACAGAATCACAGAAACACACAAACCAGCCACCACTTCTTTTTGCCATCATGGTGAAAGCTACATAGTTTACAAAACTACAAAAAAATATTGTCTGTAAGGTGATTGTTAAAATCACTAAGCTACTGATTACAAAAGTAGCCAGCATTTGTGAAATGCTTTATTATGCTCTGCAAGTTACATACATCTTTATAAAATACTGTTATGGGTATACTTAAAAACACATGCCAGGGAGTTTTTCAATTTTTTTGTTTTGGAGGTTTTGTTTTAGGTTTCTTTGTTTGTTTGTTTGTTTTTTTGTTTTCTGGGGTTTTTTTTGTTGTTGTTGGGTTTTTGTTTTTTTGGTATTGGTGGTATCTTTTTTTTTTATACATAGGCCCTTCTGAGCTTTGTTTTTTTTTAATGTTTTATTTAGTTCTGAGAGAGAGAGAGAGAGACAGCGTGAGCAGGGGAGGGTCAGAGAGAGAGGGAGACACAGAATCTGAAACAGACTCCAGGCTCTGAGCTGGCTGTTAGCACAGAGCCCGACACGGGGCTCGAACCCATGAACTGTGAGATCATGACCTGAGCTGAAGTCGGACGCTTAACCGACTGAGCCACCCAAGCACCCCCTTTCTGAACTTTAAAATCCATGTCCTTCTGGCAAATTTGCCCCACTTTTCTGCATTACAATTTCTCAACTGGTTAAAGAGTAAAGGGATACACTGGCAACTAAATGCAGGCAGTCTTGAAATCCTAACATTCTGGAAGACACCACTGATTCGTGGCAAGTCTGTAAGGCTTCTGAATTACTAATTGAACTTTACCATCCTAACTACATCATAGGAGGGAGATATTTGGTCGTGTTTCTTTTGACATTCTTCTACCTACTCTTCTGCTTTTCAGTAAATCTGAGCCAAGTGTTAGTGGTGCAAGTTCTGGGGCTTTGGAGTCAGGCAGCACTGGATTCCCCATGTAAGCAAGTTACTGTAATTCTCTTAAGCCTCAGGTTTATTATCTCAAAACTAGGTCTAGATAATATCCTCCCAGTAGGCTGGATGCAGGAATTAAGCACATAATGTCTCTCAAATGTCCAGCCAGTTCTTGGAACAGAGAAGCCCTCAGTGTGTTCCTGACCAGTCCGTCTCCATTCCTGCCCTGATAAGCTCTCAAAGCTCCAGAGAATGAGTGAGGCAGCCACAGAACAGGCTCAAAGAGTGTCCATTGGGGCAGGTGGCACATCGTCCCACTGCTAGTTGCTCTGCAATTGGCCAACGTTCACTCTCCCTTCCTGGTCCCCTGCGGGCCCTCCAGGGGCTTGACTCTTGTCATCCAACCTCACCGCTGCTCCCCGGAATCAGTTGCACATCTTTGCCCTCGGGCACCTACCTCCATGGAATGCCATGAGACACCTGCCAACTTGGCCTTTGCTGGCATGCTCCCAAGACCTCCCACAAATATCATGAGCACAGCTAGACACCACACATACCCTTTCCCCAACTGTCCCCCGTTCAGAATGTCCCAACCACACGCTCTCTGCTTCATTTCTGCCTCACTGGTGACATGCTTGCCTGAGGCAGTAGAACAGCTCTATATGTTTGTATAAACGGGACTTTGCTTCTCTGAATTGTTCAGAGAATGAACATGTTTCAGACATGTTAAAGTATGGATGGTTCAAGGCTTTTGTCATTATATATGTCTCAAAGCTTCCACTGCTTTATCCCTGTGTTCCTCTGTACTGTCTAGCCTCCAACTGATCATTCCCCTCCAACTTCTCTTGCTGGCTTCTAATTGCACTATTCACTGAAAACATGGCCTTGAACATGGTTCCCTGAGCTCTGATCTGACAGCCTATCACTTGCCTTATGGACAGTCACTGTGGTCTTAACTATACCTTGGCCCTCTTCATTAAATCCTCTGCTAAGCTGTAGGAATGATCACACTTTTTCCCCTAAAATCCTGAAACACCAAAGAGATAGACCATTTGGTCCTCTGTGAGATGGCTCTTGCTTCACCCCCACTACTTTTGCAAATGTATCTGATATTCCAAACATATCAACATATCTGCAGTGTTCTAAATTGACCATATTCTTTCTTTTTAAAAATAAGGTGTTTTTTGGAAAAAAAATTTCAAAATAGAGAAATTTCAAGAAAACTATTAAGAACCACCCCCCCATAATCATATGATATTAGGTTGCTGACATGGTGCTTCATCAACTGTCAAAAGTGTCAGAGCATATTTTCTATAAACAAAGAAATTACCCTATAAATCTTCTCGATAAGACTATCAAAATGGGAAATAAACATTGACATATTACTATCATTCAAGCTACAAACAGTATTCAATTATTACAAAGTGGCCCAAGAATATCCTTTACAGCAAACGAATCAAGTGTCGAATCATGTGCCACTTTTACTTATAATTCCCTTTTTGTCTTTTTCAACCTGAAAATCTTACTCATTAATTCCCTGTCATGTTCTTGACAAGTTTGAGGAGCAAGGGCCTGTTATTCTAGGAATTTCTCCCTGTAGGTATTTGCCTGGCATCCCCTGATTATTTGTGCACTCACTGTAGATGGTCTACCACCTGAAATACAACCTTGATTTATCCTGTTACTGGTGACATTCACTCTGATTGGTTGAAGTGGCATCTGCTGGTTTCTCCACTGTAATTTTCTTACTCTTTCCCCCATTTTTTTATTAACGATGTTTTCTGTGTAGCTACTTGGAGAATATGTAGATATCCTATGCCTTACCGAAGTTATAATTTACTCATCTATTTTTCATTTATATCAGTATGGACTCATGGTTTCCTCTTTAGTTCAGTGGGTTCTAATCTATTACAATCCTTACTTTGATACTCAAGTTTTTCCATATTTGAATAATGCGAGCTACCTCAAGTTGGCCTCTGTGTCCTTATTATATGTTTCCTTTCAAACTTTACTTCCTTACATTCTGACACAACAAAATATTGTAGGTTCGTGTCACATTTTCTTGGTCCCAGCCATTCCTTCAAGGAGCCATGGTTCTATCTGGGGGAAACGGGTATATAGAAACCAAGAAGTGGGCCTAGATGTGCTCCCTGCAATTGAGTTTCGCTGTTTCTGATTCTTCTTGGTGGATGAAGCTGGGAATATCCGTGTGTATATACACACACAAAGGTAATATATGTACACACATACACCTACCTATAAGACCATGAAGTCACACAAATAATTCCAGCTCCAATCCAGAACTATAGTTTCAGTTTATTCCTTTACCATAGGTGTAAACCCCTTCTCCAACAGTGAGAACTCAGTACCCCTAATACATTTATTTAATTAATCTCCCTAGAAGTAACTCATCTCCCATCGTTGTTGACCCTTCCCATGCATTGAGGCCGCTCTAACCACAGTCAGGCTCAGGTCCCACTCATTGGGCTGTATGGCACAAATCGGTGTCTTACTACCAGCTAAAAGCACCTCCCCCCAAAAAAGGGAAACTTTCCTCATATTGTTTTCTCCTTCCAAGTATCACCTCCAATACAGGATCTGCCTACTTTCTTTCTGTCTCCAGGGCCTGCAGCTTGTATTTTTGTGTTTTTCCCAGAGTTTTTGGTTGGTCTTTGGGAGGTTTGGTCCAGTAGGAGCTTACTCATCAATAGTGAAAGCTGCCATAGATTTTTATTTGCCTAATTTTGTTCTGTTTTGTATTTGTGGATACCTTTTGTAAGATGAAGAAAGAATCCTTCAATTCCCAGGTTCCCAAGAGTTTTTATCATGAACAGGTATTCAATTTTATCACATGGTTCTTCTTCATTTATTGAGATAATCATAAGATGTTTCTCCTTAATCCGCAAATGCAGTGAATTCCATTAGCTACTGTTCAAACGTTAAGCAAAATTTGACTTCCTAAAATAAACCCAACTTTATTTAGTTGCGATGTATTGTTCTTTATTATATTGCTGGATTTCGTTAATATTTTGATCAGGACTTTTATATCTATATTCATATCTGAGAAATATTTAGTGGCTCATTTTCCTTTACTGTGACATTTTTCTCAAGTTTTGTATCCGCGTTATACTAGTACTGTAAAAAAAAAGTTGAAAAGTTCTTATTTGTCTTTTGTCTGAAGGTGTTTGGGAGAATTTACTAATGAAGCCATTTGGATGATCATGCTGTTGTTTTGTTTTGTTTTGTTTGTTTTTTCTGAAAGGATTTCATAACATTCCATTTCTTCATTAGATATAGGATTATTCAAATATTCTTTTGTATTGTTTCAGTTTTAGAAAGCTGTAGTTTTCTAGGAACTTCACCATTTTATCTGAATTTTCAAATTTAATGGCATAAAACTTTTAATAAAATTCTAATGTGAGCTTTTTAACATCTATAGTTTCTGTAGACATGTGCCTTTTTTGATCCTTAGTATTGGTAATGCATGCTCTTTTTCATTCGCTTATTTTTCTGGCCCAGGGATTGATCAATTTGACCAGCTTTTTCAAAAGACATAAGTTTCAAGTTTCTGTTTATTTATATCTGAGATATAAATTTCAAGTTTTATTTTTTTTAAATCATTGTAAAATGCAGTTTGACAACCATAGTCTTTATCTGGGAGATGTCAGCTTTCTTCATCATTATAACTAGTTTTATATTTAAGTTTAAATCTACCACCTTACAATTTATTTTCTATCGGTTGCACCCATTCTGTACTTTGCTTTTCTCTTTTCTTTCCTTATTTTTGCTTAATTAAACCATTTCAAAAATCATTTATCTTCTCCTTCTATTTACTTGATAGAAGTAAATAGTCCTTCATTGTTCTTTCGTCCGTGACCCTAGATATTACAACCAGCTTTCTGTGCTTATTTGTAAGTATCTTAACACTTCCTAGGCAATGAGAGGTCCTTTCTATTGTTATCATGTTGAGGGGGATGAGTAACTACACTTTTAAATTCTGAGGTATGTACCCTGGCTTTCATTTCCCCTTACGGTCATATCTTACAAAACTGTAGAACAGTAATCACAACAAAGGAATTGACATAGATGCACTCAATTGATCTTACTCAGATTCCTTCATATTACTTATCTGTGTGTGTGGGGTGTGTGTGTGTGTGTGTGTGTGTGTGTGTGTGTGTGTGTGTTCATTTCTAGCAATCTTATCACATGCACAGGTCTGTGTATCCACAACAGTCAAGGTCCAGAAGAGCTCCATCACTAGAGATATCTTCATGTGTGCTTTTATTTTCATTTTTTAAAATATATTTTTAAATGTTTATTCACTTGTTTTTTGAGAGAGAGAGAGAGAGAGAGAGAGAGAGAGAGAGAGAGAGAAAGAGTGAGTAGGGAAAGAGCAGATAGAGAGAGGGAGGCACAGAATCCAAAGTAGGCTCCAGGCTCTGAGCTAACAGCGGGTCTTGAACCCACGAACTGTGAGGTCATGACCTGAGCCGAAGTTAGATGCTCAACCAACTGAGCCACCCAGGTGCCCCTCCTCATGTGTACTTTTAAAATACCCCCATCCTGTACTGCTCCCCACCTCACCCCCATTCCTAACCCCTGGCAACACTAATCTGTTCTTTTGGTTTTGGTGTTTTGTTTTGTTTTCCATATTTATTTATTTATTTTGAGAGAGAGAGAGAATCCCAAGCAGGCTCCACACTCAGTGCAGAGCACCATGCAGGGCCCCATCCCATGACTCTGGGATCATGACCTGAGTCAAAATCAAGAGTTGAATGCTCAACTGACTGAGACACCCAGGCACTTCTGTTCTTTTGTAGAACTGTCATTCTGACTTCTTTATATTGGTTTTGAGTATATTTCTTTGTATGGCGTTCTCAGTGGTGACTCTGGGTATTATAATATACACACATGACTTATCACAGTCCATTGGTATCAACGTTTTACCACGTTGAGTAAAGTGTAGAAACTCCACTTCCTCTTAGGTTCCTTACCTTACCCACTTGTCTGGAGTGTCTGATGTTATATTTTCTGTTTCAAGTCATGAGAAAGATGGTCTCTTGTATATACTGATATTTCTGCTCTTTCTCTTGTTCCTGCTTTTCTTCTTTTATCATTTCCTTGCTGCCTGAAGAACTCCCTTAAGCCATGGTGTAAGGATAGGTCCTCTTGTGGCATTTGCTTGAAAATGCCTTAATTCCTCTTCATTCCTGAAAGATCATTCTCTTAAACATAAAATTCACAGTTGATCATTTGACAAAATGGTCTCCAACTGACCTCCACGATTCCAGATGAAAAAACCACTATCATTAAAACTGATAGCCCTACAGAGAGTGTGGGCTCTCCCCCACCCCTGGCTGTGTTCAAGATTTTCTTCTTTGCCTTTATTTTTCAGTAGTTTAATTATGACCTGACTCAGCATGGATTTCTTTGAGTTTATTCTATTCAAGATTCATATGGATTCTTGAATCTGTAGGTTTATATCTTTCTCAAAATTTGGGAGACTTCAGCTGCCAGTTATTTGAATCTCAGGTTTCCAGCAACATTTCCTTAAATACACATATAGAGGTTTCCTTTCCCTCTCGTTACTGGACTCCGATCATACAAATAATGAATCTTCTGTCATTGTCCTTCAAGTCCCTGAAGCTCTGTTCAGTCTATTTTTTTCTCTATTGTTCATATTGTATCTATTATATTGCTTTGTTCCCAAGTTCATTGATTCTATCTTCTGTCATTTCCATTTACCATTGAGCCCATCTACTGAGGTTTTCATTTCTCTTATTGAAACATTCAGTTCTATGATTTTTACGTGGCTTTCTTTATACCTTTTATTTCTCTGCTGAGATTTATTATTTTTAACTGTTTAAAGAGAATCCATAATACAGTTGTTGAAGCATTATTATGATGGCCGATTTAAAATCTTTGCCACATAATTTCAACAGCTGATTCATCTGGATGCTGGTATCCGTGGATTATCTTTTTCTTCCAAGTTGTGAATTTCCTGATTCCTTGGTGATTTTAGTTATAGCCTGGACATTTGGATTCTTAGGTTAGGAGATTCTGGGTCTTATATAAAAATTTTAAAGCAGGAAGTCACCCTATTGACGTATAGCACCCAGGTCTTGGTTTACTTTGGTGAACTATGGTCCCAGTGACTACTCAGTTGTTGGGGCCTGGCAGAATTATTTTCATCTGTTCAGTATTTGGTTGTGCTGGGATTCCCTCTGATCCCTGCCAATACTGCCCAAGGGCAAAAGGAGTTTCCCCAGCCAACCTACCTGTTACCTCCAGGTGGGGGAAGGGACTCTCCAGACCCCAGGGAGGGAGATCGCTTCCAGGACCAGGCATGTTGCTGTAGTGCTCATCCCAACAAGTGCCCTCCTCCATGCCCATCACCCCCCTTCCCCTCTCCCCCACCCCCACCAGCCCTCTGTTCTCGTATTCAAGAGTGTTTCGTTTGGCCACTAACTGCTCCTAGAATTTCCTCTCCATCTTTGGGTCTCAGCAACCTGACTTAGATGTGTTTGGATTTGGTTTTCTTTGCATTTATACTATTTTGGCTTCTCAGCTCCTCGGATCTGTGGGCTGATGCCTTTTGTCAAAATTTAAAATTCTTGGCCACTATGTCTTTAAATAATGCCTTTTTGCCCCATTATCTCTCCTTTCTGGGAAACTATTCATAAGTGGGTGACCTTTCTACCACATCCCAAATGTGTCCTGTGTTCTTGTTTAGGTCCTCTACCCACTTCTCACTCTAAGTTTTAACCTGGCTCTTTTCTTCCACCTCATTGTCATTTACCTCTGTCTATTTGCTATTAAATGCATCTTTATAGTTTCAATTATTATATTTTACATTAAAATTTTTTTTATTTCATTCCTTACTTTCTATTCTCTCTGTTGTTTTCCTTCTTGCCATTTATTTCCTTGAATGTATTAGGTTGTACAATTAAATTGAAACCGGTGTTTGATAACTCTAATTTCTGTACTTCCCTGTGATTCTGATTCCACTATATGTTACTACTACTATTTTTGGTCATTCTGTCTTGACTTTCATCACTGGATATTCCTGGTGATTTGATATTACATGCTGAACATTACGTACAAAAGCTAGTAGAGGCAGTTTGAGCCTCTGGTTGCTTGTATATTCTTCCAGATGGGACTTATTTTTGTTATTGACAAGCATTAACAATGTACAATAATGTAGAAGCAAATCAACTTAATCCCACCAAGGCTTGGTTTATTTCAATCATTGTTACAGTGCATTTATTTCTGGCTTTGCCTCTGAGTGCCCCAACTGAAAGCCTGGGTTACTAGGGTTAAATTCCCTTCTCAGTTCCTGAACCGTAATTTTGGTGTATTCTCCACCGTTAAGAGAAGAGGGAGCTTTCCTCCATTTCCTAGCTTCCCACCAGCTACAAAACCCCAACAAATATTTTGAAGGGAAATGCAGCACCAAATACATAGTTCCCCTGCCTGCAATTCCCTCGTTTTCAAGAATCACAAAGTCTTGTTGCTTTGATAGGTCTCCAATGAGTTCAAATTTTTAAAAATCCAGCACTTCTCGTTTTAATAGGTAGAAGAGTTTGTGTCCAGTGAGCCACCTGACCGTTAGCTGAAGATATTTATCTCGTTGCCATATATTTTAATATCTGACAGTAACAGTATTCTTTTACACAAATCTACTCTTTTTGACAAATTTTGTAACTAGCTTCACCTCTTAATGCCTTCACGTAAGCCTTAGTAATATTGTTTACTAGAATAATTTTTTTATGTTTTTGGGCTGAAATTTGTCAAGAACTGGTATCTTTATTATTTTCAGTTTTTCCATTCAGAAATATAACGTAACTCGCTATTACATTTTTCAGTTATACCTTCAATAAAGTTTCTTTTGTACGTTCTGCACATTTTCTCAGAGTTATTAATGGATTCTTTATCTGTTTGTATTGTACTTTTAGAATAGAATTTTATTTTTAATGACTTTAACTAGTTACTACTGGTACCCAAGTCTATTATCCATTTTATATTTGGTAAGTTCGGTTAAGTGTTATAGTTAACTTCCAATGGCTTGTTTTCAGTGCAGAATTTCTTAGAGATATTAATATTCCAATATGGACTGCCAATATCCATAATGTTGATTTAATGTGTAAGTTCCAGTTATGTGTTCTGGAAAACTTTTTATTTTTAACATACCAATTAAGATTAATATCTCATGGAACATGTATTCTGTGGACACCATTCAGAAAATGTTTCAACAGGCCTTTTCACTAAAATGATTTATGGTCCTGGTTTTAACCATTAGCAAATGAAATCCCCACCTTGCAAATCTGTGATATATTATAGTTTCTATCTGGTGTGTGTGTGTGTGTGTGTGTGTGTGTGTGCGTGCACACACATGCACGTGTGTGCACACGTGAATGTGTGGCATGTTCATTCTGTTGCTTTATACTTTGTATTTGAACTCTTTACAAATGTTTGATACTAGGTTATGAATTATGTTAACTTTAACTATTTCCCAGAAATCGTTTTAACTATTTATATAGAAATGCAATGTGCTTTGAATGTGGCATATCAGACTTCACACCTACTTGTTACAGATCAGTCTCAGGAAATACCACTAATCAATCACAGCACCCTTCCCTTTTGAGTCCAGATGTAGCCTCAGAATCTTACACAATCTTGTTTTATAGGAAGCCATAGAAATAGGTCAGAAGTGATGTACAAGATAAACATTGTGCTATCCTTACAATAATGTTTGTCCCTTTAATGACTCTCATTAAACTGACTCTTATTAAAATAAGCTTTATTTTCTGTTTCATAAATAGCACTAGTGTTTGGATTCAAATGTAACTGATTTTATAATAATTAAAGTTAGTTTTCACCTTTAGTCCTTTTATACCTTAACATTCCTAGTTTTTAAATTACTTTATTTAATTTCAAGTTAGTTAACATACAATGTAGTATTGGTTTCAGAAGAAGAGCCCAGTGATTCATCACTTGCATATGACACCCAGAGCTCATCTCATAAAAGAGCCCTCCTAAATGCCCATCCCCCATTTAGCCTATCCCCCTCTCCTCCCACAACTCTGTTTGTTCTCTGTTAAGAGCCTCTTATGGTTTGCCTCCCTCTCTGTTTTTACATTATTATCCCTTCCTTTCCCCTTCCTCTACTCTGTTGAGTTTCTCAAATTTCAATATATGAGCGAAATCATATGATATCTGTCTTTCTCTGACTGACTTACTTCGCTTAGCATAATACCCTCCTGTTCCATCTACATTGTTGCAAATGGCAATATTTCATTCTTTTTGATCACTTAGTATTCCTGTGTGTGTGTGTGTGTGTGTGCATGTACACATACCATATTTTCTTTTTCTATTCATTAGTCAATGTATATTTGGTTCTTTCCATAATTTGGCTATTGTTGATAACACCACTATAAATACTGGGGTGCATGTGCCCCTTCAAATTATCATTTTCATGTCTTTTGGATAAGCACCTAGTAGTACAATTGTTGTTTTGTAAGGTAGTTCTATTTTTAATTTTTTGAGGAATCTCCATACTGTTTTCCAGAGCAGCTGCACCAGTTTGCATCCCCACCAGTTGTGCAAAAGAGTTCCTTTCTCCACATCCTCACCAACATCTGCTGTTTCCTGAGTTGTTAATTTTAGCCATTCTAACTGGTTGAGGTGGTATCTCACTGTGGTTTTGATTTGTATTTCCCTAATGATGAGTGACATTAAGCATCTTTTCATGTGTCTGTTGGCCATCTGGATGTCTTCTTTGGAAAAATGTCTATTCCTGTCTTCTGCCCATTTCTTCACTAGACTATTTGTTTTTGGAGTGTTGAGTTTGATAAGTTCTTTATAGATTTTGAATACTAACACTTTATCTGATATATTATTTGCAAATATCTTCCCCCATTTCATCAGTTGCCTTTTAGTTCTGTTGATTGTTTCCTTTGCTGTGCAGAAGGTTTTATCTTGATGAGGTCCCAATAGTTTATTTTTGATTTTGTTTCCCTTGCCTCTGGACACATCTAGTAAGAAGTTGCTCCAGCCTAGGTCAAAGAGGCTGCTGCCTCTTCTTTCCTATAGGATTTTGATGGTTTCTTGTCTTACATTTAGGTTTTTCATCCATTTTTAATTTATTTTTGTGTATGGTGTAAGAAAGTGGTCAAGTTTCATTCTTCTGCATGTTGCTGTCCATATATCCAGAAAATTTCCTATTCTTAATTGAATAACTTTGATTCACTTTTTGGTTGGCTAACACAAATTTTAGGCCATTATTAAAAGAAGGTTATGTAAGTGGTACATTGTCTTTGAATATCTGGAAACATCTTTTTATAGCTTCCATATATGAAGAAAAAATTTAGTGGCACGTCACATTCTAAAGTCATATATTTTTGTACTAAAATGTTTGTACTAAAAATCCTGTATACGCTACTTCTCTTCTTTCCTTCAAGTTTTCCTTCCTCCTTCACACTGTTACAGAGGAAAGCTAAGAAATAGCAATATGCATTAAACATTTGTGGGTAACCTATTTCTTAATTTCTCCCCACTCCCCTTTTTTTCGATACTTATTAGGGTTTTTGTTGTCACCATCATCTTTGTAATTCAAACATCTTGCCAAGGCAGCTCTGGTAGATTTCTGTTCATTAATGTTGCCTAGATATCAGTGTATTCCTATATGAGTTCAGAAAATTTTTCATCAGTTTTGACTATATATTGATAGTTCTGATCTATTGCTTTGCTTCATTCCTTTAGAAGACCTATAACACCTAACCAACTTTTTGTCTCTATCCTCTGGAATTGCCAGTTTCTCTTCATTTTTTCATCTCTTTTCCCCTATCTTCTAAAAAAGCTAGTAAAGTTTCGGGGCGCCTGGGTCACTCAGTCGGTTAAGTGTCTGACTTCGGCTCAGGTCATGATCTCACAGTTCATGGGTTCGAGCCCTGTGGTGGGCTCTGTGCTGACAACCAGATCAGAGCCTGGAGCCTGTTTCAGATTCTGTGTCTCCCTCTCTCTCTGACCCTCCCCTGCTCAGGTTGTCTCTTTCTCTCTCTCAGAAATAAATAAAACATTTAAGAAAACAAAAAGCTAGTAAAGTTTCTCCTGGTTTTCACTCCACATCTTGATCTAATTCAACAGTGTGAGACTTGTTCTTTTCTGATTTAACCACTGTTTAGAATATGTGAATTGAATGGGATACAAAATTCAATAAGCCCTAAACCCTGCCTTCAAAATATTGGTAGAAATGTACACGCAAGCCAACAAACAGACTTAACAAAGAAAGAGTCTCAATAAAGAGACATCAAGTATTTTGTAAAAGAATCTAATGGAAATTCTGGGGTTGAAAATAGTAATAACTGAGATGAAAACTTTCCCTAAAGGGTTAAACAGCAAATTTGAGATGGCAGATAAAAGATTGAGTAACTTTTAAAACAGAACAGTAGAAATTATTCAATATAGCAAAGATAAAAGATTAAATGATGAGCATCCTTTCAGAGACCTATGATACAAATTCAAGTGAATTTGAATGAGAGTCCCAGAAAAATAAGAGGAAAAAAAGCATTAAAATTATTTGAAGAAATAGTGGTTAAAAGCTTCCCAAATTTGATTAAAAGTATTGATCTACACATCCAAGTTCAATAAATTCCAAGTTGGGCAACTACAAGAGATATATATCTAGACACATAAATTTTTAAAAGACAAATATGAAGAGAATTTTGAAAACATTAGGAGAAAAAGGACTCATTCTGTACAAGAGAAAAAGAATAAGCTGTCTTCTCAGCAGAAACAATGAAGACCAGACAGCAAAGCAAAGAAATATTCAAAGCACTAAAAGAAAAACCATCAAATCACAAATTATATATCCAGTAATACTATCCTCAAAAATAAAAGAAAAAAATAATAACATTTCTAGCTAAACAAAACCAAAAGATAGTGTCAGTAGCATATCTGCCTTAAAATAAATGCCTAAAAGCCCTTCCAACCAAATGGAAGTAGTGACAGAAAGTAACTCAAATCCACAGGATGAAATAATAAGCACTGGAAATCGTAAACATGTGGATAAATACAAGACACTCTTTGAACATATTTTTATCACTCATTTTTTTAACTTCTCTAACAGGCATAAGACAGTGTAAAGTAAAAATGTATATTTTTACTGTATTCTTAAATTAATAGCCAAAATAGACATAATCTATAGGACAGTAGTAACTCAACGGAGGGGTGATTAGAAGGAGATGTGTTGGAGCAATGTTTCCATCTCAAGTAAATAATGATAAAATGTATATTGTAATCCCTAGTATAATTGTTAAGAAAGTAGAGTTTTAAAGTGTAATAGAAAACAGAGAAGTTAAAATAGTACATTAAGAATATTTATCTAATGGAAGAAAGTTTGAGTGTGAGCAGAGTCAAGTATACAAGAGGAATGCAAGAATCTGCCAGGACAGAAAAGCCTGAGGGACATACAGAAATGACAGAAGCAAAGGATCCCCAGGGGCTCTTGAAGCCAAGGATCCAGCAGGATCTTCAGGAGATGAGGACATCTCTGGCAGGACAGCAAGTCCAGAGTTGGCCTCCAGCACCACTGAGTTTCTTCAGTCCAGGCAACTTCAGTTTCTTGAGCCGGCCCACCTCCTAGCAGAGCAGTCTTATCTTCACATCCTCTGGAACCTGTATTGAGCAGGCTTCCTCTCAGGGCCTGAATCCCTGATCTAAGTCCTCATCAAAATCCCCACAAGCCTGGACTGAGTCACTATGTGAAGTTCTTTGGCTTCTGTGCTAAGATGCCTATGGAGAAGGAGACTCTTGAGATGGTGGAGAAATGCCTGGACAAGTATTTCTAGCATCTATGTGATGACCTGGAGGAATTGCTGCTCATGCTGGCTGCAAGACTGTGAGGCCAGAGGACCTGGAACTTCTGATGCAATGGCAGGGCCTAGTCAACAACCAAGTCTCCCTGCATGTGCTTGTGGAGTGACACCTGCCCCTGGAGTACTGGCAGCTGCTCATCCCTTGTGCATTCAGTGGCAATTGTCTTCCCTGTCCAGTAGTGGCCAGGCTTCAATATCTGCCCAGTCCCCACCTAGGGCCCACTTGGCTTCGCATTTTTGAAGACCTCCTACCCCCTTCCCCAGCATCAATAAAGTAATTTAAAATTAAAAAAAAAAATAACATTTATCTAACACAAAAGAAGGCAGCAGAAGAGGAACAGAAGAACAAAGACATCAGACAGGTAAAGAACAGATCTTCAAAACTGGCAGTCATAAATCCATCCATACAAATGATTACATTAAATGTAAATGGATGAAACTTCCCATTCAAAAGGTAGGAATGGTCAGACTGGATTAAAAACAACAAAACCCAAATATATGCTGTCTACAGAAAATACATATTAGATTCAAAGACACAAATATTAAAAGGATCAGAAAATATGTAACGTTCAAACAACAACCATGGAAACAATGAGATAGCTATCCTAATAGCAGATAAAATAGACTACAAGAAAAAACCAATTGTGTTAGAGACAAGGAGAGGCATTTCATAATGACACCAAGGGTCAATACATCAGGAAGATATAACAATTATAAGTATTTATGGAATTAATAACAGAACTAAAAACACATAAAGCAAAACTAGACAGAAATGAAGGGAGAAATATCCAATTTGTCAATAACAGTTGGAAATTACAATGACTCTCTCAATAATGAGCTGCCTTGGCAAGATGTTTGAATTACAAAGATAGGATAATTAGTCAGAAAATTAGCAAAAAAATATAGAAGGCTTGAGCAGCTTTCTTCACCAACTTGACCTAACTAATACTTGCAGGACACTCCTAACTGACATTCACACTCTTGTGAACTGCAGAGAACATAATTTCAGGAGAAGCCATATTCTGGGTCACAAAACAACCTAAATAAATTTAAAAGACTGAAATCATATAAAATATCTTCTCTGAGAACAATAGAATTAAATAAGATCCATAGCAGAAAGAAATCTGGTAAAACCCCAAATATTTGGAAATTAAGTAGCACAACTTTAAATAATCAGCTTGTCAAAAAAATAAAAACACATGGGAAATTTTAAAATATTTTTAGTTACAACAAAATGAAAACATAGATATCAAAATTTATGGGATATAGTCCAAGCGGTGCTTACAAGGAAATTTACATATTTAACATCTATATGAGAAAAGCAGAATGTCTCAGATCAATAACCTAAGTTTTGGGCTTAAGAAACTAGAAACTAAACTGGAGTGTGCAAAAGGAAGAGCTCATACCACGTGGTGACTGTATCCTGGGCATCAAGGGCTCTCATAGTAGAATCTAGGAGGGAATATAAATCACAGATCTGGGCACTTTTTCTCCAGTGGGCCAAGGACTAGAGTTTAAGCTGTTTGAGTTATAGCTCTGCAGTTGTAGCATGAAAGCAGTCATAGACAACTGTTTGTAAATGTAAGAACTATCCTCAGTTTACAGATGGAATACAAAGAGACGGTTGGCCAAATGTGGCCCATGGGCCACAGTTTTTACATCTTCATATAGATGGTAAATTGATTTATTTTAAAGAAAGAAATACACTGTAAGCGTTGAGCCCCATAGAGGAAGGGATTACATCTTTTCAGTTCTGTATCCCCCATCAGTGTGTACACGAGATAACACAAAGTGCGGGCATCTTGGGGAATCTCTAGGATGAAAAAGAAGAAGCAGCTGACTTACCAGTAGTAGTTTTCAGAAGTGTGATTAGTTAGTTCTGGTAAATCCAGGAGGGAGAGGACTAGAGGTGGAATCTAACACACAGCATGAGCCTATTCTATGCAATTATTTCATTAATCTTCACAAAATCCTCCCTATCGCGCACAGCAAAGCGGAGATCAAGAGCAGCTAGGTAATGTGCATGAGTCCCATGAATAGTAAGAAGCCAGAGAAAGAATGGAAGAGGTGTATAGCTCCAAAACTCAAGGTTTTTTCATGAAACCAGGCTTACTTGCCTTGCTGGCCATGACCTCATACTTGGCTATATCTACCACTGCTCTTTCCAGCACTTGTCTTTCAGTATTAGTACATACAGATCACAACCTCCCCTTAGGGAACCATAAGCCTAGATTCTAGCAACTGCTCTCCGTCCCTTCTTTGTTTTTTAATTTTTTTTTTTTTATTTCTTGAGAGAGAGATTGAGAGTATGAGCAGGGGAAAGGGCAGAGAGAGAGGGAGACACAGAATCTGAAGCAGGCTACAGGCTCAGAGCTGTCGGCACAGAGCCCGACATGGGGCTCGAACCCACGAACCGTGAGATCATGACCTGAGCCAAAGTCAGATGCTTAAGCGACTGAGCCACCCAGGCGCCCCCTGTCTGTCCTTTCTTGCAAGTCCTCGTCACCCAACATGGTTGAGCCTCAAAGTTCCTAGCTTTGTAATGGACATATCAGGTATCAGGAAGATCAGGTAGATAATGGGAGTGAAAATGTTCTGAAAAGTACTAGCCATTATACAAATTGATGGTGGTACTTTCAACCGTCCCTAACCGGCTCTGGCCTTGCTTTTTCTTTTCAGGAAACGAACACACCTTTGTGAATCAATCACTGTGCTTTGTAAGCATGTGCAACCTCTTTCTACACGGAGTGCGTGACTGGATGAAGCCCTTGTTTCTATGTAGGCCCAAGTGTGGGAGAGATCTGTATCTGTGGGTGTTCAGATATCTAGGACACTATGTTCTGTTGATAAGTCAATCTTTTACTGATTGGATTTTAACTCCCCCACCCCCACCCCAGTAGCTCCTTCTGGATAATATTTATTACTGGAAAACCGAGTATAACAATAGAGTACTCACCACCATCACCACCACCCCCAACTCATAGCACGATAGGTGGTAAAAAACAAAACAAAACAAAAGAAAAAGTCCCATAAAAAGGAGCTTGTGTGACTCTCCGATTTGGAAGCCAATGAACCCTAGAATGCTTAAACTTTTGGGTTAGATAAACATCAAGAAGTAGAATGCTTATCTGGAAACTTCGAACTTTCAGTGCCTATTTGGGTAGGAAATATGAGATTCAGCTTTGTTGCCTGATTTCCAGAACTTCCTGATTTTTCAAAGGGGCCAGAAATTCTTTGAAAAGAGAAAAAGGGAAAAAGAAAAGCCACGGTGGTGTCCAGCTGCTTCTGACAGGGAGTGAAGTAGAGAGAGCCAGAGAGAAGTGGCCAGGGCCCACCTCGTCTCTCTGCCCTCCTGGAAAAGCCTGCCTCGGACACCCCAGCTCCAGCCAGCTACAGTGGCTGCCACTGGGGAATTTCTGGCTTTCACTGTACCTGGTGGTTATGTCTTTCTTTAGAGGAAGGGTGGCTCAGACCCTCTATTCCTTGAGTCACAAATTCCTCATCTGAAAAACAGGAACAGAGATACACACTTCATAAGGCTCTTGGGGGTTATCCCTGGCTGCAGTGATTCTAAAGGAGAATGGGAGAGAGGGAGGAAGGGCTTTCTTCTTTGTCTCCTGCCCTTCCTAGCACTCTAGGGTAGCAAGCCAATGAGCCCCTGCAAGATCTGATTCTCGTTCAGTAGGTGAAAACCCATCCACAGTGGGGCAAACAGGAAGTGCACCGACAGAGGTCTACAGAGACCAAATTTAAGATGGCAGAGTGCTCTGAGCACGGGTGGTGTATGTTAAACCACAAACATTCACCAGATCGGTGCCAATCCAGGATATCTCAGAATAACAATGTTCATCTTTTTCTTTGTCAATGTGGAAATTCAGTAAGAAATATTTTCTTTTTTTAAAAAAATGTTTTATTTATTTCTGGGAGAGAGAGAGGGGGAGACAGCATGAGCAGGGGAGGGCCAGAGAGAGAGGGAGATACAGAATCCAAAACAGGCTCCAGGCTCTGAGCTAGCTGTCAGCACAGAGCCTGACACGGGGCTCGAACCCAAGAACGGTGAGATCATGACCTGAGCCGACGCCAGACGCTTAGCGGACCGAGCCACCCAAGCGCCCCAGTAAGAAATATTTTCTTACTCATTAGGGATCATCATCCTTATCCTTCCCATTTCTCCTTATTCTAAGTGCCCATAAAATTAGAGTTGATCTCTGTTTGGCAGTTTCTCTCTTATAATCTAGTGTAAGATGATTTTGTTCACCATTTCATCACTAGTGGTGGCATCTTCCCCAGCACGTGGGAGGAACAAGATAATTATACGATGCTGTTTTCACCGTGGATTGAAGCCCCACGGACTTAAGTGCCCTGAGAAAAAAATCCATCTTTTCCTGTCTATGCGACCTCCACAACAGGGCTCAGCATCTTACCTTCCAAATAGCAAGTGCTCAATAAATACCAAATAAAGAGATGAATTGATGAAAGCATTGAACATCTAGTGAATACCTTCTGGGGAGCAGGCTGAAGAGAATACTATCATGATGAGTTCCCCACCCTGTAGAAGGATACAATTCAGTTGAGAAGGGTTGACAGTGATACAGAGATCTAGGGAACAATGTCCGGGAAGTTTAAGTGCCATGCAGTGTGTGCAGATAGCAGATACTGATGAAAATTCACCACAGGAATGAGAGCAGAGGGCTGGGGCCACCTTTGGGGGATGGGAAGACTAACCCAGCCTCCTAGTAAAGGCTGTAGAGACCAGATGATGTAGAGAAGGACATTGACACGTTGCCATGCCCTTGACCCATGCCTTTAAATATTCCACTTACAAAAGAAAAAAAAAAAAAACAGAAATTAAATAGTGGAGGCAAGATTTTAATCCAGACGTACCTGACTCTTCAAGGATTATTTTCTTACTCTAGGTGGGAATTCCTTCCACTGGAAAATAGGAAGAGGGAATCAGTAAAGAGGGAATGGTATGGGAAAGGCCTAGGAACAGGAAGCAGAAACGGGAACCTGGAGGCCGCTTCCAAGGGGACCGTGATAGACTCAGATCAGTGCTGGAGGAAGGTCTGCGGTTTGGACCCTGTTCTGTGCTGAGAATAGGGAATTTTAAGGGATGTTCAAAGACAATCAGTATCCTAGCAGCACTCATCAGGCTTTTCTATAAAGGGAAATAAAAAGGGGAGAACCAGAGGTCAGGAATGGAGATTCACGGAAGGGCCCAGAACGCTGCTAAGAGCCTTGCGGAAGTGGGTCATTCATTCATTCTCTTAAGGATTTATATTCTTAGGTATTCATTCTCTTCATTCGTTCATTCGCTCATTCACTTATTCTCTGAAGTATTCTCTTAAGAATCTTTTCATATGTTCCCCAAGGTGCTAGACATACAATGAAAGAACAAGAGAGACATAACGTTTTCTCTAACGGCTCCTGAATTCCAGACACTGACAGGGGAAGGCAGACACTGAACAGGAAAGAAAGAAATCACTTCAGAGGGCAGTGAACATAAAGAACAAATGGATACCAGGGCCACGTGGAGGGGGCTGGTGACAAGTGTCAGCGGGTGGACAGGGAAGGACTCTCTGAAAGATCTGATCCCTGCACAGGTGACAGGCAGTGCCCTGTGAGGACCTTTCGGGAGAGCGCGGGGTGGAGGCAGAGTGAGCGAAGCCCTGGCACTAGAAGGGCCGGAGGGCAGCGAGGAGGGAGTCTGGTTCCCAAGAACCTGAGAAAGGGCGGGCATCAGAGAAGCAGGACAGGAACATGGGGAGGAAAACGTGAGTGAGTGAGACTTTGTGCCTCGGTCTGGGGGACGGGGAGCCTTTTAGGGCTATGAGAAAGCAACGTTAAGAGATGGAGGTAGCCGGAGACTCATCTGTGGCTTGACGCCTCTTTCATTTAATGACAGAACTATTTTCTTTCCTCCCATTGTGTAATTTCCAAAGCCAGGATCCTGGCGACACCTCAGGACTGACTTGCCAAGCAGTGTGCCTTGGGACGCGTGGCCACCCCGACCTCGACCCACCAGGGGTCATAAACGTAAACCTGGTGAAAATGCCCAAGGGCCGTCGCACTGGCCTTGTCCCATCGGCACACCTGTCACTGGTTTTCTGGTCGAGTTACACGGAAACAGCTCTCCTAACGTCAAAATGTTCTAAAGTTGGCTCGAAATACAACAAACAAACAAAACAGAGAAGGAAGGAAGTCAAGGAGCCCGGAATGGAAATGGTTGAAGACGGTGGAGCTTTCGGAGGGAAAAACATCTGGCGACAATCCCCAGTGAAAGATCCAACACCCAGGAGTCTGGAAATTGGTGGACGCCTTTCGCTGCAAGCTTTCCAGTCTGGTCGCAGAAAGCTAAGGTCAAAGAGGGGAAACTGCAGGATTCATGGTAAATATTACTCCTTCTCTGGCCAAATAAACTTCCTTGGCTCTGCCTGAACTTCGAAAGGGGCTATTTGTTTGAGGAGCCAAGTCATCAATGGCATCGCTGATTAAAAATCTGCCCGCAAGACAACTATCCCGAGTGGCTGTTTCTTTCCACAATCCTTGTGGGAGAAGTCATCCTGGCAGATCAGAGTCTCAGACACTTCATGGGGTCTTTGGGGGACAGAGAGTGGGTCCCTGGCTTGTCCTTGAAGAACTGGTACTTCTGGTCACCCTGGAACATGCTGTCTCAGAAGCTGATGGGTCACACTAAGCAGACAGGTGTTCTATCTGTGGACCTAAGGAGAGAGAGGAGCTGTGCTTACCAGCTCTGCACCGGGGTGGGAGCTGGGGGCTTTGCTGCCTTCCTGGCTCCTGTACTGTCCCCTGTCCGGTGGACCCCACCGGCTCCTCGTGTCGCACCCCCCTGTGATCTGCGCAGATGCACACTTGTGAATTTTTCATCATCCTCTGCTTCTGGTGCAACGGTGCAAAGTTCCCTCCCTCCTGAGAACCCAGTCTTTTCCAGGGATGACCACGAGGGACACGGATACACACACGCCTCCTCCTGATTTCCCCAGCACATCAGTTTGGACACATGCATGTCACTTTGTATCTCTCATGCCAGAATATTCGTTCCCTCTCCGTCCTTTCCAGCCGCCAGGAGCCCCTCTGTCTGTCTACCTCCTCCTCACCAGGGCAGGGGCCGGGGGGAGGATGTCAGAGTCACTTCCCGCAGGCCCCCGCATTCGTGCCTCTGTTTTTACTGCCTCTGCTTCTTCTGTTTCAAATTTGTAACGATAAGAAAAAAAATTCAGAAGCAGATAATCACCAGCCTCCCCTGTATAAAAACACAGCTTGTTTCACCCGGGGGCCACCTAGCTACACCCGCGCCCTGACACATACATTTCAGGATAGATGAGGAATCGCCGGCTGCGTTTACATAACATTAAAATCACTGTCTAGATGCACACCATAAAGTGAGTCCTCCCCTTTCTTCCGCAGCCCTTGCCTGAGATGGGCTTCTGCCTCGCCGGCACGGCTGGAGCCTCGTGGATGGGTTTGCTCGGTCCACTCCTCGCTGTCCTGGGAATGGGTGGGTCCCCTCCACCCTAGGAAGCGTCAGGGCCAGGCTGGCTGAGCAAACCTGCGCAGGGAACCCAGCAAGGCGGCCCCCCCGGGGCCCTCCCAACTCCTCCCGGCATGCCTTGCAGCGGCAGGAAGCCACCCACCCGAATTTCAGAAACCGCAGGCTCCTGTGGGCTCTGAGATCCCCTGTTTTATGTGTTCTGTGACACACACACAGTTCGGTCTGTCGCGGGTCGCCTTCTTTCACATCGGTCGGCTGGGACTAGGAAAGAGCACCCTTTGCACCATGCACGGGGTGGTCCTCAGTCTCCCCTCTTCCCAACCGGGTAGGGGTCCTGGGTGCCCTCCGAAGCAACCGGATGGGCGCAAACGCCTCACCGCCGTGCTCTGAGTTCTACTCTGTTTGCTGTGCAGAAAGGGAGGACCTGTTTTTCTTGTGAATCACCACCCCCTCCCCTGGCACACCCCACCCCGCCATCTCCCCCCCCCCCATCCCGCCATCACAAGGTGAGGGGCTCCGGGGCAAACAGGGACGGGCTCTTAGCTGGCCCTGGGCACTTGGAGGTGCAGATGTCTCTAGACCCTGGAATGAGGAAGCAAGAGGCTGGTTTTGAGCCGTAGCTGAGAGGCCCGTCTCCCCCCACTTCTGCTGCACCCTCTCCTTCTGCCCAGAGTCCCTTTTCTGCTCTTTTTTGCCTCTCCCCTCCTCGCCCTTTTCAGACTCGGTGCAAGGCCTGAAATGCAAACCCAGCCCCAGCCCTGAGCTGCCCGGGCTGCCTTCTGCATTTCCGCTCTGGCTTCCAGGGTCCCAGGCCGCACTGCGTGGCTTGTGGCTCTGAGCTCTGGGTGGGGGATGGAGCCTTGTGAATCCCCTATCTCTGGATCCCAGCCAAGAGGCAGGCCCTCAGGAGGTGCTGGGGTCCCCAGTGTGCCTCAGCCATCTGGTGACAGAGCAGTCAACACAGGGATATTCCAAATCAGAGCAGCTGACTGGGACCAGAGCCCGACCCCCACAGCTGCCTCCTGGAGACCCACCCAAGGTCACTCACCAAGGGCGCCTGGCCTTCCTGCCCACGGGACCTGCAGCAGCCTCAGCTCTGGATCGAGGCAGTTGCTAACGAGTCAGGAACCCCTCCTAGGGCCATCGCTGCCTTTGCCAGGCCTCAGTTTCTCCCTCTGGCAGCTGCAACACAGGAGGGTTGGAAACAGGCTCGGAAGACCTCGCTGCCCTTTCAGGGTCAGATAACTCCCAAAGGGCAGATGCATGAAACCAGTCAAGAAATCCAATTCACTTTTTTGTTTTCTGTTTCCCTCCCCGCCTGCTAGGCCCCAGAGCAAGGACCTCACAGGCCTGCGGACGACCGTCCCTCGGGCCCCCGGCTCGGAAGGTCTGCAGTTCATGATCCGTGGTTGCTGCAGACCAATCTCGAAGTTGTCAGTACTTTGGTCCTGGATTGTTGTCTTGCACGTGAAGTCCTGGGCACGGCGGAGCGTGTGCGGAAGGAACCTCAGCTCACACGCAGACCCCCTTTGGGACCGCAACCCTCCGTGGAATAGACTCGAAGCCACCTGCCCCGACGCCTCCACCCCCGGGGACCTGGGACCCTGGTCAGTGCATGGGGACGTGGGGACATGGATAGGGCCAGGCAGATGGAGTCATGGGGCCCCAGATGCTGTGAGGGTCTGCCCCTTGATTATCCCCCCGCGTGAGGGAGATGACATTAAATAGCAAATAAAGAAACATCAGGACCT
Organism: Hyaena hyaena; assembly: GCF_003009895.1. Lineage (NCBI taxonomy): Eukaryota > Metazoa > Chordata > Mammalia > Carnivora > Hyaenidae > Hyaena > Hyaena hyaena. Next base: position 1,404,515 of record NW_024080733.1, on the reverse strand, counting down.
GTTATGAGAGAGATCGTGAAAGAATGAGGAAATGCGTTTCCTGCTTTTTGGGCAGGCGCTGGTATTTTCAGTGTGCGCGGGGCCCCGCACCATGCGTATCCCGCTCTGCCCTGCAGACGCGTGCCGGGCAGCCCTGGAACCCACAACTCAAGGTTATTGATGAAGTGTTGGTTCCTAGAGTCCCCCACGCCATCTGTAATTCAGAGGACAGTTCTCAAGGAGCAGGGGGTAAGGAGAAGCAGTAACACGTAAACTGGGTTCAGGGGGGCTGGAACACACTGCTGGTTCTCCTTTGTAGCTTGTGTTCCACAGAGGCCGAGGGGCCCCCGGGGCCAGCACGGTGGAGTCAGGCCACCTCCCACTCGAAAATAAAAAGCTGCTGTTGAGTATTCAGTAGTATTCTCAACCCTTGGGTCTAAAATAAGGCTGTACTTTTTTGCATCTGCGATTATTTATGCCTGGAAATAAGGAAGTGAGATTCCTACCTACTGGAAAGACAGTTACAAGGGCGGCTCGGTGAGGCCGGTGCGGCTGAGGACTGCAGACAGCGGCCCACACGTGCGAGGGGGGAGCGGGGGCTGCAAACAGGCAGCTGCGAGAAATTCTACCGCTCAGGGCAGGATAGCGATCGGCCTTCGTTTCCTGGTCGGAGGTGCAGAGGAGCGCACGGGCTTCTCCGGGAAGCGGCGGCCCTCCCTGTCTGTCACTCCCAGAGCCCTGGGCGACGGGTCCTGGTGCTCTGCTGGGCTCAAAGACCCCTCGGTGGTGTCCTGTCCATGCTGGCTTCCTGCTGGGCCTGCCTCGTGTGTGGCTACAGTTCCGTCCGGCGACCTCTCCTGAGCTGAATGTGAGCTCAGCTGGAGGCCAGGAGCCTTAGCGGTGGAGGCCTGGTGTGCAGGACACCATCCATCCACAGCAATCTGTCCTAGGACAGGGACGTGAGACAACCAGACCCAGAATATTTCCCAGGGCCTTTGGAAAGAGAAGCATTGTCTTATGCAAGAGTGTCAAGGGCAAACATCCTCCCTTCCTCCAAATGCAAACATGAGGTCTGGATGCAAGGGTAGAGCTTCCTTCTCTGAGGGAGAGCCTCCTGGAGTCCCAGGATGAGGCTGACACTGTAGGAGAGAGACCAAGCAAATGGAGAGTCCCTGATTTCCTTGCTGATCTCCTGGATCCAGCTCTTCCTGCACCTGCTCTTGGTTTGTTTGTTTTTGTTTGTTTGTTTGTTTGTTTTTTACTGGAACTAGTACATTTCCTATATTGTTGAGATAAGTTTAATTTTAGTGACAAAATAAGTCTATCTCAGTCTATCTCAGAATTGTTCAACTTACATTTTTACTAAGTCATGAAGTCAGCTGCTAACTTTATCTCTTATTGACCACAGGGGTCAAAAGAGACCATCTCAAAATCCTTACCCAGGCAACTCTATGGACCCCACGACTCATGTGCCCTCTCTGGGAAGGAAAGATTCTCTTCAGAGTGTGGTCACACACCAAGGAGCATGTGAACTTGGAGCCTGCATTGTGCTCATTCCCTGGGCAAACAGTCAATGCAGACGGTGAGACAGATTGGGACATGAAGAGTGTGGTGGCTGGAAGCCGGGATGACCTCCAGTGGTCCTCACCCATATACACTTTCCTCCCCTTAGGTGTTGGCTGAATCTGTGAATCCGATAAGATATCCATTCCCATAATTACACTATGTTACATGACAAAAAGGATTTTGCAGATGCTATAAAGGTAGATAATCCGTTGGCCTTGAGTTAATCAAGAGAGACATTATCTAGTTGCACATGAGCCCTTTCAGTCTGGCCCTGGAGGTCAGAGGCAGGAAGTGAGAGACAAAGCATGAGAGAGGTCTGTCATTAGGAAGGTTCTCCATGGGGGCGCCTGGGTGGCTTAGTCGGTTAAGCGTCCGACTTTCGCTTAGGTCATGATCTCACGGTTCGTGGGTTCGAGCCCCGCGTCGGGCTCTGTGCTGACTGCCAGCTCAGAGCCTGGAGCCTGTTTCAGTCTGTGACTCCCTCTCTCTCTGACCCTCCCCTGCTCACGCTGTCTCTCTCTATCTCCTAGAAATAAATTA